>NC_089225.1:47772819-48972819 GCF_963924675.1 Phocoena phocoena | reverse complement strand
CTGTGATTCCATTTTCTGTGAATCTACCTCAAGCAACTGTTCAACTGATAAGAACTGTCCTCTCCCTTTGTCTGCCTGAGAGGCTCTTATTGAAAAAGTTGAGTTTCTGCATACAATAAAAACCCCTAACTAATCATGGCGCACCAATGATATAGATGGATAGGAACCTGAGAAGCATCTAGTTCAGGGCTTGGTAAGCTCTTTTTTTTGTAAAAAGGCCAGAGAATAATTATTTTAGCCTTTGTGGGCCATACAGTCTCTGCGACAACTACTCAAGCTCTGCTGTAGAAGTATGAAAGCAGTTATAGGCAACATGTAAACACACACAAAAAATACATGGCTGTGCTTCAATAAAACTTTACTTACAAAAACAGGTGGCAGGCTAGATTTGACCTGTGAGTTATCGTTTCCCAACCCCTGATCTAGCCCAGCCCATTCATTTTAGAAGTGGGAAAACTGAACCCAGTAAGTTTACCTGACTTGCCAATTTCACATCGTGGCAAAAGGCAGAGCCAGGAGGAAAACTCAGTTTTCTTAAGTCCCAGTCTAGTAATTTTTCCACTAACCTACACTACCTCTAAGCAATCATCATCCATTTATGGATGGATCAGAGAATACAAACTTTAAATGTTAGCGATGTCATGATCTCCCTAAATGCTTGTAAGAAGACAAAATAAGTTTGCATAATAAATGAATCCAAGAGCAAACAATTTCAACTGACAACTGCAGCTTGGATTGCCTTTCACACTATACTATATATATATATATATATATATATATATATATATATATATATATATATAAATATTACATATACCCCTAAATGTCATTGAATTAGTATTTCTCTCTTCTTGAATCATGTGTCTTGCCTTACCCCAGAATTTTCCTCCACGTGTGGGAAACTTCATTACATGGAACACAACTGCCTTTTTAGGGGTTGGTGTATAATGTCATGCCTTCGGATTCCTTGAAATCCCAATCCTTACCTGACACTTAATGCCTGCCAGGCTGCAGGTACATGTTTCTGGATCACAGAACACCCGGCAGTCACAGCCACAGTCCTCTCGAGATAGGCGGATGGCTCGTAGCTCATGCTTTTCCTCCACATCAATCTTTTTCACCCCAGAGGCCCGCAGCAGTGCTCTCCGTTTTTTTGTTGGCAGGGGTTGGAGAAAGAAGTACTCGTCTACCTCGGTGTTGTCTAAATCGATATCATCATCAGAAATGTCATCCACTGTAAGAGTGCTAGCTTCTTCAGATTCCACGGTGCCATTCTTCGTCATCTAGAAATACAAAGCAGTAAAAAAGAGACTTAGCATGGACAGGGTCT
The DNA here is from genome assembly GCF_963924675.1 of Phocoena phocoena. NCBI lineage: Eukaryota > Metazoa > Chordata > Mammalia > Artiodactyla > Phocoenidae > Phocoena > Phocoena phocoena. The sequence goes on along the minus strand of NC_089225.1, from coordinate 48,971,489 downwards.
AAAATCCCTACTTCTGCACTTGGTAAGAATGAAGCTATTATATAACATTATGTCCCCATAATCCATAAGTGTTTGTGGATAGGTGTGGGAGATTAAGAGGTATAAACTTCCAGTTACAAAATAAATGATTCATAGGGATGAAGAAAATGTTTGTGAGTCAAATCATTTCCTTTTACTTTTCTCTTTAGAGAAATTACAGGAAGGAAAATGAATGCTTCAAAATGATAGGCTTTTAAATGGACACAAGACTTGTTAATTGGAACTCTTAACCTCTTAATGTTAGGAGGTATAGTTGCTGGAGCTTTCAGCCTGCGCGATGTGAAAAAGGCCAAAGGTTACAGATGCCCATCAGTTGAAAGCTACTGTTAGACTCAGTTTGTGATGGGCAGATTTGATGTTGGAATAAATGTGTCCTTGTTCAGAGGTGATAGCATCTTAGCGGAAGCTACTGCCACCTAAATAAGCAAACATGTCCTTGAAATAACAACCCTGTCTTTTGGGCTCCAAAGAAACTATGTACTAGGAAGTAAAGTTTTGCTGTCCTGTGCTGTTGGGATTACAAACACGGTTTCCCTACAGAATGTTCCATGAACGAGAGCTTGATATGATGCACTTAGTCAGGTCACTGTGCTCTCAGTAAGACAAGGAGCAGAGGGCAGTGTGGCAGGCTCTTGCCAACAGGCAACCCAAACAATGAACTCCTCCCTCGAAGGAGTTCATAGGAAACTGCCCAGAGCAATACCTTCCACATAATAGCACCTGTGGACGACTGTGTCTCATACCCATAACTTTTCTGCTTCTGTGTATATTTCTTTTCTAAATTAATTTCATCCATCGGGAAACCCTGAGTCAGTATTTCACTTCTTACCACCATATCACCACATAATATATTTTCTTCATAAAAAAACATTTAGAAAGAGACATTTCCTCTGAATATAAGCAAGAACTATATTCTGGGAAGCAGCACAGGAATAAATGAAGAAACTCAGAGATTATTCAAGGAAGTTCTAGATAGGGAAGCTATTTTGATTCTTTAACTTTTATATGTATCACTTTCATGAACTTCATTATCTGCAATTATTACTATGCCTTTTGATCTTAATAACAATTCAGTTATTACACAGTTAAAATACCCTGGTGACACCAGACATCAGTTTCTTACCTTCCTAGGAAAAATCCTACATTTAGATAAGAATATTTATTACTGACCAAAAATCCCAACCTGGACAACTCTGAATGTATTGAAAAACAAACAGAAGACTGATTTTTGCCCTCAGGTAGAGGAAACAACACAGTAGCAAGTGTATATTAAAATATATTGCAAAGGGTCCCTGAAATGCATTGTCAAAAGCTACTAATTTATGTATTTTTTTATATTTCAGAGCTTAAATCTGTGTTCCTATAAAGTTGGGCATTTCCTTTTATTGGGTTTTGTTTCTTGGTGTGATCTGTAATTTATTTCCTTCCTTGGAATTTCTTTATAAATGTATTGGTTAAACTGTTTTCATTTTTCTGTGATGTCCACTAACAGTAACTGGTAACATCACAAAAACAACAAAAAACTTCATTTCATATCAACAGGGTTTGATTTTTAAAAAAATAATGGTTGCTGTCATATAATACATGAAATCTAAAAATCAACAAAAAGTAAGACTTCAGCAAACATTTAAAAACATGACAATTTTTAAGGCAACATGACTAACCAAATGGCATCTAAGAATGAAAAAGAAACAACTGTATCTCAAATAAACTACAGATGATGCTTATTCCAATACCGTATGATCCCACTCCTGGGCATATATCTGGAGAAAACTCTAATTCGAACAGATACATGCACCCCAGTGTTCACAGCAGCACTATTTACAATAGCCAAGACATGGAAGCGACCTAAGTGTCACCGACAGATGAATTGATAAAGAAGATATATATAAACACACACACACATATATATACATACACATATATGGGATGAAATATTACTCAGCCATGAAAAAGGATGAAATAATGCCATTTGTAGCAATGTGGATAGACCTAGAGATTATCATACTAAGTGAAGTCAGACAAAGACAAACATCATATGAAATTGCTTATATGTGGAATCTAAAAAATGATACAAATGAACTTATTTACAAAAGAGAAACAGACTCACAGACAGAAAGGAAATTTATGATTACCAAAGGGGAAAGGAGAGGGGAGGGATAAATTAGGAGTTTGGGATTAAAATATACACACTACTATATACAAAACAGATAACCAACAAGGACCTACTATATAGCACAGGGAACTATACTCAATATCTTGTAATAACCTATAATGGAAAAGAATCTGAAAAAGATATATCTATATATACATATATATATGAAGATATATATACATATTCAGTTACATATATATGTATGTGTGTGTATATATATATATATATAAACTGAATCACTTTGCTGTATACCTGAAACTAACACATTGTAAATCAACCATATTTCAATAAAAGTTTAAAAAGTACAATAAAACAATTCTTCACTCATAAAAAAACAAATATAAGAGCCCTTAGAAATAAAATCTGCATTTCTTATTCCCACACTTAAATTACAATAAACAGTTTCATTTTTAAATAAAAATTCAATTAAGAATCTAAAAGTCCTTGATACACAGCTAGCTACATACTGTTCTTACTCTTGTTCAAGAACCCACAAGGGCCCTAATTTAGATTTTCAAAAAAATCTCACATTATCATTGAAGTGATCTGGCAAGGTTTTCTCCTCATCTATCCAATATCATCTCTGCCATTTCTAGTGAAGACTGGAAATATTCTAGTTCAGCCCGGTTAATTGGCTTATCCCTTTGTCCTCACGGTTTCTGGTTTGGTTACGTAACCACTGACAGATACTATTCTCTGCTGTCCCCTTGGAAGTCCTTCCCCAGCCCTCTCCTCCAGGATATGCCCATTTGCCCCTTTAAAACGCAGACCAAACCTATCGAGTTTAAATGCTCCTTTAAATCAGAGTATTACATACATTATTTTCAAACGCATTTTTCTATATTAGAGCAACAGGGAAATAAGTCAATGAGCTATTTCTGTCCATCAACTCATGTTCATCATGCTTTCAAGATCTTGTACAACAAACTCTAGGGAGTCTTCTATGATTTCCTCATCTGTTTTTGCTGACTCCTTTACCCCATTGGCCCATCTTCACAAGAATATTTATTTTGTACATTTTGTCTCTTTGACATGAGTGATACCTATGAATGTCTTCTTCCTATCTCAAAATAGAATCATTGAATTTTCAGATTTTAGTTCATCAAATACAGCCTCCTTATTTTATGCATTACTGAGGCTCAGATTAATTGTGTCCCCTCCAAGACATGCTTATAGAACCTAATTCCCTGACCCCTATTTTAGCATGCTTTTCCCTGTGTAAAACAGATAGATTCCAAGTTTTCAATGGTACCTAATGCAGTACAGGGACTGTAATGTGGAGTTAAACCTCAATGTGTCTAACAAGCTATTTTGTTTACAAAATAAATACATACAGAGTAACCAGCATATTCAAAGGAATGCTCTCTTTTGAAGTAGATTCCTTAGAAGCCAGTCTGGGATTTGGACCATTTCTATCTCAGTGTTCTTTTCCCAAAGAACACTGCCTTTCCAAGAGCTCAAACAAAGCTTGCCAAAAATGTGGTTTAAGGAGACCACCAAAGGATCCTGACCTTCAAGCCTGCTTGTGTGTGCGTGTGCGTGCGTGTGTGTGTGTGTGTGAGAGAGAGAGAGAGAGAGAGAGAGAGAGAGAGATAGAGAGAAAGAGAAAAGAAGAGAGATTGGTGTTGGAGGTGAAAGAAAGGTGAGAGAATCAGACATGAGACGATAATAGTAACAGTTCTGAATCTGTGTGTCACTGCTGCAAGCACTTTACCTGCGTTTACTCATTGACCATCACAAAAATCTCATGAAGTAGATATTAGCATTCTATCCATTTAACTGATGGGGAAACTGAGGCACAGGAATGCTAAATAACTTGTCCAAGATCATAAGCAGTGAGGTGTGTACCACATCAGAATCCTAAATATTTAACTCTACAGCTTGGGTTCTTAACTGTCCTGATAATTATATAGACATACTTTTTATATATTGAATATATATTCAGTAATCTTTTGTGCTTATTTTACATTAGGCTCTAAGTGTGTTGGTGCACAAGACATGGGTCTTGAAATCAATGGATTAGAGTAAAGAGAAGAGGAATCTAGTAATTTTAATCTAATTTATAAGGATTTCCTAGCTGAGCTTGAACACAAGGCATTGAAACCATGCAGGAGGGTCACCTTGAGGTGGGGCTGGTGACGGGGTGAGGAGGGTAGACTTTCACACCTAAGCTTGAATCTGAAGGTGGAGTAGCAGTTAGCTGAACAGGTGGAGGCAGAAGGTATTCCCCACTGAGCAACAACAGCTTCAAAGGCCTGAGATGGGACAGAACATGCATTCATTGGCTTGCAAACTAGCCAGACTGGCTGAACTTTTGTGGCATCCCTTCCTGTCTTGATCCATAAGCAAAAAACAAAAAAGTAAATAAACATTAGGTTTTCAGAAAGTAGCATCTCCCTTCCCCTGCCTTAGCCATTTTACAGGTGAAAAGTAATGACTTAACTCATAATTTGATTTAGTGATCCTTATTTTATATTTATCTCACATATATGTGCATTTATTTATACTGTATTGGAAGTATCTTAAGGTGTGTGTGTGTGTGCGTGTGTGTGTGTACTTGCTTTGTTCCAATGATGCTACTTAAGATAGGACTTAGTTCTTGAGCCACTGTGTAAACTTGTCCAGACTCACTCTACAAATGAAAGGACTGTAACTTTTCTTAAACAGAATTGAAACATCTTACTTTTGCAAATCTGTCTGATATGTACTGTTACGTATGAGTAAACAGTTCCCAAAGCGCAACAGAGTAAAACCTTTGCCCATCTAAATACGTTGGCGGGATGGGACACATTACACATTACTGTCAGAATCGGCGGAGTGATTCTCAGGCTATCCTGAATCAAGTACCAGGTCAGGCGGGGGAGTGAGTGAGTGGGGGGAGGTGATTATCAACTCAGCATTCAATCTTTCGTGTTTTTTCTTGGCTAGAGCATGTAGTGGATATATTCCACTGTAAATGCCTACAAGATGAACTTTTTGATGAATTAAGTGCTTGAAGAAACTAATTTAGTGCAAAATGATTATGGAGAGGGAAACAATACTGAAAATGTGGATGGACTATAATGCTGAAAACAAAACAAAACAAAATAAAACCCACAGAAATAAAAACACTTCCCTTCAGTGGTTAAAAGGTGCTCTTAGTAATAAAATCTCCTGGTTATTACAAAGTTCTTAACACATGTAACAATGACAGTGGAAACAAGAATGTGAAAGAATAATTCAATTCCACAAACACTGATTCCTGCCTATTATAATGATGATGATATGTATAATGAGTGGGCCAAGCTATCATATACTGAAAACCAGGTACTGAACTCCCTCCATACTTTATATAAATTATCTCACCTGATTTGCAAACAATCTTAGGAAGTATCTTTACAGTTGAGAAAACTGGAGCTTTTGTTTTTGGTTTTGTTTTGCAACAGTGCTTTTTTCTTTTTTTTTAAATTGATCTTTATTGGAGTATAACTGCCTCACAATACCGTGTTAGCTTCTGTTGTACACCAAATTGAAACAGCCACATGCATACATATGTCCCCACATCCCCTCCCCTTTGAGCCTCCCTCCCATTCTCCCTATCCCACACCCCTAGGTCATCGCAAAGCATGGAGCTGATCTCCCTGTGCTATGCTGCTGCTTCCTACTAGCTATTTTACATTCGGTAGTGTATATATGTCGATGCTACTGTCACTTGGCCCCAGCTTCCCCCTCCCACCCCGTGTCCTCAAGTCCATCCTCTATGTCTACAGCTTTATTCCTGCCCTGCAACTAGGTTCCTCAGTACCATTTCTCTTTCTTTTTTTTAGATTCCATATATATGCCTTAGAATACGGTATTTGGAGAAAACTGGAGCCTTGAGAAGGTAATTTGCCAACGTCTAGTTACAAAGATAATTAGTGATTGCACTGAGAATCAAACTCAGGTCTATTTGACTCCAAAGCTTGAGCCAGGCTCACGAGACCCGTTTGGAGTGAAAATTCTTAGAGTAACAGGAAACCTGTATGGAAGAAAAGGATACGGTTGCAGCCACGCTCGAAGAGCCGATCTCAGCACTGCAGGGCAGGAGGCAAAGAGCAGACAAGCTTCCTTATAATTAGCTCATTCGGAAATAAAAAAATATATGACTCATATACAGAGAACAGGAGCTCAAAAAAGAAGACAGGAAGCCAGCTGAAGATATGACATTCTCACCAGTTAGCATTTCCTTTGAGTTTTTATTTTGTGGGCTTGCGGAGGTGTTCTTTCTAATAGATATGCCAGCAAAAGAAGCTGGTCCAAGTGACAGCTACCACTGTTGAAATAATGTTACTTTTGATTTCCTCAGCTGACTTTTAACTCTTTTACCCTGGCCTGCGTTTAATCCGCATAGCATGCTGCCTCATTTTGTAGTAATATATTAGTGCTGGTAATTGGTTTTAGGTATACCTCCCTCATTCATTCTACCGTGAACACATTGAGAACAAGGACCATATCTGTCTTGCTCATAACTCTGTCTCCAGCACTGTGTTAACTGCAACCTCATACTAATTGATTAATAAATATTTTTGGATGAATGAATGAACATCCTTAATCACTGTGCTATACCGCCAGCCGTGTATCAGGTATCAGGGTTTACACGTGTATAACAGTGCTTCCATCTAAGCAGCTTCTAGTCTGCTGGGGAGATGACCACGTAACAAATGTGATACAGTGTGGTAAGTTCAATAAAATACATGAGCAAGTTACAGAAGCAGTGGGAAGGAGGAAATGATTGACAAAAAAATGGGAGGGGAGGTACAAAGACACAAGTAGAATTATTTACTTCTTATTCTGATTCCACAGTCTCTATCAAGGAGAAAAACCTTTAAACAAGAAATGGGAAAACAGCTAGGAAGGATTTCATGTCAAAACAAGAGGTGGGAGAGAGTGAAAGAGTACTCAGCTGTTTTACGTAAGAATACCCAGGCCCAGGGTATTCATGTTTTAGAGCAATGAAAAAGCTTAAAGTTATGATTGCTCAGTCAAATATCTGTGAAGAGTCATAGGGAAAGGAATTAAAAGGTAATCAAAATGCAAGTGAATTATTATTTTAAAAAGTGCTAATTCTAGGGCTTCCCTGGTGGCACAGTGGTTGGGAGTCCGCCTGCCAATGCAGGGGTCACGGGTTCGTGTCCCGGTCCGGGAAGATCCCACATGCCGCGGAGTGGCTGGGCCCGTGAGCCATGGCCGCTGAGCCTGCGCGTCCGGAGCCTGTGCTCCTCAACGGGAGAGGTCACAACAGTGAGAGGCCCGCGTACCACAAAAAAAATGAAAACTAAAAAAAATAAATAAATAAAAATAAAAAGTGCTAATTCTAGATAAAATTCCAGAAAAGATGAGTTAAACAGATGGTCTGTACATGTGAAAAGAGGGAACAGTGACTGTTGCCTGGGCTCACTAGGGAGAAAATGTCCATTTGTCAAATTAAAGCCCACGAAGAATCTTAACATATAAAACAGACAAAAGCAAGAGTGAGGCACCCAGAGCCCTGACCCCATGGAACATAATTAGAAAACCAGTGATCTAGTCTTGAGATTCTCTGACAAAATTTCTTATGTTCTGTACATGGAAGGATGGGATACAAGATGATTAATAAGGGTATGGTTGAATGCATGGATTTTTAGTTAGATGAAACGTTGAAAATGTTTCAAAGAACAGCGATGCTCGGCTCCTTTGCACCACCAATGAGGGGTGTGGCACCTACACATCCTATCGGCAGCAGTGACCCACCCGGCAAGGAATCTCCAGGGAGGTCGCTGTGGGGTGGTGACAGGAAAGTCTCCCCCTTTTCCTCTTGAGGGTCACTACTCTGAGAAGGTATCCTGAACTTGGCCCTGTCTTGTTTAATAATATATTGGATGAATAACTAAAAGGCAGGCTAATCGCATCTTCAGATGACAAGATTAGGTTCATTAAAATAAAAAACAAAACTTTGTTGATCCTTCTCTGTACACCATGTCTAGCACTAAAGAGGATTCTTGCCCAGGAGATGTTAAAAAGTTTTAATTTATGTAATGATGCAGACCTGATTTACCCGGGTTTTGTGTGTTTGCTTGCTTGTTTTTTGTCTGTTGTTTTACTTACCACCAGCATAATATGAACAAAAAAATTGATTAAGGTCCAGAAAGCTACTGTACCTTTAGTGTATACTGTGGATAGAGTATCCACAACTTGGGAGAATGTAATGTAACATACTGAACAAATCTCACTAGGAGTACAATGTCCAGATCAAGTACCATTATTTTGAGGTGGACATAAATAAATAGCATTATATCCAGAAGAAGGTAACCAAGGCCATAAAGTGTCTGAAAAACAGCAGGATTAGTGAAAAGAACTAGGGATGTTTAATCTTATAGGACAGAGACACATGGAGCCCATCCATATAGCCTATTATCAAATATTTGCGTGTCCATCAACACTGCTTTCAAACACTTGGAGTTTGGAGAACTGGGACAAGATTTATTCTACATCCTTAGAGGCCAGAATTAGGGTCAAAAGGTATAATTAGATGATAGCAGTTTGATCAACAGAAAGAAGAGCTTTCTAACAATTTACAGCTACAAAATGGAATTGGCTTTCTCAAAAAGCAGTGTGCTTTTATATATAGTAGTGTATATATGTTAATCCCAACCTCCTAATTTATCCCTCCCCCCTTTTCCTCTTTGGTAACCATAATCAACTATGCTACAATAAAATTTAAAAATCAGTGTGCTTTGGGTTGCCAGAGATGTATAGTAAGAGGCTGGATATACAAATCTGCATTTTATATGCAAATACACACACGATATGTATTTGATGAAAGGAGTTCCTGGTTACATGCTACGAGCTGGGTAGGTAACCTGGTCATTAAGGTCTCTGGCAAACTGAAGTAAAACATTCATATCATTTTGATATTCAGTCAAATCTTATAGTATAATTCTTTGGCTCATTAGTTGTTAATTGCAGGTGGCAAATTGGAACCAGATTAATCATGTCCTTGAAGAACCAGAAATGTTAGGTTGTTTTGTCAGCTAATAAATATTTCTACAACCTGAATTTACAATGAGTCTTTGGTTTACATATCACCCCAAAAGTCACCAGAAAAGATGATAATATCAACAATAAGACATATAAATTTTTCATACATTCCTTTATCCTCCCTTCTGGTTCAGACAAACTTTGTCTCTTTTAGCGGCAGCTAATAAGCTAAATGAATCCAAGAGTGTGCTGATAAATATTTAACAACTGGGTCTCTTAAAAAAAAAGGAGGGGTGTTTCTAATTTGTTGTCGAATTTGTTTGTCTAATTGTGCTGTTAGTTTTCTGTTTGGCAAGTCGCACGGTGTGAATACTCCCATCGTGGGTGATTTTGAGCTACCATGGGGAAGAGATGAGACAATCCTCTTTAGCGAAGAATTTTTACAAGCTGGCTACAGCACACCACTGCATGAACCCCATATTTTAATCAGGAGAATCAGTTCAACAGATTTCTCCTCAATAAGAAAAGAAGATCAATGTTTACTGTACAGGAAGAATGTAGAGATGTGATTACATATGCTTAAGTTTTCCATTTAAATGAAAATGCCAGCAATGTTTTGAAAGAACCTATTCTTAAATATATTGCATTTGCTCAGGGCTGAAGCCCAGTCTCTCAGGATGCATCATTTTGGTTAGGTGTGTCTTCTCTGTTCTTGTCAAAATAGGCTGTACATGTGACATGGCAAATGGAAATCAAAGTTTTGCATTCAGTGTTGGAGCAGGCCTCCACTGAGGGATGCATTCTGGAAGCACTGTACTACGTATGCTCCTGAGTAATGTCTACAGAGGCTGACAAAGAAGTTCTGTAGGAATAAGTGGCACTTAAGACTACCAAGATCAGCAGATTCTGACCCGTCTAATAAGAACTGTGGTATAAGGAAATAGTTAAAACCACATCCCCAAATTTTGAAACTATAGGTTAGAGATATTCGGTGTCAACCACCTCTCACAAACCTCTAATCCCTCCTATCTCCTAGGTATTTAAGAACTTTACCCGTAGGTTAGTTAAATCACAAGACTCTTAAGAGGATACAAGGGGCAGGGCTGGGGGTGAAGAGGAAGAATTATAATATTGTACAGGTAAATTTCTAAATGAATAACACACAGTCATAAATCTAAGATTTGGGGCGAAGGAGATTTAGATAGAGATATTTTCAAGGTTGCTCCTTAAAGGAAGAGTCACCATCTGGTAACTTTTTTTATGAAGAAAGACAGCAAACCACCAAGCATTAGTCAAGGAACACATGAGAAAACTGTATAACTTGGAAAGCCTCTGGAAATGGTACAAGAGTAGAGAAAGGCTTGATCTTAGAAAGGAGAGGAAAAACAATCAATGTTGAAAAAACATTGAGAAAGAGAGTCCAGTGAAAGCTGTGAAAGCTAAGGTACATTTCCTACACCAAGGTAGTAGAATCCAGTAAGATATAACCCCAGAGGCAATTGGAAGGCCAAGGCTCTCTTGAAACATACAAATAGCCACCTAATGCATTTTACAGACCCATGTGAAATGGGAATAAAGTCTAATGTAATTGTTCAACAATGTGGTGCAGATGATGAAATCTAAGTACTTAATTTGGAAAAAGGTATAGTATTAAGATGACTGCATTGATTACTGTGAAGAGTACAACATGTTTGAATGGGCTTGACAGGGAAAAAGTACTGTGCTCTGTAATTTGGAAATCTAAAGCTAGTTATTTCTTCTAGAAACATGCACTTTATTCAATAAGCTTTCTCTATTAATTGTTTCTAGGCAATGTTTGGAACACCAATGCCAACAACAAAAAAGACACACTTGAACCCCCAAAATAAAATTGGATTTGTTCTACAAATCTAATTGCATATATTATTTCTTAATATATTTAACTCATAATTTGATTAAGAGATGAATCACTAAATAAGAAGACATTTTACAATGAAGAGCTAAATTTCTATCTTATTTGCTTCCAAGGAAACATCAAGAAACATCAAGATGCGTGTCTGTGTTCTTTTTACTAACCTTTCACTATGAAGGCCCCATGGTAGGAGGTGTTGTTATATAAATGGGCTCACTATTTAGAACCTAGAGAGACACCCTGGAAAGACGCACAGGTAGAATGGAAAGAGAAACTTCTTACTCTTCTGGGGCTGTTGGTTCTGAAGTAAGTAGGAAGGAAACTACCCAGTTCTAAGTCCAATGAGTTTCCTAGCAAGGGCTTAGGGAAAAGTTTGATGCTGAGAGCTTTGGAAAATGTTTTTTGTCAGATGCTGCCTTCTCTTTCCTTACTCAATGGGCAGTTCGCTGTCACCCACAGAGGGCCACCTCCAGGCAAAACCGAAGTGGCAAAGTTTGTCTTTAATAATCCTCCCTTTCCTCTTTGGACCCCTCTCTCAGCTACTGACCCTCTATTGCTGCTCCAGCCAAAAAATGGAATCAATTTAGTCACATTTCGTTGCTTATGCCAGAGGTATATTTCAAAACAAACATCACATTAAAAGTGAAATTTCAAGTATCGGAGTGAAATTTTTGGATAGGTAATGTTTTTGGATAGCTAATGTTAGATTTGGGGTAGTTAAACCTTAGACAAGCATAGTCAATGATATTTAAAAACTCATAAAAGTTAATACACTAGAGGAATCACAATTAAAATATATGTTTTCCTTCATTAATTCCCCTCAGATTTTTTCAGCCAGTGAGTCCACATTGCCGTGATCTTTCATTCGTTTTATGTGACATGTGTTTCCGAGTTTTTGAATACTTTCAGTATAGTGAGACTTAGATCAGATCACCTTAGAATCCCATTATCTTTTTGCTTGATATTCATTTGGAAGGAGTGATGATGTCCAAATGCCTTTTGTTTATATCTTCACCAAAAGGGAAAGCTGCATGTTTTCGGTTATCAATGACAAACCAAGACATGACACCCACTCGGATGAATGTCTTCCCAACTTCCAAAACTAAGCACAGTGACAAAAGTGAATCAATAATAGAAGCCTCTTTTTTGCTTCTTCTTTAGCGTGTTAAAAATAAAAGGGTAGAAGTAACTGAATACAAATTATAGTATCAGAATATATCATTGCCTGGTATGGAGGAAGGGGCCTGCAGGTGTGTAGCTCCCCCTAATAGTCATGGAATGTACAATGTGCTTCAAAGGTCACCACAATAAATCTTCTCTCAGATAGAATTACAGTCCCCCAGCTGTTAAAAAACCACTGCACACAGTACCAAACCCCAGAAAGGGACAACTCCCTATAGGTACAGAGATTGTCTTTCCCAACACCTATAGGGAACAATCAATTAATTTTAGAATAGTAAGGAACAGGATAACAAAACCAGTTTTCTATTGAGTGAGCCAGTTACTTAACATCTCTTTGCTTCTTCTTCTTTGGCTGTACACATGGTCTCATAATTTACCTACCAGTGGGGTTTTGTTAGGGTTAAATAATGTTTATAAAATGCCTGGCAAATAAAAATCACTTAATGAATAGCAGCCATCCCTATTGTTCTGCCAATATTTGAATCTGGAGAATGACTTCACCCTTTGGGTAGGGGGTAGAGTTGGTTTGCAGCGGGTGAGAAAGGCAGAGGGTGGATTTCAGAAGCAAATCTGAGCATTATCATTAAATTCGGCTACATGCAAAGCAATCGTGGAGAACAATTGTGTCTTGCTACCAAAAAATCTTAAGAGACTTTCGTTGAAATCTGTCAAAAATACCACCAAAGGAAATATAAGACACACTTTAGGCTAAGTTGTGTCTAGCCTCACTTAAGCAACTGCCTTCTTGTAAATTGGGAACAAAGCACATGCATACATTGCAAAATACATAAAAACAAGGTGTTTCGAAACACACATCACACCTCTGCCAACTGACTTCATACTGGAAAATAAAGGTACAGGTAACACAGATGTGCTTATGGTGCTTCTGCTATTTAACCTGTGATCCTTTATGTTTAGCACTCTGGATTTCCTAAGAAAGATTTCCTTTTTCATTAGATAATGATGGGAGAGCATTTTCTACATATTGACAGGCTGAGGGCTCAATACAAACATAAAGAGTGTCTCCGGTTGAGGAAAAGGTTTTCTGAGCTGTGTTTCTCTCCAGTTAATCTCTAAGGTGGCACAACGAGAGTTATCTCCACCTGGACCTCTCCCAGACATCACTTTGATAACTCAAAAGCCTCTCAAAAGCAGTATCTCCAAAAATGATCTCATTATATAGAGATGATCTCATTATATAGCCACCACGGCACAGCCCCCACCCCATCCCACCCCCGGCCTGAACCTGCTTCTCTTCCTGGATTTCTTGTCATATCCTCGTTATTGAGAAAAGTAATATCACCCACAACCCATTTAGTTTTGCAAGCCAGAAATTCAGGAGTCATTCTTGACAGTCCCCCTCTTTCCCTTCCTAATCCAACCCATCATCAAAGACTGTCGATTTTATTTCCTAAATTACTCCCTCTGTCCATCTCTCTTCCTCTCTCTACCATCAGTCTAATCTAACCTACCATCATCTCTCTCCTGGACCACTGTAATAGCCTCTTACCTGGTCTGACTCCATAAGCTCCCCCAACATGGCTGCCCCTGCCCCGAAACTATCCTCACATCATAGCATGAACTGAATCACATTACCCTGCCACCCCCAACCCCATGCTTAAGACTCCTGTACGACTTCTGATGGCATCAGGATGAAGAGGAAAAAAATGCCTCAACCAGACTTACAAAGCCCAACCACCACCACCACCCACCACGTTATTCTACTTTCTTCATCTCTGCTCCAGCCATGCTAGCTCTGTGTGTTCACCATGATTCCTCCTGCCATGAGGCAGCTCCAGCTCTCCCTGTCACCTGAACCACTCTCGCCAACCCTTCCTGTCTATGTGTGATTTCAGTTCAACCATCACTTCCTTGAGGAAACCTTCCTTGACCTCTGGACCACATCAATTCCCTGTTACTTACTTTCATAGCACCTTGCAACTCCCCTTCATAGCACTTCACGAAGATGTGATTTTATTTTGTCTACATGATTAATATTTATCTTTCCTATTGATTCGTAAGTCCCAGGAGAAAAGGAATCACGTCTATGTTTCATACTACATAGTCCCAGCCCAAGCACAGGGTCTAGGATCTAAAGAAATATTCATAGGATGAATAAGTAAACAATGTCAGGTAAGTTTTCCACACTGCTTTCAGGCCACCATACTGTTTTTGCTTTAAAAAAGCCTCAGCAGACAGTCTGTTGTGGAAAATGCCCAGTTTAATCTGTGGATCTAAATATGAAAATGGTTAATGCAACCAAAGTGAGGTAAGGATGGGGGTTTGGCAAAAAAAAAAAAAGTGAGCGTCTAAGGTTTTTTTACCTTTAGCTTTAAAGAATTCAGCTTTTCCTCCCTGAGGTGTTCTCTCAGCATCTCGCGGTGGAGCCTCTCCTGCTCTCTGGCAAATTCGCCCAGGGTGTACTGGCGCACGCTGTTGTGACGGCTAGACATGCCCAGGGTGCTGCCGCCTTGGCTGGGCACGCTCGTGAAGCCCTGCCTCCTGGTGAAGTAGTACACGGTGACGCAACTGAAATGCACATTCTTCGTCCTCAGCCGCTTCTCCCTTTTAAGGATGGAGGAAGCTGAAAGGGAAAGAGACAGTTCAGTGAACAGCCAGGGCAGCAGTCTTCAGAGGAGGCGAAGAATTAGAAATTGCCACTTGATGATCTTCAGTCTATGGGCAACCTTGTCTGGCTGGGAGACACTAAAAATGTGGTCTCTCAGAGTTGGCACCGGTTTCTCTTTCCTCTCCTCTATTTTCTTCCAGCTGTGGCAGACTAGACTTTTAAGTCCTTCTATAATGGTGGTCTAAGCAAACTTTTAGGAAAGTTGCCAGTAGTCTGGATCCGTGGCACAATTTAATTTCTCATTTCCCCTAAACTTTTACGTTTTACTTTTATGGTTTTCACATGAGCCGTAGCATACTATAATCAGAAAAGACACAAACTACGAACGCTTTGGCTCTTATTTTGATATGGAAGGCATCTGGCATGAAAAACATCTCTCTTTCTAAATTTTAGAAAATGCCAAAAAGCAGTAAAAATGTACACCAAAAAAGGCTCAAAGGCACCATTTAGGTATTTTTATAACCTAAATCTAACCAAGCTTTCATTTGATGAAAACTCCAGTAAATAACATTACAGACAGTGGGATTTTAATCCAAGTATACACCGAGAAAATTGAAAACGTCATGAGATATATCAGAACCTTTATTACTAGTTACAGGGAAATCAAGATGCACAGAGCACCATGGAAGGTTGAGATACACACCGTATTTGAGGGGAAAGAGAGCTACACATTATAATCCTGACCTTTTGGAGTTGGAAGACATGCTAGACATCATCTAGCCCAGTCTTTTTATTTTGTAGTGAAGTAACCCAGTCTTACAGAATTTGAGTTATTTCTTTCATGAAGAAAGAAATGAATGAAACAGACAGAAAGAAACAATGGACTCCTTGGACGTAAAAAAATACATATATGAGCTAACATTTATGGACTATGCAGAGAACTTTACATGAATTATCTCATCTTATCCTTATAACTCCTTGTGTTGAAATTACCCATGTCTCCATTTGAGGAAACCAATCCACCAAAGGTTAAATAACATGGCCAAGGTCATATAACTAGTGGTGAAACTGGGATTCATTATTCAAGAGCCCAGTCTTTTAACCATCATTTCACAGTAGACAGCTGAGGTCATGCTAAGGGAGCTGAACAAGGCTGAGATTTGGTGTCCCATTGCTTCTGGTAGATGTCAACTGCTGCAGACTCCAAAGATGACTTTTTTTTGGGGGGGTTGTATATCTCTTTTTAAAAATTGTTTTATTTTTATACACTTTTTAAATGTTTCTTCCCATTTACAGTTATTTCAAAATATTGGCTATACTCCCTGCGTTGTACAATACATCCTTGCACCCATTTTACACTCAATAGTTTATACCTCCCGCTCTCCCATCCTTTTATTGTCCCTCCCCCCTTCCCCACTGGCAACCACTGGTTTGTTCTCTATATTTGTGAGTCTGCTTCTTTTATATTATATTCACTAATTGGCTGTATTTTTTAGATTCCACATACAAGTGATATCATATGGTATTTATCTTTCTCTGTCTGACTTATTTCACTTAGCATAATGCCCTCCAAGTCCATCCATGTTGCTGCAAATGGCAAAATTTTGTTCTTTTTTATGGCTGACTAGTAGTCCATCATATATATATACCACAGCTTCTTTATCCATTCATCTGTTGATGGACACTTAGGATGTTTCCATACCTTGGCTATTATAAATAAAGCTGCTATAAGCATTGGGGTGCATGTATCTTTACAAATTAGTGTTTTTGGTGTTTTTGGATATATACCCAGTTCATATGGTAGTTCTATTTTTAGTTTTTTTTTTTTGAGAAACTTCCATACTGTTTTCCACAGTAGCTGCAACAATTTACATTCCCACCAAAAGTGTACAAGGGTTCCCTTTTCTCCACATCCTCCCAAAATTTGTTATTTGTAGACCAAAGATGATTTCTATTTGGAAGGCTGTATAAGCAATGAAGGAAAAGTGAATACAGCATCACTTTGGATTTATATAAGAATATTCTTTCAAGGGGTTCAAGTTCATTTATCTCATTTTTCCCCCATAAAACTCTCAAGCCAAATACAGAGAGGTGCTATGATACATCTCATTTCAAGGATTTACTAATTCGATAAATATAAACCAAGGGCCTACTATATGCCAGGCACTTTCTAAATGATTGGACATACTGGTGAAAAAAACAGATGGTGATCCCTGCCTGTATGGAACTTCCACTTCCAGTGATGAGAAACTCAGACAGAAGAAACAGACTCAAAAGATTACAGAGCAAGAGAAGTAGGACATTTGGGCAAGAATTTAGCTTTCCCAACTTTCTCTCCTCTTTATTGCTTTACCTCTCCAGAAGAGATTGCCAGGAAGCAAATGCTTTCAAGCATGTACGTAGTTCTCCCATTTATTTATGTACACGTTCACGGCAAAATACTTGTACTCCTGGCAGCAGTGACAATTTTCAACTTAGCTTTAGAAGCTCTGATCTGCTTCATAACTGTATGTTTAAATCATCTCAAAACAGAGAAGAATTTGTCAAAATGTAAAAGATCACTGTAAAAAGCAAAATTCAATAATCTGCCCAGTAATCTGCTACCCTATCTGGCAGCCTCATCCGTCACCACCTTACAGCAGGCTAGAGACTCTGCTTTTTGGGTGATAACTTTCAACCTAATTTACTCTTAGTATCATACAAATGATGCCCTGAAGACATTATCTTTCAAGGCCATCATTTACAAATGAAATAAAAACATTTTCATGTACTCATTTAAAACAATTACTATAAACACCTCTGATAATTTTATTACTTATTTTTTAGACAATTCATAGTACTCTAGACAAATTTCCTTTTAAAAAAATTTACTTAGATTTTGTACCTGTATTTTTAGATTATAAGAATTCTTCATGGACTTCCCTGGTGGAGCAGTGATTAAGAATCTGCCTACCAGTGCAGGGGACATGGGTTTAAGCCCTGGTCCAGGAAGATCCCACATGTCACGGAACAAATAAGGCTGGGCGCCACAACTACTGAGCCCACATGCCACAACTTATGAAGTCCACACACCTAGAGCCCACGCCCCGCAACAAGAGAAGCCACCACAATGAGAAGCCTGCGCACCGAACTGAAGAGTAGCCCCGGCTCGCCGCAACTAGAGGAAGCCTGCGCGCAGCAACAAAGACCCAACACAGCCAAAAATAAATTTATTTAAAAAAAAAAAACTTCAACCTTCTGGATGAATCTATTGTACCATCCTTTCACCAAAAGCCAGATTACACTTTCCCCAAAAGACAGTTAAGAGATGTTTTTCCAAGGCTTGGAAGAAGACAATAGTTGCAGAGAGCAGAAGCCCTTTACCTGGGCTCTTGGCATTTCTAACCGTCAAAGTGCACTAGGATTAGTGCTTCCTCCTACCCACTAGGGTTTATAATTCAAACATGTGCTGATACTTGTTTTAGCACTTGCATGTTATAAATAGCACTGTAGAGACAATGATCAAAAAGCCTATGGGATATATTTAAGAGGAAGGCTTTGAAATGCCACAAGATCAGCCTTATGAAGGATATTTTAAGTGTGGCTTTCCTAAACTTAGGAGCCACTCACGTCTCTCTTCTGATGATTGAATTGGAGTCCCAGAATGGGCTCTTGTGGGCTATCTCCTGCCTCCAGGCCCCGATTTGACTAGCATCACAGAATGAAGTTATCAAAAAGGAGTCTGTGTTCGTCAAGCCTGGGAAAAACAGATTAAATTCACTGAGCACATGTGCCTTAGGGAATCTGAGACCTCCCTGATATATCTACCTAGTAATTTGTGCCCTTTACAGAATGATTGAACTCAACTTTGTGTCTCTACAGAGTTCAGGGTTCATTTTACTACCGTGAGGTCAAGAGCAAGAAGAAAGAAGAAGGAGAAGGTGGCTTTCATTACTGCTTTGAAAAAGAACTAGTCTGTTTTCATACACAAGGCTAAGTTTTTGTTGCCTCTCAGCTCCTCTTCTTTTATCCCATTCACCATTACCATCCTGAAGCAGAAGTGTCTAAATGCAACAGTACTATATATCCTGCCCGGGACACAGCTTTTGGGACCACCATTATGGTGGTACAACAGGGCATACTGGTGTTGCTGTAAAATGATCACATATTATGGAGATAATATTGACCCTTGTAAATTAAAGGAATAAAAAGCGCAGAGTAACTGACATTAGCCATCTGAAGAAGCTATCCAACCTTAAAAAATGCTTTTAAAAATAAGTGAAGAAGAGAGTTGAGAAACTGACTAATTCACAATGGCAGGGTCAGAATGTAAGTAGATAAAATAAAATAAGCTGTACCATACATTATAATAAAGAGTTCATGATCAGAGTGGATTAAAAATGGAAGCCACTTGGGATTAGCAGATGCAAACTACTATATAGAGAATGGATAAACAACAAGGTCCTACTGTAGAACACAGGGAACTATATTCAGTATCCTGCGATGAACCATAATGGAAAAGAATATGAAAAGGAATATATATATATATATATATATGTATAACTGAATCACTTTGTTGTACAGCAGAAATTAACACAGCATTGTAAATCAACTACACTTCAATAAAATAACTTAAGAAAAAATGGAAGCCATAGTGCAGCCACTCTGGGGCCAATGCTTGAGCAGGAATCTAGTTACCCTCCTAAGGCACACCTGGCTCTTTTAGTGTCAACAGCTATCAGCAAAGCCCTGGTATAGCTGGAAAGGCAGAAAGCAGTAAACAGAACTATGTATTTTGGCACTAAAGTTGGCACGTGGAGGTTGAGAGTTTATGGTCCAGTCTGATGCTAAACAAGGGGTAAATTGTGGAAAATAGTAACTCTACCATTTGGGTCTGAAGTTAATAGCATACTTCTATGCGCTATGCTCAAAAGGAAAATACCAGGTGATTTGTAAGTCAATATTTTGAGTCTACTTTTCATTTTTTTGGGGGAAATTCCGTAGAAGAAAAGTAAGATTGCTGAAATTAATTTGTTTATCTTGGTAAATCCTGGGCAATAAAAACTTGTGTTTCTGCATCATACAGACCAAATTAGTCAGGGGCTCTGAAAGTATGCATGTTGTTTCTTACCTTTTGAAGAACAAATCAAGATCAAATCAGTTACGAAATCATGCATGAAAACTAGCTTTCAAACAGAAAATCCAGTTTCATCAGAAAATATTTTGCATAGAAATTAGCATAACAGCTTAGATATTATATCAATTTCCAATGTTTAAAATTATTAAGACTAAAAAAAAATGTCCTCAGCCTTCACAAGTGACTTCTGAAAATTTCCTGTGACCATATTTTCACATCTTCTCCAGCTTGACGTGATTGTCAAGGTTGGCCCCTCTTGATCATGGTGTCACACACACGGTCTCAAATCTTAACCACAAGTAAGGAGTGAAAATGGATCTAGTAACCAAGAAACATAGGAATAGTTCCTTTGAAAATGAAGGCAATTTTGCTATCAAAAGCAATCCCTCCTTGTTCTAATTGTCCCCTTTTATTCCTTTAAGTCACATTCTCAAGTTTCTCAAATATGTTTGCCCCAGTTGTGTTTATTTTGTTACTTTGCTCAAGTAAGGTACTTAGGGCTGTAGTAAATCATTTTAGTGGGAGCAATTCCAAACGACTGATAAGAAGGAAATATCTTAAGGCATGGGTAAATGAGAGGCAAAATGAAAGTAAAGACTAATTGGGAATATTTTCCTTCCAATCATGAACAAAATCCAAATTACCCTAAGTATGTAACATAAAGTGATGGCCAAATCAATGTTATGGTATTTTATACTCAGTATGTTACTTTATACTCAGTTATGAAGGATATAACGCAGGCAAAAACAATCACAAAGGAAAGAAAGAGACTTTCCCAAACACTGAACATGTTAGAGACAATATTGGGGTATTCCCAATATTTTGGAATTGAAGTGCTTTGCATTTCCCAAAATTTCATCAGAACTGAGACAGTCAGTTAAGTGTAAGAAAATGTCAGAATCCATCAAAGAGCAAACCAGCGGCTTGTTTTTCTTCTACTACTGACTTTATTTCTATGAAAGCAGCATTCAAAAGCAAAAATCAAGGAAGAGTAGCTCTGACTTGAAGTGATGCTCAAGTTATCAAGTCTCAATTTGTATTTGGTTTCCTATAGTGTGAATGATCGCTCTAAATGCTTTTCAAATTGTAGCGCATCTGTCTCTCCAGCTCCCTAAATGCCATTCTTCCCCATCTCGAACCAACCAACCAATTTATGTATTAGTAAAGCAGCAAATAGAGTGGAGAATATAAAATATGATAGACATACATAAGAACCAGTCGTCTTCATTCTGATGTCAGTCCTTCTGTAGAGGACGAGGTTTATAATTTGTAGACAAGATTAGGTAGTTTAACCATAAGTATTTTCCATCCTATAACAAGATGAAAATATTCACCAATGGATTACTTTTGAGACTAATAATGTCTTTTGTTCATTGCAGCTTCTGAGTGAAATAATTCAAGATGAGACCTTTTTGGTTAAATCCTTAGTTTACAAAAACAAAACAAAAAACCCTCTCACATAAGACTGTGTGATAATACATTTTCTATCAAGATATGTAAAAATATTGTATATACATTTAAGCAAAAAAAAATTAACAAGAAGAGAAATAATATAAAAAACAAAGCTTCGAGGCTAAAGCTTTGTTTTGGATCATGAACATTCATGTCACGTCGTCATCCACTGAGTCTGTCAGCTACGTCCACACAAGCAAGCACGAGATCTGCGTGGAGGGAACCAGCTCCCTCCTGAGTCTCTCCTGACAGCTACAGCCCAGGCCACTCAGCACACTGCAATTATAGGGGTGGTTTAATAGTGTAATCATCTACTTGCAATCCTCAGCTTGAAAAAAAATAAGGTTTATTGCCCAGGATTTTGATGTAAATTCAGAAAGCAGCATATAAAAATTAAGTGCAAGCTTCGACCTTCCAGCTTTGATGTCATAAATAATTAAGATGATTAACTCACAAGGAGTGGTTGGTCATTTCTCAGAACTAGCTGTTTTTCATTCACACATTTTTATTTATTAAAGGTGCCCCCTGCACTTTCCCCCTAATTCTTGTGAGTAATCTAAAAAAATAGGGAGGAGGTCATTTTGTTCTCATACTTGTTAGGACAAAAGGAATAAATACAATAGTTTGGAGTTATAAACTTGAAATTAAAAAATTGGGAGAAACTAGTAAGGACCTAGTGTATAGCACAGGGAACTCTACTCAATATTCTGTAATAACCTATATGGAAAAAGAATCTGAAAAAGAATGGATATATGTATATGTATACACTTTGCTGTATTCCTGAAACTAATACAACATTGTAAATCAACTATACTCCAATAAAATTGTTTTAAAAATGGAAAGAACAAAATTTTAAAAAGAAATCATGTTCTCTCTTTTATATAATCTTAATATATAGTTGACTTAGCACTGACCCTCTCCTGCATACATGAAACTGCTGTTCCACTGAAAATGTGATGTGACTTAGAAAGCGCTAGCCATCAACATCAAATGCAGTTAATACTGGGGATGGTGAATTGTTAAACTAAAACAAATTTAGATTAAACCGTAGATTAAAATAGCACCACTAACTGAGCGATCTACCAAGTTTCATTCTAATTTTCCTTTTTCATCAATTCATCCATCAAATAGTACTAGGCATCATGGATCTTGGAGTTTTAATTCTATATTTGACATGAAGTCTTCCTTCTGGTCTTTATATGATAAATTGTGTGTTTATATGATACATCACTTAAAGTTTGCACATTAAAATCCTTAAGCAAAATATTCGAAAGACAGTATAATATTAAAGTGTTTTGCTAAATCTGGGCCCTGCATTCTGTTCAGTTCTGCCCCAAACAGACTGGAAGTTGGGAAATTTCTTTCCTGTTCCATATATTCAACTGGCCATCTGACCTTATTACTAGTGAGAACAATTTCACAGAATTGTGATCAACATTATTATCACCTCTTTTCTCTGTTCACACTATGTATATTCTTTTAGATAACATTAAAATTTTACATGGGACCTAAGATTTCTACAGAGCTGATATTAACATTTACATATGGAACATTCATTATTACTGAGGTCTTTACTGTCTTCTCATTTTTAAAGAATGCTTCTTTATTATAAGCATACAGTATTACTAATGAATTAGAGAAAATATTATCCTATCCTGATACCTGGAAAATAGTAAATTGTTAGATAATGTACTTAAATCAAAATCTGAATTCTAAACTTGCTGATCTCCATTATACAGATTAGATTAATGGGCACCTTCATTTCTCAGTCATTAGTATTTTCAGAATTATGTTTATCTACCTCACAGGAATATTATCAGAAATAATTACCTTTGTTAAAAGCCTTAGGAATCACAGATGGAAAGCATCACATATGCAGACTACTATCTTGGTATTGCTGTTAAACCAAGCAAAAAGTGTTTCTTTATTATCAGTGAGAAAATAAGTACCACCTACTTCCCAGCTTGTTCCTTTCATCTCTCATATGTGCAATTAAACCCTAAAACTTCATGCTTAAGAAATACATTTCTCTGCTACTAAAGTAACAGCTATTTCCAAAATATATAAACTTAAACTCTCACTTTATTAAAATCTCAACATGGATACCATCTTAAGACTATACCGTTTCTCTAATTGGGAAAAAAAGGTAGTCATTACTAAACATAAATATTCGCAGTTCTGGCTGCAGTCCAAGTTGTAAGCACTTTCCTCTGCTGTCTCAGCAATTCTCCTGATGTCAAAGACACATTAAAATAAATGGGAACCATATGGCTCCGCAGCAGAATACCCACGCTCTTACAACGGAGAGGGCAATGCAATTCATTACCACCACTGGAGAAATATTTTGGGGATATAGAATATCTCAATGCAAAATAAAGCTGCATGAGGCAGGTCATTTGATTAAAATGCTCACACAGTGACAGAAGGAGACATTTGCTATTCTTTGGCTCTACTAACCTGTTTTGCTGCTTTTTACATTTTCTCAGCACCACCATGAGCCTCTCCTGTTAGAAGGATTAAACAGCACTTCCCACCTGCTCAATGACTTTCCCACACAGTATCTCATCTGATCCAACAATACAGCCCCATCAAGCCTCACATATCTTGACAATCCAGGTCAGAACATCACTGAATAATAACAACAAAACAAAGCAAAATCCTCTAAAACAACAAGAGCAACAAAACTCTTCTAAGAGCCAGTCATTCTGGAGAACATCACTGGGTCAAAGATAGTACACTTGAACTTTGAACTTTCCCAGGAAGGATGAAATCTGGAATCACCTTTTTTTTTTTTTTACCCTTAGGCCTAAAAAGTCTTTATTATACTTACCCCCAATAAAAATCCAAATCGTTAAAAACATAAAAGGAAGAAATTCATCAATGCTGTATTATTGGCTCCATATGTTAGAAATGCTAAATTTCAAAAAGAGATCCAGGGCTGCAGAGTTGGGATTAAAGCAGAGGCTGGGAAGGCAGCTGGGAGGGGGGCAGCTGGGGTTACTGAGGTGCCTTCTGTTTCCTGGTTGTCAATGAGTGATTTGGGAGGCTTGTAAGCGTCAAAAAAGAAAAGAAAAGAAAAGAAAAACTTTATGATTTTTCTACAAACATATATATTTTTTGATTGAGCATATTCTTCAAGTTCTCATAATCTTCTCCTTGTCTGTTTTTAACACTTTTTAAAACTTCGAATAAGGAAATCTCTAAAGTATCACGTCTGGCATAAAATTACTACCCAATATCTAACAATACTAGAAAAATAAATTGAGACTCAGCTCAAATGTCAACTTCAGGAAGACTTTCATAGAATCCTTAAGATGAGGTAAATGCTCTTTCTACACATTTCCAGAACATCGCTGCCTTGATACAGATAATATGAGTGTGCGTTTCTCCTCAACTGCCTGGTAAGGACCTAGGGGGCAACGACTGCATTTTGCTCCCTGGGGAACCCTCAGCGTACAGCACAGAGCTGGGCACCAAGGACTCACTTGATAAATGTCTGCGTCACTAAATTCGATGAATGAATAACTGAACTATGGGCTAAATAAGTAAACATATACATTTCCTAAATATATTTTCCTTAATTTTAAATGATAAGATGACATTTGACAGTTTTCCCCTAAAGCCTCATGGTCAGTGTCTTCCTTCCTCACTAATTTCTATTCACTTTATTTTCTAGAGACACCTTTCAATAAAAACCATTATATACTGAAGAGGGGACACATCGCCCTCATGGCTTGAGGGTACACAAAACTTCTGTATTAACAAACCATTTGAAATATGCTATATTTTACATTTCACTAGACCTAACATAAAAAACAAACCCTGGCACCATAATAAACCTCTAAATAATCCATTAATAATGAGTTGGTAAACCCATCTCTAAAAAGCAAGTAGCTGGCAAGGGAAAGAGTTATCTGAATATTATAAAACGGGTTTGAAAGAGAAATCCTGTTGATAAAATATCACTAATTGGACGGGGCTTCCCTGGTGGCGCAGCGGTTGAGAGTCCGCCTGCTGATGCAGGGGACACGGGTTCGTGCCCTGGTCCGGGAAGATCCCACATGCCGTGGAGCAGCTGGGCCCGTGAGCCATGGCCGCTGAGCCTGTGCATCCGGAGACTGTGCTCCGCAACGGGAGAGGCCACAACAGTGAGAGGCCCATGTACCAAAAAAAAAATATATATATATATATATCACTAATTGATATTGACCTCTGGCAAAAACAGGATTGAAATTCGTGCCTTTAGCAGTTCATTAGTGATAGATCTACAAAACAATTCTGTCTCTTAGTATTTAAATTGTTATCTTCACCTTAAAGTAGTTACTTACCTTAAAATATCATATTGCACAAGATTTATAATTTCCTATGAAATTTTATAATAACATCCATATCCTAAGTCATCTAATTTTTCTCTTTTTATTGATAGTGGTGATTAAACATAAGTAAAAACCATGGTTGATGAGCTCCTGAGAAAAGTTGCAGAAGGAAGCAAGGAGGATTTAATTTTTTTTTTTTTTTTTTTTGCGGTACGCGGGCCTCTCACTGTTGTGGCCTCTCTCGTTGTGGAGCACAGGCTCCGGACGCGCAGGCTCAGCGGCCATGGCTCACAGGCCCAACTGCTCCGCGGCATGTGGGATCTTCCCGGACCGGGGCACGAACCTGTGTCCCCTGCATCGGCAGGTGGACTCTCAACCACTGCACCACCAGGGAAGGCCGGATTTAAATTTTTATTGAAATATGAAAGCAAGATAGAATTGATACAATATGGGCTAGAATGTAAACTGAATGAAGGCAGAGATTTGTCTTCTCTGGGACGATTTTACCTTGACGCTAAAGAGTTATCTTGTTAACGTTTTGCAGATGGGGGCAAAAACATGAGTCTCTGGATCAGAAACAAACTACTTCATTGTTCACAATACAGCAAGCAGCATGAGCATCTTGTTCTTGCTGGTACTCCTTGTCCCCCAGATTCTATGGGGGCAATGTGGAGGGGTCAAATAGATGCTACATGTATAGTAGGTTTGCATTGTACCGAAAGCATGGTAAGTTTGGGAACCCACTGTTTTTTTAGTAAGCAGTAAGCAAGCCTGCTCTTTGTCTGGAAGGAAGGAGACACTACCTCATCCTTCAGGGCTGCTTGCTACAAATTCAACACTGAGAAATGGCCCAGGTATAGAGGGGACAGGGCAGTGCATTCTTGGCAAGGGTCTCCCAACAGATTTTTTATTTATTTTGTTCATTCATATATCCCAAGCACCTAGAATAGTGTGGGGATATATTTAATACATAGTTTTTTAATGAATGAGGGGAATTTATTGATAGGGTTCTACTTTTATTAAACTCTGTAATTCTTGCAAAATAAAAATTTCATAAGCACCTACATCATAACTATTTATTACTTAGTATGTGAAAGCAATATTCAAAACACATAAAGAAACAATTTTCCCGATAAAGAGCCTATGAACTAAAGAGTTTCCTAGAGAATGCTTCATGAGGTATTTTTATTCCTGTAAAGTATAGCATTGTTCCTCTCGGTCTCTTCATAGCTCACAGATACCTCCCTTTGCAAACATCTTGCCAAAGGAGAGAATAAGTCCAAAGTTCTTGGGAATGATTTTGGCAGCCCCCAGGAGTGGTACCAGTTACGATTTGCTATCACATCTATGGGGCATGTAAGGGAATACAGGTGTCCCTCAGTATCCATGGGAAATTGGTTCTAGGACCCCCCATGGAAACAAAGCCCATGGATACTCAAGTCCCTTATATAAATTAGTATAATATTTGCACATAACCTATGTACATCCTCCTGTATACTTTAAATCATCTCAAGCTTACTTATAATAGCTAATACAATGTAAATGCTACGTAGATTATTGTAAATACAATGTAACTATTATATAAATAGTTGCCAGAGCGTGGCAAATTCGTGTTTCTCTTTTTGAAACTTTCTGGAATTTTCTTCTGAATATTTTTGATCATTCATTGGTTTAATCCGCAGATGCAGAATCCATGGATATGGGGGGTCAACTGTGTGTATCCATATATATTCTCAGGTACCTCTGGAGGTATAGAAACAGTCCTCCTTTTGGGATCTGTGTTTTCCCTTTCCTATGCTACTCTTATGACATATGGGTTGTTACAAGAAATATATTTTCCAAAGCTAAATGTGACCTCAGGTTCGGGCTATGTAAGGGAGAAGCAAAGGTGTAAAAAGGTTTCTTTTCCTTTTACATTTTAGGACTTTATATTCCTTGGGATGGAAGAGAAAAAATGAGCAAAATGAGTATACTGTGTTTAATAAAAGCAGGATTCAGCCTCTTCTATCTTCAAGAGCACCACTTCTCAATGATTACTATGTTTCTTTTATTGTCTGGAGTGAACTCAAACTTGGAATCTTGGTTCTCAGCATCTTCCACTAACCAGTTCCCTGACCTCCCTCTCATGTATATGTGGTCTTCAATGTTGCTAAGTCCAAGTTTTAAGTGACTTTCACAAGCAAAATACTCATCTCCACCCCCTGCCACAGACCAATTCATTCACCAAAGGGAGTTGGTGCTGGGAGTTGGCAAAAGGAAAAATGTGAGAAGCAGAATCAATTTGAGGTAGACCCTGCCTTGACCCCCAGACTTCTGGCCTTTGATCAAGAATTCAGTAGGGATAACGTAGGATGTTTTTTGAGTATGTGAATAATCTTGGAAGAGTTAAGGGACTATTATTGTTCCCAGATGGTAATGGATATAATTACTTTCCATCAACAGAAGAAGTTACCCCTTTTTCTTTTACAAGTCATTGAAATTAAGAAAGACTAGAGGAGGCCATAGGTAGCTTTGAGCAAAGAACTCTTTGGGGAGGGGAGGTCTGGGTACAAGGATCCAGGGTGCCCCAGGGCAGCTTGGGCATATTAGGGAAAGATAAACCAGGACTTGGTGAACTGTTGCTGTCATCTAGTTTAAAATTTCACGCAATCTGTTACTACAATCTATTGCTACACATTTCGATAATCTATACAGAAAGTAAGGATGTTTGTACATATGCCAATTTTAATGATAAAGGTGTGCAATCACAAAGTTTGGAAACTTACTAGTACATAAGAGGTGAAATTGTAAAAGACAAATTTGGATAATTTTTAAATGTTGCTTCTATTATTGAAGTTTTATTTGTGTATTCACCGTGTGCCAAGGACCTTTCTTATTGCTTTATAGGTAGTAATTCATTGAATCCTCACACCAATACAAGCATGGTTTGAATAGGTAGAACTGTTCAATTTTGTGGCTAAAACTGAGGTCCAGAGAGGTGAAGTGGTTTACGAAAACCTCACAGCCGGTAGCAGGGAAGCCTGATCTGAATTCAGACAGTGTCAGTCCATAGCTCAAGCTGTTAATCTTGACAATATCCTGCCTCCCTTCCTTAGTTCCAGAATGGGCTAATACTCTTTTTTCTTCCTTCTTATATTCCATGAACACCTGCTCTCAGGACTCAGAAAAAAATCTAGAATTAGGGCAATGATAATCTAGCCGCATTATTAAGAAACCAGGAAGAGAGAAAGCAAGTTGTTTGTGTTTTAGAAGCCGTTAAAAGCAACATAGGTAGTAAACCATTGTAAGCCTCTGCTGTTTTATCACCAGAATGCTAGTGGCCTTGAGCTATAAATCCTAATGACACAGGCTTTGGAGTCAGACACACCAGCAGGTTCATTGCTAACTTAGGTCAGTTACTTAACCCCTGTTTCCTTATCTCGAATCTCCCAGGGCCACTGTGACAAAGTAGAGGTTATAACCATGAACTCTGGAGCCAAAGCACTTAGTTCAAATACTGGGTCTGCCATTTACTTGCTGTGTGACCTTGGACGAGTTACTTACTCCCTCTATGACTCATGTATAAGATAGTTTTAATAATAAAACCTACGGCATAGTGTTGTTACAAGGATTAAACAAATTAACATTTGTCAAGCATTAAACAAAGCTTGGCGCATAATAAGTACTATATGTTTGTTAAATAAAAATAAAGAAATTAATAAATCATTCACATAATTTGAATTCACATAAATCATTTATATGGAGCAGTAGAGCATCTGAAATGGAGTGATCGACGTTTGTTAACTATTCATTGGCAGGGACTAGTCCTGTATGACAAGTGTTTTACAATGAAAATGCTTTGTTCTGTACTTTAAGTGTAGAATATTCTGAACTTTAAATATATTTCTTTTCATTTTTGGTACATTTTGGCCATTGAGTATCTGACATATATATATCTGACATAGCTGACATGCATATTTTGGGAATTATGCAAAGTCCTAGGGCTGTAACTGAATAAAAGACAAAAGGTACCCCTAAGGGACATTTAGTCTAAGGAGGATATTTTAATCTTGATTTTGTGGAGGAGACAATGGAGGCTCAGAGTGGTTTTCCTCCAAGGTCACAAGCTGGCAAATGAGCCTCACGTTCAGCTCCATCTGGCTTCTCACTGGTGCCCTTTGCATTGCCCTGTTCTGCTCTTTCTCCTCAGGTGTCAGCATACCTGCTTTGCCATTCCCAGTTTTGCTCTTTCCTTGCTCTGGGTATTGCAACTCCTGTCTATACTTCAAAATCATAGGATTTAAAGAACACTTTTCTTTTTACTTGTTCCCTTCAACATGAATTGATTTACATTTATCCGTCTATTCATTTCTTTACTCACCCATATTTATCACCATTTATCTGTGGCCAGATCACGAAGATATGAAGATACAGTCAGTCCTCATTATTCATGGATTCTGTATTTGTGAATTTGCCTACTTGCTGAAACTTATTTGTAACCTCCAATCAATACTCATGGCACTTTCATGGTCATTCACAGACATGCCCAGAGCAGTGAAAAGTTTGAGTAGCCTCATGTTCTCAGCTGAGACTGAACAAGGGGACTGCCTGCCTCTCTGTTTCAGCTCTCCTAGTGTAAACATGCATCCTTCACGTAGTATGTTTAGTGCCACAGGATTTGCACTTTGGGGCTTCTTGTTGGTCATTTTGCTGTTTAAAATGGCCCCAAAGCATAGTGCTGAAATGTTCTCTAGTATTCCTAAGTGCAAGGCTGTGATGTGCCTTACAGAGAAATTATACACGTGTTAATGAGCTTTGTTCGGGCGTGAGTCACAGTGCTTTTGGCCATGAGTTTAATGTTAATCAATCAACAATAAATATTATATAAGGTGTTTTGAAATAGAAACACACTAAACAAGGTATGTATTGATCAGTGAATGAAAATCTTATGACTAGAGGCTCCTAGAAACCTAGCCCTGTATTTCTCCTAGGAGCAGTGGTTCAGTATTTGCTAATCTGGTGTTTGCGGCAACTTTATAGAACACAACTACCATGAATAATGAGAATCAGCTGTACTTCTTCTTTGTTCATGGGCCATTTTCTAACAATTGACGGCTGAGCAAAGTTAATAAATAGAAAAGTGACAAAAATGGTATTTAAATGATTAAAATATATAAAAAGCGTTCAAACTCACTAATAATCAAATAAGTAAAAATCAAAACAATAACAAAATCCAATTTTCTCCCATTTAATTAGCAAATAATACAAAATTGTAATAGTCTTAAATTGTGGCAACAGTACAAAGAGATGAGCACTTTTCTATACTACTGATTGGTATATAAATTATTGCAACATTTTCAGAAAGCAATTTCTCAATGTATACCAAGAACCTTAGAAAATCTTCGTCTTGCTTTGAATAAAAATAATTCTGAATCTAGAAATTGATCTTAAAAAATTAAGAAATTAAAAAAATTATTTATGTCCAAACATGTTCAAGTTATGCATACTGCCCAACTGAAAACCCCTAAATGCTCAACACTATGGAAACGGTTGAGTGAAAACAAGCCTCTGTCCATATGAAGGGATAGTTCTGTAGCCAACAAGATTAATAAGATTGTGCAGATGTTTTAATAATACTAGAAAATGCCTGATATAGTGTTCAGTAAAAAACAGTAGCAGATTAGAAAAAAATGTTTAACAATACATAGCAGCTATATAATAATACATGAAAGAAAGACTGGGAAAATATACCACAATGCTAATATTGATCATTTTGGAGTGATAGGGTTATAGTTTTAAAAAATCCATTTCTTTATGCTGTTTTGAATTTTCCAACTCTTCTACAGTGAACATCACAAAAAGCTGAAAACTTAGACTGTAAAATCTCCATTGTGCCCTTTAAGAACACTTCTATAGCTTTCTGAACATAAGACAATAAAATTGTTTAGTGCATTCATGAAGTGGCATTACTATAAATGAGTCATCTTATACCCCAGCACTTATGACCATATGTTTCACATTTTCTAAATTCCATTAAATACAAGCACAAGTACTTATACATAGAATTCCATATAGTATGTGTAAGAGCCTAAACTACTCCATAATGGTTATGAATATGTTATTCCTTGCCTGTCTCATCACAACCAGCTGTGAGTACTAATTTGGAGCCAGTGAGGATGAACCTGGAAATATATTAATAACTTCATCTCCATTAGCATGCCAGGTATACAATTAGTCTGTTCTTCCTCACAGGGCATACTGACATCCACTGGATAGTAGCGTTTCTGCCAGACCTCTATATAAAGACCCAGACAGTTTAAAGCAGCCTCATTCTTGGTTCTGAATTCACATTCCATTTCCCTGTTAGAACTGAAGCTTTCCTATCAGAGCCCTGGTCTCTTTTAGTTCTTTCCTCCTACTCAGGACTTGGTCTTATTCCTTCAATTCCAAGTTATTTTATGAGTTAGTGCTATATGGCCCTGTTGAATCTACTTAGAATCTTAGCTCTGTGACCTGCCTATTTCCTTGATCCCACAATATCTTCTGCCATACTTCTTTTCACCATATCAGATGTTTTAGCTAAAAACAAAAAATTGGCCTAGACCAGAACCATATGCCATGATACCTGTGGTATCGTGAATAGGACTGCTGATTTTCTTACATAGGGGTCAACCCTACTGCCCAGTCACTGCCCTCAATCCCAATCTACCAATCATAAACCACATCTCTGTGTGCTCTGCTCCAGCACTGGTAAAAACCAGAAGAATTTGTAGGTAATGAGTCAACTAATGCTTAATTCTCTAATTATTTAAAAAATAATACAAGTGTAGGAGAATTAGCATGATGGAATTTTGGAATGGGTGGAAAAAATATCCATAGAGTCTAAGTTTTGCTAGAATTCAAATATACATGTGACTTACATATATTGGGCTGGCCAAAAAGTTTGTTCGGCGTTGTCCATAACATCTTATGGAAAACCCAAACGAACTTTTTGGCTAACCCAATACAAGTAACATAGATATATGTTTTTATAGTCATATATCCATTTGTGATTAGTATCTGGTTGATTTGCTAATTTGATTCTAGCAAAGCCAAGGTTGTACACGGTAACAGTAATCACCTGTCCTGTCTTGTACATCAGTGCTGTCAGTTATGAGAACTAAATGGAAGAGATGAACTTGAGTAAGGCAAATACATCAACATTACTGGGAAAGCATCTCAAGACATGTCTTATCAATGAAGTTAGAATGGTTTTCCTCATACACAGATCTCTAAAAACACACAGATCATCTTCTTATGTTATTCACTCCTTCAAGGAGTTCCTCACATATACGCTCCTAATTTATGCACACAATTATGTAGGCATGCATTCATACTCATTCACTGAAGAAACATATATTAAGCACCTATAACCCAGGCAATTTCTAGGTGGCTTCTGCATAAATTGCCAATCCGCTGACAAAATGAGTGTGCCACTGGCCAGAGCCGATAAAGACAAGGAAGTTCATTTGACCCAATGGAAGACATTGTTTTTCTTAATGTCTATAGGAATACTATTAAAACAGTGTCAGGTGTTTACACAGATTCAGGAAACTGAGTTACAACAAAAACCAGGTTTCTTTACTCTTTAGTCTGCCACTCCCACGCTGTGTTTGAATGTTTGGGAGCAGAAACTGGAGGGAGCTAAATGGTTCTGCATAATGAAAGGATGTGCCTTGCAGCTCTCAGGGGAGCAATTCAGGGGGAAAAGAGAGGAGTATGGAGTGAGGAAGAGTAGAGCCAGGGAGAGGAGCAAGGTTACACATTTTGTTATGCAATGATTACCTATGACTCTGAAACAGATTTTCATTTCTACAGAAGCATGCCATTCTCATCTGCAACCCTGGTGAACTGCACTGGACCATGGCCACCACATCGAGATGACTACTGTCATCTGTCACAAAATCTAGACCAGTCCCGGCCAGTCTCACCATTAAGTGAGATACTGTGTGCAGACAAGATAATACTGTCTCATATGTAAATAGTACAATATATATAGTATAGTATAATAAATAGTATAATAAATAAGATTAAGGATTCAAAATCCTGTCCTGGGTGTACCAACATTCTATGATGCCATGTTTCTACCTGCGCACAAATCACTCACTTGCACTTTCTCACTTGCTCTCTTTCTTTCTGCTTCAATGAACGCCAACCTCCTTGTTAAAGCCGACAATTATCCCAGAGAGTAAAGTCTCAGATATGCCTCTGAGAATGAGGGTTAGGGTTTCTGAAGACTTTGGAATTTAGTTTCTATTTAAAATTCCTTCTTTTCCTGGGAGGAAAATAGAGGCAGGCTTTTACCAACCTGGATGAATCAAATTACCCCGTGTGGTACTGGGGTACATTTTTGATATCTATATAGAGAGAGAAAAGAGTAAGAGTCTCTCCCAGTTCCACCCACTCACCTCCACTGTGATCACAGTAAGCTTTTCAAACAGAAAGCAAAAGGATGACCTCACAGGTGCCCCGGGGGCCCAGCCTGGCTGCACTGCTTTGGCAGCTCTCCCACTCATCAGATCCACTGCGGAGGGCTTCTCAGTGTGGACGGTAATTCATAGGGGAGAGCAATCAGCTCCCTCTGCGGAGAACACCCAGACGGAGCTCCAGGCAGCTCCTCCCTCAGTTCCAGCCTCAGTGCCGGGAAGGCTCTGCTCAGGACTGCACTGGCCAAACCCACCAGTCTGCCGGGCCGGGAAGGCACCAGGCACTGTGAACATGCTGGGGGACATCAAGATGAACAACCCATGATTTCTTCCTAGACAAAAGGACAATATAATAAGGAACACAGAAGCATCTAAAATAGCAAGGCAAACACATCGGTGCTAGAATGGCTTTCGTCTACAGGTTGTGTTGGCATTGTTTCCAGACACTAGAGTGCAATTATTACCACCTAACAGGTAAGTTTCTTCATGTTGTTGAGAGCAAGGAGCATGCTTCACAGTCTTTATCTTCTCAGCCTCTAGCACAAGGCCTTGCACACTTCCTTGTGTAATCTAGGTCTCTGCTCACGTGCCTTTTCCTCAGAGAGGCCCATCCATCATTCTCCATTCCTTTCCCTCCTTTATTTTTTGTCAGAGTCCATATCACTGCCTGATGTGATACATTTGTCTGTTTGTTTTCATTATGACCATCAGAATATAAACTTACAAGGCCCTTATCAGACTTTTCACCACTGTATCTTCAGTGCCTGGAACATTGCAGAATAGGTGCTCAATACATATTTTATAAATAATATTTCACAACAAATAAATACTTGTAGAATGAATGAATTGCTTTAATACTGTTAACAGACGTAGGGAATGCTATGAAAACTCAATGGAGAAATTAATCTTGGCTGCTGAAGGATCAGGAAAGGTTTAATGGAGCAGCGCCTTGAAAGTGTGGGTAGGATTTCAACGGTACTGAAAAGAACCCCAAGGGTGCCAGGGACAGAACACATTCACGGAACCACAAAGAGTGGATGGTTGCAGTTCTGTTCATACTTCAGTTACTAGTTAAATTTAACAGATGTTTACTGAGCACCTTACTATGTACCAGGCACTATTCTCAGCACTGAAGAAATGAACAGAGGAATTAGACACAAGCCCTAGAATCCAACATACAATAGAATAGACCAGCTTGGTTTTAAACTCAAATCTTGTGATCAGGAGACCGGACTTTAGTCTGTTCCCAGTGGGGAGTCTTGGAAAGCTTGTAAGCTGGGGGATTGAAGTTATTATGTGGAAAACAAAGAAAGGCATTAGAATGTTGAATAAAGCAAGACTAAAGAAGCTTCAATTATCAGAAGAGATTTCTTTCTTTTTGTAATTAAAAAGTAAATATTTCCTGGTCAATTTCATAAGAAATCTTAGAAAAATAACAAGATCAAAATACAGT
Source organism: Phocoena phocoena (assembly GCF_963924675.1). Taxonomy (NCBI): domain Eukaryota; kingdom Metazoa; phylum Chordata; class Mammalia; order Artiodactyla; family Phocoenidae; genus Phocoena; species Phocoena phocoena. The sequence continues at coordinate 48,935,897 of NC_089225.1, read as the reverse complement.
CGATGCCAGAAAGCTGAGGCTTGATGACAGACAATTACATTCTTCCTTAAAGATAGAAACTCAAGGACTTCCCTGGTGGTACAGTGGTTAAGAACCCACCTGCCAATGCAGGGGATGCGTGTTCGAGCCCTGGTCTGGGAAGATCTCACATGCTGCAGAGCAACTAAGTCCGTGCACCACAACTACTGAGCCTGCGCTCTAAAGCCCGTGAGCCACAACTACTGAGCCTGCATGCCACAACTACTGAAGCCCGTGTGCCTAGAGCCTGTGCTGGCAACAAGAGGAGCCACTGCAATGAGAAGCCCGCGCACCACAACGAAGAGTAGCCCCTGCTCGCCACAACTAGAGAAAGCCAGCGCAGAGCAACAAAGACCCAACACAGCCCAAAATAAAATCAATCAATAAAATAAATTTATTAAAAAAAATAGAAACTCAAAACCTGCTGACTCTGGGAGGTTAATGATCTATATTCCAACATAGTTACAGGTGATTTAAGTGATAGAAAGAAACAATAAAAGACAGTCCTGGCTGCCTTCTTTTTAACAATATTATTGCATTATTAGTTCTTTGGAGTTGAGCATCCCTAGGTTTCAATCAGTTGAAATGGTATTTATCAGGTAACGACGGAGATGAAGGCTTTCAGAGACAAGAAACCAGCTTCACCATTCCGTCAGCATTTGGTTCACTCGGGTGGTCCTTTTGCTAAGTTTAAGGTGACAGGAACATTTGCATTAAGTATGACATGAAAGAATGGTCAAATATCACAGAATGTATCAAAAAAAGGGAAGGAAAATAACATTTTTCACACATCTACCACAGTGCTCAATGTTTTTCAGGTTTTATATCATTAATTCTCGGCACAGCCCTACAGATAAGATAAAGGGCTTCTACTCTGCAGATAGGAAATGGAAATTGACGGCTGCTAAGTCGCTTGGTCCATGTGGTTCAACTAGACTGGAGAGTGCAAATTCTGGTAAACACAGAAGCAAAGTAAAAATGCGGGCGAATCACGGGGTATGCCACAATTATATTTATTGGAACTATGCCATGAGGAGATATTCATTTAATCCAAGGTTTTTTTATGAATCACAATGAAATATTCTGCTGGAGAGTTTATTAAAACACAAATGGGTTTGATTTGTTGATTTCCTAGATTTAGATTTTTAAAATGTAAATGTAAGACTCTAAACTCCCATTGCAGGGAGAGACTGTTGAAGAGAGAGAAAACAACATTTGGTTCTTATTTCACTTTTTTTTTTTCTTAATAGGATGTCAGACTTGTGACATTGATAAGAAAATAAAAAGAACATTTTCTCACTAAATTCAGAATTAGTACCTAGGCAGTATTCTAAGCACTTATACAATGCTTAATGGTTTTCTATCAACATTAGTGTGAGGATGGTCATATTTCATTATTGTTTCTAGGTTTGGCCACACAGCACAGAAAGTGTGAAAATATTGCAAACAATTCTTGAGTCAAATGCTTTAAATGCCAATAGTATTTGAACCCAACACTTTGAAATAGGTTCATACATATTTTATTGCAGGGGTCAACAAACCTTTTTCTGTAAAGGGCCAGATAGTAAAAATTTTGGTTTTGTGGGCCGTTCCATCCCCTGCAACTATTCCACTCGCCATTACAGTGCAAAGGCAGCCACAGACAATGTGCAAGATGTAAACGGACCAGGACGGTTGTATGCCAGTAAAACTTTACTTACGAAAGCTGGTGACAGGAGAGGCTTTGGCTTGCAATGGCTGTAGTTTGCTGAACTCTGAATTATAAAATAGATTATTGCTGTAAAAATATCATTTAAAACAAGACATATTCTGATTGTCTAATTACCAGTTTGTGTAACTTATCTATTCCCAATTCTGTTTCTTCCATTGGATTGAGGTGTTTCAGAGCATGGAGTGCATCTAGCTTTTCCTTAACATCCCTGATATATTAGGGGCAGGACAGCTGGGCAGTTGCCAAGCGTTCCTATTAGGACGTCCATAACGGGATATTAGAATATCACTGGAATAAATAAAATATATGTGCCAATATGGATGGATTTCCAAAGGAGACTGGCAACTTGTAAATTGGTCTCGTTCCCAACAAAGTATATTAAAAAAGCCTTCACTGTCACCAGTCATCTTTGTTGAGGATATGCATGGCACACACACCGAGCTTCTCCTTGCAAGGACAGGAATGAGCCACATCCCTGCACACGTGCTGCCCCCAGCACCTAGTCAGTTACCTGAAGTCATGGTCACCGGGAGATGAAATTCTGGAAGCACCTGATGCATGGCATAACTACTGTTTACCAGGAACACGTGATTTATTTTATCATTTAAATTTCAAACTCTCTTGTATGCCTCCTCAGAAGTTATCTAGTTCAGAAAATTGCAGCAGCAATGCAATTACGTTTAAGTTATAATGTTACAAAATGTTTAGTGCAGGTAATAAATCTCTCATTTTGAACATAATGAAAAAGGTATACAAATAATTGAAAACCCTGGCCCTAGTAAGAGAATGTGGAACAAACGATTAGCCTCCCTGGGGCATCCACCTGTTCCTGTGTGTCCTGGGGTACGCTTTCAATAAATGTTTGTTGAATGAATGAAGGCAATAGGCCTTTGCTCCACCAGCTTTGAAGAACTGAAGAGCTTACTTTGAACATGTTGAATATTAGCAATTTTATGATAAGAGAAATAAAAGAATTTCTGATAAAATTCCCACTAGACGATAGCTGTACAAAGTCAATGTTTCCTGAAATGGTGTTGAAATTCACCATGAGGGAGATATCCATGTACAGGGTAAATATAAAATGTCTACCTTGTCTTTCATCTGATATCTGGGAAAAAAAGAGATGCAGTGTGAGAGCAGTTTTGGAGAGGATACTGGAGACCCAGGCTGAAGAAATTGTTGGCATCCAGCTGAAGGGCTGAACGTCCGCGGCAGGCTCTCACAGGTACCCGAAACGTGTCCACCACTCACTACAGTTAATGCCCCGGGGAGATTGTGGGCTAACAAACAGGAGAAAATATGGTGGATTTCAAAGTGATTAAGGAGGAGGAATTACAAATGGGTAAAGCAAGAAAGGCAACAAAGCAGGGTGAATCAACACTGAAGGAAAAGGAGTCAGATAAAGCAGTAGAAGAAATAAAACTTGCAATTCTAAATGTCATCTTAGTAAAAAAAGAAAAGACCTGTCCCAAATATGTATGCAAGATTAATACATTGTTCACTAGAATTTAATTTTTCAGGCAGAAAAGGAAACAAAAAGGAGCTTTCAAAAATGTCTTCAAAAATCAAAGAGCAGGAACCGTCAGATGGTGCCCCCCCCCAGGTCTTATTTTAGTCTATATACAGATACGGTGATTAAGCTTTTGTACAGTCTGTTGAGACTCTTTGAAAGAAAGCTTGTTTCAAACAATCAAACTCACCTGCGGACAAAAGAAAACGCTGCAACCTTTCTTTTAAGTGGTTGAGAACCGAACCACAGGAAATCAGCTCAGCGTCCTCTAGATCTGAGAGAAGGAAGAGTTTGCTGAATACACCAGGCAGGGCGTCCGGGATTAAAAGAGGGAATCAATGAATGGTAGAGTGCAAAATGAAGATAAATAAAGATGAAAACTTTGAAACGGAAGAAAGAGAGGGTGACTGAATAGGATTCATGCTCAGCTGATGCTTCAGGTTTTCACAAGCACAGAAATTTGATGGTTCTGGAGCTTACTGATTTGGTCTCTGAATCAAACACGTAGAGACATCTTCATTTCTCGCTTGGTAGACTAAATCACGGCTATCTGGAGGGAGAAGATTACACCCTACCTCTGACTCTGCCTTCTCTCCTGACTTGACAGGTAACCAAATGACCTTACGATGCTTCAGCCGCTTCACAGAGATAGACAGATCATAAGCGCACTCCTGAATTCAAAGCATTTTGGAGAAAAGTCATGGGAGCTTTACCTCTGTGAATGAGATGTACGAACTGGGGAATGAGAAGGCAAAGCTACTCCAAGTGAAATGGATATGGGAGCGTTCCAGGGTCATGGAATCTGCTGTTGTTGCATATTATTTAATGAGTCAGCAGGAGGCAAACAGTGAGCACACACAGTAGTCCTCTATCTGTCCCTGGGCCCCCAAGCAGGAAGGAGGGAGGGATGTCAGAACAACTTGGTGAGGGCCTGAAGGAGCAGACTATGCCTCTAGCAGGGTCACATGTGGTCTGTGAAAATGTTCTCAAGCTTTAATGCGTATCAAACTCTAATGTGTATTCATCAAGTTGAACAGGTTGAGGCTAAGAACTACCCATTCTCTTTTTCAAGAATTCTACAATGGCTCCAAGAAAGGGCACCAAAAGCATGGTTTGCATGTGGTTCAAGCAATCAGTACAATGTGAAGGGAGAAGAGGGGTTTCAAAAAGGAGAGACCATCAGTGAATTCTTTTAAAAGAGGGAGAAAACGCTATTACTTGCAGATTGCCACAAATCATTTCTCAGTAAAGGTAGGCTATGCCTACTTCAAGGGTCCAGAATGAAAGAGAAGAGAACTCAGGGAAGCTACCTGTGGCTATCATAGCACAGAAGGAGCAGCTAGTGCAAAAGGGCTTGCAGGGGAAATGGCAGAGGATTTCAGGCAATGGAAAGCAAAACAAACTAGCCCGGCTTGGACAATAGACAAATCAAGAAAATGAAAGGGAAATGATTGCACCTGCTTAAGAGAGGAGATGGGTAGGCTTACATCAGAGGTAGAGGTCTTCTCAGGGTAGAAGGAGAAGATCGAGGGGAACATCCAGCCTAGTTAAATGGCTCCCACAAGCTCTCAATGTTGTCAACTAGTGGATGAGAAGAAGAGTCTTTAAGAGAATATTTGAGATAACCAGCAGGGAGTAAAAGAGAAGAGTCAAATAAGGGGTGAAGGGGTTCAAAGGAAGCCATGAAGAACCTCTTCTCTAAAGTGCGTGAAAGCCTAAAGCCAGAATAAGCAACACATATCACACCAGAAACAAGGAAGCCAGAGATGCAGCCTGTACAATGGTGAGGGGAGTGCCACTGGAGAAAGAAAAAAAGAATCTGTTCATTGTGTTCGTGGGGAAGTGGGATGTGACTGGGGGTATGGAAAACTAGAGGCAGGAGTAGGGATTTTTCTCTGGTTTGGGGACAAATATACGTAACTTTAATCTTATGTTAAAAAGCATGGCAGAATCAAGAGCTTTCACACTGGGAGAGATTGGTCCACACTGGGGTGAAGCCACTTGGCCACTGGGTACAAAGAGGAGAGACCAGGGGTAGTGAAAGGTGGTGGCAGAAGGCACAAAGAAAGCGCACACCATAGCAGTGGAGCAAAACAGGAAGTCTTTAGATGTGTGCAGCTCTCACATATGATTTGGACAGGAAATACCGAGTGTTGGTAATACATGAAAACTTTGAAGGGGAAAAGATGACATTTATGTGCCTGAAATATACCAATCCACACACACTGTAAGGATTAACTTAATCATTAACAAGCTTTTGAATTAGTTACTACTGAATCCTGCCTTTGGTCCTTTGCCCTTTCCTTTTGCCTGGAATATTCTTATAACAGGTACCCATGTTGCTCCCTCCCTTTCTTATTATGAGTCTCTGCTTAAGTTTCACATTCTTGGAATGGTCTTTTCTTCCCCTCTTTTGTCTCACTCTCTCCTCTTCCCTGTTTTATTTTTCTTTAGAGTGCTTACAACTACATGATATGTATATTCGTTATCTGCCTTCCCACTAAAATGTTGGTTCCTTGAGAGCAGGGTAACGTCTGTTACCTTAGTCAGGGCCGTGTCTTAGTCAGGGCCATGTCCTCATGGCCTAGAACTGTGGCCGGCATGTAGGAGGTGCTCCGTAAATATTTACTGAATAAAAGAAAGGATCATTGGCCCCATGTTACAGGTGAGAAAATGAACTCAGAAGTTTGGTAACTTGGCTAGGACACAAACCAAATGATGGAGTCAGGATTTGAAATTGGATTTTTGGACTGTCACGTTGTTTCAATGACTCTGTGCAACTTCTTTAAAAACAGAATGTGACAAGTATGTCTGAATGGCAGTGTGACACAGTGTCGGCTTCAGAGCCAGACTGGGATTTCGATCCTGACTCAGCCACTATTTAGTTTCCCACCTTCTTCCAGCTTTATAACCTCTCTTGAGTGTTTCCTCTTTGTAAAATGAGAATATCTACCTCACTGGGTTGTGGAGATTAACAAGTGTAACGTCTGGCACCTAAGTGATTCCTAGTGAATGGTAGGTGAGACAACTGGAGTGGACAGAATAAACAAAGGAATGAGATGTTAGGAAGGAGGAGGAAACAGGGAGAGGCTGGGGGAGGAAAGGTGAGAATCTTGGTGTGTCTGGCTTTCCTTGAGGGCTGTAGGATGGAAAGAAGGCTTCTTAGTTAAGAAGAGGAAACCAGGGGCTTCCCTGGTGGCGCAGTGGTTGAGAGTCCGCCTGCTAATGTAGGGGACACGGGTTTGAGCCCTGGTCTGGGAGGATCCCACATGCTGCAGAGCAACTGGGCCCGTGAGCCACAACTACTGAGCCTGCGCGTCCGGAGCCTGTGCTCTGCAACAAGAGAGGCTGCGATAGTGAGAGCCCCATGCACCGCGATGAAGAGTGGCCCCCGCTTGCCACAACTAGAGAAAGCCCTCGCACAGAAACGAAGACCCAACACAGCCAAAATAAATAAATAAATTAATAAACTCCTACCTCCAACATTTCTAAAAAAAAAAAAAAGAGGAAACCAGGCAGCATTTGTGAAGAGGGAGGACCTCTTAGGGGAAATTTATGAGGCACCAGTTTGACAATGGATGGGAACAGCTAGCCAGCAAGGGACTCTGTAGGTACTATGGTAGCTCGGAATGGATGAACCTTCACAAAGTTGCAGTGATACAGGATGAATAAGTCTGGAGAGCTAACGTACAGCATGATGACTCTATTAATAATACTGTATTGTAGACTGGAAATTTGTTAAAAGAGTAGATTTTAGGTGCTGTAACCACACACACACACACACACACACACACACACGGTAACTATATGAGGAGATGGAAATGTTAATTAGCTTCACTATAGTGATCATTTCACTATATATGTATATCAAAAGATCATGTCATATACCTTACATATATACAATTTTTATTTAAAAATTTAAAAAACAAAATGAAAGGTGTATCTTGACCCTTCAAGGGAAAAGCGAGAAAATCAAGGTGAAATTTAAAAAATGTATCCTGGGTTTCCCTGGTGGCGCAGTGGTTAAGAATCCACCTGCCAATGTAGGAGACACAGGTTCAAGCCCTGGTCCAGGAAGATCCCACATGCCGCGGAGCAGCTAAGCCCGTGTGCCACAACTAGTGAACCTGCATGCCACAGCTACTGAAGCCTGCATGCCTAGAGCCTGTGCTCTGCAACAAGAGAAGCCAGGGCAATAAGAAGCCCATGCAAGGGAGAGTAGCCCCCGCTCACCACAACTAGAGAAAGCCTGCGCACAACAACAAAGACCCAACGTAGCCAAAAATAAATAAATAAAATGAATAAATTCATTAAAAAAATAAATAAAATAAAAATGTATCCTACATTGAATGTATACTTTAACATGATGATTTTATTTTATGTGAATTTCACCTCAATGGAAAAAAAAAATATACGGAGAAAAAAAAAATGGGTGAACCCCCAGAACATTTGTAGTAATTTAAAACCCTGAAAGTGAGAATATTGTGAGCTTACATCAAAGGAAAAAAAAAAAGAAAGACTGCCTTTGGAGGCCGTTTTAGGAAGAAGAAAGGACTGGCTTGATGGAAGCCCTCTATGTGCTTCTGCAGAGCTGGCACGGAAGCCTTTGTTCATTCCCTCAGGAGGTCCCACAGAACCAGCCTGGGGCATATATACTCAGAATCCCAATACAGTTTTGATAAAGATTATTGTACCCTTTAGCTTCTGAATATATATGGAAAAGCTTAAGATAAATAAAATACTTAATAAAATTTCTTTATTAAAAAGCCAAAATTATATAAAATAGAAACTATTCCCCTCCCCCCCCCAAATTCCAGGATGGCTTTCCTGAATCGTCTTTAGGGTCCAGGATGAAAGAAGAAACAAGATAACTGGGCTGGAGTAACAGTGCAGGGTAGCTAGGACTCTTCTGCTATTGTTTGTAATGGTTGGGGATTGGCAAGAGGAAGCTCCAGAGAGGAATGGAGAAATGAGGCTGACAGACTTCCTGTGGAATCCCGGGAAAAGCCAGAGAAGGAGAGCATTGCTTTTGTGGAGAGAAGGAGACAGGAAGAGTCACTTCACTTGAGGTTGCTCTAAAAACGGAAAGGAAGAGTGTTAGAAAAAGTAATGGTAGGAGACAAAAAGCCAAGACAACAGCCACCTAAAAGAGAAATCAAAAGTGGGAATCAGAAGGGAGGGAGAGAGACAATCAGTGACCGCACACCATCACAATATCTGACGGCTGAAGGCTCTGCTGGGCAGGGTTGTCAAAGAACAAATACATGAAACATCATACAAAAGCCTGGTATGTCAAAAGGCTTGGGCATGGAGACTCTTCAGAAAAGTGAGGGACAAGTGGATTTAAAGACAATAGGTCTGGGTTGGAGAAGAAAGTGGGATGTACAGGTGTAGATTAGCATAGAGACTGGTAGTTCTTTCGCCAATATCTTGACCTTTTCTCTGCTAATATTTTCAAGCTAGTCACCCAGCCTCCCTGGCAGTTAAGTGGGGTCATGAAGTGGCTAGGTTCTGACCCATGGGTATGAGTAAAAATCATATGTGCAATTTCCGGGTCTTGTTTTTAAGAGAAGTGTCTTTCTCCTCACCATTCTTTTCTTACCCCCTACCCACGAGTGAGAATGTGAACATGGTGGCAGGAGACCAAATAGCCAACCTGGAAGTTGTATGTGAAGTATCAAAGGTCAACAAGATAGAAGTAACCTGAGTTCCCACAAACAGGGAGCTGCCATACGGGCAGTGGGCTCCTTATGCTTAGACCCTATGTTTAGAGATAAACTTTATTTTCTTTAAGCTACATAATAACCTTAATCATAAGCTATATTCTATAATGTAGCTAAAGCGGCTATTACTTTGTTACATCAGCCAAACTAATACATAGATACTAAAGAAAAGCTATTTAAATATATGCCTCTCTTTAGTATACTATTTTTAAAATACATATTTTGATTCTTACAAAAATATACAGACCCAGAACTAACCCATCAAAGATCTATAAAGCCAGATGAGAATTAAGGAGGCTTAGCTGGATAATAACATGGTGGAAAATACACGTATGAAAGAAGGGAAATAGGCTACTAGCATTAAAAATATTGATTTGCAAGAAAAAAGAACTTTTTGAATTCAATTTGAGACATACTCTCTTTTCTGACTGCCACAGTAACTTCAGAAATTATTTTTCAATGTGGAAAATATGGCAGAAATATATACAGTAAGATGCCTATTAGAAAGGAGACATTTCAGAATACAATAGAAAGACCAGCACAAAGAGGAAAGTTCTACCTGACCTTCAAGATCTGTAAGAGTAGGGGAGTATGTTAAATGATCTGAAGAATATTCCCCACGTGGTAAAGCTGATGTCTCCAAAGAGCAAAATAAACATTCGAATCCCCTGTGAGAACATTTAATAGCACACCTAGGTAGAAATATCAAATGAGAAGTCAAAATAAGAAGAGGCAAGGAGTAAAAGAGGCTAAGGCAACAGGGAAACAAGATAAATCCTGTGTGGGTGTGGGTGTGCGTGTGTGCACACTTTCAAGCATGCATAAAGATAAAATGTGTTGAGACTATTTAAAATAGATTAATTTTTTCAATGGTACAAACTAGTAAGAACAAGAAAAGATAGAGAATTTGATGAGAACATATGTTAAATTCTCTTTAATAAAGAAATGTTATTATTTTCGACTAAATAAAAACAAAACAGCTCAAATATCCCCTCATCTGTAAGACCTTCTTGGTCCATACCCCTTTCAACAGAAATATTCTGCTCTGTGCTGCTTCATACACTTTTCCTTACTTTTACCAACTCATTTTATGCTCTACTGAAAACTGCTTGCATCTTCTTTTCCCATCACTAAAACTGGGAGTTCCTTGAGGGCCAAACCATGTTTTATTTCCTAGTGTCTTCCATTCTTAGCATATTGAATAAAAGAATACTTGAGGACAATTTTGCCTGCTGGGAGGAAAGGGAGATGAAAAGCCAGAAAAGAGCTGGCATCAATGGTATTTCAAAAAAAGGACTGAAGAAGGCAAGTGGAACACAAATAAAAATATTTTGGTAGGACGCCTGCAGTAAAAGCTGCCAAGAACAGCTGTGGTTGGAAAAGACTCAGCATAACACCCAGGACTACAATGATCCACAATTGCTTACCAAGGACTGGTATTTGTTTAGTTTGGCTTCTGATTTCCAGCTTAAGATGTATCATAATGGGACCATACTCTTCTGTTCTTTCAAACATTGGGGAAATAAAGTAAGAAAACTGAGGTTACTATATAGTGGTCATTGCTCTCCTAAAAGTGTAAGTTTGAAGAAAAGCAGACTAGAAAGAGGTCAGCTAAAGAACTGATCATTACATATATTATACTATATATCTAATATATATATAATTATATATAATACAATTATAATTATATATAATACAATTATAATTATATATCATTATATATGAATTATATATATATATATATACATATATATCACATACACACATGAAAGAGAAGATAAAATTAAGGGATGGTAAACAAAGCTTGAGGCCATTTAAGCCATAGGCAACATTGACATTTTGTTGTAGAAAAGGAATTATAATGTAATATCCTTCAGGTAAACTCCTTCTATGAAAATATGTGAGCATTCACTGAATGAAAAAGCACCTTACAAATACCAAACGTAAGATATCAGCCACCACATTTATGGGATACCAATACTACCCACTGTGAGCATATATCACAGAATATAATGGAAAATGAGTCACAATATATCAAGGGTGTGCTTGCAGTATTTTGCAAATTCTATAGCAATATTATTATTATTATTATTTATTTATTTATTTATTTATTTATTTTTTGCGATACGCGGGCCTCTCACTGCTGTGGCCTCTCCCGTTGTGGAGCACAGGCTCCGGACGCACAGGCTCAGCGGCCATGGCTCACAGGCCCAGCCACTGCGCGGCATATGGGATCTTCCCAGACCGGGGCACGAACCCGTGTCCCCTGCATCGGCAGGCGGACTCTCAACCGCTGCGCCACCAGGGAAGCCCTCTATAGCAATATTTAAATAAAAGTCTTTTCTGCTTTATTATCCTTCTAAATAATTCTTAAAATAAACATTTATGTAGCATTGATTTGAACAGAGTAATCTATTTGGAAGCGACAGAGGCAACTATGCGATACTAATAAGTGCTGAATGGTCTACCTTATCAACCCCATTGGACATACCCTTATTTCTGAATAAATCATATTTGAGGATCTAGAATAATGTTTTTTCAATGTTTTCAACACTGAGGATCCCTTTTAATATCAATATTACCATTCACCACATTATCTTTTAATTGCGAAATACACACCAAAAAAGCCACTTTGTACTTGCAATCAGTTTAAGTGAATACATTTCATTCAACTACGACAGCATAGATTTCAAAAAAAAACAAAGAAAATTAAAAATATTTATTAACTTTACAAGGTTTCATTCTTTTTTTGAACAGTAGATGACCAGATACCTTAGATAATTTTTAGAAGGTTATAAGCTCTGGCTGGATCAAATTGATCAAAAAGAAAAACTAAAAATTTAAAGTGCTTATATGCTTTATCCAATAACATTTATAGAAAATGATGTATCAAGTAATTATTAACTAAATACAAAGCTGCTTTAATTCTACTTTTTAAAAAATTTGCAATTAAATATTTTTGCTTAGGTGATATATAAAATCTCTAAAAATAAGAGAAGAAAAAAGGTTGCATTTCCTGTGGGTGCCCACTTCAGATACATGCCCTTCATCTGAGAATTTTTCTTTGATTTCCAAGCCTTGCTCTTACTAAGCATCTACTCCTCCAACCAGAGTAGTAAGTTTAGTCTTATTAATAATCAAATGAATGACTTCACTAGTAAGTTTGAAAGAATCCTTTAAATTCTTTTTCCTTGGAACTTCTAAGCACTTCTGACTCAGGTGGTTGTATAAGCAATTCAGTAACTTCATCAGATTGAGCGAGTAGAGAAACAGCACAGGTCAGAATTACCTACACCAGCATATTTGCCAGTGAATAAACTCTAGGATACAAGGCAAGCATTTCTGAGCCTCCAACTCTCCTCTGTTTGATGATGCTTTACATTGTGTGTACAGAACTTTATAACTGATTTGTAAAAAAACTTATTGGGGTATAGTTGCTTCACAGTGTTGTGCTACTTTCTACTGTACAGCAAAGTGAATCAGCCATATGTATACACATATCCTCTCCCTTCTGGATTCCATCTAGGTCACCACAGAGTATTGAGCAGAGTTCCTGTGCTATACAGCAGGCTCTCACTAGTTATCTATTCCATACATAGCAGTGTATACATGTCAATCTCAATCTCCCAATTCATCTCACGCCCCCTTCTCCCCCTTGGTTTCCATACGTTTGTTCTCTACATCTGTGTCTCTGTTTCTGCTTTGCAAGAAAGCAGGAATAGAGAAAGGTTCATCTGCACCACTTTTCTAGATTTCACATATATGCATTAATATATGATATTTGTTTTTCTCTTTATGACTTACTTCACTCTGTATGAGAGTCTCTAGGCCCATCCGTGTCTCTACAAATGACCCAATTTCGTTCCTTTTAATGGCTGAGTAATATTCCACTGTGTATATGTACCACATCTTCTTTATCCATTCCTCTGTTGATGGACATTTAGGTTGCTTCCATATCCTGGCTTTTGTAAATAGTGCTGCAGTGAACACTGGGGTGCATGAGTCTTTTTGAATTATGGTTTTCTCAGGGTATATGCCCAGTAGTGGGGTTGCTGGGTCATATTGTAGTTCTATTTTTATAGTTTTTTAAGGAAACTCCATACTGTTCTCCAGAGTGGCTGTATCAATTTACATTTCCACCAACAGTGCAAGAGGGTTCCCTTTTTTCCACACCTTCTCCAGCATTTACTGTTTGTAGACTTTTTGATGATGGCCCTTCTGACTGGTGTAAGGAGATACCTCATAGTAGTTTTGATTTGCATTTCTCTAATAATTAGTGGTGTTGAGCATCTTTTCATGTGCCTCTTGGCCATCTGTATGTCTTCCTTGGAGAAATGTCTATTTAGGTATTCTGTCAATTTTTCGATTGGGTTGTTTATTTGGTATTGAGCTGCATGATCTGTTTGTATATTTTGGAGATTAATCCCTTGTCAGTTGCTTTGTTTGCAAATATTTTCTCCCATTCTGAGGGCTGTCTTTTCGTCTTGTCTATGGTTTCCTTTGCTGTGCGAAAGCTTTTAAGTTTAATTAGGTCCCATTTGTTTATTTTTCTTTTTATTTTCATTACTCTGGGAGGTGGGTCAAAAAAGATCTTGCTGTGATTTATGTCAAAGAGTGTTCTTCCTATGTTTTCCTCTAAGAGTTTTATACTGTCCGGTCTTAAATTTAGGTCTTTAATCCACTTTGAGTTTATTTTCATGTATGGAGTTAGGGAGTGTTCTAATTTCATTCTTTTACATGTAGCTGTTCAGTTTTCCCAGCACCACTTATTGAAGAGACTGTCTTTTCTCCATTGTATATTCTTGCCTCCTTTGTCATAGATTAGGTGACCATATGTGTGTGGGTTTATCTCTGGGCTTTTATCTTGTTCCATTGAACTATATTTCCATTTTTGTGCCAGTACCATACTGTCTTGACTACTGCAGCTTTGTAGTATAGTCTGAAGTCAGGGAGCCTGATTCCTCCAGCTCTATTTTTCTTTCTCAAGATTGCTTTGGCTATTCAGGGTCTTTTGTGTTTCCATACAAATTAAAACATTTTTCTTCTTCTAATTCTGTGAAAAATGTCATGGTAATTTGATAGGGATTGCACTGAATCTGTAGATTACTTTGGGTAGTATAGTCATTTTCAAAATATTGATTCTTCCAATCCAAGAACATGGTATAGCTCTCCATCTGTTGTGTCATCTTTGATTTCTTTCATCAGTTTCTTATAGTTTTCTCAGTACAGGTCTTTTGCCTCCTTAGGTAGGTTTATTCCTAGGTATTTTATTCTTTTTGTTGCAATGGTAAATGGGATTGTTTCCTTAGTTTCTCTTTCTGATCTTTCATTGTTAGTGTATAGGAATGCAAGAGATTTCTGTGCATTAATTTAGTATCCTGAAACCTTACCAAATTCATTGATTAACTCTAGTAGTTTTCTGGTGGCATCTTTAGGATTTTCTATGTATAGTATCATGTCATCTGCAAACAGTGACAGTTTTACTTCTTTTCCAATTTAGATCCCTTTTATTTCTTCTTCTTCTCTAACTGCCATGGCTAGGACTTCCAAAACTATGTTGAATAATAGCGGGAGAGTGGACATCCTTGTCTTGTTCCTGATCTTAGAGGAAATGCTTTCAGTTTTTCACCATTGAGAATGATGTTTGCTGTGGGTTTGTCGTATATGGCCTTTATTATGTTGAGGTAGGTTCCCTCTATGCCCACTTTCTGGAGAGTTTTTATCATAAATGGGTGTTGAATTTTGTCAAAAGCTTTTTCTGCATCTATTGAGATGATCATATGGGTTTTTGTTTTGTTCTGTTTTGCGGTACACGGGCCTCTCACCGTTGTGGCCTCTCCTGTTGCAGAGCACAGGCTCCGGACGCGCAGGCTCAGCAGCCATGGCTCACGGGCCTAGCCGCTCCGCGGCATGTGGGATCTTTCCGGACCAGGACACAAACCCGTGTCCCCAGCATCAGCAGGCGGACTCTCAAACACAGCACCACCAGGGAAGCCCGATCATATGGTTTTTAAAAGATAAGTTCTATCATTGTTTTTGACACTTTCTTGATTTTGCCAGCAGCTATGAGGTACACTATGGGGGGAAAATCACATGTGGCCCCAACCAACTCACCAAGAAGCACTCTTTACTCCCTAGGCTCACTCCTAATGTAATGAAATATTTTGTGGTAGCAAAAAGGGTCAGTTGTAATCTTCAGATTGTGTGAATCTGACTTGAAAGAAGTTTAGGTAAGTAGAAAAAAAATACCTCGTAATTTTTCACTTCACAACTCAGTAAGTGGAAAATTAGGACACAGAAGAGGGGATTTTCCTACAATCCCTCATCTACTCTGCATTCTTTTAGGAATAATTTTAGGTAAAATTATAAATTAGAAGAGCTTCAGCTCTAGTTCTCTTTTTGTTGCTCTTTTGCTTGATTTCATTGGAGCTCTTCTTTAATTCATATATGTAGAACACTACTGGGGCCCCACAAACCTTCTCTTAGAAACTAAGTCACTCACTATGCTGGTTGTGATTGATAGCTTTATGGCTTTAAAGCCCTGATATTAACCATCCCCAAAGAAAGAATGTGAAGGGTGGGTCTAAATGAAAAGGAATGTGTTCCTAACATATTACCGCACTTTTGAACAGCCTCCCAAACTCATACCACATAAATAACAACATTCATAAGGATAATCCACCATAATCCTACTGTATACTTCTTTTTCCACTTCTAATACATTACCAAATCATTCTTTAAGCCCAACTCAAAATTTGGGTCTCCTAATAAACCTTTTATAATTAACCTCAGAGCATTTCCCATCCCTGTGAAGGCTATTATTTCTAGCACTCCATAATCCTTCCACATATATAATTTTCTCTGCCTGGGCTGTAGACAGGGCAAAGAGGTGAATGGATAGCAAACATGTCCTGATGCTGGCTTCACAATTATATGAAATGGTGTAATCTGTGTAAATGTCAATTTGTTTAGTTCTTGGTTCATACTGTCTTTCTGCTGCTATTGCCCCTAAATAACAAAGATGCCTAACTTTGTGAATTTCAGAGTCCAATTAAATGAAAGAGCTGTTTGGGTGTTGTTAGTAAATATTCGCTAACACTGATGACAATGAGAGCTATGTTAATAAGATAACACACTTCAATTTCCAAGAGGGGGAAAAAGACACTCTTAGTTTTTCAAGCATCTGCTTAAAGATAGCATAGCAAATGACCTATCACCACTGTGCTGAAAACTCACAGATGGAACATTTTTGTTGGTATATCATATGTGACTATGATCTGTGTACAAAGATCTTTGAGCACCACACACTTTGAACTCTGTTTTTCTGTTGCTGTGGAACATTTTCGTTTATTTGTCCTCTAGCCCATTTCTGTAGCATTGGAGAATAGACAGTGTAGCTATATGAACAGAATTGGGGGTAGCCTGTGTCAGCGGAGGAGAAGGAAGCTGATGCAGTTGTCAGTCTGGAATTGTGCCTGATATTCACACTCAAATTCTAACTGAGCTAACTGACCACAAATCAGACAAAAGCTTACAGCATAAAAAGACCTGAAATGGTTGAGAAACATAAAAGAAAAGCCGGATTATTATTATTTTTTATATTTAAATATCTATAAATTATCGCCCAAATTATTTTTTCATTTTAGTGTAATGAGTGGCTTTCCCCTCTATGTCCTACAGTTTTAAGAATTTGTAATGAGCCAATATTTATGAAAATTAACAAAATACCATTTTCTCAGTTAAGAAACACTAAAATTTTATACTCAGGGCATTCAAAAGGATAAAGGAAAAGTGCAAAATAATTTTTAAATGCACAAAACACTGCTGGGTTTAACAATAATCATAGAGCTAACGGAGTAGTTAACTGGCTCTCCATAAAAATACATTTATTTATATAAAGAATGCATAGCCCATGATTTACAAATAATAAAATATAAATATTCTTTATTGTAATTCTATTTAATCAATTGATTCTCACAGAATCAATTATTAATTGACTTTTGCCTAATTTTTGTTTCTATCACCAACTTCTGGTTGCAATTGATAGATGAGTGTAGTTAGATATGAATACTGATTGATATTTTCATTTAAGTAAATGGGTAAAAGGAAAATGAAATATCAAAAACATGTTGAAACTTCACTCATTCATCAATGACATGAATGACTTCTCTCCTAAGTAGAATAATAATTTTTGATGACTAGAAGAATATTCACGTTTTTGTGCTATTCACAATGTAAAAGGTACAGAAATGATATAATTTTAATTTGCATTTTTCACATTTTTTCCATCGCTCTTCCATTGCACAATCTACAAAACAATAAATGGATAGCCCTGATGTGTGGTATTTGCCAATTTCTGTGGAGTAAATAACTCCACCATGGCTGGCAAGTAAATATAATTTTATTTCAATATAATATTTATGGGAATAACTCAAAGTACAAAATAAACGCAAAAGCAAAACAGCTCATGATAACCATCAAAACAGTGTAAAACAGTATTGTTAGAATTTCACTGTTTTGATGATTATGGTGACATTTTTAAGATTATTTAAAAATCAAAATGGAGTAACTATGATTCAGGCATCCAAAATGGAGTCGGGTTACCATTGTAGATGTGGTTTCAGACACATTCCTGCATCACTGAGAACTTGAATTTTCTCTAAACTGTATCAAACTGAAGGACACCACCAACCATTTTCACAACAATATCTGCTAGCAGCTGCTAGCTGCAACCTTGTAGTTTCAAAGTCCCACCTCCACCTTTGCAACTATGTAATCATTTCAGACCCCAAACAAATCCTTGCTTAACAAGCACCCTTAGTTCTTGCCAGCTCCAGTCCTAATTATTGACAAACAACTTATGGAACCTTGTAGTTTTTTTGCCGTTGTAAGCCTTCCCCATTTTGTAGTCCTAGCAAACACAATTCAAGTGCTTCTTAAATCTGTTGTCTCCCAGGCTGCAGTCTTAACAAACCCCAAATAAATTCCTCTTTATTTCAATCAGGTCTCCGTTTCTGAAAATTTGGTTACCGTTACAAGCAATATTTTCACCCATATGTCCTCAAAACTTTGGACAAATGAATGCAGCTTATATAATACTCTGACATATACTCCTTTACACATGCATAGTTCTATTATTCAAGAATTCTAAGGTAATTGATTTTGCTACTCTATACAAAACACAAATTTGAAAATTGGAGAACTAAATGATTACCAAGAATAACCACAAAAATAGTATTTAAAAAATCTTTGCATGTGGCAAATTTGTATTTAATATTTTGGCAAGCATCTTGTGGTTTTTTAAGTATTACATAGACAATATAAAGGTAGTCTTTATTAAAAGCAAGGGCATATATGATAAATTATAAATGTTTTTACTTTTTAGGCAATACTAATAAAAGCTGTACAATGAAGACTTTCTTGAATTAATGATTTTATTTTATACTTAGAAAATTAAATCACACCCACATAGATTTCTGCAAGGGTTAAATTCAAGCCTAGATTAAGAAGCAAATCAGAGAAGAAAAAGATTTCATTGAGCAGGTCCTTTGAGGCTTCCATAGAAAGGGAAAGGTGCATGGTTAAGAGTGGAGGCACTGGAAGGAAGCTGGCCAGGGTTTGAATGTGGTTCTGCCACTTATTAAAAACAGGACCCTGAGGTCTTCCCTGGTGGCGCAGTGGTTGAGAGTCCGCCTGCCGATGCAGGGGACACGGGTTCGTGCCCCGATGCCGGAAGATCCCACATGCCACAGAGCGGCTGGGCCCGTGAGCCATGGCCACTGAGCCTGCGCGTCCGGAGCCTGTGCTCTGCAACGGGAGAGGCCACAACAGTGAGAGGCCTGCGTACCGCAAAAAAAAAAAAAAAAAAAAAAAAACAAAACAACAAAAAAAAACCAGGACCCTGAAAAAAGTCACTAACCTTCTCTGAGTTCCAGTTCCTTCATGTGAAAAATTAGGATTAAAAGTAATAGACATTAACTGTATAAATGCATGTAAAGTATAGCAGTAAACATCATTTTTTTAAATCTCACATTTCTTTTACCATTTGAAAGGAAACCCACCCTTCTTGCCAGGTTGCAATGGACTCTGTCTCTTAACTGGAAACTTTAAGAGATGCTAACTGGAACAGTAGCAATTGGTTTTTAAATACACATTCTTATTTATTACTTGTTTGCTGTCTGTGCTGCGGGCCTGAGGCAAGCACACGCCTCTACCCTATGATGCTTTTCCTGCTTACTACCCTTTTCCTTTCCTAATCCCATATTCTGAGTATATAAGTATACATTTTCAGTGCAATCGACCGCATTATCTTCTTTCTCCCTCCCTTCCTCTCCCCTCCTTCCTTCCCTCTCTGACTTTTAAGCCTCAAGTTACTATCCATTTCTTCTAGTAAATTGTCCTTGATAAATGTTATAGAAAATTTTCCAGAAATACCTGTGCCAACACTTATTTCTCTGTCCTGGTATTTACACAGAAGTCACACTCTCTTGATGTTCTGATGGTATCTAGAATTCAGGAGAATAAGTCCAAAAGACATCAAACACCTGCTGTGACTATTTCCCATAAATCCTATCCTAGAGTGCACTCATAAAAGCTCTCACGTTTCCATTAAGATGGTCTACAAGAGAGCTCTGCAAATAGCTGATGCTAATGAGATCATAGATATTTTTAAAGCCTGATGTGGTCAATCAAAGGGGAGGCAGCTGACAAGACACCCTCTTCTCTGCAGCTCCGAAGCACTTCCTGTGGGTAAGTGGGCCTGGCTGGGAGGTGCCACAATGCCCAGCCTTACACCCTCAGTCATAACAATGTCAGCAACTCTTCTTCCCTGTTCCTTTTACTCTAAAAAGAAAATGTCATTCAGAAAAAGACTAAGTGCTTCAGCTTCAGAAAAACCTAAGAGGACAAAATTCTGACTATCTGCCCTGCAATTTAAACACAAAGAGTTAGTCAGCCAATACAGCTTATTTACTTTGAACCCAACCCATGTAATATTTACTGAGTGTCTCTCATTTGAAATGGAATCTATGTGCTATTTTATTAATTAGCAGTAGATTATACTATATTTCCTAAACAGTTAGGAGATGTTTTCAGAAGTCTGAGAAGTGATGCTCGAATGAGAAAGACTGCTAATGCTGTTTTCAACAATAATTACGGGAAACAATATAATAATACAGAAGTACAGGTTCCAGAGTCACACTGACATAAAGACTAAAAGCTGGCCCCACTACATATTAGCTTTGTGATTCTGGGCAGCTACTTAAAATCAGCATCAGATGCTTCATAGGTTATGCTAATTAAGATAACATACGTAAAATGTAAGTGCAGTCCCTCGCACTGAGTGTTTAATGAAAGTTCAATAAATGGCAGCTAGTACTGCTATGACTATTATTCTGAACCCTTATGACTTTTTAGGACTAATGCCAGCAAGAGTGGAGAATATACTTTGGAAATTCTTACTTCCATAGCTGTTGTGTTGAATCTCATGATATCCTCTGAATAATGTTCCAATGCCTAGGCCAGGAGTAGCAAACAGGTAGTTAGTAAACTGAATACAACCTCAAGAAGAATTTCATTGGATTAGACAGGTTTATTGTTATTATTGTTACCATTAAGTCTAATTCCTTTTAGGGAGGTATACTCTAGATCCGCCATACCTTCATGTCATACACCTGGATGCTTTCTCACAGTTCTATGACTTGCCTGGTTCTGAAGATATTTGGATTTGCATCTCTAATCTATATCTTTTCCAGACTTTTCTCCCAGCCTACCAAAACCACAGCTATCATATGTCTCCTTTCCTCTGGAGAGTTATTCTCTGCATAGGTAGTTTTCCAAAATAACTGTTAATAAAATTTGTGTTGTCCCTCATTGGAACCATTATCATCATCATAGCGAACGCTTCTTGGGCACTTACTAAATATCAAGTACAATGTAAAGCATTTTGCCTATATCGCCCATTTAAGCCACCATTAAACTTATAATGTAGATACTATTTTTTATTGGTATTTATAGATGAGGAAACTAAACATCAGAGATACTACCTTACTTGCCCCTGAGTAGACAACCTTTGATGAGAATATAAGCAATTTGAATATAGACATTACATTTTTAACTACTAGATAGACTACATAGGCCACCTACATGTGGAATTTTTTTTTTTTTTTTTGCGGTACGCGGGCCTCTCACTGCCATGGCCTCTCCCGTTGCGGAGCACAGGCTCCGCGCCCATGGCTCACAGGCCCAGCCGCTCCGCGGCACGTGGGATCTTCCCGGACCGGGGCACGAACCCGTGTCCCCTGCATTGGCAGGAGGACTCTCAACCACTGTGCCACCAGGGAAGCCCTGTGGATTTCAATAGACATTCCAAAGGAATCATCCCAAAGCGATTACATTAATGGTGGGAATTCCAATTATGTGGTAGAAGATATTTTAGGACAGAAAAGCCTCTTAAAGTATACTGCCTAAACGCCTGTACATTCTGTTGACAAGTAGGGTTGACCCTATCAATATTAAAACACAATTAGCACATAAATGAGACAAATGTAGATATTTAGTTTTATAAATAACATTCCATGGCTTCAAATGACTATGCATTTTAAACATATTCCAGATAAATCATTCCTTCCAATGCATCATTCTTTTGCAGCTTTCTTTAGAAATTTTAGTTAGAATATTCCTTTGTGGTAATGAGATGTTCTGGAGTGTTCACTTATACATCTCAAAGACAGCTTTGAAGATAATTTTTAAAATCGTAAATACATGAGTATTCTATTTATTTTCCAATATTTCACTGTCAACAAAACAACATACACAACTCCTTAGTCCAACCATCATTACTTAATTTTACTCAGTCCTTATGAAACTGTCTTTTTTACAGTTCTAATGTACTATTCTTTGAGTGCATTATCTGTTTAATCAAGACAGACCAAAACGGCATCAATTAAAATAACCCACATGATTGTCTTCTTTTTGGGGGGTGGAACCTAAAAACTAAAAGCACCAGATGGAATATTCTATTGGACTTGTATATAGGTACACTAATAGTACACAAGCATAAACACTGAAAACACAAAGATGTCCTCAAATACAATAATATAAATAACTCAAGCAAAAAAGACTACCAGAGGCATATTATATTTGGAGGGAAAAAGGATTATCTGAATCTTACGTGATTTAAAATACCTTAAAATCAATCTATTTTCACATTTTTCAAATGAAAAAACATGATATAATCACGGTCAGAGCTACTTGTAACAGAACTAAAACTAGATTGAGGATCTTCTGGCTCCTCGGTTGTGGCTTTTTCAGTTACAACAAATTGAAGGAATTTGCAGTAGAGTCTCATTCTCACAAATTCACCTGATGCACTAGGGAAAGCAAAATCATAGCAAACCTAAATATTTTTCTTTTACAATAGCTCCCACACACAAGCAGCTACTTCACTGATAAATAAAGAAACAATGTTCTATATTAACACCATAGAAGAGGCAAAAATGTTATGTGGGATTTACTGTATATACACTATAACAGTGTATAGTGTTAATATTTTGCATACTTATTTTAGATTGCTCCTTTTAAAATATAAGTGAAAGTGAGAAAGTACAGCTAAAGCAGCCATCACCCCTTCTTATATCCTTTCTCTCTAGAGGAACCAATCCCCACATTGTTGTGTATCAGCCCTTCCTATGTCTATTTTTACTTCCATAAAATAGAGTGTTGTCTGTATGTTTTAATTATGTAAGTACTGTCTTATTTGCAACTTGTGTATTTCACTCAACAGTATATATATATATACACAGTTTCGTCATTTTCTCCAAAACTTCCTTAAAGTGTTCGGATGTTTTGAATAAAAAGGAAATAAGGAGTGAAGGATATGGGAGGAAAATGGTTGAGTCCAAGACTCCAAAAAAAAAAAAAAAAAAGCTGAAATAATGGAGCGAATGTAAAGGGTGGAGTGGAAAGATATGTAAAGACAAGACGTGGGTGTTACGTTGGGGGAAAACAGGATGAGGTAAAAAAAAATGGGTAGGGGGAGAAAGGAAGTGGAAGGAAAACAGGTTATGGTCTGAGTTTGGAACACTGAAATTTGATATTTCGGTGATAGAGCTGTACTAGTTTATAGAACTATCCTGGGTGAAGCTGTGGACGTAAGCAGCTATATGGAGTGGAGGTAAAGGACGTGAATGGAATGGAAGACTCCAGAATAGAGGTGGTCAAGGAAACATGAGGCTAATGGTTCAATGAGCCATCACATGGCTACTGACATCATGGCTTGGTGGGCAAAACTGAGATGGAAAGAAGTTAGAAAACCATTGCCAAAGGTTTTCTATGTTGGTGAAATACCGGGAGATTCAGGCAAAGAGGATGAGTATCATGAGAGACGTGGTAAAGTGTTCATGGAGAAAGAAATATTTGATATGAGCCGCGTAGCAGGTACATAACTTTAGAGTTAGAGATTGAGAGGCAGAGTAGAAGACATTTCAACCTGAAAGATGGTCTAAGTAAGGTCAGAGGAGGCAGCAATGGTTGACTATTTCTGATTTATCATACTGGATCTCTCAGATCTCTCAGATGAAATGATCTGAAAATAATTCCACTGTATCAGCCAACGGCTTTTATAGTACACTCAAGTGAGTATTTTCCAAATGGACCACTAACTCGTATCTATTTCCTCCACTCGTAATTGTGCCAACTACTTAAACTCCCACATTTCCACTAAACTAAACTTAATACTTAATGACTCAACTGGTCCATGTCTGGTGTTCAGATAGGGACATGACCCAGTATAATAGATCTGCAACTGGTTCCAGGTCTGATCTCACAAGGCCAGGCTATTTGGTTCTTTTCCAACATAAGGAGCTGCAGAGTCAGAGTCTGGAGATGTCTTAATTTAATAGCTCATCAGAGGTGCCTTGACCTACACTGCTTATCTTTTCCCACTTGGTGTCTGCTCTAACTTAAGATGCTATTTTGATCCTTGTTCTTAGAAGCATATTATTACAGGGTAGTAAGGAGCTTTTGAGGGTCATGTGGTCCTAAGTCCTGCTCAAAGACTTCCCTAAAATTTCTATGTTCAGTTTCTGCCTTAACACTCCTCCATTGTTTGAAAAATCACTGATCTAGGGATAGATTGCTATGTTTGTCTTTGCTATAGTAAGTTCTCAAATTAATACCACAATGCTGAGTAGACATGATCTGTCACTGTATCTCTGAGTTGTATTTATTACTTGTAGTCTATCATTTTGACATGTCTGAAAGCACCTACCACAGAGACTGTAACATAAGATACACTATATTTGTCAAAACTGAATCTAGATTTTCAATGCATTTTAACTGCTCGGTAAGGAGAATAGATATGTTTCGGTCATACTTCCACTACAAAGTTTCATGTCAAGATCTGATTTCTTTTGATTTTTTGTCTCTAATCCCACTATGAAATGTGCAGTCATTGTGAGGGAAATGACATTGGAGGAAGACTGTGACTTGGGTGCACATGGCAGCGTATTTATGCCTGTTTATTCAGAGAGAAAAGAGAGGGAAGTAAGAAAGAAAGGAAGGAAGGAGGGAGGAAAACAGATTAAAATCTCAGCCATTGGGTAAATTAATAATATATCTCTGAATGTTAATTTCTACTTTTATAAAATGGGTACAATAATGGCTCCTAATCACACAACAACTTTAGGATATCAAATGAACCCAAGAATGTGAAAGTGTAAATTAGAAAACTCTTGTCCCTATATAAGACATACACTACCTGTTTTCATGTGAAATTTAGAATACCTATCATTTTGCCTTTTGATATTTCCACTTCCTAAATGCTATATATTTATCTGTAGAAACACTCTGTTTCAGGAAAAATGTGTTCCTTTCATCATACAGCTTCTCATTACTCGTGTGAAGCGCCAGGAACTTTGAGAGGGCAGAAAAAAAAAATCATTCCAGCTTCTCTGTAGCTCTCCTTTTGACAGCACTCAAGTACAGGCTGATTGGCTATAGAGCCACAGGGATTTGATGAAACAAAGTGTTCCACAGCAATACAGAATCCAGCTACTTCTATCTCAAGGGAAGTATAAGATATGACCTTGGTTCATTGCTGGTAAGTATGCTAGTTGCCTAGCAAAACTCAAAAGTCCAAGGTAAAAGCCATATGCCTTTACTGATTTAATATCATAATGTGATGTGCTGCAAGTTGAATAGCTTATAGAAAGCTTAGAATAGATGGAATTTTCTACTACCATAGCTGCTGTCTTGTACCACACAGTTTTATCAATTCCTATATTTGTAATGATAACAAAATGTTATGTTATACAATATGTTAATGCTTATAAAGCACTGAGTGCATCTGACATTTTAAACTTGAAAGATGAGCTCATGATGAGTGAGATTTAAATAACTGTATCTTAAAAGATCTCAGTGCGAAGCTAAATTTGGTTTCCTAATACTATACAAATTTGATAGTCATCAAAAATCCTTTTTTACTCTAAGGTAACTACTTTTTTTCTTGAAAGTAGAAAAATATATTAAAGAAATAAGATTCATCAATAACAATATTTCTAAAAATGTATGTTCATAGATTCATATGCAGATAAGATCACTGTACTTTAGCTGAAAAAATAAATAAAACATTTTATAAAAGTTTGTGCATCAATTTGGGGCTAGCAAATAATCTGAAATACATTTCTAGAAACAAGAAATCTTTTAAACTATTTCTTTTACATTGGTTAACATGTTCAGATCTTTTATACAGCAAATATTTGAGGGAGAATTTTTGTTTTTTGATTTTTGGGGTTTTTTTCTCTCACTTTTTCTTTTTTTCCTTCTCCATAATGTGAATATGGTGAACTAAGCAGACTATTAAATCAAAAAGGCACTTTTTATTAAATCAATCATTTAATTATCTTTAAAAATCATGAAAAATCTTCACCAGATTTCATTTAATACAAAGTTAAATCAGCAATTTCATAAACTAACCATTGCCAACTACCACTGATAATAAATGATGAGTTGAAAATTTCAATAAATTCTTGGGCATCACAAAATATTTCTATTTTCTTCAACAGGAAAAATAACATCTGTTGGACATAACTCATAAAAACCCTTTACTAGTTAGCTGAAGTATTGCATGATTTAGCTGATCATGCCATTTGCTTACATAAACACAATCAGAACTACAGTTATCATTTTAGTTTAAATTTAAAATTGCTTTGTTGTGGGATGTATAAATATTAACTGAAAAAAATTAATAAATATGAAAATTAATCTATCATTCTAATACTTCAACAAATCAAATCGTTTTCAGTTTTTAAAGCACCTTACCATTCTTTGACATTATGATACAGAGACTTTCCCTGACAGTGTAGGTAAAATTTTGTGTTCTGCTTTTCTTAACATTATCTCCTGTCTTCATACCTATCATGTAAATTAATTAATTGTATAAGCTACCATAACTTAATGCATCATTTCCCCACTCTTAGACATGTTACCTTCCTCTTCCTTGCCC
Organism: Phocoena phocoena; assembly: GCF_963924675.1. Lineage (NCBI taxonomy): Eukaryota > Metazoa > Chordata > Mammalia > Artiodactyla > Phocoenidae > Phocoena > Phocoena phocoena. The sequence continues at coordinate 48,909,432 of NC_089225.1, read as the reverse complement.
CAGGTCCCATTTTTTGTTATTTCCCTCAAGAACCAACATTTTCAGTTATGCACTTTTCCCCATGTTTTTGATGTTTCCCCCTTCAGATAAATTCTCTGAAGTACAGACTTATAGATATGAATATCATTATGGCTCTTATATTTCCAAAGTGCTAAACAGACACTTCTATAAATTTCATTGCCATCAAAAGCAATATGGATGTATGCAAAATTTGTACTGCGACCTTCACCAGCACTTAGGTATCAGTATTTTCTGTTGAAGGGAGGAACACTAATTTCAAGGAGATGAAATTTCCATGATTTCATACTAATGAAATCTCATTAGTATTATTTTAATCTGTGTTGTTATTACTACTGGTGTTAAATGCTTCAAAATATTTGCTAATCATATTTCCTATCATGTAGATTATGTTTGGGGTTGTGTATCTTAATTTATATAAAAATTTATGTGTTTTTTTATTCGCTATTCAGACAGTAATGCTTTACCATATTAACTGCAAATATTTTTTTTCCAATATAGATTATTTTACTTTGGGATTTTTGGGGATCAGGTATGTTTAATATTTTTATATAAATATGTTAAGTATTTTGCAATGTAACTTTTTTATGTTACTTCAACACTCAGATAACAATCCTACCAAATATGAAACTTCCCCTGTGATTTGATTTTTAAAAATATTTGTCTACTTAATCCATCTGAAATGTATTTTGGCAATGTTGTGAGATGTGTTATCTAAATTTTTCTTTTTCAAACTCTAATACCAAAACCATTTACTAAATACTCCTTTTCCCATTGTTTTATAATGCCCTATTCATATACATTTATGTGTGTATATAATTCTTATCATACTATGTTGAGATTTTCTCTATTTTCCTAGATCTAACATGGTACCGAAAATGTTAAACTATATAATTTTTTACTATTATTTGATACCTGGAGTGGCTTTTCAACATTTATGGCTTCTTTTAAAAGATATCCCCTTATTCTCATTAGCTTATTTTTCCAAATGGATTTTTATTATTCCATCACCTTCTAAGAAAATCCAGTTGAGGGTTTTATTGAGATTATCCTTTTATATTCATAAATTAATGTGGAAAGCTTTAACAGATTTACCTTTATAAACGTTTACCAGAAACATAACCTGTCTCTTCATTAATTCCAGTATTCTTTTCTAACTCACAATAAATCACATTTTAAAGATATGTCCAATATTACATAACTAAAGGGCAGAGTGAGATAATGGAAAAGGTGAAGGCTATGGGGTGGAACACATAAATATATGGACATATATATACGTGTGTGTGTGTGTGTACATGTATGTCTAGGCTTTAATCCTGTGTGATCTTGGGCAAGATGTTTAGCCTCTTTGATTCTCAGTCATCTCCTTTGTAAACTGAAAGTAATGGTACTTCCAGGATTGCTATAAAGAATAGGAATAATGTATATAAAACTACTGAATCACAGCATGTACCCAGTAAATGTTAGCTATGAGAATAATTTTTAATATAACACGTGCTTAGTACCTGACATTTTATAAAGTTCCTTCATATGTATTATCTCACTCGCTCTTTGATCTTCACAGAACCCTGTCAGATGATGATGTTGTTGCTATTATCACTGTTAATATTAAGGCCAAATAGGTAAACATATATCTTCTTTTGAATCAAAACACAAGCTCATTTCACATCATAATGATATATATAAATGTATTTGAAGATCACCTACATCACACAGTAACCTTGTCCCTGAATATTTGATGATTTTTTCCTGTTATAATAAGTGTAGTTGCCCTTTCATTATATTTTCTATTAATTTTGCTTGCTTAAAGGAATGCTGTCGATTTTGTATGTTTGTTTCATGTTCAATAGTTTTACTGAGTTCCTTATTACCTCTTAAAAATATGGTTAATTCTCTTGGTTTTCTGCATTGGCACATTTCCAAAATAAATTTTATGTTATGGAATCACATATTAATAAAATCAGCTACTTAACTGAAAAATAAACTAAGACTAGTTATCTATCATGATATCATGATATATTAAAATCTTCCTGTTGTAAATATAAATTCAAGATTATTTAGCTATTAATAGTCAGTTTCCTTTAGCCTGTAGATTGTACTTCCTTACAAAATCTTCCTGTCAGTCCTTCAAACCTCACCTTGTCTGACAGGAAGGAGTGATGTTACAGTGTGGCAGAAAAAGGAAAAAGAGAAAGCATACACCTTTTTTTTCTTTGTGGGCTTTAAATATTATTCTTAAGGATAAGAGAATAAAGGGATGAGTGGAAAAGAGGTATAAACTGCGCTCGCACACTTGGGAGAGTTTTGCTGCTTTTTCATTTCTTAACGCATGGTTGGCTATGCTCTTTCCCACTGAACCTAGAACTTCCACTGCCAAATACACACTCCCCACTTTTTTTTTTCCTCCTAGAATATCATTTCAGCTATGGGTGGATACCTATTTTTGTGCCTGGACTTGTCCTTCCCCATCTACTGTTGGAGTAGGGTGCTTCCTTTGAAAAGTAGTAATAATAAAATGTCATTTTTTCCATCGAATCAGTTGGTTAACACTATCAAATAATCCACTCCCAAAAGCATTCTAAATAAAGGAACCCACTGATGCCTCAGAAATATTTCATTTTTACTTAATCATGTTTTGTTTTTAGCTCAACTGTAAAAACAAAAACAAACTAGTAATAAAAGTTAAAAAATGACCAAGATGATACAATTATTTTCACTGTAGAAGCAGACAATCAGTTTCAGGTATAGTTTCCATACTCACGGGGAAAATGATTAGAAGTGGATGGATTGACACTGTCCCCACTGTCAGCACTTTCACTGCTGGAAACTTCATCATCTGATTCCCGCACAGAGGAGCAGGGGGAGGAGCCGTCAACTTCTTCAAACTTCCTCTTTAAAATTCCACTCATCGCTGCAGCGCTGTCACATGTACCTGTAGCAGGAACGGGAGCAACGAAGCATTGAAATATCTGACCGCTGGATATGCAGCCAAGGTCTCCGGAGTCATTTTTATGTGGCTTTTTATACATGAGCTGAGCTTTCCCTTGAAAGGATCACTAAGCAGTTTTTAAAACAACATTTTCAAATTAACAAAAATTAAATTAAATATGAGCATTTGACCATTTGCTTACCAAAATGTATCAACTTTTTTAGACATAGTTCATTTGAATGCAATACCTTTATTCCTTTTTGTTGGCAAATTGAGAAAATCCACCCAAGTCCATAAAATTCTGTATCGAAAATAAACGCCAATGTTCCCCAAAGTCCTAAATGATTGCTGGAAGGAACACATGTAAATATGCAAAAACTTCGTACTCAAGTTTTAAAATGTAAGAAACCTAATTAGCTGAGCACTATATGAAATCAGATCTAAATTTTAGGTCGTTTCCATTGAAATATTACAATAAGGTGAAGTATGTCCCTATGACACCTGGTTGCTGAAGCTGTTGCTACTGTTTCGGAAACCTCCTAAGGCTAGTTAGTTGGGACGTGGCACTAGTTGGGTGGGAAGAGTGAGGTGTGGGGAGTGGGTACGGTTTCTCCTAAATCCTTTCTCTAGGATGAATGGGTTTTCCCCTTTCCTTGAGCTGCCCTTTCTCTACCTTCCCCATTTACCTCGACATATACATAGTCAGCTGAAGGGCATAAACTTTCCTTGCAGTGTAAGAATATTTTCAGGAATAACTTATATATAAATTAGCTTAGATATATGTGATGGTCTTACATTGTTAAATTAATTTAACTTAGCTGAAAGTATTGCTAAATTGATTCCATGCATTCTATCTTCCATCTCATTATGTCAGCTGATTTTAACTCTCTTTTGAGTTCTTAGTTACATTATCTAGGCACTGCCCTCAGGAATCTCTGTAATAACCCCTTCTCTGTGCAGATCACAGAGCAGGCAGCCTGACCAGATCCCCTTAGCTGGGCGAGTTTTCCAAATTTTAATTCAGTAGTTTTCAAGGTCGGCTACTGGGATTAGCAGCATAAGCATCACCTGGGAGGGAAAGGCAAATTCTCTTTTTTTTTTTTTTTTTTGCGGTACGCCGGCCTCTCACTGCTGTGGCCTCTCCCGTTGCGGAGCACAGGCTCCGGACGTGCAGGCTCAGCGGCCATGGCTCACGGGCCCAGCCGCTCCACGGCATGTGGGATCTTCCCAGACCGGGGCACAAACCCGTGTCTCCTGCAACGACAGGCGGACTCTCAATGACTGCGCCACCAGGGAAGCCCCTAAATGCAAATTCTCAAGCCTCATTCCAGATCTACTGAATCAGAAACTTCCAGAGGGTAGGGCCTAGGATTCTGCTTTATGAAGCCCTCCAGGTGATTCTGATACATCCTCAAATTGGAGGGCCATTTGTCTAATTTCTAGTCTGTTCTCCAGTAGCTCCTTCCTTGGACTTTTCCTTCCTTGTACTTTTCCTTCCTTGGATGTGTCCACACACCAGCCCTAGAGAGTTATATAACCCAGCACTCAATTCCTAGTCAAAATATTCTTGGTCCGTCACTGGTGTGAATTCTATAAGTACAGTATTAGATGTCTCTTAAGTATCATTAATTTCAACTTACTCTACTCATCTATTCACGTGTTTAGTAACTGGTATGCATATGCTTGCCACCTTGTGTGGAGTAGGGGATACAAAAAGGAGTAGAATGTGTTACCTGCTCCCAAGGAGCAAGCATCCACTATGCTGGGCTGCATAGAATTGAGAATATCCTGCAAATTCATGTTCTACTGCCTTGTTTTACTAATTTATGCCTTTTTTCACGACTTATATTAACAATAGAGATAACTGATAGCAATAAGAAGATACTACACTGTCTATTGTTTTGAGAATAAAATCTCTACTCTGACTGATTTTACCACTATTCAGATTAGCTTATTATTTTCTCCATCTTAAAGAGTGTGAAATGCATAAGATGTTCATGCATATCTGAGAGGGTGGAGAGAAAAACAGATATTTTAAGTAAAGTTCCTGAAAGAAAAGTAGGACAGGATATAAATTTTAAAATTGTTCACTTCAAACAAGATGCAAAGTAATTCATGAGGGAGAGACACCAAGACAAAATAATACAAAAAGGAAATCCATGTTTAAAAAGTACATTTTTATAATAAGATATTGCAATGGGAACAGTTAAAAGCCATGTCCTTAAGCTCTACTTTCCCATCTGATCTCCCCCAGCTTCCTTAAGAAAGGCAGATTTCTCAAGGATACCCAACAGGCCCAAAGGAAACTATATTCAAACATGGCAAAATGTGGTACGTGGTACTCTTCTCTTCCTTTCTCACCTCCTCAAGCACGAGAGGGGAAATTTTTGGAGGAATGATGAGGGAATTCAAAAGTCTCTTTTCCCTTTGTTATTACATTTGTACTGGCAAGACTTGAAGCAATGGAGTTGAAGGTTGGCTGTAATTTTTGTCTACGTCTTTGAGACTGAAAGAGCCTGAGCTATTCCCAGGTCAAAGGGACAAAGGAACTGACTGTTTAAGGTGTGATTAGTATCTATGCTGGAAATTAAACATTCAAATAATTACAAGTGGGCATAACTTTAACTTATACCCACGAAACTGGTTAAGTGCTAAACTGCTTGTGTAGCAACCAAGCGTAACACCTGTCTAGTTTCACAGCCTTTAAAAAACACTGTGAGCATAACAAGATGTCATAACGAATTATGAGGGCCAAATGACCTATTGCTTACAAGTATATAAACCTTGATCAAGACCTAACAGTGGAATGGTAACGGAAGCTCGTGGTTTTCGCCTTCAGCATCTATACTAGCTAACTAGGAAAGAAAAGAATACGAGAATTTAGGAAAAATAAAAGAAAAGAAAAGAAAGAAAAACAAAGAGATCCTTAAACAAATACTAAAAAAAAAAAAGAATTTAGGGAAAAGACCCTGTTAATAAAGGAGTTGTATATACTTGGTTTGCTTGTACCCTGTATTGGTTCTCTCAGAATTTGAGGACGACAATAGGTGGCTAGCTAGGTATAGATGCAAGTGAGCAGAATCAATGCTTGTCCTGTGGCTGCCATAGCTCCTTAAATAGTCATTTAATAATATATTTTTGTTCCCAAAGACGAGGCATAATTAAACTTGGTAGGTATGAAGCCAGTGAAAAAGTGGTCAACATTTCAAGCTGGCAAACAGCATCAAAGCTCAAAGAACAGAAGATAAACCTGAACAGGCATTAATTTACTCTAAATATGATAAGCTGAGAATCTAAGTCTCGTTATCAGCCATTTAAATACAGCTACCATTTTCCAATTCAAGAAACACATGTTAGTCAAGGGTATCACCATTTCTCATTTGGACTAGGACAGCCACATCCTAATTATTCTCTCCCATCCACTACTGTTTGCTTTCAATGGGTTTTCCGGGTTGGAGGAACAATGATAAATTTAAATTGCAAATGTGATCACGTTCAGAAGCTTAAAACTCTTAAGTGGCTTTGGATTACCTTAGGATAAAGTTCAAAATCCTCAAAATGGCTTATAAAGTCCTTAACAATATACTCTGGCTAACTCTGGCTAACTTCATCTTCTTTTTGAGCCATTGGCCTTTTTGCCAATATTTCAGCGCTAATAATAACTCAGTTTCTCTAACCTGCTTTTTCTCTCTGGACTCTAAGCCTTTTGATGTATGCATGATTCTTTCCGATCTACTTTTTGATTTCTTTTCCCACAGCACTTATCACCTCCTAAATCCATATTATTTATTTATGTATTTTTAGGTTTATTAATTATTATTTTTTGTGGTACGCGGGCCTCTCACTGCTGGAAGATACCAGGGCAGGGATCTCTGTACTGATGTTCCAAGGGTCTAGAACAATGCTTTATATCTAATAGAGGCTCAATAAATATTTGTTTGATGAATGAATGAAACCCTTCTATTTCCATACTTTAATTATTTTGTCAGTGTCTATTTTCTCTGATAGACTAAAAGCTCCATAAGCAGAATCATGTACATCTCATTCACCACTCTATCTCTCCTATCAAAATATCTGGCATATTTGATTAGATGAGAATTAAAATGAGATGAAATTGACCTCAAAGCGTCATATAATTTTTTTTTTTTTTTTTGCTTGCAAGCAACCCAAAAGCCAATTCTAGCTAACTTAAGCACAAAGACATCTGTTGGAAAAATACTGAACTAGTTCATGCAATCTAAGATAGAGCTGAAATGAAAAATTGAGGAACTGCAGGAATAAGGACAGCTTCTGGGATTATGGTTGTAGAAATTCCATGATCCTTTTTTTTAGAGCACCACAGTTACCAGGTTTAAGCCCAACAACTTCTATGTCTCACAGTTCAAGTTTAATGCTCCAAAGCATGAGCAACCTTTTAGCCCATTTTGGGTCAGGTGTCAGCCCTGCGACCATTCGACTACGTGGCCAGTAGACAAGGAGCCAGCCGATTTGCTATCACCTCAGAGAACCTCACTCAGAGGCTTCAATAAGTTCAATTGCATTTCAAAGCCAATATTCTTTCCTTGTCTAACACTGATTTATCTAATTTTTTCACTTATTAATATAGTCCATTGTTGGGGAAGCTAGTAAAGTAGTCTTGTTCAGGCTTCAGAGGTGGCACCAGGCCTCTCTGACTGGATAATGATGCTGAAGCTGACTGCATGCCTAACTGCTGAGCTACACCCAGGCCAGAATCAATAATAAACCCCTAGATAAGATAGAGCGTAAGTCATGGGACTTCTTTCACCTTGAGGGTCTGGCCAGCCCCTGGGGATCAAGAACATTCCAAAACTTATGAGTTAAGACCAAGGCATTTATGACAACAACCAGAGCTGCAAACTTGCAACTAGGCTGATAGTTAGCAGCCTGCGGCCTGGTGCTAAAAGCTGGGCTCCTTCGAGTGGCAAACTGAAGTCTCACCCGAGGGGTGAACGCACGGCCCGGGACCTTCTCAACTGGGACTCCAGATTGCTGTTCAAGGGACTTCCCAGCGCTGCTTGGACCTGGATGTAGGTGCTTCCCCAATTCGGTGATGTATATACCTCTGCCTTTACTATTCTTTCCTTAATTAGTATACTGTTATTTGTTAATTCAATAAACTCTCTCTAAATTCTTGTTTAACTGAGTGTAGAGAGGTTATTTTGCGAGGGAATCCTACAAACCTTGAAACTGAAAGTAAGGCTTTCGGCAAAACATCCATGAATTCAACACTTGGCCGGCTTCTCAGTTTGGGATTCCTCTTTCCCTACACCTAAGTGCCCTTTCTATTGCCAAATTCATTTAAGAACTACTTTATTTTATTATTTATTTATTTATTTATTTTGCGGTACGCGGGCCTCTCACTGCTGTGGCCTCTCCCGTTGCGGAGAACAGGCTCCGGACGGCGCAGGCTCAGCGGTCATGGCTCACGGGCCCAGCCACTCCGCGGCATGTGGGATCTTCCCGGACCGGGGCACGAATCCGTGTCCCCTGCATCGGCAGGCGGACTCTCAACCACTGCGCCACCAGGGAAGCCCTGAATTACTTTATTTTAAAACTCTAATAAACATCTTGTAATCTTGGATACCTGTTATTCTTAATTATCATATACTATTTATTTCATATTTGTGTTAGATGTAAGAAGTCTCTGGACACATTTAAAGAAAGAGTAGTAGAAAAGTATAAATGTTTCCATTTCTCCTCAAAAAGATACTGATCAACCACACTAGATTTTCTATGGTTATAAGTAAATACAATTATTTTATTTAATATATTTCTGGAAAAAGTGTTGGAAACCAGAAGGCTGCAGGGTGAAGATAAGTAAGACACTGGATAAAAATGTACATTTTAATGCCTCTGGAAGAACTACTGAAGCTAAACTTTGGGTATTTGTTAGAATCTGGTTTATATCCCTCTCTTTTGACTGCCTAAAAATTTCATAGCTTTCCCAGGTAACCCATTGAGTTCTTACTATCCCATTTATATTCATCTAATGTTTAATCCTTCTTTCTTCATACATTCTGTCCCTATTTCCCAATGTTTTGCTCTGCATTATAGGGAAATGACCACAGGAAAAATGCCTTAAGAGCATCATCAATCTCCTAGTTCTGAAGAGCAAGTTGTCTGATTTGGAGAAGAATCGTTTTAGGGTTGCCAGATTTAGCAAATTAAAATATTTAGCAAATTAAAACAGGACACCCAGTTAAATTTGAATTTTAGATAAAAAAATAAATAGCATTTGAGATATCACTTTACTTATTATTTGTTGCTTATCTGAAATTTAAATTCAACGGGGCAGCCTGCATCTCTTCTAACAACCCTAACTGGTGCTCTTGGTGAGAAAGTAGAATGACTATAAAATCAACAAAACATCTACATAAAAAAATGCCACCTACCAACTGGAAATACCATACGTGAATATTCCTGTCCTTTACCAATCAGACAAAACCCAGTACATAACATATGTAAAGTTATTAGGGCAAATCAAGAGTTTATCAAACAATTGAAAAAAAGGTGAGGGGGTGGGAGACGGTTAATAGGCTTAGGGCAGGCATGGCCTATCACTGACACAGGAAAAAATGAATTTAAAAGGAAGTAATTCTGGCATGGCAAGAATTTCCTTCTATGGTAATGAGGAGGTCTTTTTGGTGAGATGCTGTTTCTTCCCTGGCCTGATAAAAGAAAGGGTGGTGAGCTGTGAGTTCCTGGTTCATTTGACCTGGCAGGTCCTTAATTCCAATGGAGGCTGCTTAAACTGGGAGCTTTACATGGTCCTCTCTCAGGAACAAGGCGGGTGTCTAGAGCCCCTCTGTTCACTTTTACCTGGGAGTCTGCGTATATCCTTTGCATTGCTTGCTTGCTAGTTTTGTAGTTGATCAAAATGAGAGCAACCTTTAACTGCAAAGGTCATTAACAAACACCCTTCTGCCTTGGTGATATGGCATACATCAAAGGAGCATGTTAACTGCATTATAACCTGACATGAAGGACGTTTCTTCATGATTTGTCAAAGAACAAAATCATCTATTTTACATCTTCATCAAATTCTTCCAGCAAGCACAAAAAGCTAAGAAACCATGACTGTTCTCTCCCAACGACTTTGATAAGCTCAGGCTGTTCGCCTTGAACAGGAAACACCAGTGTCAGGATTAAGTTGCATAGAAAAAGAAGCTTATTGTTCTTTACTTTCATGCAGAATGGAAAACAATTTTGATGTTTCTTCTGGTTGCTTCACCAAATTCAAATGATGAGATGAGAAGTACTGCAAACAAGTTGATGAAAATACTGGTGTGTGGCTCATCTGTGATAGCAGGTGGGAGAAGTTGAGTTGGCAAAAGCAAGATTATTCACAATGTCACACTTCATCAACCAGATTGTCTACAGGGCTAGAGAGAGGATGAAGAGGACAGTTGCTCAATTGATGGTGTGTAGGTTTTATTCCAATACTCAACAAAAGAGAGCTTGGCTAAAAAAAATCATACTGTGTTATTTTTATTTTCTGGTGGGATATCATTAGTTATCCAGATGTGTTCCTAACTATCAGGATACAATTTTTTAGACGAGTTAATTTATATTCAATCCTTTTCCTCCTCAAATTTTTTACACCATGAATTTGAGTAATCTTTGTTCTGCCCTAACACTCACACAGCTACTGCCCTTACACTGTTATGTTAATCACACTGCTACTGCCCTTACACTGTTATGTTAATCAAATACTGACTATTGGCTAAAGTTTCTGCTAAATAAGATAATCATTATCTTAAGAAGTTGGCATCAGATTTCAATGCCTTGAACACTTATCACGCCACAGGTCTCAGAATGCTTATGCATTCCTCTTAAACAAACAAAAAAAAAAGGGATAACTTCTTTCACAATACTAGGGCTATTTCTGCCTTAACCCAGTTGGCAAGAAATTAACCTATCTGCCGCCAAGAAGATAGGGATTTGGCAATTAATTCACAAGATAAAATCCTGCAAGGTGTTTCCATGGGGTACCACCAATGTGAAAAATGCTACTGGTGGCTTGCCAATTCAAGAAGTACAAGTTAGCCAAATACACTTCTCTTGTCTAGGTGCCTGCTTAAGCCAAAAATGCTGGGAGCACTCTTGTCTAATGAATATTTTTGTTGGAGAAATGATTGTAGGGTTCCCCAATTATGTATGAATTCCTTGTGCCAGAGTTGCCCATGACCTTGAGTTAGAGGTCTGAGTTACTTTATGTGCTTTGGATTTCGACAGTTTTGCAGCTTGATGATTTGCAGTTCGAGAATTTGGTTAAAGAAATGAGTGCTTATCCCTGAAAACAGTGCACAAATGCACGTCATTTACCCATGGATTCTCCATCAAAGGTAGGTGCCTCTAACTGTCCATACCTCTTCCCTCACTGTGTGCAAACTGCAATGGCTAAATTGATTTATGCCCTGCTGACAAAGGGATGGAAGGCTACTCCACTTACTAACGGTAAAGGGGTTCTTTATGAATGTCTGGCTGGGGAGACCCCAAGAAGCTTTCCATATTACCTGTCATTGGGATTAGGATCCATATAAGATACCCAGAACTTGGTTTTTAATGCCTCTTAACCCTAAACATTGTTCATTACTTGTTATTTGTCAACATGATATAGCAGAATACATGTGAACTGAAAGCCAAAAGTCCTTCCCCAACGTTAACTTTCAGGACGTGTTTTCAGTTAGCAAGAGCACAGAGACCCAACCAAGAACATGATAAGGCTTTTAAAACTGTTGAAAATTGATCAAGTGTCTGTTGTCAGCCTATTTTTCCTACCCCAACGACAAAAGTACCAACGAAAAATTTATTTGATGTGCTTGCTATTACGACTAAAGAGGAGTATTTAGCCTAGTTTCCTGGAAGATTGGCAAGACTTACCACATTAAGGAAAAAAAAAGACCACACAGACATGGAAGAATTTAGAATTACTACTGCAGCACTGGAAGATAACGTATTTTTTTCTCCTTAGCACTTAAGAAGTTTCTCTTCAGTCTTTTAGAAAGTTTCTGACTAAATAATAAAGTAGTCAGTGTAGCTCAAAAGGTATGTAAGAAATATGACATCCTTTTCCTTCAGAAGAATCATTAGAATAGTCTGAAGTGAAAGGATATTTAAAAACACTTCCCTCATAAAGTACTCTAAAGTGGACATCAGAATAAAATATGGTCAAGCTTTAGGACTATACCCATCTAAGCACGGGGATCCTGCCAAAGATACTGTGCAAAAAAATAAAGAAGATTTTAAAAATTAGAGTAAGTAGAAGAAAGTACTTTGGATGTTCTTTAAAATGATTACTACCTTAGGCAAGATATAGATTTCTACTATCTAAGGCAGAGAACAAAAGTTATTCAACCTTCAGCTGACATCAGATCAAGCAGCAATTAGTAAAAATAATTTAGAGAGTAAGATTAAATACTTGGATTTTCAAGTCTCAGTGAAGGTTCTACTGGCATAAATTAAAACTGGTTCACAATAGAAATAAATCACACCATGCTCATACAATCTTTTAAAACTCGGAAACCCACTATTTAGAAAAGTTTCATCATTCAAACAAGTTTCACAAAAGCAGTCATGATATTCCTCCCCAACCAATTTATCCAACACTTGCTACCAATGTATAGTTATCACTTCTAGGTATGCTACTATTATAATAATTTTTAAGTAAAAAAATGTAGATATATTTTCTAAATTTCTTCTGAAAAACCTTGTGGCTAAATCAATTGATGTAATATTTCTAGACATCATTCTGATACACAGGAAGTTTAAAATAGCAGTAAGTCCATGAATAGAGATCGTTTCATGATTCAAACAAATTAGCACTTTTAAGTCATGAGGTAGAACTGGACTCATGCTCCACAACAGCACTGGCTCAGCAAACATTTCTTGGGTGCCTAACATGAGCCAGGCTCCCTCTGTAATTGAAAGGTCCATAGTCTATGGATAAGATAGGAACTGCGGTGAATAGAATGAACAACTAATGCCTTAATTGTACAAAGTCAACATGGAAAAGAAAAAATAGTAGGCAAAGGCCCAAAGATGAAACATTTTAAAGCAACAAATGACATAAAACAAGAGAGCTCAGAAAATCACGTGTTACTACATCCTATGTGAGGATTTTGTGGTTATTATGCTTCTGGTTGGTAAGATTTAAGCTATCTATGGAGCCACATATAGTTTGAATTTGGTGACTGCCTTCTCTACTTGTCCCATCTGATTATAAGATATCATCTGCTTAGTACCTCCTAGGTATGACCTCCAATAAACTCTTAGTGGGTTTCTATTTTTGGAAAACACATCTATTCCTCATCCATTGAAGTCTAAGATGTTTTATCAAGATTATCTGTAACTATAGGCTTAAGCTGAACTTGTCTTATCAGCACCAGGGAATCAACCCCTGTGGGATGAAAAATAGTAATATTAGTCATCACTTAAAATGATCTTATTTTGTGCCAGGCATGCATCATGCCATTTCATTTTCATAAAAACCCTTTGATATAGAGACAGTTATCCCCACTTTGCAGATGAAGATGAGGCTTAGAGTTTTCAAGTACCCTGTCCAAGGCCACATGGATTGTAAGTTGCAGACTATGTCTTAGAAGTGACACCAGGGTTGGAACATGAAGGTAAGCTCCAAACCACTGTGCTATTCAGTCTTTTCACACTCCATGATATAGCTTGAACTCACACACTCAATAAACTACATAATAAAAGCACTTACTTATCAAGAAAACAATATACAATACTTTCCTGGTTTTTCAATTGTTCATGAATTGCCCTAAGTTTACAACGTTTTATTGTATTAAACAAAGTTACCCAGGTTTGTTAAAATAGTTCTCAGGCCTTTTTAGATATTAATGGGCAAAAAAAGACCAGAATATGGAGCTTTTCCCCAATAGTTTGGACTATTCTAATTCTTACAGAATGAGAAGCAATATTCCTTCAGCTTTTCAAAGGTCTTCAAAGTGTAAGAGACCACCTATTAGCTGTTATGGTATTAGCCACCTCGTGTATCTTTACACATGCATTATACTAGTGAATTTTAAAAGAAATGGGGATTGATGGCTCTGTTGTCTTACTTTTCTTGTATGTGATTGGGGAGAATGTTAGGTGTGCACACGTGTACGTGTATGCATGCACACACACGCGCGCGCACACACACACACACAGACTAAATGCATTTCTAAATGAAATGTGGATTCGTAAGCTTGCATGGAAATAAGAGATTGCCTGAGTAACAACTCTTCCTAACTAGCATGGTGATGGTGTATCACAAAGCCCCAGGATTTAAGAATGAAATAGACACAATTCCTGAAATTGGCAAGAATAGGTATATGACACCAATGTTTAGTCAAACACCACCAAAACAATTGGTCTGCGTGTTTTCTTTGGTATACCTGTTAGAGATTCCTCATTTCCTTATTAGACAAAGTAATTTCAAATTTCTGTTGGTGGTTTACTATGACAGATTCTCATTGTAGCAACAAGAACCAATTTCTCATTTATCTAGAGCTCAAACATGATTTTCAATATCCTGAACATAAGAAAAGTAAAACAAATTCTATTTTCTATGTTTCTATGCTCAGTATACTACATATATGTACGTGTCAGAAGTTCAGTACATAGGAGAAGTATAGAGGGATGTTATCTCTCTCTCTTTGCCCACTGAAGTCTAAATGATTTAGAAGTTAATGTAAACTAAAGTGCACAAACTTGATTTTCAAATTACTCTCAGATAAGGAATAATTGTTAACTATTAAAATAAATATTAACATGAGAAAAGGAAGAGTAAATTTATAAAAAGCATATAAAAAACATATAAAACTATATGCAAAAAGCATATAATAGCAACACCATTTAGTGTTGGTGTACAGTTGGGAAACAGTGTTATCATTTGCAATAAGTCAATGTAACGATGGAAATAATGATTCTTATGCATGAAGAAAAGCCTAAATGGATTTCCACTTTGCTCAATAAGGCAGAATGGCATGCACTGTATTTTGCTTCCATGAAAGCAATTAACACATTTTAAAAAACTGGCCATTTAAGTCATAAACTTTACCTATTTGGAAAATTGGTTAATTTAGTACAGATTATTTTCCAACTGTCCTAGACAAAGTATTACTATAATGTTGCCATGTGTCTAATACTATGGAATAAAAATAAGACCTTTAAAATCATTTTGCAATTTTATCGTCCTTATACTCTTCAATAAAACTGATACAATTCTATTTAAATTTTAGAATAGGCGATAAAAATGCAATCATATGTTTTGTTTCCTAAGAAATGCCAGGTTAAAATGAAGAAATGTGATTGTTTTGAATACTCAATTATTTTGAATATTTTCCTGCTATATGTTATAAGTTATTTTCTTCTTTTTTCTATTTCATAGGCACCAGAAGTTCAGGAGGACACATATAGTGATAATACAACCTAAAACCTACACATGCGATTTTGAGATGACAACAGTTATTTGTAGATTTTAGACTATGTTCCATACTGCTAGACTGAGTACGACATGTTTGCCCTAACATCTTTTCCAAGCTTACAATATGGTCTCTAGTTTCAAGTGATGACAAAGACAGACTGGTAATCAGAAAGCAGGAAATTAATTTTTGAAAAATCCTTAAAGATTCCTTTGAAGTCTGATGTAACATCACCTCTTCAAGTACACTAACTGCACTTCCTTCAATGATTTGTTTTTACATTATTCTATTTACTCTTTAACTTTCTAAATTTAATTTGAATTGCACTTACACAAATACATTTTTCTATATACACCCAACTATCCAGACCATGAACTTACTAGGTACACGCTGCTGAGATTTGAATGGAAGCAGTATGGCTCGAGCAAATGCAAAAAAAGACTTCAAAGTTCTGAGTGAATTTGCATAGAGACATAAATTCTCCAGGATATTCAAAGCCATAAATTTGCTGCAGGACATATATAGCTCTCTCGTGGCTCACGGAAGCACAACAATTCTCTTTATTTCACATTTGTCTATTACCACGTTTTCTCCAAGAATCTTCACAGGCTCTCCTTCTTTGCCCGCACTGTTTTTATTTCTATATTCAGAATGTGCTAACGGGTAGCGGTTGCATTTACAAAGTTAATAGTATTGGACAAGCTAAATGAATTTTAAACCCAGTTCTCTCCTCCTCCCTGTGCCCTGCCTAGAACACACGCAGAGGTTGGGAGGTATAAACTATGGGCACTACCTGAGTTAAAAATGAAATAAAGAGTTTTTGCTTTTCAGAATTGTTGGATTAAATATGGTTGACCATAAGAAAGATTTTATTTGGCTGTTTGAAATATATGTATGTATGTATACATACAAAATATATATAATTTATAGTATGCATAACAATATATACATATATAAATATATGTAAACATAGGTATTTCATAGCCTATGTGTATATAGATATTTATATATAATTTATATATATATATGTTTATATATATATAAATTATATACATATGTATAAAACAAAAGTAAACAAATACGTTGTTTGGACCAGAGGACAGAGGACAGCATTTTCCATTCAACATAAAAAGGAAATAACTGATTTAAAATATACCCCCTTAAGCTTCAGTCATTACTGAAAGTTTCAAAAGAGAATTTAGAAGAAAATGGCAGTTTATTTGTTTTTTAAAAACCCATACCAAAATATGAATTTCTTTTCCTAAATTAATCTCGGGATCCTGGATAAATGTCACAATGTCCCCATAGAATCTGGCCCTGGATGACTACTATGAAGTGATTTCATAAATATTTCAAGTAATTGTCTTTCACTGTTTTAAATCACTGTTTTAAATGGCCATCCTCCTGTTTTGGTCTGCCTTCCATGCTCCCCCCCACCCCTCATTTAAAAATAAAAGATATTGTTGCCAAACTGCCAAGCCTTAATCATTATAATAAAATAAACACCCCCTTTTCAATGCAAAAGAAAGTTTATCTAAACATGTACTAGCTCTTTGTACGTAAGCTGCATAAAATTCACTCCAAAATATCTTATGCAAATATGAAAGCATAAAGCAGTTATTTCATGACTAAACATTATTTTGCCTCTTCATCCTTCCAATTTATTTTCATACACGTACAACCTATAATGTAGACAGATGCACACTTGATGCAAATTAAAATAACATTTTTCCCATCAGCATTGTAACTGCTGAATTGATATATTTTAAAATTTTAATGATATAGACAAACAGTCTGATCACGATGCTTTAAGTTTATTTAAAAATATGCTTTGGAAATAAAAAAGCAATATGAACAATAAAAGTGAGTACACATTTGTTTGGTTCAGGTCAGACTTTTCTATGATGTGATCACACATTTTACAAAAGTGTGAAATTTCATGCATGGAAAAAGAAGACTTTTGTCCTGCCTGTGACATTTATGAGGATCACTTCACAATCCAGATTTAACTGAAAGGAAAAGTCATAGGAAGTTGAACATGTTGAGTTCAAAATAGCATTGTCTAAAAAGTTCCAAAGAAAATTAATAACAATTATGAAAATTAAAGTATTTAAAGGATGGGACCCCCAAATAAATTATTTCTTTGATAAGATGTTTAACGATGAAATATAGAAAAGAGAATCTCAAAACTGAAACCCTCTCTTAAAATGAAATGAAAATATAACTTATTAAAACTGTCCTTATGATATCATGTGGGGTATGAACAAAAGAACTCCATTATTTAGTTCCAGATACCTCATTTAAAATACATTTCTTAAAAATGTGAAAATCCTCAAAAAGTTGAAAGTCTTGATATTCAGCTAGATGTTTCAACCCAGACACCTCTCTGCAATCAAAAACTTTCCTCAAAATGGAATTATTTAGAAGCCTCAAACCAATTTTTTCTCTCATGACATTATTCCATTGGAACAAAACACCTACGTTTCAAATTGAGACAACATTAAGAAGATTTAATAAACTAGTTAAGGGAAGCTGAAAATCGAGAACACCCTGCCAATTTCCACAATGAGTTAAAATAGCCAATCCTCATCAGTGTCTTTTATAGAAATAAAATCAGGCGCATCATGAAATCTGTCACCGTACCTGCGTTTACTTTAAACGACTACGGCACACACGCTGTTAAGATCTTCACTCTGAGAAATAAAGCACACTTCATGTAACTGCTGCAAAACACTGCTGCAGAGGAGCCCAGTGCATTTTTTTTGGGGCAACCGATCCAGCCTTTCCACCAGCCCTGTGACCTCTGAACTCCCTTCTGCCCCCCTCCTCTCGCTTCTGCAGTCAAAGCCTCGGAGCTGGTCTCATTTGCATAAGGCTCAGGCAGCCCTCCAGCAGCTGAAACGGAATGCTGGGTAAGGAATTGTGGAACTGCGGTTCTGCCAGAATACCTGAATCGCCCGAGAGCTGGAATACGCGATGGGGAGTGGGCACCAACTGCGCCGGGCTGTCCGCATCACACCCTCCCGCCTCCCCACCCCACCCCCGCGTCTATTAATGGATAAGTGTTTTTTAACTCTTTGTTTTGGAGTGCTGCTTTCCCCCCTCCCCACCAAAAAGAAGCTGTCAGCAGCGACAGTGGTAACCAAGGAAACTCAAATAGTCAAATACTTCATTTAAATACATGTGGAAGGCCAATTTAAAATTTTCATTAACTTCTCTTGTTTTTGAAACATAGCTATTTTTTTCCCCTTCGAATACATAGTACACGCATAATCAGGGACATAGGGTATTTCTTTTTGTTGTGGTTTAAACAGCATCTTACAGGCATACAATTATTTGAGTCACTATACAAATACGTGAAGTCACCGGTAATTCTATAAAATGTTAAATGTACTCTAGTGCCTTAGAGAAGATCATCCTAAATGGTGTCCAAGAAATTAATTGTAAAGAATTTAGGTCCCACGATGCCTTTAAAACAATACAGCAGTAAAAATGCAGAGCAAAGTTAAACTATGTGTTTTAATGTAAAGATCCATGCAGCAGTAATGCTTGTATGTCTTTGACAGAGATGTTCAGTGTTGTGCTATTATTTGCTAGAGTTATTTCTTCCTTGTCTTCCTACACACAGCAATCTCTCTATTTAAAACATAAACTCTCTTGCTCATAAACCTAAGAAGTGGTTATTTTCTAGATACAGAAGGTCATGTGTGTACATATTTTTATAAATACCCATGAAGGCACATATTCTTCTTTTCTAAATGGTGAGTCAATGGAAATATGCATCGTAACATAATTAATCAATTCTTCTTTTTAAAATTAAGCTAATTTGTTTTCTCCACTAATGAGTGAATATTTATGAAATAAAAGGTTTAATGCAATAATATTTTCCATCTATCAAAAGAAATATAACATGCAAAATAAAAGGCACACAACAGATTACTATAGATATATACTATATTATAGTTAAATATAAAATGCATTATTCTGGGAGATAGCATTATTAACATTTCAAAATTTTCTTGGTTTAAAAATTTTTTATTTAAATAATTAAATATACTAAACCTCTTGCAGTGCACTGAAAGACATCAATAAATTTTGAAGGATATATCATCCAAATCATAAGACACAAACTATTGCAATACAGGATTTTTTAATACCAGAAACATTAACGTGAAGCTTTTTATTTGAGCTATCTGTTAGTAGTATTCTGCTTTATGTTCTTTCTGAATCATAGAAGATTAGAAATTATTGAATGATTTTTAACCCATAAATTTTTAAATAGAATAAATAACTTTTCAGTTTACTATAATCATATAAATGTTTCTCTATCATATCTGACTACATCAGCCATTTAATTGAATTGGGTCAATTCAAGTGCATCCTTCATATTACACACTGTAAATATCTTGCAAAGTTTTTGTTTAAGGCAAAACACACATCAGACCATCCTAATGTAAATCCAATCAAACACAAGGAAGTGTAGGAGTAATTTATAAAATCACTGACCTGTTCAAATAGCTGCAGTCTTAGTCCTTGCACTCTTTATTTATTAGAATCCAAAATAAATTGATTATCATTTTATAATGTGTGTCAGCATCACCGAAGGCACTGTTCTTCCTGGTTCAGCGGAATCTTCTGAAATTTGCCAGCCCTGTGTTTTATTGCTGGTACCGTATGCTTTATTGTTCAGCGACAAGAGCTTCACTCTGCACAAAGACTCATTACCTACTGCTTGCTGCACGGCATCAGCCTCACTGAGGCTGCCTATATGTGATCACATGGGAGTTTTGTCTGAGAAAGCCAGGCATGCTACTGACTTCACTGTGTGTATGGATATTTTTATCAGCTGAGGTCTGCTAGGAGGAAGGAATAACAGATTAGGAAGCTGCTCTAAGTCATTAATGCAGCACAACTTATGGAAATCCCTTCACAAGATTTTTTTTTATTATAGAAAGCGTTTGAGCAGGCATTCAAAAGAAGTTCACTAGATTTTATTTTAATAAGAGGCTGGATAATAATTTAAGGAAGGGGAACTAGCAAAGAGCTATTTCCTACCTTCTGCTTTCTGAAAGTACTGTTGTGCAAATGTTATTAAAGAGCCTTGCTTAACTGAATGATTTGACAGTATGTTTTAACCTTTAGATTGCTGGTGTTTATTTTTATTGGAGGAGGTTGCTCTCTAAAAGGATAAGTGGCTGTTTCCCTAAAAATATCCTCAATGAAAATCTCAACCACTAATAGATACAATATATGAATAAAAATAAGATATAATATATGAATAAAAATATGGATGTTCTAATTATTTTTGATAAAGTAGATGAGAGGGTGAGTCTCTTTTATTGATGTATATAAGTGAGGTAGATGATTAATTTATCTTCTCAAAAGATGACACATCCCTAGAACAGCTGACTTAAAAGAACAATGAAGATTTCAATTTAAAGATCTAAAGGACATGTGGTTCATATTAATTCTTAAAATCTCAGTAACTTATTTTAGAGCACTTACCTCAATAAAGCATATGGTTTACCTTATCTGATTTCAGTGTTAACAAGTAGTTTCAGAGCTGAGTACTCAACATTTACAGGAATTTTCTGCTATGTAAATATTGAATTAATACATATACACACACACACATAGGTATAGTCAGATTATCTTTCTGAAATACGTTTAAAAATAATTACCTAAAATTAATTCTCAAAATTTGAAAATGGATTGTGTATTTCCAAATGAAAAAGCTATTTAATAATTGGAAGTTGATGAAAAAAATAAACTTCTTATCTCTTTAATAATCTAAATTGAATTTGTAACTGAAAGCTTGTTGATCTCAATGGAAATCCTATGACAAGTACATGCAATGTGCAACAAAGAGCACAGAAAGAAAAGTCAGAAGCATCATAAATGAAGATCAGAAAATAAATTTTCTGTACAGTTATATAGTACATTTTAATAGTGTTTTTAAGTAATACAGTAATCTTAAAAATAGTAAATCTATATACCTGCTTAAACCTTCCATTAATGAGAAGTTATTTTTTGGAAATAATTATAACAAAATTTTTTGTGTCAATGGAAATTTTTAAAAATAATTTAAAGCCAGAATAGGCACATGTGGCTAAATATTTTAGCCAGTCTCTAAATACAATGATTTAACATCATTCTTTATAATATTTTTTGTAGTGGTAGCATTGATTTAGAATGTTTCATGACTTAAATAAATGCCTTTTCATGGATTTTTCTTAACATTGAAAAAATATTCAGATATGTTTTAAATGCCACCATTTTAATGCATTTGTTCCAAAATGCTCAAGTTCCTTTTTCCCCCTGCACACAAGAGCTACACTAAAGCTGCAAAACCTTGGGGCATTAAGAGGAAAAGGAAAACAGAGTGTTTCTGGCTTATAGTGTACCTCTGGGTTCTTAAAGATATGTACATTCTAGATAATATCTTTGATGATGTCATCATGTTAATGTACAAGGAAATAAACAAAAGGCAGCCATTTTTCTCTTACTGCATCACTTCAAAAACAGTGAAATAAAATGGTTGCCAAATGGAAGGAAAGAATCAGTAGAAAACTGTTACTTCCAAATTCTTGGGATAGGGAGGGGCAATGGGTGTGAAATTAGAAATAAAAATCCATATATGTGAATTTTGTATGAATGTATGTAAAGAAATAATTTACAGTAAGAAAGAACTATAAATAAATACAAGGGATATAGAAATAGCTAGCAATTAAAACAAATTAGTAAAATAATGTCTCCAATGGAAAGACTATAGTCTGTAAACAATGTATTAAATGTAAAAGCTTACTAAATTCATTAATGTTGAAAAAGGTATTTAAAGGTGGACAACATAGTTGGAAAGACCTAGAAAGAGACAAAACATCATGAAACAGTAATAAGCTTCCCAGGTCTACTATTATCTTAAATGACCTTGGTGAGTTATTTTATCATCTTATGCCTTATTTGTCAAGTCTGCAAAACAGGAACAGAAAAATTTTTGGAAAGCATGTCATGGAAATATATAGCAATATTTTTATTCTTCAGTTCCCTAAATTGGTTTTATTCAAGCATTGTCCACTAATATTAGTAAAATGAGAAAAAAATGATGTAAAATTCTAATGATTATTTAAAAGAATTTTTAAATGCATTATCCTAATAGCCAAGACAAACAGATATAATAAGTAGATAGGACTTTTGGAAACAAGAGGCAGTTTTTTCCTAATACATACAGAAAAAAAATAGAAATGAATTTAGTAAGTAATTTGAAACAAATCTCATAAAATTGCCTCAGGATTAAAACAAATTATAAAATATACCCATCCTTCCAATCAAAATTCTGGAACTCTGTCAGCGACATGACAAGAGAATTGTAGTAGAGTTTCTGATTCTCACATTACACAATGAACAACAGTGCCTCTGCTTATACAACAGTTTCATCAGCCAAGAGTTCTTTAAATTTGAAATTAACAGAGAAACACAAGATCACAGCTTAAAGAAGGAAATTCCATTCAAGATTAAAAGGACGTTTTAATTTACTTTGTATATTAAAAGCTGCGAATTCAAAAAGATATGTCAATTCTTATTATTGACTCTTAGTAGCTTGGCTTTTCTCTAATGACAAAGAGGCATAATAGAATCATTTTGTCTGCCCCTCTTTTCTCCAAAATAACTAAAGCTTGTCAGAAGTAATCCAGAATGTTTGCTATCCAGCTCCTGCAGTAATTTGGGCATAGACATGCTAAATGGATGGTCTCTTGAAATTTCTACTGCATGAAGGAAGATGGGAAAGATTAACTGATACCATCACCTGTGTTTTCTAGAACTGTATTAGTTGGCATATATATATATTAATATATATTTATATATAGATATATAAATATATATTAATATATATATTTATATATATATATCAGTACCTCCTGTTGGATTTACCCTTGATAAGGCTGGATTTTCTTGCTACCTTTATCCTTCTTTACGGTATGTTCAGAGAAGTCATTAAGTTGGCCATGTCAGCCTCAAAATCCAGGACTAATTCAATTCAATTCAGCAAACATTTATTGAGAGTTTACTGTGTACCAAGCTCTGAGACAGTTGCTAGGGATATAAAAGTGAAATATACATTGTACCCAAGAAGATTGTAGTCTATCTAGGTTAAAAAAAAAAGTGCTGAGCAAGTTACGGGAGGGTGGTAAAGTAGAGATAATGTTTTCTAAAGTTTGAATATTTTGTTGACAACATGCATTATAGGTACAATCAATTTCTTTTCAATATTGTTTCCTAAAGTCAGAAAATCATTACTATAATTAAAGTCATTTATCAAAAGACTTTATCGATCATTTATCTAATCTCTATCTCTATATCTATATATTACATATAATGGCTACATATTCCTATGCTATCCTTCTCATCAAGAGGTTGAATCCAATTTCACTTGCCTTTACTCTAAGCTAGTCTTAATGATTTGCTTAATCCAATAGAGGCTGCAGAGGTGATGTTTTAGAAATTCCAAGGTTAGGTCCTAAGAAACTTTAAAGTTTCTACTTGGGCCTCTTGGAGCCTCTTGAGTCTTCCAGGAGCCCTGAGTTGCCATGTAAGAGGATTAATTACCCTAAGACTGCCTTGGAGAAGCCACATATAAGCACTTTGTTCAAACAGTCCAAACCGAGCCCAGGGTTCTGGCCATTCCTGATGCCTAACATGTATGTAAAGCCACTTTGGACCCTCCTAACCTACCCATCCACCAAACGGATATTATGAAGTGACCCTAGTTGTCACTATGCGGAGAATCGCTGAGCTGAGTTTTTCTCAAATTCTTGTCCTACAGAATTCATAAGATGTATTAAAATGGTTGCTGTTTTAGACACTAAGTGTTGTGGTAGTTACTCAGCAATCGATAACTGGAACCTATTTACATGTGTATGACAGAGACAACATAATAAACCTAAAAGTACATGAAACGACTGTCTGATACATATATTCAGTGAAATGGATGAATTTAATGGATGCATTAAAAGAAAATACAACTTAGGAGGGCAGAGAAAGAAGCAAAAAAAAAAAAAAAAATTCATGGTGTGTCCAAAGCACATAAGGACTGATTTATCTAAGAAGATTGTATTACAGGAATGGGGTTTCTGAACTAATAGGGAAGAGATTGCCTCACTAGCCAGGAGAAAAGGGAATTCCCATTAATGGTACTTTGGGAAAAGCCCAGAAACATGGGCATGAGCTTTACTAACTACAATGAGAGGACTTTGAGGAAGTGTTTTGGGTGACAGGAGATTTAGGCATGTGTTGGGAGGTTGAAGGAGAAAAGGAAGTCTGGTGCCCCTTCTTGGAGTGCAATGAAGCTTGAAGTGAGGAGATTTTTGCAACACATGAGATGCTGGGAAGTGACCAAGGCATAGGAAAAGCGGTATAGTCAAAATGATGAATAAAGAAAGCAACTTTGGCAGTTGAGGCGTGTCTAGACTCGTAGAGCACCAAGGCAGCATGGAGGTTGAGGAAGAGGACTTAAGAAGATATGATGAAAGCCTGAACTAAAGGTGACAATTGAGGAATTGGTCAAAAAGAAAGAAGGAATTTTGTATTGGTTGGATAAGCCAAGCTCTGATCTCATTTATAGCCTTAAAAGTCAATGGTTTTATGATTCAGTTACCAATTATATATGACAACTAGAGAGCATTTAACTAGTTTAGTTAGACAGATTTAGTAATTGTACGGGTATTTTGATTTGTATTGGCCTCAGTTTGTCTACTTTCAAATATTGTGAAAGTTTGTTAATATCAAATATTGTTAATGTTGTGTTTGGGAAGCTGCAAAAGACTATAAAACGACAAGACCTTCCTTAAATACAGTACATAGAGGAGACCATTTATATTTCTTTCTGCTGTCTGATTCCTAAGTTGGGAAAAGATAAACATGTCTTAATTCTGCAAAGATTAAAAAGATAGATAATTTTGGATAATGCAAACTAAGACAAAACACACCCCACCCCGCAAAACCACACACCATTACCTATCGAAGTAAACAAGCCTATTGGAGTTTTATTTTTCTGATTCTTCATTCTATCTGGATATTAGACTACCAAAGTAGCAGATGTTAAGTTAAGCAGCCAGTGAACGGCCACTCAGAATGATGCAGGTTAAATGGTAGGAATAGCTCTATAACTGCTGCTGCTGCATATACAATATGTACATAAATCATCTGAACGTGGCTGTAAAGAAGTCTTTATGCAAAGTGACCCAGAGGAGAAAGTATCTAGGTTTCCCCCCCACCCTTCATTCTCTTTATCACCACAAAGGCATTAGAAAACAGCATTTATAAAGAGAAAAGAGTAAATGAGGCGAACCTCCTCTCTGAGAACACAAAGGATACATTTATTTCTTAGTGACCATCAGAGTTGATTATAATGATTTCTTCTTATTAATGAATTAGATGTCTAACCAGAGACCAAAAATATGGAGTCAAACAGCATATGCAAAAGCAAACGTGGACTGAGCAGGTAAAAAAGAAAAAAATAATAATTTAATAGGACCAGTGGCTTTTCCATGTCAATGGGAAGGTTACATCATAACTAAAAGGGCTATGACACTGCTTTGGGGTTCAAGGCACAAGAAAGAGTTTCCTATATTTTATTTCACCAATACAAGTCTATAGATACTTGGCTAATAGATTGAATCTACTTTGATTTGTGTAACAGACACATACAGAAACAGTTTTGGCATATTATTTACCTGAGTTTGTTCATTCATTCATTCATTCATTCACTCACAAATTTATTCATTTTACGTTCACTGAATACTATAGGCTTAGGATCTGGTTTGGTGCTCTGACAGGTTAAAGAGATGAATAAGTCACAGTCTTCAAGCTAAGTGGCTTTCCGTCTAGAGGTAGGGACCTATATAAAGAGATAGATACAGCATAATGGGATACATTCTCTAACTGAAAATTATATAAGAACATAAAGACGGGAGTGAATAAACTATATAAAAATAGCTAACAGTTATCAAACACTTAACCAAGACTGAAGTGTTTTACTTTACGTGTATTAATTGATTCACATAAGCATTGCAACAAGCCTATGAGGTAATTACTTTTACCATCTCCATTTCATTGATGAGACAACTAAGGCATAGACTGGTTAAGTGACTTGCCAAGGTGACAGAGTCAGTATCCAAATCCAGGTAGTATGGCTTTAATGCAGTGTGGCTCTACTGGTATCATGTTACTTAAAGTAGTCACAGTGGGCTTCATAGAGGAGGTGACACGGAAAATAAATCTTAAGGGATGAGTAGGAGTTCTTTTGTGGAAAAGGAAAAGAGTATTCTGGGAAGAAGAGCTATAATATATACAGATTCTGAGGCATGACTAATGTATATGTGAAAGAAACTAAAAATTTCACTGTGAAAATGGTAACGTTATTTATCTTGATATGGGATTGTGCATTTGTAATGCTGGGTTGTTTGGAGTTCAACTAAGAATCAATTTGTACTTATAGGGGATGTTTAAATGGCTTGACTACAACTGTGTTTTATTAGGTAACTCAGGAGAATGAATTAGAGAGAGGGACTAGAAGAAAGGAGACCAAATGAGACAGTTGAAATATCCTAGAAAAAAGTTATAAAGCTCTGAATGAAAACAGTGGCAGCCCTGGGGATGGAGAGGAAAGATATTAAGGAAATAAATCAACAGATACTTAAGTGGGAGTGAGGGGGAACCCTGAATCCAGGATTTTTAATTTAGGAGACAGTATGGATGATGGTACCAGTAACCAAGGATAGACATATAAGAGGAACTCTTTTCGTGCCTAGTGCAGCTATGGCTTGTGGTCCCAAGGAGCACCTGAATTGTGTAGAAACTCCAAAGCATTGGATAAACTGACTAGTGTGTTTGCTTGTTGTCCATCTACAAGTCCCCACAAGCTGAAGGAATGTCTCCCCCTAATCATTTTCCTAAGGAACAGACATAAGTATGCCTTAACAGAAGATGAAGTAAAGAAGATCTGCATGCAGGGTTTCATTAAGATGGATGGCAAGGTTCGCACTGATATAACCTACACTGATGGTTTTATGGATGTCATCAGTATTGACAAGACTGGAGAGAATTTTCGTCTGATCCATGACAACAAGGATCACTTTGCTATTCATCATATTACACCTGAGGAGGCCAAGTATAAGTTGTGCAACGTGAGAAAGATCTTTGTGGGCACAAAAGGAATCCCTCATCTGGTGACCCATGGTGCTCACACCATCAGCTACCCTGATCCCCTCGTCAAGGTAAATGACACCATTCAAACTGATTTGGAGACTGGCAAGATTACTGATTTTGTCAAATTTGACACTGGTAACCTGAGCATGGTGACTGGAGATGCTAACCTGGGAAGAACTGGTGTGATCACCAACCAGAAAAGACATTCTGTTTCTTTTGATATAGTTCATGTGAGAGATGCCAATGGCAACAGCTTTGCCATCTGGCTCTCCAACATTTTTGTTATTGGCAAAAACAACAAACCATGGATCTCTCTTCCCCAGGGAAGGGGTATCTGCCTTACCATTGCTGAGAAGAGAGACAAGAGACTGGCGGCCAAACAGAGCACTGGATAAAATGATCTCTAGGTGACATGATTGGGAAAGTCTTTGTACTTAATTAAAGATAATAATACATTAAAAAAGAAAGGAAGAGGGCTCCCCTGGTGGTGCAGTGGTTGAGAGTCCGCCTGCCGATGCAGGGGACACGGGTTCGTGCCCCGGTCCGGGAAGATCCCACGTGCCGCGGAGCGGCTGGGCCCGTGAGCCATGGCCGCTGAGCCTGCGCGTCTGGAGCCTGTGCTCCGCAATGGGAGAGGCCACAACAGTGAGAGGCCCGCGTACCGCAAAAAAAATTAAAAAATAAAAATAAATAAAAAATAAAAGAATAAAAAGAAAAAAAGAAAGAAATACAAGAGGAATATCAGATATGGAGCCACTCAGTGGTAAATATTGAATGTCTACCATGCACCTGGCAAAAGTACATGGTTCTAAGAACACAGAGATTCCTTCTTGACCTCTGAGTGCCCAATGCCTGGCAGAGGAGCTCATAGACAAAATCGATTACCTAGATAAACAATTCCCTCCATCACAGCTAACTTTTAAGAGAACGGAATTTCTCTCAGTGGCCTGATTAAAGGTAAAGAAAGAAAAACAACTTCACAATCAAACTTCAAATCTGGAATACCATCAATTGAACTTAATTGTGGTACTCAGATAAGTAAACTATTATTAAAGTGTTCTATGCAGATTAAAATCATGATCCAGATCACAAAATCCACCTCTGTGCTTTATATTAAACATACGACATGAAGAAATACAAGAAACAAGTGAGATTTCTCCTTTAGGCAAATTTTTTAATGAGCTTAATCCCGTGGCTTGCTATTAATGCTAGTGACTGGTTTCTTTGAAATGAAGCATGCATTTTCTTCCTTGTTCATATAGTCGGCTTCCTGTTTAGTATTCACTATTCATGTCTGTTTTATCAAAGAGCACTATTACATGAAACCATGATCCAAGCATGTTTGGCTCTGATTTTTGTCTCGGGAGGGAAGGAAATTATACACCCTTATAATACTAGTATATGATTGTTATGTACACATGTGATCATAGTGCATATGTGTTCCTTCGTATTGGAAGGTGGTGTTATTTAATTCGGTCGTTAGGCTAAAGAACCTTGTCTTAGTCACATGTGTCTTCGTTTAGAACATCAACATGCCATTGAAGAAAAGCCATTAGCCTTGTAAATAAACAGTAAAAACAAGTTTTGATCACAGTCTCATTTAAACTCTAGATATTCTAAGAATTTCTTATGTGGGATTAGGAATAGAGAGAATGGTAAATACATTTTATCTGAATACTATAACTCCTGATAACTTTAGCCAACAACTGGGGATACCACAGCTATTGCTACTCTTTCGAAGCCAAAGCAAGATTTGGATCTTTGCCTCTTTAATTACTGATAGTTATCTATGGAACATGCAATTATGACGGCTGAGACAAAATTGGGCATTATATTGCTACTGTTTCCCAGCCATTCACAGTGAGGTGACTTTAAGGTTGTCTACATATGCTTATTACATTTTATTTATACAGTATTTCTTTGACCTAGGACACCTATGGCTACATTATTCCATTTTCCCTTTATTTTAATTTACTATATTCTATGGCCACTGTGGAACCAGGTGGCAGCAATAAATTTATGGTTTAATGGGCTACAAGAAGAATGAGGTTTTTAAATACAAAGCTATTTCAAGAAATCACACAATAATTAAAACTTTAGGGGCTTCCCTGGTGCCACAGTGGTTGAGAGTCTGCCTGCCGATGCAGGGGACACGGGTTCCTGCCTGGTCCGGGAAGATCCCACATGCCACGGAGTGGCTGGGCCCGTGAGCCATGGCCGCTGAGCCTGCGCGTCCGGAGCCTGTGCTCCGCAACGGGAGAGGCCACAGCAGTGAGAGGCCCGTGTACCGCAAACAAACAAACAAACAAAACCAACTTTAAATTACCTAAATATACTTAATATATATTTATCAATGTAGTAGAATATCAGATAGCCATTGAAATCAGTATTTTGACTATGTAAAAACAATACATATGCTTAAAAAATAATTAGTGAAGAAATTTCCCAGAAATATAAAGAAACATGATTACAACTAATATGTATAGAAGAAGACTGGAGAGGAATTAAAGGAATTAAGGGACTATGTGTGAGTTTAAAGCAATATACACACTACGGGCTCAATATTTTAAGTATCTATAAGCATAAAATAATTAGAAAAGTAGAATCAAAATCATAAAAAATAGTTATCTTTTGGACGTTAAGTAATAGGTGATTTTGATTTTTGACTTTGGCTTTTTCTATATTTTACAAGTGTTCTGTTTCCTGTTACTGATACAATGTAAAATTAATAACATTAGAACTTTTATATTAAAATTAATTATGCTAACTTAATTTAATGGTAAGAAAGGCATTTAAAAATAAGGATATATATTTTTTAACATCTTTATTGGAGTATAATAGCTTTACAATGGTGTGTTAGTTTCTGCTTTATAACAAAGTGAATCAGTTATACATATACATATGTCCCCATATCTCTTCCCTCTTGCATCTCCCTCCCTCCCACCTTCCCTATCCCAGCCCTCTAGGTGGTCACAAAGCACCCAGCTGATCTCCCTCTGCTATGCGGCTGCTTGCCACTAGCTATCTATTTTATGTTTGGTAGTGTATATATGTCCATGCCACTCTCTCACTTTGTCCCAGCTTACCCTTCCCCCTCCCCGTATCCTCAAGTCCATTCTCTAGTAGGTCTGCATCTTTATTCCCGTCTTGCCCCTAGGTTCTTCAAATAAGGATATTGTTCAAACAATTTCAACTGCTGTAAGTTTAAGCCTTTAGATATGAAGGAAATTGAACTCTGCCTCCACACTCCACCCTTAGGCTGGATTGGACACGATGCCATCCTGTCTACCAGCTTTGTTAAAGATGTAATTTCTTTTGATTAATGAACAGATTCCTTTTCAACATTTTCTTTAAGGAACTACATACTGCACTGCTTTTCTAAATTCACTTTTGAGGTACTGCAAAGAGATTCACATATCTACTCCCATGCCTTCTCTCAGTGGCAGTGGACGAGAAGGGGTGACTGGAGGTGGCACAAGAAGGTCTCAGTGAGTAGAGTAACCCTACTTCTGACCCGGCTGCTGAGCCCTACATTATGATAAATTACTTTACTTGCCTGGAGGAGAGAGATTGTATTTTCACAAAAAATGGTAAGGGCACTAGAGCTAAGAGATACATGTTTAAACTGGAAGAAGACCTTGAGAATTAAAAAAAAAAATCTACAGCTGGCCATTACGTAGTTCCGGTTGAAATTTAACAGCAGAAAAATTGGAAAGCCTGAGGTAAAAACATCTAATTGGGAAAATATTGATGCATTCATACTAAATTTTCCTTATGCGTGGAGAGTGCCTGCAAAGCAAATGTCCAGGAGTGGAACTCTTGCTTTCTTGCTATCCCAGAGAGGAATGATGCTAAAACTTCTGAACCTAAATATACTATTGTCAGTTTTGTTATAGTTATTAATTGTATACTGGAAAAGAACCAATCATAACATAGTTGGAGAGTGTTTCCCAGGCAACAATTTGAGGGGCAACTTTTAATCTGTAATGACCCCTACATCTTTAGCTATATATAGAAGAGTCTGGAATAGAAGCCCATTCTCAGTCCACAGGCCAGTATTAACTGTGAGATGGTCCTCTGATTTCTTATACTCTTATTTCCTCCATCAATCAACTCTTGCCTCCCCTTTAAGACTTAGCTCAAAATTGCCCTCCCTTTAAAACCTATCTCCATATCCTTTGCACATGGAGAGAAAAGGCCATTCCTTTCTCTCTCTTTCATGTGTCTTTGTTTAGTACTCTACTATCCACTTTATAACACCATACTGTATTAATGTGTCTACATTTCTAGAAAGATACCAATAAACTGGGATCTCAAAGCTAAAGGCTCCACATTATTCATATTTATATCTTTAGTGCCTACCACAAGCCTTTCACACTGGAGATGCTCAATGCTGTTGCACAAGTTCTTGCAAAAATGTTTTTAGAATATAGACATAAGCTGTACACAGCTTTTATGATTTGTTTTTTTTTTTGCAGTACGCGGGCCTCTCACTGTTGTGGCCTCTCCCGTTGCGAAGCAACAGGCTCCGAACGCGCAGGCTCAGCGGCCATGGCTCACGGGCCCAGCCGCTCCGCGGCATGTGGGATCTTCCCGGACCGGGGCACGAACCCGTGTCCCCTGCATCGGCAGCCGGACTCTCAACCACTGCGCCACCAGGGAAGCCCGTACACAGCTTTTAGATAGCTGTCTTTATATTTTTGATAATGCTGGCAACATGCAGGTTGTTATTCAGAGGACAGAATTATTGTTTAACACCAGCTTCCAGTTTGTGTTTTCTGAGCTTGTTTCAATAAAAAACAAATGAAAAGCTGGAGATATTGTACACACTTCCTCCTCCCACCCATCACAACAGGGGTATGAGAATTGGATCAGACAGGATACCTTGCAATTTTTCTCCTCTTGTAGCTGTTCCACAGCTGGTAACACATTTTCAGCCTTGTTAAAAATTCCTCCAACTGATAAAACGTCTTGGACCTTTTCCTCAAGTACCAATCATCATTACTACCCTCTTTGCCAACAACTTTTCTCCCTTTCCTCCTTTTCTTCCAAATACAGAAGAGATGTGCTTCAACTGTTCCCATGTCCAAGAGTAGTGCCTGTGATTTTGCATGTACTTATTTGTCTAACATAGTCTCTTTGAAGTCAGAGGTAGGTTTCTTTTAGAGTACAGACACTTGCACATAAGAGGTATTCAGGCTTTGCTAATGGGCCTTCACAAACATTTCACATTTTGGATCAACATGTCTGCCAATATGTAAGCTATTTTAAGAATGCTATTTCTACCAATTCATGACATGTGTTAAATAAAAGTATGCTAGATAGACTAAAATGTCCACACACTAATATTACATATAGAAGAGCTTTGTATTTATATTTTTTCAGCATTAAGTTCACTAGACTTTAATGGCCATTAACATAAGAAATACTTATTGAGACACTGATTGATGATGAGAATACCCTCCTGCATCAAATCTACAGCAGATGGACCAGAAGGAAAAAGGGTTTACAAAGTAGAAATTTCTTACTCAGTTTTTGTCCATCACAACTGTCTATTCTTTCCTCTTGAGGCAAGGGACATACTGTGCTATGGAAAATAGTAAGATTTCAGTTTAATTGTGGTGAATTTCATAGGACAAAAGAGAATATAATGTGGCCTGTATTGCAATAATTTTATAAATATTGGTGTTAAATTTATAGAAGAGAGAATAAATGTAATTTTATGATATTTGCAGAGAGAATGAAACCCAAATGAACAGTTCATTTTAGGTTTTGGTGAATATATTGCCAAGATTGAAATGACTTTTTGTTGAATATCAAGAGCACAGAATAAACAGAAGAATCGTTACTGAATTGGAAACGTAAGAAATCATTCTTGGAGAGGAAGAAAAAAACATTTCAACCATTCTCCCGTTATGAGTCCAATTTCATATGGCCTTTGGGAGGGTTTTGCTGGGTAACTTGAATTTATTCAATCTTTTGATGGACTTGAATTTTCTCCTGAGGTGTTTTAAATATATTTTTCATCCTTAAGTAGCCATGCAAGGAAGAAGTTTTACTGGTGGGAAAAGTAAGGCATAAATATATCAAGTAGCCACTTTCTTAGCTTAGACTAGTGCTCTTTTCAATCAAACACTCTGGCTTTTTATTATTTAACTGCAGAAATGTATTTGACAAGTGGTAGCCCTTAGTAACTACTATAAGGAATTAAAGTCTTTCCTTTTATATGTTCGATAAATGGATAGTGTTTAAGGGGATGTTTCCTGTTCCTAAATGCACTGTGTGAAAGTGGACAGCTATAACTAAATATAAAAATAATAGCATTTTTTACCCCTCAAAGGTTTAAGCTTCAGTGAGCCAAATCATATCATAAACACCAGTGAAATAAACAGTTTAGAGATTAAAGGCACATCACTAACAGAGTAGATCTGCAAGCCAAGCACATAACGGGAAAAAGTCTGGTTTGCCATACGGACCTGCATTTCATATCTGATCAAGTAGTTAACCAAATTATACACAGATATTTTGAGCTTCGCTTTTGCGGTACGTGGGCCTCTCACTATTGTGGCCTCTCCCATTGCGGAGCACAGGCTCCGGATGCGCAGGCTCAGCGGCCGTGGCTCACGGGCCCAGCCGCTCTGCAGCATGTGTGGTCTTCCCGGACCGGGGCACGAACCCGTGTCCCCTGCATCGGCAGGTGGACTCTCAACTACTGCGCCACCAGGGAAGCGCTGAGCTTTGCTTTTAAATAGTACTTTATCACCTGATTACTGTGTTGCTTTTCTTCTTATCAAAAACAGAGTGATTTGAATAACTCAAGCTCAGCATGGTAGCCAGGCTTCCGGTGGTTTGGGCAGACACTGTCACAGGAGATGCAGAGGCTGCGGGGCATGAATGGAATCACTCAGTGAGAACCACATGGCTTAAGGGTAGAGAGAAAAGATAGCATAGAGCTTGGGTTGGCTATAGGATAACATGATAGACGAAGATGCAGGAAAAGAGATGGGCATATAAGGATTGTTCACAGGATATTATGAAAAGTATGTTTGAGGTGAGTGCTAAAAAGCAGTCGTAACTCCCTGATTTTCTTACTACACAGATCAGTACCATGGGTCATTTTCAAAAAAGCTTTACAGAAGTCACTAAGCAACTTCCTCTGCTCCTGGGAGTATATGTATACTATATAAAATTGACACTCCTATTAAAAATATATTTTTAGGGGAGAAGTCCGTTGATCCCATCATTTAACAAGAGGAAATTTCCAGATAAAATAATAGTTTGTGAGCTCTCTAAGAAATAGGACCTAACTAGAACCTTTTGTCCTTGGATAAGGATGAATAAAAAATGATATTAGGTTTGAAAAAGTATCACATGCAGAGTAATTCCATAATATGGGACAAACAGGAGACTAGAAAGATGGCTTAAAATGCAAAGTTAACATTTTTCCATTCTTATAGATCTCAATTTAGTTACATTCCCTTAAATTCTAATGTGTCAAAACTAAATGGTGACAATAGAACCTGATTTTGCTCATTAGTACAACTATTAGTTCTATTATACATCCCTTTTCTTTACTTGTAAATAACTGGGACTCCTTCCAGAGAACAGTCTGCTAATAAATTACGTTTTGTTCATTTTTTTAAAAAAATGTCAGCTTCCCAACATTTATCCTGGTCTAATGCATTTAAATGTTGTTCAGATAGAAAGCCTGAAGTAAGATACTTAATGAAAAGCATGTTCAGCTGCAACCATATCCTGTTCCTCCTAGCCTTTACCTATGAGGAGTTTGATACCATTTAGAACAAGTGATCTTAAAGGTACACCTTTATCAATAGAGATCAACAGTTAAACTATTTTTATTGATGTTTCTGTCACCTTCACAGACCATGCACTGCTTTGTTTGGGGATTTTTTTTCTGGTACCAGAGTGATTTATTGAAGAAAGTGGCAAAGAACCAAAATTTTGTATTTGTTGAAAAATAATACAGTTGGAAAGACGAAACAAAAACTCCCATTTTCCAATTCTCATATTCCATGAATTGATTAATAGGCAAAATATTTTGCTTTTTTTTTTCCTTTGCATATGTCCTCTCTCTCTCTCTCTCTCTCTCTCTCTCTCTCTCTCTCTTTTTCTCCCCCAAAGCTCCTGACACATCATTTTACTGCAAGTTTGTGCTGTACTTTACATCTGTTAGATAAGTTTCTAGATTAGAGGCGGCAGCCTGGGAGTGTGTAAATGTGCCTAGTTACTATTACTTTGAATGTATAGATATGTTCTCTGTCACTGGGCATTATAACGCTATCATCAGTCACTTCAGAGTATTCTTTTCAGCAATCTATGCCTTACTAGAAGATTACTATAACGATGATCATGCCAAGATGAATATCATTATAGGTCGTCACAAGTATAGCTCCCTTTGGAGATGGAAAGATTTATCGGGGGGCTAAAGAGCATTAGATAACTGAGTGTTTGCAAAATTAATTTTCACAATAGATTAATAGGTAAAATAGACACTTTCACAAACATGCTGTTACTTTTTTTTTATTTTGGTGCTTATTTATTTGTTGACTTATAATTGGCACATAACATTGTGAAAGTTTAAAGTGTACAACGTGTTGGTTTGATATATTTATATATTGTAATATGATTACCACTGTCATGCTGTTACTTTTTAAGTAAACAAGGGAGAGCTGATGATTTGGCTGATTGGGGTGAATTTATGTATATTCATGTAAATATTCTTGTATGTATATTTAAGCCATGATGAAAATAAACCTCAAGTTGGTCATCTGTACTGTTCTGTGCTTTCAGATAACTCTTCATTAGCAATTATAAATTTAAATACTTTTCAGGTCCGGGCTGGCAATATATTCATATGAGCAGGTATAAGACAGTAGCAACTGTGACAATGGCAGTGAATGAGTAGTGTATACCCAAGTGTGTTAAAATTCAAACTCTTAAAACTCAC
The DNA here is from genome assembly GCF_963924675.1 of Phocoena phocoena. Lineage (NCBI taxonomy): Eukaryota > Metazoa > Chordata > Mammalia > Artiodactyla > Phocoenidae > Phocoena > Phocoena phocoena. The sequence continues at coordinate 48,872,864 of NC_089225.1, read as the reverse complement.
CATGCTGGCTAAATAAAATAACTAAGGGTTGTCATATATGCTACTCTATAATAATTTTTCCCCTTTAACTTTTAAACTTTCCTGTGGTTCCTATTTTGTTTTTATATTGTTAGTAGCTTTAAAAAAAATCTGTATTAATGACTTATATTGGATAGTATTTATTCTTAAAACACCTTACTGATACACAAAACTATTCCAGCTGAAAAAAGGGAAAAACAGGACAATTTTAATAAGAATATTAACTCTTTCTGACTATATGGACTCTATTTAGTGAACTGGAAATTAACTGAATAAGAAGTCAGCTTCCATTTTCTTTACACCTCTAAACATAACATCAAACTTGAATAAATGTGGGCTCAGATAGTAAGAGAATTAAATGCAAGGCCCTAAAGGCAGAGGTTTCTAGGAATGCGCTTATAATAGAGTTTCACCTGGGATTCAATTAAATATTTAGTGAGAGTGGCTGAAAGAAAGGTTCTGTGCTGAAAGCTGTGGGGAAGACAGAGATGAATACGACACAGTTTTTGTCCTCTAGAATGTCATGATCGATGGCAGCTAACACATTTCACTTAGAGTGTGAGGTGTATGTGGTGGGGACGAGCCCCCACCTCTTTCTCCTCCAGCCCCTACAAAACTGTTTATATTTGCACAATCCTATCATCCTTTCCCCGTTTTGTAGGATAAAGCATCTTTTTTTCCTGTTCAAGGCCAATACCTCTGCATGTGCCCTTGATCCCATCTTCTCCCTCTCTCTTCTCAAGAATTGTACTATAAATCAGTGGTCAACAAGTTTTTTCTGTAATAAACCAGATAATAAATATTTTAGGCTTTTGCAAGACATATGGTCTCTGTTGCAACTATTCAACTCTGTTGTTGCAATGCAAAAGCAGCTGTAGATGGTATGTAAACAAATTGATTTGTCTGTGTTCCAATAAAATTTTATACATGGGCGCTGAAATTTGAATTTCATGAAATCGTTATGGGTCATGAAACGTTCTTATTTTTTCAATCGTTAAAAAACGTTAAACCGTTATTTGAGGGTCATACAAAAAGAAGTAGTAGGTCACATTTGGCTCTCAGCCATAGTTTGCTAACCTTTGCTATGAATAATTGCCATTTTCCCATATCTTCAGCCATTCCTTTTCTACTTTCTTCCCTTTAGCCTATAATCACACTAAGGAGAATATAAAAAATATTTAACAATGACCCTGGACACTGACTGCTGACTCTAGATTCTGAATAGATCGGAATAGATTCCACCATGGAATCAGAATAGATAAATCTGCCTATCGGATCTAGTAGGAGCCATAAGCAACTAGTGAATAATTTCAATGTGTATAGGACAAATACCAACCCAGAACACACCTTCTCATTTCATTTGAAAAATGAAACAAAGCACTTTTTGCACTGCCATCTTGATATTACTCCACTTCTCTCTTTATATCCAATAATTTGGAAAATTACTGTAATTTGTCATCTCTCATCTATTCTTCCATAAGGCATCTGCTTCCATCATTCCTTTAGAACTGATCTTTCCAGAAGAAACTATCCCTTAAATTTTTTTCAGCCCTTTTTAAGTGTTCTATTTCTGTCACTTGCATCAAACTCCCCTAGGCATCTTCCACTTTTCCGACTTTTGATTCTTGGTTGCCATGGCAGGTTCCTCTTCATCCAGCCCTCTTTCCTGCAGCCATTCCCACCTGGTGTGCCCCAGCATTCTCCACCCACTGCTCCCTGTTCCCCGTTCTTGCCTTGCTGGTCTAGTCCCTGGTCTCCCTCTTTACACCTGGCACTGGGTGGGCAATCGCAAACAGAAGTGTAATCAAGGAACACTCCCCCTCCCCCCCACCCCGCTAAACTCCTGCATGACTCACTATCAGGATACTTAGCATGGTCCCAAGAGTCTCCACCATATGGACTCTTCTTCCTGCCTCAGTCTTACCTTCTATCAAATGCTACATGTTTTTTTTTTCCATCCCACTAATAGGGCACTGAACATAAAATGCAACTATACACCTCCATGTATTTGCAATGCTATTTCTATCACCTAAAATACCTCCTCTTTTCTTCTCTGGCTATTCCTACTCATCTGTTAAGATTCAGCTTCTGGGCATGGGGTGGGAGGGCGAAGCTGGGGCGAAGTGAGAGTAGCATCGACATATATACACTACCGAATGTAAAAGAGTTGGCTGGTGGGAAGCAGCAGCATAGCACAGGGAGATGAGCTCGGTGCTTTGTGATGACCTAGAGGGGTGGGATAGGGAGGGTGGGAGGGAGGCTCAAGAGGGAGGGGATATGGGGACATGTGCATGAGTATGGCTGATTTGCTTTGTTGTGCAACAGAAACTAACATGGCATTGTGAAGCAATTATAATCCAATAAAGATCTATTAAAAAATTAAAAATAAATAAATAAATGAATTTAATTAGAATGAAAAAAAAAAAGATTCAGCCTCTGAATTCATCAAACTGCTCTAAGAGCCTTTCCTCATTGTTTCCATTTTATTTTCCAATTTGTATTGAAAGTACAACTTCTCTCCTGTAACTATCCCAGCTTCACCATTAATAGGTAAGCAAGGGATGATGAGTCACTGCCACTCCAGGTCCTACTCCAGCATCTGGTAAACAGGTCTAGTGAAGAGTACTTGGCAAGGCATGGGACTCAGAGTGCCTGGGTTCCGGACTCAGCAGCACAGCTTACTTGCTGTATGGTTTTGGTCTTATACTTTCTAAGCGTCCTATTTAAAATGGGAAACCATTCATGAAAAAATACTTTTGGGACATCGACTATGTTTCAGGCACTTTTCTAGGCACAGAAAAAATTCTCACCTTCGAGGAACTTCATTCTAGTGGACATAGGAGAAGAAGGGGAGAAAGAAAATAAATAGGTAACAAGAAAATAACTAAATAAAATATACACTGTATCATGTGCTAAGTGCACAAGGGATAGGGAGTGAAGTCTTAGGATGGAGAAGGAGGGGGAAAATTTTAGAGAGTGATTAGAAAAAGCCTCACTGAGAAGTGATTTTTGAGCAAAGACCTGAAGGAGGTGAAGAAGTGAGCCATGAGAGCATCTGCAGTGAAGAGAATTCCAGAAAAAAAGAAATGGCAAACACAAAGGATATGGCCCGTTCCAGAAATAACAAGGAGGTGAGAATGTTGGAAAAGAGTGAGCAAGGGAGGGAGAGAGGAGGAGACGAGGGCAGAGACGTGTGTGAGGTGACTGAGGCATAAGAAGAGCACCAGATAGTCCTGTCATTTGTAGCCCCTTGTAAGGACTTTGAGTGAAACAGAAAGTCACTGGAGGGTCTTGAGCAGAAAAGTGAACAATACGAATAAGGTTAAGATGACTTTGAAAAAAAAAACAAAACAAAACAGGGCTTCCCTAGTGGCGCAGTGGTTGCGAGTCCGCCTGGCGATGCAGGGGACGCAGGTTTGTGCCCCAGTCCGGGAGGATCCCACGTGCCGCGGAGCGGCTGGGCCCGTGAGCCATGGCCGCTGAGCCTGCGCGTCCGGAGCCTGTGCTCCGCAACGGGAGAGGCCACAACAGTGAGAGGCCCGCGTACCGCAAAAAATAAAAAAAAAGATGACTCTGGTTGCTGTGTTGAAAATACACTGTATGAGAGTAAGGGTAGAAAGAGGGGCCAGTTAGGAAGCTGTTAACAATAAACCAAATGAAAAATGATGGGGACCTGAATCAGGTGAAGGTGATAAGACATGGTTTATTCTGAATATATTTTGGAGTAGAGTCCAAAAAGACTTGCTTGATTTGGGATTAGGGAAAACAGAGGAGACAACCTGGACTCCAAGGATTCTCACCTGTGCAATTATAAGGAGGGCGTTAGTGTTTTATGCCTGGAAAGCCTGCAAAAGTTTCCCAAGGGATAAATAAGAATAAGAGTTTAGGTTAGGTCAAATTAACTTTGAGATGTCTATTATATATTTAAGTGGAGAAGTCAGATAGGTAGTTTTACCTATCTATCTATATGTATGAGTTGAAATTTATGGAAGGACTTTAAGCTAAAGATAAACATTTTCCAGTGAACAAATAATATGCAAAGCCTCTAGATTGCAGATAAAGGACAGAGACAGTCTGAGGACTGAGTCCTGTGCACCCCAATGTTTAGTGACTGGGGAAATGAGGAGTAACCAACAAAGGAAACTGAGAAGAGCCAGCAAACATGGCAAGAGGAAAACGAGGAGTGTAGTTTCTTGGCAGCAAAGTAAAGAAAGTTTAAAAAATAAATAAAATAAAATAGGGCGGCGCACAGGAGGGAGTAATCAACTCTCTCCAAAGCTAGTGATGGGTCAGGTAAGCGGAAGGCTGAGAAGTTACAATCATATTTAGAAACTCAAAGGGCACTGTGACCTTGATGAGCAGCTTTGATGAAGTGGTAGGGGCAATGCCAGACCACAGAGTGTAAATAGCTCTCTCAAGGAGTTTTGCTAAGTGAGTGGATAGAAATGAGGCATAGATGAAAGGTGATGTGGGAGAAAAGAGACTTCACTTTTAAAGAAAAAAAAGCATACTTACAAGCTGATAGAAGTGATATAGTAGAGGGAGATACTGATGATATAGGAGAGAAGAGTAAATACCAGAGCAATATCTTTGGATAGGCAACAAAGAATGAGATCTTGTGTACAAGTTGAGTGTCTGGCCTTGATAGCAACAGAAACAGTTCATCCATAGTGACAAATAGAAGGTTGAGATATGGAGGAGAGCCTACGACATTTCTCTTCTGCTTCTATTTTCTCAGTGAAATAGTGAACAAGATCATAAGCTGATCACAGAGATGGGGGGAGGAGGTGTTGGAGTTTTGTTATAAGAAGAAAAAGAATGTCTTCTGGATGGGAAGGGACTTAGTGGACCTGGAAAATAAGATAGGATTAGTGACTGCCACCTAGACTCAGTTGAAATTAGTGGTTATGAATTTAAATAGAAATAAATCAGTATAGTTGTACATTTTTCTTCAGTCATGTTCAGCTGGAAACAGGTCTGAAATAGGCAATGTAAGGTTGAACCTGAGGTGGGGTCATGCCAGGAATGTATTATAAAGCAGGAGAGATGGGCAAAGGGAGTTGAGGGTAAATTTCAGGAAGTGATTACAATGATGGGCCACGGAATCTAGTTTATTTGGGGAAGAAAGGAAGACATGAGTGGAAAGGTGGTGGGATCCATGCATGGTAGGTCCCAATGGGGTTGAAGGATTATAAGAATCATATTACTAGGGGGAGGAAGCAAGTAAGATAGGAGGCAGTTAGAGAATGGAGATCATGGAAGGGTTACAATTATTGGTTATGAACAGTTGTATGGTATGTACACAGGAGGAAAGTAAAAGATAAAGCTATTGGAGAAGGTAGTCAGAAACCTACCACTGAAGGGCTTATTTACATGGATACAGATATAACCAAGAATTAGGTTATGAAGGTATGATGTTAGGGAGAGTAACAGTAAGACAAAAGCTAAAATTTTCAGGGAAGGAGGGGGTGATATGGGGGTTGTAGATGGCTGTGTACAGAGATAATGATAATTTGTACCTTTCAGGTTACTGAGGATTAAAGAAGATATGAGTGTACTAGTCCATGGTGAACTCAATAAATATTAACTTTCATTATCCTACCAAGTCCATAGCTGACAACTATGTTGCAAACACCAAAGCATATCTCACCTTAACACTGGCTGATGCAGGATGAGTATTATACTAGAACAGATGCTTGGTTTTCTGTCCAGATTACTGTTGGAGACGGCTGCAGGTGTCTGAAGGGAATGGGCTTAAGGGCACCAGGAAGTCAAATTCCTGTGATGAGACGATTTTGGTATATAATACAATTATATTAATCAGAAATTCCATAAAATCATGATTTACCTATTTGAAGAAAAACTGGTAGCTTTTTCTCTTTTAATTAAATTTCCATTTGAGCCACTCTGCCCAACATGCTTATAAAGGAAAAATGTAGGGCAAGAGAATCGGTCAGAGATTGTATCAGAACACTGGCCTTCCCAGCAATGTGAGTTCTCAGTATTCTGGAGGATGGTGTTCATAAAGTCTTCACAAATCAAGGACGTAGGCTCTCTTGTTGTTTATCATTATGTCATAAGAATAGGCTAGATTCTTCATTGAGAATAAATGTGAGTGCTTTTCCACACTTTTTCTATTTATAGAATTTCTGTATTTCTTTGGCAACTCTTAAAAAGCCCTCTGAAGATTTCTTTCCATGTATCTGTCTCATCTGAGAACAGGTTGACATTAAGGCTTTAACTTGGAGTTCTGAGCTGTTCTTTTTGGAATAATCTACATATTTTTGTTTTGTTACCAGATCCAGAGTGGTGACCCAATATTTTATGATATACCCATAAAGTTTGCAAATCAGTGAACATTATTTTTACTTTGTTATGAAGAGCTACTGTTTAGATTTCTCTGGGAATACAATTTTGTCCTGCTCCCAGCTTTTCTATTTTAGCAATGAACAACCAGAATTAGAAAGAAATTGTTATTATCAAGATCTGCAGGGGCTTTTGAAACTGACTTCTGCCATTGCTAGATACACATGAGAGTTTTTAATGTGTAATTTCTCTATCTCCACTTGTGATTTAGCACTCAGGGATAATAGAGAAAGCTGAGTGGTAGCGAGACAAACAGCAGGAGTTCCCACCATTCACTTGGGTATTGGGGGAGACTAAAAGATTTGGGGGGAAATAGATAAAGCATTATGGAAATAAGGTGTGATGGATCCTTCATTTTCTCTTAGTGGGAACTTTTTAAATGTCTGTTTCAACATCCTTTTACAGAGTTCACACTTGGGTAGGGAGAACACATAACAGTGTGCCTTTCCTAGGGTTCTGAGTGGAGATGAAATGATTAGGGGTATTAGCCTGATCTAGCGAGTGTGAAACAGAAGTTTCAACACTCTGTGGGGGAATGACCTTGGAATTACATTTAAAGCTCAGGCAGATTTGGAATCAAAGAATGAGAACACAGGAAGGGACTGTGAAAGCTGTCTAGCTCTGGAAGCAGATGATAGAAAAAGGTAGGAGAAGGTGGATCTGAAAGAGCAACTTCAGGGGTAAAAAAAAAAAAAAAGAGTCTTCTTCAGGAGGTGAGGCGGAGAAAGTGAGATTATGTGATAAAACTAAAAATGCAGAGAAACTATGTTTGAGGAAAAGCTGACCACTGTCATTTTATCAAATAGCTGTTCTTGTCAGAGGCCTGAATCCAGTGCAGAGCAACTGATGAGAAAACATCATTCACCTATGGAGTGATGGTGCCTCCTAAGACATAGTTGGTGAATGTGTGCTGGAGATGGAGAGAGAAAGTAGGAGAGCGAGGAATGCGGAAGATTCAGAATAGTTGGGCCAAACTTCTCCAGTGAAAATGTATCTACATTAGCCTAAATATAGAAACTTAAAGAATTTGTGCCCTGACAGTGTTCTAGAAAGCAAAGATGGATGAATCTTCATTTCTACTCAGCAAGTGAAGCCTTTTTTGGCTTGCTCTGTTGTCAACAGGAAAAATGTAAACACGTTTTAGTTCGCATTTATGTGAAACATAAAGCAAGTTAGAAAAGCTAGAATATATTTGTCCCAGGAAGACAATGACTTTTAGCTAATTCTAAACCATTGGTACTTAATTGAGCTGTTAATACCATTCCCACTCTATTCAAAACAAATTGTCCACTCTGTTCCCCTTGATTTTTCTTTTTCCCACAGGATCACATCATAATTCATCCACAGGCTCACTGATGTATTGAATTGCCCTCTAAAATAAGGCCTTACTTACAATAATATTCTACAATATCAAAGGCACATTTTGCCTTCTTTCATATTGATATTTTTACATTGAAAAAGTGACAGCCATTTCTGGTACTTCCCCAATTTAATAGGGCTCTGAGATGAAGACTTCATAAAAATGCAGGGTCTATTAGCTCAGATTATAAATAGAATCATCTTCACAATATGAAACCCCAGCTCAGAATTATTCCTTCAGGCAATCTCAGCATCACTAAGAGCAGATTAAGTAGACAGATTCAAAGAATTCAAAAGAAGTTTCCCTTAAGTAAGCCATAAAACCCTTCACTACTATATATACACAGTGTGTGTGTGTATATATATATATATCCTCAGTAAAATATAAATAACCTCAGTAAAACAATTACCAAAACAAGTTGAAAGGATAAGGAAAGTTAGTAGTGGGAAAATATTTTTAAAAGCTAATTCCCTTTTTATTTAGACTGGAATAGAAATTCCTAAAGGAGTAGTTTTGAAAAATGCCATGAATATGGGCTGTATTAATTTTTGACATAATTCTGTCTAAACCTTCTATTTAAAGACTATCCTGTCCACAGTAGATTCTTCATAGGAATATTGAGATACCATGATTAAATATGCTGCTCTAATGTCACGTAAAAAAAAAAATGACGCTACTAGTAGGTTTTATGTGCTTGCTCGTGTTTACGCTTCTCAATTTTTAGGACGTAATGATTTCCAAACAATTTAGATGCCCTGTGCTTGAAAATAATAAATGTTATGACCTAGTGAAGCTCTTATGTTTTATGTCACAACACTTAAAGTCTTGTTTGCCATCTTTGTGGTAAGTCAAAGACTTTTGGTTATAAATAAATGATGTGAAAATAACATTATTTCCTGTGTAAATCTAGTTATAAGATAAATATAGCTATATGGAATAGTTTGGATAATTCAAATTCAAACGTATTTATTGGGCACTTTGCCATGTGTCAGGCAGTAATGTCACTTGATCCTCAGAGTACCTTGAAGGGTATGCGTTACTAATCCCAGTTTGCATCTGAGGAGGAGTGAAGTAGTTCTTAATGTCAGACTATTAATAAATGGCAGAAATGGGACTCCAATCACGTCTTCATACCCCATGGCTATGTTTTACCCATGATACTTCAGGAAAAGCAAAATTCTGTGATTAATTAATACCAGTGCATATTTTGAGGGAATTTTCACTTCATTATTGCTTAAGTAGGGTTTCTCCATGGGTCTGAACACCAACATAATAAGGCAATTGTTGACGACATAATTTAGCAAACCAAAACGTTAGCTTGTGCAGGAGCAGGGTTGAGCAGAAAGTTTTGAGTTCCACATTACACTTTCCTAGGTATTTGTGTGCTTCACCATGAGTATGAGTTATTTTCACAATAAAAACAAAATAAATTACAATTTAAAATACTTTAAATTGTTTAGAAACAATGTGTACTATCATCTTTTATCACTTTTGTAAAATGGTATGCTACAAAATAAAGTGTATAGATCCACCCAAATGTTGATAGTGGGTACCTCTGGGTTGTTATTGTAATAGGTTTTAACATTTTTCTTAATTGTGTTCTTAATAGTTTTTTAAAAATGGTTTTCTGCACACCTGGATCTTGTTTTTCTTATCATTATCATGACTTACTTTTATAGTCAAGAAAAAAATCCACAAAAAGAAATATACTTTCCATTTTGAAAATAATGATCTGCACATGCACTCTTATTTCCTGGGTAAAACTTGGGTACTCTCTGGAATATTTCAGTCAAACCTAAAAGGAGAAATCATTGAGAAACTGGACATATTTTGAATTCTATGCAGATACTTAATAGAAAAAAGAAATACCAACTGCCAATATACAGATGAAAAGATGCTCAACCTCTTTAATAATCAGGGAAATGCAAATTAAAATCCAGAGGTACCAATAAAGCACACACACACACACCTCAAATTGGCAGATTTCAAGACTGATGATATCCAGTGTTGGCAAAGGGCTATGATAGCAAGCTTTGGCCTACTTCGTTGTGGAGCAGCTTTTTTTTCCCAGTAATTTGGCACTATCTGTCAAAATTTTGGAATGCCCAACGCTTTTGACCAGTAATTCTATGCCTAGGAACATATTCTCTGGAAATACATAGGTGCTTATTATAGCACTCTTTGTAACAGTGAAAAATTGAAAAGCATTTCAAATGTCCTTCCATAGGGAAATAGTTAAATGAGTATTGACACATTCATAACATGGGATGCTCTGCAGATGTAAAAATGAGTGTGGCTCCCACGTATGTTCCAAAGCAGAGGACACCAAGATAATGTTTTTACTGTACACAGAAAAAGTCTTGAAAAAAGACATAGTCAGCTTTGACCATGCTTACCATTAGGAGAAGGGAGATAAAGAAGAAACTTTCAGTTTTACTTAATATATTTAATATTATTTGAAAAGATTTTCACAATGCTTACTAATATACTTCAAATTTTTAAAAAATCAGAATATGGCTCATGTAATCCCAGATGCCTATCCAATGAATTGAATTCTGTACTTTAAGTCAGTGAGAATTCCAACTTTGACAAAAGGACAAATAATTCACTTTCTGCTTTGTAATGTTTTCCAGGGTCTCAAACTATAAATGGGTTTCCGTATTGTAAGCTCCTTCTCTTTTCCCACCTTCCCCTGGGAGGAAAGACAGGTACGTATCAGAAAAAGCAATCCGGCTGCACCTTGTTATTTGAGGAAAATCCTCTGAACTCGTTCAAATGTGCTTCTACCTTTCTTAAAAGGCTACTAATTAAAAATACATTTTAAGCCAAGATAGTACTGCTAGGAAACAATTCTGAATTTATGTGGTGAAGAAACTGCTTAGAATGAATCTGATACAAAGAAAATGTTGCATTAGGTTTTTGGGTAATATTTTTATGCAGGGTACCAGCATTGCAAAAGACAGATTTGTGAAGTAGCGAAGAGCAGGAAGTCAGACAGACCTTGGTTGAGTCCATGTCTTTCACTTCACCTTGTGATTTCTGTCAAGATACTTAACATCTCTAAGCTTTGGTTTCCTCATCTATAAAATGGGGTTAGTTGTAATATCTTACTACGTAAATGTAAAAGCCTACCATATTATTGGCATCCAATACATATTATTTTTATTTTGGTTTTGCCATCTAAAAATTGTCATTGCCATCTGCCTCTGCAAGGATTAAGTCACTAGCTGCTGCAACCTCTGACCGTCAACACACCCTGAAAGGAGTTCAGGGTGGAGATCAGGAATGAGGCCCTCTGTGCTCTGGGAAAAACTGGCAGAACAGGCCTTCAGATATTTAGATATTTTCAGGAGAAGATTTTATGAGCCCAAATTCTTGTATCTCCTCATATCTAGAAAAGCACTAAAATCATGAATGGAGACATCTGCTCCTCGTGACTAGCAGCAAGCCTCTGTCGACATGTGTGCTTCACTGCAGGTACTGCCTTCACTAAAATCATATACAACACTGACATTTGCCTTACTTCTCTGGAGCAGTTCCTCAGAGCTATCTGAGATGCTGTCTCCTGGGCTATAGTCCTCATTTTGCCCCAAATAAAACTTAACTCACAACTCTTGTTGTGCATTTTTTTTTCAGTCAACAGTTCAGAATTACACAGTATTTAGCAAGTTGCCCAAGGTAGTTTATTTTTTAAATATTGCTTTTCACTTGAAATCACCAATTATAGATTCCTGGTTCCATGCATTTCTTTAAGATGAATAACGTTCATTTTTTAATTTGAAAAGTGATGAGGGTATACATTTTAAACTTATACAGTGCTATATGTCAATTATATCTCAATAAAACTGCGAGAAAAAAAGTAATAAGGGTAAATTATGCTAAATGTAAGAAATACAGAAAATAAAACATCTCCTTCACCTAATCAGTCAATTAGAAAATATTTATTAAGCACCTCTTTAATGTGCCAGAACCCATCCTAGGCGCTAGGCACACAGAATAAATAAGATAGATATGGCCACTATCCTCATGGCCCCTGGTTAAGAATTAATAACCTAGAAATAAGTGACAGTAAGCCCAGATACCTATCCACATGCCACCCACTTCTACTCTGAATCTTGGACTCTTTGAACTATTTAATAATGAGACTGTCATGCAGTGTCAAAACAGTATATTAAAATTTTCCCAATATGCTCACCTCCCTTATGTATTAGACCCGACCCTGTCTTGTTTACTCAAGGACACTGAGCCAGCAATTCTCTCCTTCTGCCACGTCATTAATTGTTCACTCTCCACTGGATCCTTCTCATATAAATATGCTGTTGTCTCTCCCAGTTAAGAAAATGACAACCTTCTCCCAACACCGCTTCCCATCCAGTTACTGCTCCTCTTCTTTGCTCTCCTTTGTAGCAAAACTCCTTGAAATAGCTATCTACACATACACTAAATCTTCTCCACCCATACTCTCTTAAACCCACTTAAGTCAGGCTTTAATTCCACTGACCCACTAAGGCAGCTCTCATCAAGACCAGCGGTGATCTCCATATCGTTAAATGCAATGGCCAATTCTCAATCTGCCTTTTCTTGGCCTATCAGAAGCAGTTGACACAACCAATCACTTCCTTCTCTTGATGCACATTCTTGTGACCCATGATGTCACATCCTTTGTCTTTTCTCCTACTTCACTGTTTTAGTCCTTCTCAGTCTCCTTTTCTGGTAGTCCTCTTCTCCCCAACCTCTTGATTAAATTGGAGAGGGTCAGGTCTCAATTTTTGGATCTTTTCTCTATTTACATTTACTGCCTTTGTGATCTCATGCTCTCTCGTGGTTTTACATATCATCTCCTTGCTGAAGCTATATATTTTGTCCAGGCTGTTCTCCTAACTCCATGCTGCAATACCTACCTGCATCCTCACTACCTCTGCTTGAATGTATAATGGATATTTTAAACTTTTTATCCTCACCTGAACTTCTGATTTCCCCTACTCAGTCCTGTTATACATGGCCTTCTCCAACTCCACTGATCATACTTTGATCCCAGTTGCTCTGTTATGTTTGTCTTCTCTCTTTTTCTAGCACTTCACAACCTGTCAATAAGTCCCATTGCAACTACCTACAAAACATCCAAAATTAGACCACTTCTTACACCTCCACTGCTATCACCCTGGTCCAAACTTCATAAGAGGTCTCCTTTCTGCCTTTTTTCTTTTTTACAGTTTTTAATACAGCAGCCTGGCAGATCCTTTTAAATGTCTAAGTCAGATCATGTCATCTTCTTCCCAAAACCTTTCAAGGGCTCTTCCATTTGCTCAGAGTAATAGTTTTTCACTAGTGAAAAGGGTCTGTATAAACAAGACCCCTTTACTTCTTTATCACCTACAACTCTTTTCTTAGTCATTCTTCTTAATCATTCATGCCATCCCTGGCCTCACTGCTGTCTTTTATGTGGAGTCACTCCCACCTAAGGGCCCCCATTCTGGTTGTCCCCTCTGCCTGGATCACTATTGCCCCTGGTAACCCTTGACTACCTCCTCCACTTCTTCCAATTCTTTCCTTCTCTCAGTAAACTGTCTACCTTATTTAATACTACAATCTGCCCACCCTCCTACTCTGCACTTCAGATCTTACTTCCCCAGTTCTATTTTTCTTTTTTCCTTATCACTTTCTAACCTACTATATGATATTCTGGATAGTTTACATATACAGAATCTATATTATATATAGATTATCATATATATGATATATACATTATATACATTACATGATATATACACAGAACATAATATTACATTAATTGGTAATTGTCTATCTTCTGTTGCTAGGAAGTAAATTCTTGTAAGGAAGGTATCTTCATCTCATTTGTTGATATGTTCAAGGCCCTAGAATAGTGTCTTGCACATAAAATAGAAACTTAATCAATATTTGTTGAACGAATGATTTAAAACCACTGATTTTATTGCAACTTCAAAATAAGTTAAATCCTACTATTTTAATCAACTTCTACCTTCATTAGAACATCAATAAATCCTGAATAAGAAGGAAATAATTGAGCTTGATGACTGAGAAGTCTTCTCCTCTATCCGTGGTAAATCAGCTTTTTTTTTAAACAGATAGAAAATAACATATTTGACCTTTTAAAGCTATAACTAAATGACAATGGAGATGTGGTAATAGTCACATACCAGTTCCAAATTCTGATTAAAATATAATTGAAATGTTCACAATATTTTACTTAAATCATTTCAAATAACTTCTATCTTTCCTAACTAAATGTACTTTTAAGTTGCATGCTCTTTGCTACAAATATTTTCTTCTATTAAAAAAAAAAGCAAATCAGTTAGATAAAAATTCCAGTAGTAAAAAGAATAAGGGCAGCTAGAGACAAGCACAGCTCTAGCTCTGCAGTCCAGGGAGATGCTGGGCATAGTTAAGGAAGATGGATGAAACAACCTGGTCTAGTAAAGGTAGAAAATCCCAAAGCCTCAAATTAAATGTGAGTCGATTGATGTTTCAGCCAATTCAGGAAGCCAGATAACTGTCACCCTCAGCGTGTTCAGGAGAGGGACACAACCACATAACATATCTCAACTACTAGTAAGAGCTAACTAATTGTTTGATCTGTTTCAGAGGAGTTTGAGAATCTACTGCTGCTTACAAAAGCACAGATCCTCGGTAAATTCAGAAAAATGTCATTCAGATTTACTCCTGGATACTCCATAAAGACTTGTCACCAGAAATCTTGAAGATTATGAATATTCCTGAATAATCATGTTTATTCCAACATAAAACTTTACTACTAAGAGAGAATACTATGATCAGCTGGAATTAGAATATGCAAGATAAATGTCCACTGATTGGCATTTCTTATCAAAAGTCCTAAAATTCATTTCTAAGAATTTATGCAGAGAGAACAATCATAAATGTATTTAAGCACTTAACTCTAAGGATCACTATGAATAATGGAAAAATATAAGCAATCTCACTGTTTGGAAATAGAGGATTTACTATGTAATCTGATATACCTATGGTGTAATACTATTCAGTCATTAAAATTATGAGGTCATTGGATAACTGCTGATATGAGAAGAGATTCATAATATATTGACAACTGAAAAAAGGAGTTAATGATACATAATGAATTGCTTGAGTATTTTTGTTTAAGTATTACATGTTTATATACATATATACTTACATGCATATACATATACTGTATTTCACTATATATATTTTACAATATAAATCTCACATATATTATATATATACACATATAATATATATATATATATTTTTTTCACTAATGCTGACAAGATCAACACCAAATGGTAATAGGGAGTTTTAAGAGATTCATGAGTCCTAGGAAAGTATATGCAAAAAGTTGTGTGTATCGGCTTTTCATTTTTTCCCAGAAAGCTTCATCTAATTTTCAAAGGTCTGGTAGTCAACACTTTTACTTTCTCCATGTCACTCACTTGCACAGAACAGTCCCATCAGTGATATTCTGCATTCAGCAAACTAATTTTCCAGGGGAGGGACTAGAGTGTCAGGAGTGTTGGGATGAAGTTATCAGAAGTTCTGGAAAGGAATAGGCAATTTAAAAAATATCTTTGAAAATTCTAATCACTGCTCCAAGGCTGTGATAGCTATGTTGGGAAACTATCAGCAAGGACACTGGAGTGGTGAACAGATTTCCACTGAGAGCCTGCATTCTAGAAGATATGTGAAAAGTCATCGGTAGAGAATAAGGCAAAAGGGCTTTTCCTTTATGAACGCCTATAATCTCCAATATGTGAATTATACAATAAGTAAAAGAACATGACAACCTTTTCTCATGGTCTAAAAACATCCATTTGGTAGAGAGGATGTAATTACGTAGCAGGTAATCAGGTAGAAAGAGGCCAGAAGCTCTAGACAGGGACTGAGCCAAAATTTGAACTCTGAACATTAACTGATCCTTCAGATGAATATTCAAGTAAAAGAAGTTGATTGTTTGATGGAATATAAAATACTGACTCCAAATTCAAGCAGTCAGAGCAATACAAGATGTTATAATGCAACATTTTCTTTGGAAAGGCATGCTTTTCAGAGAAAACCTTGCCATATAGAAATATTTGATTTTTTAAATATATGCAAAATGTTCCTGTGATGTTATTTCTAGATGCATAAATTATACAAATTATACAGAAACTATGTTAAAGATAAATACAGAATGACTACAAACTACCAACCACAGAAATGGATTATCCTTTCCAGGCAGGCCAGGCAGCTAAATTCTCCCTCTAATTTACCAGAATCCAGAGTTCAGGCTTTAGAGATTTAGACTACGTATGTAATTTAGAATGCAGCCAGAATCCTGTAGGGACAAGCCAGCAGGGATTCCTGTGGAAAACAAAGAACTGGTGCAATAAAACTGGAAAGATCAATGAGGTGTCTTGTGGAATAGGAGGGGAAAGTCTACATGTGTCTCCAGGGCTTAGTGAGCAGAGAATGATGAAGAGAAGCTGACTTCACAGTTAAGCATTGGAAGGAGCTAAAGAAGAGAATGCCTTGCCCAGCAGTAGAGCAAAGGACAAGTTCATAGGTATTAATTATGTTTCCCATAGAATAAACATAATTTTAAATGCAAACATAGAGGCTTTCTTGGTACTGGGTAAAAGAATGCCAAATAGAGGATGAGATAAATTTTATAAGCTTCTTTCTCAGAAAGAATATCAACTTATCCAACACTGTTTACACTAGTAGAAATGTTAAACACTGGGCTACCAACTAAAATTAAAACACTAGCAGTACACTGAATTTAACAATAAAGACAGGGAGTAATTTGCCAAGGCAAGCCACTGAAGCAAATAATATAAACAAGTTCAACAGCCTATTCAATGCATTTTAGAGCAGAAAAAGAGAGAGAACTGGTTGCCTGCCAGCACCTTGCCTCAATGAGACAATGCACTCTGCTCTCCAGGAATAGTAATAGGCTAGAGGTTTGGGCCAGAGAGTATTGTAATTTCATGTTGTTTCATTGGGGATGGACTACGGGTCAATTACTTCTAGCATTTCATCTTTTAGGTTTACTGGCATATTACCAGCAACTCTGGAGATCTCTCAAGTTCAAGAATTAGGTGTCACCTGTGGATTTATTCTGATTCCCAGTACCTCTAGTTTTAAGTCAAGAAATTTCCTTACAGTTTGCTCTGGCACAGTCACTAAGAGACACCCTTAACCAAGAATCAGTCTCACATGAAAACAAAAGAAGCCCAAGCATGTATTAAATTAATTTTTAAAATTTATGCCATTTTTATATCAACAATCACTACTGTTATTGCTGATTTCTTTCTTATTATTAACCATATCTCTAGAAGGTAACCACTTGATTGCAAATATAAATCCACATTCATTCAAGCAAGAAGGTTATATAAAGAAAGCTGTGGAAAAGAAATTCAAAAATCATCATCAAAATGCATTTATTAAATATCTTGTTATCCATTAGCCGTACAAGTCACACTATAAATTAGATTAAGAAACAAAGCCTTTGTCTTCTTGGAGTTCTCAAAGACAGCTAAAAGGATCTATGTAAATATGTTAAAAATACACATTCATTTGGGAAAAATAACCAAATATTGGACAAATCAGTGAGGCTTTTATATCATGTCAGGTGAAACGTCACATAGGAGTGGGGAAAAGTGGGTTTGTACATGATAAGGAAGAAGATCAAGTTGATTAACCATAAAAATTCAGTGTCCTAGTTGGGCAGGGTGAAGGAAAAAGCAAATTATTGTCTATTCCTGTTTCTCTATTAAGGGAGGCATGGTAGACCTAACACAAAAGCACAGAGTAAAAACAATGCATATTGATCTATCCGTTTTAATGAAAAAACTTAGAGAAAATGCTGTAAGTAATCAAAACATCCCACTGTATTATAATAAACATAAAGATAGCATGGAGTTGCATACAAAGAGTTGCATGAATTCTAAAGATAAAGGACAAAACTCAAAGAAAATTTAAGCCTATCTTGGTTGCTTAAATATCACTTCACCTTCCCAACCTGCTACCCCATGATAGTTCATATTTCCTAAAATCCATCATTAAGAATATTTCTTCACCAAATGTGGGGAACTTCTAAATATATTTGGGTGATTTTGAAGTAAGAAGTGATAGAAATTTATACATAACGGTTTTTGCTATTTGAGAATTGGCTAAGGCAGGTACCTAGCAATGGCAACAGATGCTAGATCTTTCATAAATGAGGTGTGTGTCCCTAAAATAGCATTCACAAATGTATTGTCACATTCCAGAAAATATGTCAAGATTCAGTGGAAGAGAAGCCATTTCATTATTCTTTAATGAAGGGGAGGGGGACACTTCAACTGAAGCAAGAGACTATTTCTATTCTTGGAGAGGTTATGAAAAAAATGGGAGAAATGTCAAGGCAAAATACTAAGGAGGATGTCATTGAAAATGTCAATGATCCATTTCAAAAACAATTCCATGAAATAGCTCTTTAAGACCATATGAAAATAGTGGAAGACTAGACACACTCCTGTCTTCCCCAAGAGTTATGGAGGAAGAGATGGAATGGAAGTGGGGGCAGTGGGTAAGTGGTGTAGAACACAGAATTAGTTAACTCCTTTATGGAGATAGGAGAAAGAAGAGGCAGCTAATACAATCTTCAAAGAAGCAAGAATACCAGGGGAAGGGATGAAGGTAACGCTGGAAATTAGAATCCCAGGGCCTTAAAATGGCCTGTCCCACTTTTCTCCTACTGTTTTGGGGGAAATAGCACAGTTAGAGGCAAGATAGTATATAATGATAATAATAATAATAAAATAAATTAAACAGTGCACCATGGGAATCTCAAATAGGAAGAGCTTAATTAACTAGGTTTCTCTCAGGGGTATTTGTACTTATAGACATTACTATAGTGTAGAATGAAAGATTTTGCCCCTTTAAGAAATTGTAGTCACTACTGAACTGCTAAGGGATCCGGTTGAAGCAGAGCTGGTTCTTGCTAATGATGCTAAAGATAAAGGCTGGATTTGTCTTCCCCTTTAACCACAAACAATCTAGTTTTGTTTTCCTTACCCCTCCTCAGGAGCCAAAGGGAAAAAAGCTCCATAGTTTCCTCAAAGCAGAAGCTATTTCTTCTTCACTTAGGATTCTCAGTGCCTGTGCACGTGGTAGATAATAAATGTTTCCTGAACTGAACAAATCAAAAAGAAAAAGGGAAGGCAAACAGCAGTTCTAGGTAATAAATTTAATTAAGGTGAGGGAAGGAAACTCTAAGATCAATGAGAAGAGAAGAAAATAGAAAGGGGAGGATGGAGAAGAGGAAAAGCAAGCAAAAGAAGTGAGGAAACATTAAGAGGATACAGAAAGAAAAGTAATATAATAAGTATATATAAGTGAGTAATATAATATTTCGTTGAGTTACCATAAATGAAATGTGAAAAAAAATTATGAGCTCTTTGAGAGGAGATGTTACATTCTGAACAATTGCTAATAATTCATAACAAATGAGTTTAAAGTTAGTGATAAATTTTTTCTCACATGTACACTTATAATACTGATAAAAGATATTCATTGATGACAAAAACTCTTTCAGCTACTCCTCATATAACATTTTTGTGAAAGAGCAGATAAATATCATTCATTATATGTCTAGGATCCAGGGATATTGTCATTTGGAAAATTTAAGGTGAGGTTTCTGATGTAAAGGGCCTTTGGGTCCCCTGTTGTTCAGTCTCTGAATATCTTTACCATGTGGTCAACAAATCCCAAAAGCTCAGTATTCACAAGGTCACGGCTAGTAAACCCACTGGCGCTCAGTAAGTAGCTTCCTTCCCCCTTGTTTTGTCCCTTTGCCATAAACACGAAAAAGCAGCATGGCACTGAATGTGTCAGTAACAGTCGAGTTTGTTATCCACCATCCTTGTCTCCTGACATTTGAAGACATTGATTTATCTTCTGTCTTGGGGCAACAAAGACAATAAAGTGATGTGAAGAGTAGAACTCTGGACTGCTGTGGATAGTTCTTTTGGGGAACCCACTGAGATAGAGAGAGGAAAGGGAAGGCAGAGTTTCCTGCTTGATTGTTTGTTTTATAGATCCTTTTTTCAATTTTCCTTTGGAGACTACCATACATCTGATACAATATGGAAACAATGGCTATATCCAGTGCAACATATGGTCTCTTTGCAGATCTTAATTAATACATATTAATATTAATGCATATTATTTATTCATCTACTTAATTGAAAACACAATTCAAAATCTTGTTCTCCTGTGATATAACATTTAATGTGTCCTATGACTGACACACAGGAAAGAATTACCTATAGTGGATCATGACTAAATATCACTTTTGGAAGAATGAGCAGATTCCACCAGAATCTATGTCTGTGCCAGTGTCTCTGTGGCAGAAGCAGAGCACAGTCTTACATACATTTCTGTTTAGTGTGTTGCATTGAAGGGTTTAACACATGTTTAACACACACTCTAGAAATTCTGAGTAATTTCGTAAAGGTGAGGTCAGTAAACACCCAGAATAATATAGCCTTAAAGACAGTTATTATCTATTCGACACCTGACAAAACCAATACTTTAAATGACAAAGCATGGTTTTTATGTGGTCATTGGATATTGACATGTTCATTGATGGCGGGAATCATGTGAAATCGTATTCAGCTGAAATTTATGGAGACGTTGAGGAAACCTTAGTCAGTTCATTCTTAGGGAAGAAGTAAATAGCATGCCCAGATTCACTTTGAAGAAATCTGTTTAATCATGATCAATAATAAATAAACAAGAGAAATCTGAGGTCAAATGAATCTACATTTTAAAACTTTGAGTCTGCACGTCCTGGACTAACTTTAAAACAATAACAACAACAAAACTACTACTGTTTGTCAAGCAACCAGAATATTCGACACTTTATATTTAAACTGACAAATGCACAGAAAGTTTGTGTTGGCATATCTAATTAAAATGAATTTTGAGAGCATATTATTGGTTCACAAATGTGCACATTACCCTGGAGTTCAAAACCAGATTGTCTTTTCCATCTTTAGTGTTAACCTAAGAAAATCTTTTTGAAAGAAAATCAGGGATCTGTGAATGAATGAACCTCTGATTTCACATGTAAACTTCTGTGTGCATTTTTATAAGGAGAAGAGTCATAGTTTCATGGGAAACAGAAACTTTCGAATGTTACCAATTCTGGTGATGTCAAGAATGACTAACTATACCATTAAATCAACTGTGTAAATATATATCATTCTGTCAGCTTCTCCTGTGGGTTTTATAACGACAGCCTCACCACACGTAATTCAATGCCTTTCATCTAGTGGCTTCTCAGTATATGTTTGCTATTGATAATGATGACAATAGTCCAAGTCATGATCTCATTTTCCAAACTGTGATCCTCTCTTTATTCTCAAGTTCCCCTTAGGCCAGCCAGGTTTTAATTCCCTCTCATCTTGGCAATAAACCTGTCATTGTGATCAGATCAGACATAAAATTTTCCAAGGCTAGCACACAAATTCCTTCTTCTGCATGCAAGCTTGCCTCATTCTTGATCCTATCCTTGATAACAAGAAGGTCATCTTGTATATCATCTGTCCATTTGTAGACCAAATGGTCTACAAGGACAGGTCATCTAAATTTTGCCAAGTTTATTTTGTAACCCACTGCCTAGTTCATGATTAAGACAGAGATGACAAATTTTTCATCTCAACAGCAGGAGGAATACGCTTTTTCTTTCCTTCCAAAACAGGTTATTATAGAATTTTAAAATGTGAGTCAAAGAAGAAATATCTAACGCATTGAGAATAGACCTGGTCCACAGCATAAAAGTTTTCATGAAGCTCCACATATGCTTCTCTTAAGTCTATGAGAAATTTGTACCAAAATATTTGCTTTTCTTCTCCCTAAGAATGAGTTAGATTTGAACAATTTTATCTATACCTCTAACAATGCATTTTATTCATTTAAATAAGAAAAAAGCAACAAAAATCTTGTAAACATAATCAAATGAATGTTTACAATCTGGACCATATATATACCACTGTTCTTAAGCTATGGCTAAGGTATAAATATAGGAAAATTGTTTCTTTTTTTTTTTTTTTAATTTACTTATTTATCCTTGGCTGAGTTGGGTCTTCGTTGCAGTGCACGGGCTTCTCATCTTGGTGGCCCCTCTTGTTGTGGAGCACGAGCTCTAGGCACGCAGGCCTCAGTAGTTGGGGCACACAGACTCAGTAGTTGTGGCTCCTGGGCTCTAGAGCGCAGGCTCAGTAGTTGTGGCACACGGGCTTAGTTGCTCCGCGGCATGCGGGATCCTCCCGGGCCAGGGCTCGAACCCATGTCCCCTGCATTGGTAGGCGGATTCTTAACCACTGCGCCACCAGGGAAGCCCAGGAAAATTGTTTCTTAACTGATAATTTTTTTATAGAAAATTGCAGTGTTTTGGATGTCTATAGTTTAGCTTTTTATTATGTGTCATGTATGCTTGCTCTAATTATTTAAATGTTACAGGAATATGGGTTTAATATATAAGAAACCCATCATGATCCCACCCCATAAAAGAGAGCTACAATTACCAGTTTGGCATATATTAGCAATACAGTCATGTATTATCATTTTAGTAATATGAGATAATTATTCACACAAACACAAAAATATTTTGCCACTTTCTTTTTTTAACTTAATAATATTTACTTGATATATTTCCATATCCCGTGCATTAGAACTACCTCATTCTTTTATTAAAGAGCTATATAATATTCCATTATGTATTTACTATAATTTATTAAACCAATACATTATTGACAGGCATTTGGAAGGTTTCCTATTTTTCACTCTTCATCAATTTATCAGTGAACATCTTTTACGCACCGATATGAGTGTTTCTGTAGAATAACTTCAGTGAGATAGAAGATTCAAAGGAATTAATGTTTTAGTAAATATTACCTAATACCCTCAGAAAACACTGTAAAGAATTTACATGTCTACTGATAGTAAATAAGAGAATCTGTTCTGCACACTTGCTAATGTTTTTAAAATCATGCAAAAACAATTTTTTAAAGCTGGGGTTACAAACCCAGATGACTTCAGGGCCAGAGAGATAACAAAATATGTGAAATAGCACAGAATAAGAAAATGGAAAGTAGTAGAAATTCAGCAAATTTAATGTTTTAAAAAGCCAACTCTGATAGCCAGAAAATATATATCTTCAGTTTTCAGGCTGCCAGTTTTCAGCCCTGTCTTAATGGAATATGTTTGTTTTAATTCTTTACTTTTAAAGCGTAGATAGTTCTTTACTAAAGAAACCAGTACAATTTGTGATAAGATCATTTCACCACACGTTATTTTTACTGTATTTTCTTTCTTTACATTTTTTTTTCAAGTTTTACAGTTATGAGAAGAATTAATTGTCTCCTAGATCTAGGATTCATTTTATGTGGTATTGACTTCATCAATATAAATCTTCATAATAGACACGTTGAAAACAATAAAAAGCATAGTCATATTTTGCCCATTCATAAATACAATTTAAAAATTCTTGTCAACTTGGTGTAAAGCTTTCACATTTACATATGCTCTTTTTAATACTCATTATTCATATATCAGTAATAGAGGGAAAGAAAAGGAAATACACTACTTGTTCTGAACATAAGCAATATTCTGCTAAGATTTATATTTGACCTAGTGAAACATCCTTGAGAAGAAAAAAGAAATCCCATTATTTTAGTTTGACAAAAAACAGAAGAGGAAAATTTTAGTTTCCTTTTGATAATGGTGGTTATCTTGTGGTCTGTGGGAAAGGGTGAAGGCCAGGGAGAAAATTGGTTCTGCTCTCATTTTTCTAGTCCCACTGCATCAATAAACCTCTGGAAGTTTCAACATAGAGCACATAATGTGAGCATGAGGCAGCTTGGCCTCTGTTAGCACTTTGTTATGCCCTTTAACCTTACTGATTTTCAAGTAGACGTGGCTAAATAAGGGATTCGCATTGTTACGGGATGAATCAAAAAGTAGATTTCAAAGCAGAATGAGTTTCCCAATCAGTCTCACATGAGGGTGATGCTGATTAAAAGGAGAGTTTGGAAACACTCATGTCATTATAATTATACTTTTGTGTTTCTGACCGTTACTTATGCTGTACTTATTGCTTTAGAAATCTAGAAAGTAGAATACCTAGAGATAAAATTAAGCATAAAATTGCAGCCATTTTTCCAACCCTTCCCATTTATATTTAACAGAAAGGCTGAAGCTACCATCTCTGCTGGCTGTAAAAGAAACTAGTTATATGATGTTGACAATTGGAAATCAAACCTGTGTTGAAGAAAATTCCCTAAATGTTTGTCTTCAAGATATACCAGGGGCTTCCCTGGTGGCGCAGTGGTTGAGAATCTGCCTGCCAATGCAGGGGACACGGGTTCGAGCCCTGGTCTGGGAGGATCCCACATGCCGCAGAGCAACTGGGCCCATGAGGCACAACTACTGAGCCTGCGCGTCTGGAGCCTGTGCCCCGCAACAGGAGAGGCCACGACAGTGAGAGGCCCGCGCACCGCGATGAAGAGTGGCCCCCGCTTGCCGCAACTAGAGAAAGCCCTTGCACAGAAACGAAGACCCAACACAGCCAAAAGTAAATAAATAAATAAATTTAAAAAAAAAAAAAAAAAAAAAAAAAAAAAAAAAAGATATACCATATTATCCTGTTCTGAAAAATCATTTTGGAGACTAAAGAACTTTAAAACTAAGGGATTTTTTTAGGTGTTCTGAAATAGGTTCCATCTGTTAGTTTTAATTTTTTCTTAATATATGAGGCCATGTGAGAAATACCACATACCATATATTCATTTCTTTTGATTCTTACAGGTAATCATGAGTGAGATAAAAATAACAGTTTCAGGAAATGTATGCCTTAGAGTGGGGCATAATTGTCCAAGAGTAACACAAATTTTTAGATGTTTATTTTTGGCTTGATGTTAAAAACCTAAAAAACCAACTAAATTAGAATCAGCTCTACTTAAAATGAAGCAGGGGCAGGAAAACACAAAATTATAACATTTTGTAAGAAAAAAAAAATCCAAGAGGGCCTCCTTATTCATCATGTTCATAAAGATCTTTTAAAAACTAATTAGAAGAGAAAAATTCCTTTCCAACATCTGATGTTATATTTAGATATATACTTTCAAATTTTCCCTGAAAACAACACCAAAACACAGCTTGTGGGCTTCCCTGGTGGCGCAGTGGTTGAGCGTCCGCCTGCCGATGCGGGGGACGCGGGTTCGTGCCCCGGTCCAGGAGGATCCCGCGTGCCGCGGAGCGGCTGGGCCCGTGAGCCATGGCCGCTGAGCCTGTGCGTCCGGAGCCTGTGCTCCACGGCGGGAGAGGCCACAGCAGTGAAAGGCCCGCGTACCGCAAAAAAAAAAAAAACACAGCTTGTAAATATTTTATTATTCATTCATTTGTGTACCATTTGTCCTTATACAAACCAGGAAGATGACATTCCTTTACATTTTCCCTACATTCTTTGTCTGGAATTACAGAAAACTAGAACTATGATTTTATTAAAATTAGGAGAGTCATTCACTATAAGGTAATCAAACATTTGAATGGAATTTTCTCTCGGGTTTAGACTTCTGGTCCTTTTATCAATTAGTATTAATACTGATTGGCAGATATCCCAGTGCATATGTAAACTGGGCAACTCCTTGAAAAGGGAATTTTTAAAGGACTTTCAAGTTCTGAGCTTGTAGAATTGGGATACACAAACACACTCTATCCTCAAAATTTCATTAGCTTTGAAAAGTTATGCTCCCTTTTATAAATCCTCATAGATCTTTTTGTCTAAGACAATGTTGCATTTTAAGTACCTTTGGGAAACTATAAGCATGCATGTTAAAACTTCATTTCCTCATGATTTAAAACCATTTGCAATAATGAAAGTTACTTTAGTATGAATTTTTTTCTCTATTGCTTTCTATTTTTCTCTCTCAAATTCCCTCTAACTCTCATACACATCAAGTTTAGTAAACAAGAGAGAGAGGATTTTCCACCTTAATCTAAATTTTTAATCACTTTGCAACCAATTTCATAAATGTGGATAAGAGTTTGTTAAAATTTTACTTTCAGTTAAGTTCAACAGAGTCCCTATATGGATAAAAAGGATATGGATAAAAAGGCATATTCCTTGCCCTTGCAAAACTTCAGAGCAATGGTCTTCAAGCATGGTAAACCATACATTCCCACCAGCAAAAAAAAGTTTCTGCATTCACTGCAATCCTATATATGTATGTATATGCATTTATATATAATATAATGTATTATTGTACAAATATATTATCTCAATTGTATGAATACTTAAACATAGAAATTAGAAATGAGGAACAAACAGAAATAGAGATACTAATATTTTTACTTTGCTTCTCAAAAGATCTTCTTGTTCACCCCATAGGTTATACTTTGGAGCTCACTGGTCTTGAGGGGAGGATAACACGTAAATAGATAATTTGAAAAAAAAAGCTGTTAATAATCTGATAGTAAACATAAGGAGCTAGAACATGGAAAAAGCTCTGAAAAAAACTTTTCTGCTTGAGGAGTCACTAGATCTAATCCTTTCAGTATAAAGAGGAATTAGTGAAGCAACAAAAAGAGAGGAAAGGATGAACAGAACAGCATTCCAACCAGAACAAGCATCTATGTCAAGGCACAAAGGTATGGAACCAAGGGGGTGAGTATAAGAGTTCAGGATGATGAAATGTAGAATCAAGGTTGAGCATGCTGAGCGAAGATGCTGAAGAAGAATGCAAAAAGCAGGTACTTGAGACAAGTGGCTTGGGTCTTATCAATGTATGGGACATTGCTGAAGAAATGCAGGAGGGTGAATGAAGGTCATGGTCAGACATTTGTTTTAGATTGAACCTCCGGGGAGCTGTATTGAGAATGGATTTGAAGGGACACAAGAGGAATCAGAGAAACTCATCAACAGGTTATTACTTTATCCAGCTGAGAGATGAAGAGCAGCAGAATTAAAGCGGTGGTAGTGACAGTGCAGCTCTCAGGAGGGGATGAGAAGTAGCATGAAGAAAAGACTTAGTAAAATTTGGTCGTGGTTTTCTGGAAATGACTGATGAGTGAGAAGCTTCCTGACTTACATGACTGGCTATTTTTAAATGAGATGGTCAACACAGTAGCAGGAAAAACTTTGAGACATAGAGGAGATAAACAAATATTTTAAAATTAAGATTTACATGAAAATTATGAACATTTAGTGTCCATCAACAGATGAATGTATAAAGATGTGGTATATATATACAATGGAATACTACTTCAGCCATAAAAAAGAATGAAATTTTGCTATTCACAACAACATGGACGGACTTGGAGGGCATTTGCTAGATGAAATAAATCAGACAGATATTACTTATATGTAAAATCTAAAAAAAAAAAAAACTAGTGAATATAACAAAAAAGAAATAGACTCACAGATATAGAGAGCAGACTAGCAGTTACCAGTGGGGAGAGGGAAGGAGGGAAGGGCAATATAGGGGTAGGGGATTAATAGATATATTATGCATAAAATAAATAAGCTACAAGGATATATTGTACAGGGAATATAACCAACATTTTATAATGACTAAAATTGGAAAATAACCTTTAAAAATTGTGAATGACTATGTTGTACTCCTGAAACTTATATAGTATTGTACATCAACTATACCTCAATAGAAAAAAACACTATGAACATTTAGAAATTTAAAATACAAATCACTTCCCATTCTACTTTTTTAAAAAAATCTGTTTTCAAATGCTATTTATAATATTTACCTTATTATACAATAATTTAAAATATTTTATTTAATTTCTCTGTCTTTGGTTTACTTTAATGCCCCTTTTATATATTTAATTTATATTTTCTTCACTTTTTCATGTCTATTTTTCTCATCTAACATATGATGAGTATTTTTCTTGTCATTAAAATTTCTTGTAAATGAAATTTCAGTGGATGTGTCACATTATATCTTCTGGATGTACCACAATTTTTAAAACAATTCTCCTATTATAGAACACGCTTATTATTTTCAATGATTCAAACAATTATATGTAATTCTATGATATATTTGCTTTTGTCTGGAAATTTATTGTTTAAGATAAGAAAGCATAAGCATATGAAAGTTTAACATATTTTGCTACTAATGTATTTCCGTCAACAGTATATGTCAGTGAAACAGATATGCAATAAAAAAATCTGTGCTGGTTTGATAGACATAAAATTATAACACTTTATTCCCATTTCTTTGAGTACTATTAAAGATGAAGTTTTTTATATGTTTATCAGCTGCTTATAGTTCATTTTTATGCATGTTGTTCTATTATTTTAGCCCATTTTTCTATTGGAGTCCTATTGATGTTCATATTAATTTGTGAATTTCCTTAAATAATAAGGCTAATCACCCTTCACTGTCATCTATGAAATAAATAATGTTTTAAGTAGTTGGCTATTTATTTTTTTATGTAGTTTATGATTTTCTATCCCTTCATATTCCATATTTTAAATTATCTTTTTTTGTAATAATAAGATGTATTTTCAGGAAATTTGGAGACTATTGAAAAACACCAAAAAAGCAATTAATTAAATTTACACCCAACCACACAGACCTAATCACTTCTATTATACGTACGTGTGTATATGTGCATACACCCATACACATATGCATTTATATAATCATCCTTTCTTACATGCATATACATCATTTAAGAGCATAAATGACATCATACTGTAAAAGCTGTTTTATAGCCTACTTTTTCACTTATTGGTATATTTCAGATGTCACCAATAATAATAAAACATGCTGTGGAACACCTTTATTTTAACCATCTCAGGATATTACTTTACATGGATATTTAATAATTTATTTAATTACTTCATTATTTTCAGACATGCGGATGTTTCCCATTTTCATTATTTTAAATATTATATTTAAGGATTTTTTTGATGTGGACCATTTTTAAAGTCTTTATTAAATTTGTTACAATATTGCTTCTGATTTTTGTTTTGGTTTTTTGGCCACAAGGCATGTGGGATCTTAGCTCCCTAACCAGGATTGAACCTGCACCCCCTGCACTGGAAGGCAAAGTCTTCACCACTGGACCACCAGGGATGTCCCTAAATATTATCTTAATAAACGTCTTTGTATACATAGTTTTGTGTTCATAATTGATTGTTTCATTAAGGTTTGTAAATATTTGGAGTTCCTAAGAATATGTAAGGAGTACGATTATTTGGCACATAATGACAAATGGTCTTTGAGAAAAGTTGAAACAATTTACTTGTCCACCTTTGCAGTATGATACAGTTCATTTCTCCACATCTTCACCAATAATAATCCACTTTTATGTTTACAATGTACCAGACTTTATCTTCTTCTACCTAATTGATAGAGTATCTGAACATTAGAAAGTTTGCTTAAATCCTCACAGATAAGTAAAGAATGAACTCAAAGTTCAGTCTGACCTTAAAATGATGCTCTCTGTCAGTATACTACATTATTTCCCAAAGTTTTTATGTTTTTATGACCATTACACATCAAATGTTTTTGATTACTTGTTATTTTAACGTTATTTTTTAAATTTAGAGCTGACCAGAACACCTTTTGTAAAAAGTTCCCACAAGGCCTTGCTAATTACCTTAATGAAGTTTATATTTTCTTAATGATATCTAACAATTCTTCATATTTTAATAATATTGACTGTTTGTATCTTATATATACAGTGAATATTTTTCAAGATTTTTTAATTTAAGTTTAATTTGGAGCATTTAAAAAATATATGTCAATGATTTCCAATCAAAACCCCAGAAGAACTGGGTTTTTTTTAGATATTGACAAGCTGATTTTAAAATGCATAGGACAAAGCGATTTTGAAAAAGAAGAGGGCACACACTATCTGATCTCAAGACTTACTACAGAGCTACAGGAATCAAGACTGTGATAATGGGAAAAATTACAAATACATACATCAGTGGGACAAAATAGAGAGGCCAGAAATAGATCCACACAAATATGATTGATTTTTGACAAAAGTGCAGAGGCAATTTAAAGGAGAAGAGAGAGTCTTCAAGAAAAATAGTGATGAAACAGTTGGATGTCTGTATGCAAAATACCGAACCTCAGTCTCTTTCCTTATACAAAAATTTACTCAAAATTGATCATATACCTAAATGTAAAACATGACATTATAAAATATTTAGAAGAAAAATAGGTGAAATCTTTATGACCTTGGGATAGGCAAAGAGCTCTTAGATACAACACCAAAATCCGAATTCATAGAAGAAAAAAATTCATAAATGTGACTTCATCAAAGTTAAAAACTCTTACTCTGTAAAAGAAAAAAGTCAAGAATACAAAAAATGAGCCACAAAGGAGAAAATATTTGCCAATTCCACATCTCCTAAAGGATTTTTATCCAGAATATTTATAAAGAACTCTCAAAACTAAACAATAAAAACAACTCAATAAAAAAAATTAGGCAAAAAAAATATATATATATATACAAAGAACTCTTAAAACTCAACAATAAGAAAAAAAAGATTAAAAAATGGGGCAAAGACCTGAACAGACACCTCACCAAAGATATACAGATGGCAAATAGCATATGAAAAGATGTTCCACATCATATATCATCAGGAAAATGCAAATTTTAAAAATGAGATACCACTATACACCTATTAGAATGGCCAAAATCCAAAACACTGACAATACCAAATGCTGACAAGGATGTGGAGCAATAGGAACTCTTCATTGCTCCTGGGAATGCAGAATGGTACAGGCACTTCGGAAGACAGTTTGGCAGTTTCTTACAAAACTAAACATACTCTTACCATATGACTTAACAATTATTTACCCAAAGGGGTTGGAAACTTATGTCCATGAAAAAATCTGCAAGTGAATGTTTCTAGGAACTTTATTCATAATTACCAAAACTTAGATATCCTTTAGTAGGTGAATGGATAAAAAAGTGTGGTACATCCAGACAATGGAATATTTTTTAGTGATAAAAATAAATGTGGCTTTTCAGCCACAAAAAGACAGGGAGGAAACGTAAATGCATATTATCAAGTAAAAGAAGACAACCTGAGAAGGCTACGTACTATACTCTTCCAAGTATATGACATTCTGGAAAAGGCAAAAACTATGCAGACAGTAAAAAATCAGTGGTTGCCAGGGATTGAGGGTGGGAAGGAAAGATAAGTAGGTGGGGCACAAAGGACTCGGAGGGTAGTGAAAGTATTTTGTATTATACTACAGTGATGGATACATGTCGTTATACATTTACCCAAACTCATACAATGTACAACACCAAGAATGAAACCTAATGTAAACCATGGACTTTGGGCAATGTGTCAATGTAGGTTCATCAGGTATAACAAAGCTGCCACTCTGGTGAAGGATGCTGATAATGGGGGAAGCTATGCATGTGTATGGGGTGGGGAATATATGGAAAATCTCTGTACCTTCCTCTCAATTTTGCTGTGAACCTAAAACTGCTCTAAATAATTAAGACTTTTTAAAAAATTGGACAAAATATTTGAACAAACACTTCACAAAAGTATATATGTATATAGATGGTGAATAAGCACAAGTAAAAATGCTCAATATTATTATTTATTAAGGACACAAAAATTAAAAACCACAACAATTAGAATGGCTAGAATAAAATAAATTAAAAAACTGGAAGGCTTCCCTGGTGGTGCAGTGGTTGAGAATCTGCCTGCCAATGCAGGGGACACGGGTTCAACTCCTGGTCTGGGAAGATCCCACATGCCATGGAGCAACTGGGCCCGTGAGCCACAACTGCTGAGCCTGCGTGTCTGGAGCCTGTGCTCCGCAACAAGAGAGGCCGCGACAGTGAGAGGCCCATGCGCCGCGATGAAGAGTGGCCCCACTTGCCGCAACTAGAGAAAGCCCTCGCACAGAAACGAAGACCCAACACAGCCAAAAATAAATAAATTAATTAATTAATTAAAAAAAAAAAACTGGCAATACCAAATACTGGTAAATGTGTGGAGCAGTGTGAATGTTCATACATTACTGATGGAAATGCAAGATGATATAAGCCATTTTGGAATACATTTTTGTAGTGTCTTAGAAAGTTATAGGGCTTCCCTGGTGGCGCAGTGGTTGAGAATCTGCCTGCTAATGCAGGGGACATGGGTTCGAGCCCTGGTCTGGGAAGATCCCACATGCCACAGAGCAGCTGGCCCGTGAGCCACAACTGCTGAGCCTGCACGTCTGGAGCCTGTGCTCCGCAACAAGAGAGGCCGTGATAGTGGGAGGCCTGCGCACCGCAGTGAAGAGTGGCCCCTGCTCGCCACAACTAGAGAAAGCCCTCGCACAGAAACGAAGACCCAACACAGCCAAAAATAAATTAATTAATTAATAAACTCCTACCCCCAACATCCTCTTAAAAAAAAAAAAAAAGAAAACATTTTCAAAAAAAAAAAGAAAGTTATAAACTTAACATGTGACACACAATCCCACCAAAGCAGTTACCCATGATAAACGAAAACTTAGCTTCTCACAAAAAATTCTACTTGGATCCTTATAGCAGCTTTATTCAAAACATCAAAATCTAAACAACCCAAATGTCCTTTAATGGATAAACCAACTGTGATACATCTATACAATGGAATACTACTTAGTAATAATAAGGAAGAAACTATTGAAATATGCAACAACATAAATCTATCTCAAATGCATTTTAATTAAGGGAAAGAGGCCGGATGCAAAAGATTACATTCTGTATGTTTCCACTGATATGACATTCTGGAAAAGGCAAAACTATAGTGACCTATACAAATCAGTTGCCAGGGATTAGGATGGGCAGGGGCCAACAAGGGGCACCTCAAGGGAATTTTGGGGGTGATGAAACTGTTCTGTATCTTTTTTTCTTTTTTTTTTTTTTTGCGGTACGCGGGCCTCTCACTGTTGTGGCCTCTCCTGTTGCAGAGCACAGGCTCCGGACGCGCAGGCTCAGCAGCCATGGCTCACAGGCCCAGCAGCTCTGCGGCATGTGGGATCTTCCGGGACTGGGGCACGAACCCGTGTCCCCTGCATCGGCAGGCGGACTCTCAACCACTGAGCCACCAGAGAAGCTCTGTTCTGTATCTTGATTGTGGTGAAGTATATGACTCTGTGCAATTGTCAAATCTCATGAAACTGTACAAGAAGAGTAAATTTTATTGTTTGTAAATATAAAAATGAATAAATCATTTTTCTTTTGCTTTCTTGCATTGCTTAAGTGCTTTCCTAAACCCAAGGCACATAAATACCTGTGAGCTACTGAATTTACTGAATGTTCAATAATAATTTAAACATTTGAAAATATTTAAAGTAATTTTAAATCTTTTAAAATATTTTAAATCTATCCACAATTTACTTCAGTATAGTATGATGTATAGATCTCACCTTACCTTTCCCCACGTAGTTAAAGAATTGTTCTAGTACCTTCTTCTAAGTAAGCCATTGTCCTTCCCTGCTTCTCCCCATTCAAAGTGCCTTCTTTATCAGACACGAATTAATTATGTGTACTTGGGGTTGTTCACAGCCTTTCATTGCAAGGCCTCCCCCATTGACTGATGATTATTTCTTTGTTGCGTGTTAGGATCACATGTATATCGTGTCTGTTTTTGGACTTTGTATTTCCATTGCTCTGATGATTTGGTTTTGTGTCTGTCCTTACTAGGCATTGCTATCCTGTAGACATGTGTGTGTAACGTGCAATTCTGTAGTTTAATCAAAGAACAGGGTTGGAGTCACTGCCGTCTAGGCCATTCACAGTTTTAAGAGTGGCTTTGCTTGATCAGGGAGAGCCAGGAGGGTGGATGAGCAGCAGTAAGCTGAGGGTGGGTCTCTAGGGAGCACTATCATGTGAGCACGAGTGAAATATCAAGACCTTTGTGGGCAAGTTGTTTGGCCCCGGCAGTGTTTATTGCTTCCAGTCAGCTGATTTCGCTCATTTATATTACCTATGGCTGCCTATTGGTATTTGAGTTGTGATTCCTGACTTTGTGAAAGAACAGAGAAAGAAGAGCCTGTGAAAGGGGACTTTATAAAAGCGTCTCCAAGGTATGAGGCAAACCAAGAGGGAGGGGTGTCACAGCAGCCCAGGGAGTGAAAGAAGAAAAATGAAGTTAACAGTGTCAAATACCCTGAGAGAACCAGTCAAGATAAGGGCTGCAGGTCATCTGAGACTTTAGAGAGAGCATGCTCTGTTAAATGGGGTTAGAAATCAGATCTTACTGTGCTGAGGAGTGGCTGAACCTTGGAGGTTGGAGATAACCGCAGCTATGGAGAGTTTGAATGAGCTGGGGAGTAGAGAAATTGGATGTTAGCAGCAAGAGAAATCTAGTGAAGGGAGAGGTCAGCTTGCTTCTGTTTGTTGATTTATTTTTTGGATAGAAGTTTGAAGAGCATATACAGGTTGAAGAAAAAGGGCCAGCAAAGAAGAAAAAGTTGAAGATAAAGGACATAAGGGAAATTAATGGCAAAAGCCTCAGCATCAGTGATAGGGAATAAAATCAAATCCACGCTTTGCCTTGAATAGCAGGAAGGACTCCTGATCCCTTAAGATTGGAGGAAAGAAAGAATGGTGATAGATGTTGCTGTTTGGTGCTGGAGGGAATTGCAAGGATGCACAAGTAGTTTCCTCAAAATGACTGTAATTTTCTTGTCAAAACAGCAGGTGCACTGAGAGTGAAGGGGAGAGATTGTATGGCTTGTGTGGGGGTGATATGGTTTTGAAATGGTGGCTGACCACAGTCAGAGTGAAAGGATTAGCGAATGCTACTGAGGGGCTGACTCAGATTAGAAAACCATCTATCTGCAGAGTGGTATAATTTGCTCCTGTAGCACTCATATGCCTGTATGTAAGAAAAGAGATTTCCCCTATGGATTCAGATTTGCATGTACACTGTAAAACGGACAGACTAAGAAATGTGGAGGGTGAGCTGCTGGTGTCCAAGACGAATTCCAAGTAAGACTTGGGGGACATGGAAGTATCCATGAATTCAAGAAAAAAAAGTGAGAGGAAAAGGGTTTATTCATTTGCAACTCCTGACAATCTTACGTTTTTACCTTATTTTTCCTTTTCCCTAATTTTCTCACTCATTCCGTTAGACACATTTTAGATACAAGGCCAGGCATAAGCAAATAAAAGGGAACTAAAAACAAATACAGATGGTCAGAAGTGAGTTTCACTTTAACAAAGGGGGCTGGAATTTAAAGGGTCTCAGTTGAGTTTTAATGGAGAACAAGATGCTGTAGGTGGTTGGGAGGTTGTTGATATGGAGTGGATGCTTATTGAGGTTGTGACGGTTAGGATTTGATCAGTGGTTCTCATCTGGGGATGAGACAAAGGGACACTGGGCAATGTCTGGAGACATTTTTGGTTTTCACAACTTGTGGGGTGGAGTACTACTGGCGACTACTGCCCGGGAGGCTGCTAAACATCCTACAGTGCACAGGACAGCCCCCTCAACAAAAAATTATGCCATCAAAGTGTCAGTAGTGCTGAGGTTGAGAAACCTGGATTAGACAGATCATTTATAAGAATGATGGAAAAGGAGAATGGTAGGAAGTCATTTGGAGAACCACTGAAGAAAGGTGGAGAGGGAGGAACAACCCAGAACATGGGCATACCAGGTGATGTGAGATTCACAGATGTACATTTGTGTGTGGTGGTTTGTGACAGGATGCAAGAGTCATTATTTGGAAGAGTCCACGGGGAACTGGATTTGTGGTACAAATCTGCAAAATATTCCTGGGTTTAACTTTTGTAAAGCACATATACGGAAGATGAAAGTGAGCGAATTTAAGGGAAAGCATCTGCTATTTTCTACTTGCTTTTGAAAAGTCATGTTTTAGTTACCCTTAAACGAGAGTTTCTAGTTCTTTCTTTCAAAGTCTCTAGATAAATCTAACAAAGATTAATGTTGGTTTGGGAGGAATCTATCTCTGACACAGTGACATTAATAAGAAGTCTTTGTTTTTCCCATAATCTTCCACTAGTCCTCTGCAACTCTTATTTTGTCTTTTCTTTGGGTTTTCCCAAAACAGACAATACTGTTGTGCTGGTTGCCTCTATTTGGTCAGCTTCACAGAGCGGACCATCTCTTCTGTCTACAATACAGCATGTTATACATACCCACTGCCTTGGTTTAATTAAGACAGTCTTCTAAACAATCGTGACCTTTACTTTGTACTTCTTTTACTACTTCAATACTGGCCATTTATTTCCTTTAGATGATAATACTATTTATAATACCTGTCTTTTGGAAGATTAAAGAAATTGTAATACTTAATAGGTTTCGAAACCTTTTAATCTAAATTTTGTTCTTTTGGATGGCTAGATATTCCTTTCACATTGACTTATTAACAACGAAAAAACTGATTTAACTACTTTTCTGCACATCAAGTTGGCTAAACTTTTCAATTTTATCCAGTAAAGTCAAGACTGAATGGCTTTTAAGATAATGTCAATTTATGTGATGAGTTCATCTATAGGGCAGACTCCAAAAATTGGGCAGGGTTATCTGGCCTGTAAACAACTCCAGAATCTTGTGCTCAGCACCTAATGTTTCACAGAAAAATTCCAACCAGATTACCATCAAAAGAAACCTGATGACTCATTTGTTGAAGATCACAAATAGATTGATTTATTTTAATTTCCAAATCTCCACACTTCTTCTAATAAATCAAATGTACAACGAAACACATATGTCTTTTAAAAAATTAGTGTTCTACGTGAATGAGGTGGTGTTTAAATAATTTCCTTCTGTCTTCAATCCCAGTACTCAGTACTCTCCTAAAATGATAATAAGACTGATGATAGAACAATAAAAAAATTATATAGAGTCTTCTAGCACCATGAATCATCTATATGTATTGCCATAGAGATCTTTTACTATTAGGTTTATAATATTTATTCAATTCTAAAAAATGGATTGATTTTCCCCCATACACAGATGGATAGTTATAGTCTTTATCCTTTAGTAAGTGAATGGATGAATCCACATTCAGTTGTATATATATATATATTTTTTTTTTTTTTTGCAGTAGGCGGGCCTCTCACAGCTGTGGCCTCTCCCGCTGCGGAGCACAGGCTCCGGACGCGCAGGCTCAGCGGCCATGGCTCACGGGCCCAGCTGCTCCGCGGCACGTGGGATCCTCCCGGACCGGGGCACAAACCCGTGTCCCCTGCATCTGCAGGCAGACTCCTAACCACTGCACCACCAGGGAAGCCCTGTATATTTCTTTATTGCAAGCACTTTGACAGTATTTCATGTACATGTAGTAAATGTATTATCATTTTAAAAAGTTTTCTTTCCAGCGAAACTGAGATACATACTAGTTATTTTACGTACATTAAAATGATATTTACCTTAGCAAATGATGATTTAGAAAACTTACCATCAGATGCTATATTTCACTATACTTGCTTTTAGTTGGCACGATGTGGGGTAAAGTGACATCTATCTCCTTTGTACAAATTATGTAGTACTAGGTTATTAGGCGCTTTAAAAATTCTACCCCTCCTTACTTTCTATGTTCTTTACCTGTTTTCTTTTTCTCCATAGCACCATCACCATCTAATGTAACATATAATTAACTTTGTTTTTTATTGATTATATATTTCCACCCTTTAGAATGTAATTTCCACTAAGGCAAGGATATTGGTGTATTTTATTCACTGCTGTTGCCCCCATGCACATAGCAGGCAATTGATAAATATTTGTTGAATGATTGTAGTTCTTATATAAATTAATTTAACTACTTTAATGGAATAATTAAGAAAGGGGTGTCTTCACTGACTTTTCAAAAAGATGTTTACTATTTTTAATTACTTGACTTGCTTTAACTTCTTAAGACATGATCTTTCTAAAAGCTCTTTGTGAGAAGCAGAGTGCTATGCGATTCCATTTCCAACAGAGTTTGGACTCCCACTCCACTGCAAATCTCTTTACTTATCCAGCTATTTGCATATGGATTCCTTAGGGGTTTATATCATTCAAACCTACATTACAAGCATTGCAAATCTACTTGCCTTTCTAGGTCATTGGGGAAATGATTTAATTCTCTGGTGAGCTTAATAAAGTTGCCTGTACAGGAATAAGAAAAACCAAGTAGGCAATGCTCACCTTTGTTCTTTTCATGTGTTTGCATAACTATTTTCTACAACATTAAATTTGCAGTTGTGGCAAAAAAGAGACTTTTCTTTCTTAGAATCTCATATTACTTACTTGTGGTGTACTTGAAGAGCTACTTTAATAAAAGGTCATTTGAGTGTGGGTTGTAACGGAGCATCATTCCCATTGGTATTAACTCTCAGTATTGTAGGCTAATAAAAGCCATAATGTGAAAATATGAATAATCCCCAAATAATTCCCATTGTGCTTTAGAATTCATTACATGCCCTTTTAAATCTAGCCTGTCTTTTTAATTATGTGTTGCTTGTGTTAATAATAAAATTAATTTCCGAGTAACATATTGGTTCGGCAATTCTCGAGAACAAGAACCATATCTTAATTCATTTTGAAACAACCAAAGCAGCACTCAGCCATTGTCTTGCATATGGTAAGTCCTAAATAAATTTTGAATGAATATATCCTTGGATGAGTGAGGAAAACAAGTAGATATTGAAGGCAAGCCTGACCAAGGCAATAAAAATAAAACGATCATTACAGAGAACAGAGTAGTGGTTACCAGAGAGGAAGGGGCTGGGAGGCGGTGGAGGCGTGGGGAATGGGTAAGGAAGGTCAACTCTATGGTAACAGACAGAAACTAAATTTTTTATGGTGAGCATGCTGTGTTGTACACAGAAGCAGAAATATAATGTTGTACACATGCATCTTACATAATGTTATAAACCAATGTTATGTCAATAAAGATAAATAAACACACAAAACAAATAAAAATAAATAAATAAGAATCATTAATACATTTCACTTAAAATCATGAATATTTGATATTGGGTCCCACAATATAAAGAAGTCAGAAATCATTCACTTTCTCAAGCTATCCCATTTGAATGAGCCATTTTAACCTACGTTGTAACTCAAACTTCCAAATGAATATTTTACATTTGTTTACTATTATAAAAAGCTGTTTCATGAGAGTAGGCTTATTTTGCTTTTCTTTTCTAGACATATGATTCTAACAACTTAGAAAAGTTTCTCAAATATCCTTTTGTTCATTCATATCAACTGTCATTTTATTGAGGTCACATTTTCCGACAAGAGTAAAATTTCTTTCACTGTACTTGGGAAAGTTGGGGAGTGGGATTCTAAGAATTTTAGAAGGATTGCTGATTAGCTATCCTTCTAAACTATATGTATATATGGGTGTATGTTGTAACCAAAGATACAAAAGAAATAAAAAATTTGCTAAATAGGTGTACATTCCTTAAGAAATCAAAAATAAAATTTTATAGGAATGCCTAACATTTATTTTTAGGCTAACAGTGTTATCCTTTAAAAAAAGAAGAAAATTTTAATAACCAATGGATTCTCTACTAAAACAATATTTTCTTGTAACCATCCCAATTGAATGAAATAATACATTTCTGGTATAAATGAATTTCTAAAAATTTTGAAAAGATCTTTTAAAAAATATATATTTTATATAAGAGCATTTTCCCTTATTATCCAATTACACATTAGCAATAACAACACGGAGCAGTGACACAGTTATATCTCAGATCTGTAAAAGCATGAAAATAATAATGTATGCTAACCTTGAGATCTTATGAACGCCAGTATCTTCCTGAAGAATCTATGCCTCTGAAAACATCTTTTCAGTCTGTTGATATCTCCTTATTTTTTCCTTATAAAAGAAAATATGTTTCAATATGTTACATAATGTTGTATTTTCAAAGAGTAAAGCTGATGACAGGGTGTAAATATAAAGTGACACAGAGGAAAATCAATAGAAATCTTGGAATATAAATAAGGCATTAAATTTAGAACTGAATGATTGTACTGTATATAAATTAGTGCAGAAAGAACATTCATCTTAGAAAAATGTAGTAAATTTCTAATCATTCATACATGTTCATTCATTTATTTACCTGTTATTCAATCAACAACTGTTACTATGGATAAGAAATTAAAGGCATTTTATCTTATCAATCAGCATTACACTAGATTTAAATAACTTTCTAGTCTCCAGGAGATTCGTATCTTCAAGACACAAAAATAAACAGGAAAATCAAAATATTGTAGCTAGATAGTTGATGAAAATCACAATGAATATTTATTATGATTAGTGCAATAATTTAAAGAGATGATAAAATCCTGGCAGTAATTACGTGCTTTTATTTCCCCAGACTAAAATATATATAATTACTTTTCCTAAAGATTAATAAACTTTCCATTCTAATATGTTAAGATAAATCATTATGTCCATATACAAGTGTAACAATTTTCCTTAAACATGATGTAGAGAAACTTGTGAAGTGTGCTTCATTTATTGTGTTTCCACAATAGCCAGAAATGCACTATTACTGATCATAGCCAATAACAATAGCTAATGTAGAAATACTGTAAATGGGTTATTGAATGGAGAAATAGACTGGGCAAACAATTTATGCTGATGGCATTCAAACAAGCTTAAAACATCAAAAATCCCTAAGAAAAAAATTGTCTCAGGACAATTGTGTCTCCAGGAGCTTCTTTCTCCATTTAAACTTTATGTGTGTCTATACGGATATGCA
Organism: Phocoena phocoena; assembly: GCF_963924675.1. Classification (NCBI taxonomy): domain Eukaryota; kingdom Metazoa; phylum Chordata; class Mammalia; order Artiodactyla; family Phocoenidae; genus Phocoena; species Phocoena phocoena. The sequence goes on along the minus strand of NC_089225.1, from coordinate 48,832,357 downwards.
CGGTTACTTGGCAGAACAAACTAGAATACCTGCAGTACTCACAACACCACTATTTGAGTGGGATTGCAGTCCCATGGGTGGCCTTAGCAGTGACAAGTGACATCTGGGACTGATTTGTGGACACATATAACTATCTCAGGTACTATGAAAAATATTCAAGGAGGGTGATATTTATGGAAGACGTGTAATATGTATACTAATGTAAATGTAACATCATTTGTCCTCAAAAATCTTTTGTTGTGCTCATCTAAAGAACCTCAGTTTCCGATTATGAGTTCTGTGAAAAACAAAATTGACATAAACCTATATTATCATTTTAAAATGTGCACCTAACACTTATGGTTTATATCTAGTCTTTACTAATACCTGGGGTTCAATTGAGAAATTCCCTGAGAACCAGTTTTCACTTTTAGAAATTTCTGCAATGTCACAGGGCTGGAGGGAAAGGTGAACACCACCTCTCCTAGTTCCAGGCCCTATGGCTTCCCGGTTGCCCACGTACATTACTGCAAATCAACTTACAAATCCCAGCAGCCATTCAGAGTGGCAAGTGAGGGTCAAGGCTCTCTCCTGTGTTTGTCAACATTTTCTCTAAAGGGCACCTTTAGCAGGTCAATGAGGCACAAACTCTTGCTGGCATGTTTTAATCAATAGCCATGCTAGACTTCACTGAGGTCATTGAAGGTCACATCTCAGTGGTGGCCTTGACTGAGCTATAAGATCAGCTTGTGTTGTTTATAGTGGATGATTCAGTGGTTAGATATAACGAATTTTAACTTGTTTAAAACACTCTTAACTGTTGCCATCTCTAAAAAAATAACTTTCTTGCAAATGTGGGGATTTTGAGAATACACTTGTTCCTCCAAGGATCAGGGAGTTTGAGACCCCCAAGCTGATCACTTCTGCAAGTCTGGAAGCCTGCTTCATCTCACAGTTTCAGTATGTCAAAAGGAAATAGTCTATGAACACAAATGAAGAAATGTGAATTAGCTGTTCAGGTTTTCTAAGGCAATAATACGACTTGTAAGTTCAGGGCAATAGTTTAGTTATATTTGCAATTGCATCTCAAAATACAGAATTGCATAATTAACATGCCTGCAACCAGCAAAAGCATCTTTCACTCTGAAGGACAACTTCCCGACAGAAGCAAAGGGCCTAGGGCAAAGGAATCTAGCAGGAAAGACCAATCTGCCATGTACAGTTTGGCCCTATTTTTTTTTTAGAGGTTTTTTTTTTTGCGGTACGTGGGCCTCTCACTGCTGTGGCCTCTCCCGCTGCGGAGCACAGGCTCCAGATGCGCAGGCTCAGCGGCCACGGCTCACGGGCCCAGCTGCTCCGCGGCACGTGGGATCCTCCCGGACCAGGGCACGAACCAGTGTCCCCTGCATTGGCAAGCGGACTCCCAACCAATGCACCACCAGGGAAGCCCTGGCCCTATTTTTTTTAAGAGAATAAAACGCCACTGACAATCACATTGATTCTATTTAGAATGATTTCTTAAGTAACAATACCACTTCAATTTTGTACCTTCATACACCTGGTAAAGTGCGGTTATCAAAATATATGCAGCCCTTAATCCACTCTTTAACAAACAACAAAATAATTAATTTCCATTTTTTCCTAATATGTGTTGAACTATAATGAAGAGTATCACATGACCAAAAAAGTTTCTAAAATGATGATAGCACTTAGTCATTCTATTTCAGTAAAAGTGGGGACAAGAGTTATCAAAAGAAATTAAATCAGTCCTAGTTAGACTATTTACATATCAGGTGGTCACCATGGGATTTTTCCACTCAATCAGCTGTGCTCCAAAGTGTGCAAACAATTCTCTGAAAGAGTTCAGACAGATCTCTATTTAAAGACATGGGAAAAGACATAACTATAATTACTAGGAATTTGCAAGAACTATAAGAAAATTTGGGTGAAAATTTAGGTAAAAATTTAAAAAACCTAAAGGAGTAGATAATTTCCCAGAAAATTGTAAATTAGCAAGACTGACCCAAGAAAAGGTGCAAACCTGACTAGACAGATTATCATAAAAGAGATTGAAAAGATGTTTCAGATTCTACCATCACAAGAGCAATGTATCAGTAGGGTATGGGGAAGCCTTAAAGAATCTTTGTGACGAAAAGTCTCCAATAAACCATACACTTCATCAACACAATTTTCTTGACCTCTACACATTTTTCTGTTGTCCCACTCATGTTCACGTTTCCCCACTTAACTGAATTTAGGGTCCATTATTCATCATTGTAATCTCTTCTTCACATATACACTCACCATGAAGGACTTTTTCTCTCTTTTTCAAACCAATGTGACAAAAAAAAAAAAATCAGCTAGTTAAACTCAACTCTCTTCCTACTATGAACCTGCCTCTAGTAGCTGAACGGATGATAATGACTAGAGAAAATGTAGGCTATTGCAAGTGGGTCCCCAGTAGTCGTGCCTGACAATCTAATATCACATTTCCCTTATTAATTCATAATTCAATTCTATGATACCATGAAAAGGCACCTTTACTTCTTTTCAACTGTCCAACATTTCTTCCCATCTTTTCCATCTCGGTTTATGATATTGCTTCTAAGAAAATTGATAGAACTCCAGGGCCTGGAACTTCTTTCCTTCTTCGTACTATATTCCATGTACTCTTGATATTTGTACCCAAACAGTCAGCCTTCAATCCTGTTATGATGGAGAAACTGTTCTTTCTCCCACCTAAGGTCATCTCCTTCTCTTAAGCTTTGGATTCTAATTTCCTCTCACCAATTCTAGGTTTTGCTACTTTAACGATCCCCTCTTTCTTCTGCATCATCATTTCTCTCCTGTTTTACTCTATTATGCCCTTTGTCTGCAAATATGTTGTAATATCTCCAAACTTAAAAATAAATTCCCTTTCTATCATTTCCCCATCTCACTATCACTTTATTTCTCCACTTCGTTTTGTAGCAACTTCCCAAGAGAAGGTATTCTCCATTTCTCAGATGTAATTCTATATTGAACTCCCCAAAATTAGACTGTGGAACTGGTCCACAGTTCCACTGAAATAGCATTTATCAAGGTCATCAGTGAATTTGAATATTACCAAATCCAATGGTAAATTTTCAGTCCTTATCTTCAATATCTCAAGAGATTTTGACTCAGATTTTCAGTTCAGTCTTGAGCTATTTCTTTACCTGGCTTGCAACATACCATGCACAGAGTAGGGTTTTCTCCTACCTCATTTACTGCCCTTCCTCAACCTTCCTGCCTGATTTCTTCCATTCTTCCTAACCTCTAAATCCTCTCATGGATTGAGGTCTGAGACTTTTCTATCTGACTTTTTCCTAAGAAAGCAGATCTGGTCCTATGTCTTTAAATACCACCATTTATTTGTGATTCTCAAATTTAGATATGTAGCCTGGACCTCTTCTCAGAATTTTAGATTTTTATACATACTGCCTACTCTAATCTACAGCTCCACTTAAATGGCTAATAGGCTTTTCAAATTTTAATATGTCAAAAAATAAGTTAAAAATGAAAGAAAGATGGAAGGAAGGAAGAGAAAGAAAGAAAGAAAGAAAGAAAGAGAGAGAAAGAAAGAGAGAAAGAAAGAAAGATAACAAATCTCAGGCTTCCTCCTCTTACTTCAGTCTTACCCATTTTAGTAAATGACATCACCATTTACCCAATGACTCATATTAAAAACCTAACTCTTTGAGAAATGGCTAATTCTAGGATTGGGACAGGGTAAATACAAGATGAACCTGAATCATCTTACAGTAATGAAAAGTAAGAAAGGGAAAGAAAAAAGGATAGGCACATGAGAAGTCTATGTCATGTGAGAAGGACAGAAGGACTGACCTGAAAGAACTCTCAATGGTCAAAGTTGGACTAATTTAAGCAATAAAAATTAATGACAGTATTAGATTATAACCCAAAGAATAAAATGAGTATCTGTGAGTCTATAATGATATAAATAAATGACTAAATAAATAAATAGGAGAGAAGGAACAAATCTTCCTTACATTAAATTCTGTGATATGATATTTATGACTTCACATAAAAATGCATGTGTGTCTGCATAAAAGAGAATTATTCAAGGAAACCAATTTTGAAGCACAGAATAGTTTTTGGACATTGGGTCCACTTTTTTTTTCAAGCAGAAACCAACTTTTAAATATAAAATTGATTGCAGGGCTCCTTAATTTCACAAGGAAAATACAGAATTGCTGCTAGAATTGATCAGATTCCCAAGAAATGCATAAATTCTTACAGATGGTCCTAGGAACATAGCTAAATTGCAGACTGTGTTAGTCAGTGTACTTTCATGCTCAGCTGCAGAAAATAGAAATTAAACTTAAAAAAAGAAAAAGCAATATCCACTGACAGAAGTAAAAGAGGAAGATCTTTACAGACTTGTTCCCTCCACTTTCAGTTAATGAAGCAGTCTACAGTATCTATTTTAATTGTTTTGATTCTCCTGCATGGAAACCACATAGTCACTATTCTGCAGGGTAGGAATGCCCAAATAATGTCTTAAAGGGTTGCTGGCGCTGCCCTGACAACTTCCATTCTCTTAAATGAGAAAAAAACACATATTTGTTACTTAAGAATATGTTCTTCTCTGCCACTGTAAGATGTAAGGAGCCTCACCAAAATTTCCCTGTAGAAAGTGCCCAGCACCTAATTACTACTTAATGTGTTTATATACTTTCTCCACATTTCAGGAATATTGCATGTAGTGGCAGACAGAAATGGGGTATATATAATTATGTATTTAATCTGACCCCAAATTGGTCTGCTTGCAACACCAAGGAGCTCACTGGCTAATGTCAAGTATGTGTGGATGAAGAAAAGAAAAAGTCTAGGGCTTCCCTGGTGGCGCAGTGGTTGAGAGTCCGCCTGCTGATGCAGGGGACACGGGTTCGTGCCCCAGTCCGGGAAGATCCCATATGCTGCAGAGCGGCTGGGCCCGTAAGCCATGGCTGCTGAGCCCCTGCGTCCGGAGTCTGTGCTCTGCAACAGGAGAGGCCACAAAAAGTCTAGATATCATATGAGGAAATTTTGTTACAGAAGTCTATCTATTGATAGACTTCATGATAGATGACTTAATAATAAAGTGATTTTACCATAAAGTGAATAATGACTGAACACTGAGTGAAGATTTTTACAGATATGAGTAGAGAAATGAAGATTCAGTGCAGTTCGAGAGAAATATTAGTGGCATGACAATGTAATAAAAAGTGTTTAGGCTCTGGAGTACCAAAAAAACAGAGGTTGACATCTTTTGATGTTTTCATCTTTCTTCTGTGACTTTGGGCAAATTACATAACATCAGTTTCTTCATATATTGAATGGGCTTATGAACTCTGATTTTGCATTTTGTAGGGAAGTCAGTAGACAAGGCAGTCAGGAAATGCAATTTTCAGAGGAAGGGCAGAGACTGAACATAAATGGGCACATAGTTGACACACTAAGACAATCCTCATGAAGACATGAGCTATTTCACCATCTGAGCTGTTAGAGCCAGGGTTGGAAAAGACTGCTCCTTGTCTTCAAGAATATAGTGCTAGAGGGGGGACCTTCAAGATGACGGAGTAGTAAGACGTGGAGATCACCTTTCTCCCCACAAATACATCAAAAATACATCTACAGGGCTTCCCTGGTGGCGCAGTTGTTGAGAGTCTGCCTGACGATGCAGGGGACACGGGTTCGTGCCCCGGTCCGGGAAGATCCCACATGCCACGGAGCGGCTGGGTCCGTGAGCCATGGCCGCTGAGCCTGTGCGTCCGGAGCCTGTGCTCCGCAACGGGAGAGGCCACAACAGTGAGAGGCCCGTGTACCACAAAAAAAAAAAAAGAAAATATGTCTACATGTGGAACAACTGTTACAGAACACCTACTGAATGTGGCCAGAAGACCTCAGACTTCCCAAAAGACAAGAAAATCCCCATGTACCTGGGTAGGGCAAAAGAAAAAAGAAAAAACAGAGACAAAAGAGTAGGGACTGGACCTGCACCTCTGGGAGGGAGCTGTGAAGGAGGAAAAGTTTCCACACACTAGGAAGCCCCTTCACTGGCGGAGACAGAGGGTCTGAGAAATGTCTGAAGAGATTATAATTGAAAATTTCCCTAACATGGTAAATGAAATAGTCAATCAAGTCTAGGAAGGGCCGAGAGTCCCATACAGGATAAATCCAAGGAGAAACAGGCCAAGACACATATTAATCAAACTATCAAAAATTAAATACAAAGAAAAAGTATTAAAGGCAGCAAGGGAAAAGCAACAAATAACATACAGGGGAACCCCCATAAGGTTAACAGCTGATCTTTCAGCAGAAACTCTGCAAGCCAGAAGGGAGTGACAGGACACGTTTAAAGTGATGAAAGGGAAAAACCTACAACCAAGATTACTCTGCCCAGTAAGGATCTCATTCAGATTCGACACAGAAATTAAAACATTTACAGACAACCAAATTTAAGAGAATTCAGCCCTACAAAACCAGCTTTACAACAAATGCTAAAGGAACTTCTCCAGTCAGGAAACACAAGAGAAGAAAAAGACATAAAAAAACAAACCCAAAACAATTAACATATGGTAATAGGAATATACATATCGATAATTACCTTAATTGTAAATGGATTAAATTCTCTAACCAAAAGACACAGACTGGCTGAATGCATACAAAAATAAGATCTGTATATATGCTGTCTACAAGAGATCCACTTCAGACCTAGAGACACATACAGACTGAAAGTGAAGGGATGGAAAAAGATTTTCCATGCAAATGGAAATCAAAAGAAAGCTGGAGTAGCAATTCTTATATCAGACTAAATAGACTTTAAAATAAAGACTATAACAAGAGACAAAGAAGGACACTACATAATGATCAAGGGATCAATCCAAGAAGAAGATGTAACAACTGTAAATATTTATGCACCCAAAATAGGAGCACCTCAATACATAAGGCAAATGTTAACAGCCATAAGAGGGGAAATTGACAGTAACACAATAATAGTAGGGGACTTTAACACCCCACTTTCACCAATGGACTGATCATCCAAAATGAAAATAAATAAGGAAACACAAGCTTTAAATGACACATTAAAAAAGATGGACTTAACTGATATTTATAGGACATTCCATCCAAAGACAATAGAATACACTTTCTTCTCAAGTGCTCATGGAACATTCTGCAGGATAAATCATATCTTGGGTCACAAATCAAGCCTTGGTAAATTTAAGAAATTTGAAATCGTATCAAGTACCTTTTCTGATCACAATGCTATGAGAATAGGTATCAATTACAGGAAAAAAACTGTAAAAAATACAAACACATGGAGGCTAAACAATATGCTACTAAATAACCAAGATCACTGAAGAAATCAAAGAGGAAATCAAAAAATACCTAGAAACAAATGACAATGAAAACACGATGGCCCAAAACCTATAGGATGCAGCAAAAGCAGTTCAAAGAGGGAACTTTATAGCAATACCTTCCTACCTCGAGAAACAAGAAAAATCTCAAATAAAAAACCTAACCTTACACCTAAAGCAATTAGAGAAACAAGAACAAAAAAACCCAAAGTTAGCAGAAGGAAAGAAATCATAAAGATCAGAAGATCAGAAAAAAATGAACAATAAATGAAGGAAACAATAGCAAAGATCAATAAAACTAAAACGGGTTCTTTCAGAAGATAAACAAAATTGATAAACCACTAGCCAGGCTCATGAAGGAAAAAAAGGGAGAAGACTCAAACCAACACAACCAGAAATGATAAAGGAGAAATAACAACTGACACTACAGAAATACAAAGGATCATGAGCTATTGCTACAAGAAACTATATGCCAATAAAATGGACAACATGGAAGAAATGGACAAATTCTTAGAAAAACACAACCTTCTGAGACTGAACCAGGAAGAAATAGAAAATATAAACAGACCAATCACAAGCACCAAAATTAAAACTGTGATTTAAAATCTTCCAGCAAACAAAAGCCCAGGACCAGCTGGCTTCACAGGCAAATTTTATCAAGCATTTAGAGAAGAGCTAACACCTATCCTTCTCAAACTCTTCCAAAAAATAGCACAGGGAGGAAATGCTCCCAAACTCATTTTATAAGGCCACCATCACCCTGATAACAAAACCAGAAAAAGATGTCACAAAAAAAGAAAACTACAGGCCAATATCCCTGATGAACATAGATGCAAAATTCCTCAACAAAATACTAGCAAACAGAATCCAACAGCACATTAAAATGATCCTACACTATGTTCAAGTGGGGTTATCACAGGAATGCAAGGACTCTTCAATATATGCAAATCAAGCAATGTGATATACCAAATTAACAAACTGAAGGATAAATACCATGTGATCATCTCAATAGATGCAGAAAAAGCTTCTGACAAAATTCAACACCCATTTATTATAAAAACTCTCCAGAAAGTAGGCATAGGGGGAACTTAACAAAATAAAGGCCATATATGACAAACCCACAGCCAACATCATTCTCAATGGTGAAAAGCTGAAATAATTTCCTCTAAAATCAGGAACAGGACAAGGATGCCCTCTCTCACCACTATTATTCAACATAGTTTTGGAAGCTTTAGCCACAGCATTCAGAGAAGAAAAAGAAATAAAAGGGATCTAAATAGGAAAAGAAGAAGTAAAACTGTCACTGTTTGCAGATGACATGATACTATACATAGAGAATCCTACAGATGCTACCAGAAAACTACTAGAGCTAATCAATGAATTTGGTAAACTGGCAGGATATGAAATTAATGCACAGAAATCTCTTGCATTCCTATACACTAATGATGAAAAATCTGAAAGAGAAATTAAGGAAACACTCCCATTTATCACTGCAACAAGAAGAATAAAATACCTAGGAATAAACCTACCTAAGGAGACAAAAGACCTGTTTGCAGAAAACTATAAGACACTGATGAAAGAAATTAAAGATGATACAAACAGATGGAGAGATATACCATGTTCTTGGATTGGAAGAATCAACATTGTGAAAATTACTAATACTACCCAAAGCAATCTACAGATTCAGTGCAATTCCTATCAAATTACCAATGGCATTTTTCCCCGAACTAGAACAAAAAATTTCACAATTTGTATGGAAACACAAAAGACCCTGAATAGCCAATGCAATCTTGAGAAAGAAAAACAGAGCTGGAGGAATCAGGCTCCCTGACTTCAGACTATACTACAAAGCTAAAGTAATCAAGACAGTATGGTACTGGCACAAAAACAGAAATATAGATCAATGGAACAGAAATGGATAGAAAGCCCAGAGATAAACCCACACACATATGGTCACCTTATTTTTGATAAAGGAGGCAAGAATATACACTGTAGAAAAGACAGTATCTTCAATAAGTGGTGCTGGGAAAACTGGACAGCTACATGTCAAAGAATGAAATTAGAACACTCCCTAACACCATACACAAAAATAAACTCAAAATGGATTAAAGACTTAATTGTAAGGCCAGATACTATAAAACTCTTAGAGGAAAACATAGGAAGAACACTCTTTGACATAAATCACAGCAAGATCCTTTTTGACCCACCTCCTAGAGAAAGGGAATAAAAACAAAAATAAACAAATGGAACCTAACCTAATGAAACTTAAAAGCTTTTGCACAGCAAAGGAAACTATAAGCCAGACGAAAAGACAACCCTCAGAATGGGAGAAAATATTTGCAAATGAAGCAACTGACAAAGGATTAATCTCCAAAATTTATAAGCAGGTCATGCAGCTCAATAACAAAAAAACAAGCAAACCAATCCAAAAATGGGCAGAAGACATAGACATTTCACCAAAGATAATATACAGATTGTCAACAAACACACAAAAGGATGCTCAACATCACTAATCATTAGAGAAATGCAAATCAAAACTGCAGTGAGGTATCACCTCACACTGTTCAGAATGGCCATCATCAAAAAATCTACAAACAATAAATGCTGGAGAGGGTGTGGAAAAAAGGGAACCCTCTTGCACTGTTGGTGGGAATGTAAATTGATACAGCCACTATGGAGAACCGTATGGAGGTTGCTTAAACAACTAAAAATAGAACTACCATATCACCCAGCAATCCCACTACTGGGCATATACCCTGAGATAACCGTAATTCAAAAAGAGTCATGTACCACAATGTTCATTGCAGCTCTATTTACAATAGCCAGGACATGGAATCAACCAAAGTGTCCTCTGACAGATGAATGGATAAAGAACATGTGGCCCATATATACAATGGAATATTACTCAGCCATAAAAAGAAACGAAATTGAGTTATTTGTAGTGAGGTGGATGGACCTAGAGACTGTCATACAGAGTGAAGTACGTCAGAAAGAGAAAAATAAATACCGTATGCTAACACATATATATGGAATCTAAAAAAAAAAAAAAAAGGTTCTGAATAACCTAGCAGCAGGAAAGGAATAAAGACGCAGATGTAAAGAATGGACTTGAGGACATAGGGAGGGGGAAGGGTAAGCTGAGACGAAGTGAGAGAGTGGCATTGACATATATACACTACCAAATGTAAAATAGATAGCTAGTGGGAATCAGCAGCATAGCACAGGAAGATCAGCTTGATGCTTTGTGACCACCTAGAGGGGTGGGATAGGGAAGGTGGGAGGGAGACGCAAGAGGGTGGGAATATGGGGATATATGTATACATATAGCTGATTCACTTTGTTATACAGCAGAAACTAACACAGCAATGTAAAGCAATAAAGATGTTTAAAAAACAGTTAAAGCATTAAAATCCGAAAAATATATATATATAGTGCTAGGAAGATGTGTATGTCTATGTGTAGGCACATATCTTCCATAGATCTTAAGGGAAACCCAATACCCCATATGCAGTGGGAGAAAATGAGGCCCTCCCATAGTGAGAACAGAGCCAAGTCATTGGGGTCGGAGGAAGTGCTGAGGTTGGTATTTGACCTCCAGATCCCCTTTTGCCTTTCTCAGTTACTTGAACTAAGATTGCTCTTTTTTGTTTAAGCTAGATTGTGTAGGGCTTCTTCACTTGAGTAAAAAGTCTTGACCAACATAATCGTGACCATTAACTGACTATTTTACAGAAGTGCTAGGACATATGCCAAGTATTACCAGTAAAAGAAATGCAATTAAAGAACGGGTATAGTTATTTATTACCAGTAAGGGAAATTAAGTCAATGTGGTTGTGTTGAGAGGTCCTGTTTTACCGTCATACTGAATGAATTCTCTCCCTCTTTTATCTTACATAGAGAATTTAAATACTAAAAAATTTTAAAAAAAGAAATCTAAAAAGGTAATTTCTCCCAGCCTTTTAAGATAGAGGAACCAGTTGATTTCTTTGTTTCATGCCTGGTAATCAGACTACAAAATGAATGCAGATCATTGCCAGATGGAGGCTATCAAAACAAAAATTGGCCACAAAGAAACAAAAATGTGTTTAAAGTTAATCTGCAGCTACAATATGTGGGATGCTGAACAGAGCAGTTTTCTTCCCTTTTATCGTACCTCAATGTTGAAGAAAGATTTTTTTTAATAAAGTGAATGATTTATCCTTTAACCCATTTGCAAAATAGGTAAAGAAGACTCAACAAACCACTATATCTATTTATTTGTACTAAACACTAGTGTTTCTAGCTTTTCCTTCTTTCACATTAAGCAATATCTATACTTCATCTTTTTACTACTCCCCAGTTAAGTGGGAAAAAGTATAGCGTTTTTTTGGCCCATTTTTTTCTTATTACCATATGTGTGTGTGTATGTGTTTTTGTGTGAATTTGAAATGCATTTTGAAACATTTTATTGTGTTTATTTATTTTTGTAGCCTTTGATCAATGTCTCCATGTTTCCCCCACCCTCCAGCCTCTGGAAACCATCAGTCTATTCTTGTTCTATGAGTTTGTTTGTTTTTTAATATCACATATAAGTGAGATCATACAGTATTTGTCTTTCTCTGTCTGACTTATTTCACTTAGCATTAATGCCCAAAATTCCATCCATGTTGTCACAAACGGCAGGATTTTCTTCTTTTTATGGCTGAATAATAGCCATTGTATATATACACCACAACTTCTATATTCATTCATCCATCAATGGACATAGGTTGGTTATTGTAAATAATGCTGCAATGAACATAAGGGGTGCATATTTCTCTTTGAGATAGTGATTTTATTTCCTCTGGGCATTTGCCCAGATGTGGGAATATGGTATTAATTTTTTGAGGAACCTCATATTGTTTTCCATAGTGGCTGCACAGGGCTTCCTTATTTCTCCACGTTCTTGCCAACATTTGTTATCTCTTGTCTTTTTGACAGTAGCTATTCTAACAAGTGTGAGGTAATTTCTCATTGCTGTTTTGATCTGCATTTCCCTGATGATTACTGAAGTTGAGCACCTTTTCATGAACTTGTTGGTCATTGTACGTCTACTTTGAAAAAATTCTATTCAGTTCCTTTGCCCATTTTTTAATGGATAATTTATTTATTATTGAGTTTCATGAATTCCTTATATATTTTGAATATTAACTCCTTATCAGATATATTATTTGCAAATACTTCCTCTATTCCATGGATTGCTTTTTCATTTTTTTGATTGTTCTATTTGCTATGCAGAGCTTTTCAGCTTGATGTAGTATTACTTGTTGATTTTTCCTTTTGTTGCTTGTGCTTTTAGTGTCATTTCCAGAAACCCACCGCCAAGACCAATGTCAAGGAGATTTTCCCATATATTTTCCTTTAGGAGTTTTGCAGTTTTCAGCCTTACAATTAAGTCTTTAATCCTTTTCAAGTTAATTCTTGTGAATGGTGTATGATAGAGGTCTAGTTTCATTATTTTTATATGAATGTACAGTTTTTCCAGTACCATTTATTGAAGAGACTCTCCTTTCTTCATTGAGTGTTTTTGACTCCCTTGTAAAGTATTAGTTGGTCAAACATGCCTAGGTTTATTTTAGGGGTATTTAATCTGTTCCAGTGATCTATGGTCTGTTTTTATGCCAGTACCACACTGTTTTAATTACTATAGTTTTGTAATACAGTTTGAAATAAGGAAGAGTGATGCCTTCAACTTTGTTCTCTCTCAATGAAACATATTTTTAAGTGGATTTTAAAATAACCTTGAACATTTTTAAGGATCTCTTAATACACCCACATTTCCAGACTAAATTATATTCTCATGTGAAATTAAAGAATATTTCATGACAAAACAGAGTCAAAAGCAATAATAGTTTTATATTAGAAAAAATAGTTTTCACTTCATCATATTAAAAGTTTGAAGAAAAATAGGATTATCTTGATATATTCCAGTAAAGAATTTGATGTAACTTTACATTCATTATTAATTAAAAACCTTTAATGGAAGGATACCTCCTTAATATAGGATAAAGGATATCCCACAGTCAAATTAAAGGTGAAAACATGGAAACATTTCCATTAAAAGAAAAAAACCCTATGCCTTTCTTAGTACCAAAAAATAATCTGTTAGAACATATATAGAAAAGTCTCATTCATAACAGGTACAAAAATATTTTACAAACTTAGGGACTCAAGAAAAATTCACTGCAAGAAGAAAAGCATAAAACTCTACTGTGGGTAAAATGACAGTTAAATATGGAAAGATTATCTGGCATTCCTGGAATGGAATTATAAGGTGTCAATTTGCCTTATGGCCCAAATTAACCTATAAATTTAATGTAAATCCAATGGCATAGCAGTGGTTTTTTTGGTAGCCCGACAATATTCTTATAAAATTCAAATAATAATTATGTGAGAATAGCTAATAGAGTCTTTAAAGAGTATGGTAGTGTATTGTGTTTCTCTTCATAGCAGTGGGTTAGGGAAAATTAGGAACTCCTATGTGACATAAAACTTACTACAGAGTCATAATATAACAGTGTTGTTGGTTTAGGTATAACCATCTAGATGATGAAATAGAAAGAAAACTACAGACACTGATCCTACTACAAATACTGAATAAGAATTTGGTTCAAGATAAGAACAGAACTTCAAATTGATAGAAAATATTATATTATTCAGTATATGATTTTAGGAAAACTGGAAATTTATCTCTTTCATAGAGTATGCCAACATAATTTTCAATTGGTCTAATGATCTAAATTTTTAATGGAAATTTATGAAAGTTCTAGAGGAGGTTATTTGTGTGCAATTAATCTTGGGAACTGAGGTCTCCCTAAACATCTCCTAAAAGTCAAATCCATGATACATTTGACCACAGTGACATATTTCTATAGCAAACATAAACAGAGTTAAAAGACCAATGACAAAATAGGAATGATACTATTGCTTATAGGTTAATCAAAAATCCTTAATATAAAACAATGAAAAAGAAAATCATAATAAAAAAAGAACCAAAATAGACAATTTATACACACAAAAAAAGGCAAATAAATAAATATATAAATAATTAGCTTCCTACTATTCAGCGAAATTCAAGTTAAAGCATTAAGAGAATATCAGTTTTGCTCAGTGCTTTGTGACCACCTAGAGGAGTGGGATAGGGAGGATGGGAGGGAGACACAAGAGGGAGGAGATATGGGGATATATGTATATGTATAGCTGATTCACTTTGTTATAAAGCAGAAACTAACACACCATTGTAAAGCAGTTATAATCCAATAAAGATGTTAAAAAAAAGAGAAAGAATATCAGTTTTTACCTATCAAATTGGCCAGGTGTATATGTATGTATGTACGTATATAAGTATGCACAGAGACAGAGAGAGAGAATGCCTAGTAAGGTTGGAAAGATGTTAGAGGAAAAGGCACTCAGTTACTTCAATTACTAGAAGTGAGCACACAACCTGGTAAAATTTTCTGGAGGGCAATTAAAATGTACCCTTTGAACTATGATTTCCAACTTCAGGGGAAAATTTATAAACATAGTATAACAGCAGTAATTATATTAGTGAAAAATTCTAGAAAGCTATTGTAATAAATGGACACAATAAATCCTGTTAAGCTAAAATATATCTATATAAATTGAGAAAATATATAGATTTTTGGGAAATATTGAGAAATACATAGATAATTAAAATTACCCATAATGCCACTATTCAGAGAAAACTTAAGGTTTTCTATAGAAAATATGTGTTTCTCAATTTGTTTCTGGATCTTATTACATTCATACCTCATGTGTAAGATTTTACAAATGGAATGAAACTGCAATATAATTTTGCAATTAATGTGAATTATTTATTAATGTGAATATATTTTTATGTCAATAGATACATTTGTTTAGCTCTTTTTAATGGCCACATGGGAATCTATTATATGGGTTTTCCATAGATTATTTAACCAATTGCATAGCATATAGTTTCTTTATAATTTTTCACCATAAGAAAAAATACTGCAAAAATTAAAGCTAAAACTTTTTAAATATTTAGCTTTTTAAAGTAATAAATAAATGTTAAATATATTGATTCAAAATATTTCAATGTTCTAATCTTAGAATATTGAATTCTGATTTATTAATAAATTTAAAACTATGTAGGAAGTTTGGAGAGTGATTTCATTTATACTGACAATATTATATGCATACATTGGAAACCATGAACATGTGATATAAAAACATTTTTCCTATGGGTCTGTAGCTGTTGAAGGAGACCCTAATTGTATCCAGCAATCTTAATTAATTTCTATACAATTAGTTAGCCTATTTCACTTCACTCATGTCATGTTTAAGATGACAGAAATCATTTGATCAATTAAGACATGTACTTTTTAGAAAAAAGTCATGAACATACCAATCAAAAACAAATTTATTTAGGACCTAGTGTTATAAGAATCAAATAAAATAATTTGTTTAAAACATCTAGCACAATGCCTGGCAAGTGATAAAATGTTTAATAAAGCTTGCTATTATGATTATTAACATTAAGTAATGTGGGGGAAATATAAGACACAGCCTTTGCCATCAAGGAACTTAAAATATTGTAATTATAAATTTCAACCATTTCCATATTCTAGCTGCAAAGCTAGCGAATCCTAAAAATGTAAGAGCTGTTTTATTGAAAATAACAATGCTTATTTAGGTTGTTTATCCTGAATTCCATTCATTCTTTTTTTCATCAAAATATTTATCTCATATTGAGGGGACTTTTAAAATATATACGCTTCTTTATTAGTGTCCATAAATTTTAGTTAAGTTTACTCCCTCAGTTTTATTTTGCAGCTTATCTAGCTTTATGCATATTTTTATTTTTATTTTTTTGCAGTACGCGGGCCTCTCACTGTTGTGGCCTCTCCCGTTGCGGGGCACAGGCTCCGGACGCGCAGGCTCAGCGGCCATGGCTCACGGGCCCAGCCGCTCCGCGGCATGTGGGATCTTCCCGGACCGGGGCACGAGCCCGTGTCCCCTGCATCGGCAGGCGGACTCTCAACCACTGCGCCACCAGGGAAGCCCTATGCATATTTTTTAAAAAATCTAGGTCAAATATATGATATATATCTTACGGAGCCATGATGTTAGCATAGCATTTAATTTTAGTACTGATTAATGACCACTATAATTGTCAGCCTAGTCATCAATTTTTTTGGTAAATAAAAAATTCTAAAAGTGTGTGTGTGTGTGTGTGTGTGTGTGTGTGTGTCTAGAATTGTATATGTATCTGAAATATGTACTACTCTCTTCAAGCCAACATGATGGTTGTCATAGAAACAGCAAACAACAGAAAGTCAGAGCTGACATAGCAAGAAAATAAGGGACAACATCGTTGGAGAAATTATAAAATAGAACAGGCTAAAAAGTTAGAAAAATTAACTATGCTTAAAATTAATAGTCCTTATTTCTTCCAAACAAGTTTCCTCAAAGACGGAATTAAATACCCCAAATGCTGGCATTGTTAAGATTCAAAATATATACATTTTTTGAAATGTATAAATCGTGGGCATCAGAGCAAAGTTTAAAATGAAATATATTAAGTATTCTTAATTGTGAATATTTAAAAGTAATTTTATTAATATGATTTAAAACTAAAATATATACATTTTTATATCCACTAACATTATCATTCAATCATGGCATAAAAATATATAGCACTGAGTGCATTTCAGTCTCCACAATATCACAATTAATGGGACCCACTATTGTATTTCAGCCAGAAATATCTAGTGCTTTTAGCACTTGGTGCAGCAATCTTCACCAGCTTTCACAGTACTTTGGAAATTGTTTTATTAGAATTTGGTTTGAGGTTTTTATTTTTGTTTTTGTTTTTTGCCATGCTAAGACCACTGCAGATATCCATTAAGGATCTTAAAGTGATTTAATAGTTCATTATATAAAGCGAGTTTCATAACATTTCATTCAAATTTCTAGAATTGTAAATTACATAAATCAGTCTTCATTACTGCTCCACTGGTATAATATTTGTGATAGATAAAGCCAAATGCAAAAACTTGAGTGTCCATTTCAATTTTATTTATTTTTTTCTCTTTTTTTTTTTAAACATCCTTATTGGAGTATAATTGCTTTACAATGGTGTGTTAGTTTCTGCTTTATAAAAAAGTGAATCAGCTATACATATACATATATACTTTCCTACCTGAAAATTAAACACCATTCAAAGAAAATGCCTTTCTAGTTTCTATATGCTGACCTTTGGTTGAAAATCAAATATTTATGTTTTGTTATATTTATTATGACTGCTCTTTCTTCATTACATTTAAAAACAGTACTTTTAACCTTAATCTAATTCTCAATGGAATTCAGTAAATTTCAGACACTTAACTATTCTAGTTCATGCCTGATCACTGTAGCCGAACGTATAAAACATATGGTACAATAATTCTGTGGCCCTAAAACATTCCCGGTTTATTCCCAAATTCTTTAGACAAAAAAAGAAGTAATATTTTCAGAGTACAAACAAGTATTTTCCAGAGTGAAATGGTTAAATATTGCAGCCAATTCAGAAATAGCACCAACTGGCTTTTTTTTTTTTTTTTTTTTAGCAGAACCAGGTTTAATTCTTTTTTGCATTCACATGCACACAAGTATACTTCCCTGGAGCTGTCAGAAAGCATCAGATTGCCTGATTTGCATGATGAATTTTAAAATCTTTTGAGAAACACAAGGACAGTTGCTTCAGGCACTATGATTTTATCGTCACCATCATAAACAACAAGTATAATGCCAGTCAGCCTCTGGTATTCAAACCAAAGCCCAAAGATTATGGGACTTTGAAAATGCTGAGCAGAATTTTAATCACCTAAATTCATTTGGATCCATTTTTCAAGTCACACTATTTTGCAACTGGGTAATCATCGCCTTATTGCCCATGACCACTTCTAGATGACCCCCAAATAAAGATATGAATGATTCTTATCAAGAAGTTTATAAAATGCAAATACTCTAAGAAATATTTGTAAACAAATTACATTGTCAGGTGAAAATATTCTGATCACTAATGTAAAGGTGGTGTCTTTAATATTTAATAGCAGCTCTACTTCTTGTACTCTTTATGAAATTCAGCTACAAGATCAGTTCCATCTATAGACATCCTGAGTAAATAAGAACTGTGGGAAAATGGAAGATTTTCTATAAAGTATTTTGGATCTCATGCTAATAGGGCCTTATCCCTTGAATAATGTAAGAAATAGTACTATTAACACCACCAGAACTATCTTTATAATTAGTTTTTTATAGTACCTAACTGAGAGTTAAAACCACAAGCAATGTGTTGTTTTTCTAGATTCACTACGATATCAATATATAAAATTTTATTTGAAACTCGGTCTAATCGTGCTTTTACATTTAAAGCCAAATTTAAGTTTTTCAGGGCTTAAATCAAACAAGCAAACATAAAAGCCAATTCTTTACCTAGCCAGTAAAATGGAATATAATTACTGCATTCAGTCAGAAGCTGTGACTGAGTCTCATTGAAATGCAAGTTAAGTGGGTTTCTGAAGTCTTGAATTATTGAACAAGTAAAAGTAATGTAGGGTCCTGGAGTTCAAGGGATGGAAGGATATCATTATTATTTTTTTTTTTTCAGTGAATCCAGGATGACCATTCACCCTTCTGGCAAAAGTGGAATATACAAAGGTTTTACTTCTAAAGTAAATGAAATAACCTTCTATTCGTTAGCTGCCAGTGAAGATGCACACCGCAGACTGCATCTCACCTACTTTTCATCGTAACATTTTCACATTATCACAAGTAGCATTATGTCACCATGACAAACCAATTTCATTCATGTAAATGTAAAACAACATGTTTGCTGTAAGATATTTTCATCAATGTCAGGGACACACAAGCGAAATCTCAACAGTCTGCCCTGTCACTTACAGCAGGAGGAAGAGAAATGGTTCATTCACACTCAAATCGACTTCTCTGTCCACTACTTCTTTATGCTCATTGAATTTGTTCATAAACTCATCACTGGTATTATATTACAGCCAGGAGATATGCACACTTTCAATAGAAACCAACTGAAGAAAAAGGCAACAGAGATGAGATGCCGAAAGATGGGCTCATTCTGTTTCTAAGAGGAGCTGGCACAAAAGATACAGCCATGTCTTTCACTTGATGATTTGGGTCCCTCTACTTAGTAGTCAGTGATATAACAGACCCATCAGAGAGCAGCACAGTCTAGTAGAAAGGCCAGTCCTCTAGGGATCTATGATAAAGTTCTCTGCCACTAGCTCACATCTGGATTCTTGTCAAGTAACTCTCCCTGGGCTGTGGTCTCCACATCGGTAAAATAAGGGTCAATCTAGATGTTCTCAAAGGCTCTACTAGTTCTAACATTCTTTGAATTCAAAATGAGGGTTGACTCTACTATTTTTTTTCTTATATATAAGATCATTGGACCCTCTAAAAAAATTCAAATGCATTTTCTTCCTCAATTTGCCCAATTTTATAAAATAATAAGCATTTGTACTGGAGATTAGGCTGAGAATAACCCACGGTAACAGGAAATCCCCCTGTTACTGTCACATTTCCATCTATTCTTTTTTTACTCCTCCTCCCCACCGTTTATCCCAAATCGTTTTTATCCTCACACATTCAGTTACAAGGTGCTCAATGATGCATACCAGTGTTTCCTTACAGAGGAGTATCAGTAAATATTTCCCTCAAAACCCTTGAATACTTGCAACGAAAAGTAGCTGAAAGAGCTAATCAAACTTCGCGGCCGCTTTCACTAGCCTGCTGTCTCCTCTGTACACAACAGACATCTCCTCCTCCATAGACTCGTGCCATGGTGATGAAGCAGGAAAGTTATGACCAGACAGCAAAATAGTTATCAAATAGTTTATCGTATCAAAATAAAACCACTCTCCACTCAAACTTTTACCCTCCAGGGAACTGTTCAGGTGCTCATAACAAGTGCCTGACCTATCATTTTTCAAACCCCTGTACACTACTGGAACATTACTTTCATCTGGAAAGTATTTTGATCTGCAATTGTAAGACCTGATGGTGTTTAAATGAACATTATAGGTACTTTGTGAGCTCACAAGCTATAGAAATCAATAGGCACCTTGCATAGAGAAGGTCTGCAATTGATTTTTCCAGGAGAGAGTCAATTTGTAACTTCAGGAGAAGCATAGACAGGAGGGAGGAGGTTTAAGCATGCTGAAGGTTTAAAAACAAATCACAGGTGTGTGGAAAATGCTGCACTGCACTAGAGTAGGAAGACCTCAAAGAAACAGGGTCTAGATTGATGGTGTTGTTCGGGAGTGGCTAAAGGGGTAACAGTTGAGAAGTACTAGGAGCTCCTGCCGTGCTATATAGGGCTTGCAGAAGGAACACTCTCAAGGTACATAGAAAAGGAATTTAATAGTGTACCTGAGGCTCTTGAATTTAAACGTGTACTGTTGCTTGTCTAAGGATAAGGGCATCCAGTAGACTCATTCTCTCCAGTTTAAAAAAAAGTCGTCTGAAATTATAAAAATAATGTATTTCATTCTTGAAATTTGCCAGAAGAGTAGATCTTATGTTCTCACCACCACCACCACCGCCAAAAAAGAAAAAAAGGTAACTGTGAGGTGATAGAAATGTTCATTAGCTTGAATGTGATAATAATTTCACAATGCATACATAAGTCAAAACATCATGTTGTGCACATTAAATCTATACAATTCTTATTTATCAAAAAAGTATAAAAATTGTCTGAAAATTAATCTGTTCACTCAATAAAGAAGTCTAAGCAACATTCAATGTTCAGTGCTCTTCTAGGCACCGTGGGTGACAGTAAGGTGTGTTGTGCCTACCACAAGGCTACAGTCACTTAGAGGAAGAGGCAGAAGGCTATAGATAAATTTCAAACAAAACTTATCCCGCAAATCCACTGATTGTCAGTAACTGTCCTATGTAACTAGAGAATCTTGTTCTCAAAACAGCTATTGTTTCCTCCCTTCTCCCAAGTGTTCCTTTATCTTCTCCTTACTTTTTTATATTTTCTACAAGTTCATTAAAAATAAGTTCTACTTTAGTCAAGAGATAAATAACAGAAGCTAAACATTCCTCTAAAGTTACACCTATTTTTATTCTAAATCCTTCTAACGGTGATGAGGGAGAATTCATGAATACCAAACAAACTTTTGAATTCTTGGCGGTCAGGGAGACAAAGGTTAAAAATGGAGAGGAAGGGGCTTCCCTGGTGGCGCAGTGGTTGAGAGTCCGCCTGCCGATGCAGGGGACACGGGTTCATGCCCCAGTCCGGGAGGATCCCACGTGCCGCGGAGCAGCTGGGCCCGTGAGCCATGGCCGCTGAGCCTGCGCGTCCGGAGCCTGTGCTCCGCAATGGGAGAGGCCACAACAGTGAGAGGCCCGCGTACCGCAAAAAAAAAAAAAATGGAGAGGAAGGTTAAAAATGAAATTAGAGCTATCACAGAGCCATATTGTATAAACTTCAGTGTGAATTTTAAAAGGCTGTTTTGGTGAGCTAAAAAAAACCCAAACACAAATGCCCCAGGGGTTTTTATTGACCTTGTTTAGTTTTGCTTTGAATGATGTTAACTCTTCTAAAACATAGTTTGAAAATCACCAGTCTCCTAATGACTGGTGTTGAGTGGACATGGAAATGTTGGAAAGGATTTGCCTAACCTTCATATGTGCATCTGTTACAAGGAATGCAACTTTAAATGGCTACAATTTTAAGTTTGAACATATCACCTTAAGTTAAATGATGTTGTTCACATGAACTGCTTAGGAGAAGTATATATGTGTAGGAAGCTGCATTTACTTACTATAGTGCATGAACCCGGCCTCGGGTCTGAGGTTTACCAGTATCCAAACAACTACAGAATTTTAGGGTTTTCAAGGCTTTTATTTCAGAGCAGCATTCTTTTAAAAACAAACACCGTTTTCTCACCTGGGAAGTGAATGTTTTGTACTCAGCACTGCAAGTATTCCAAAACTCACTGACTAGTATTAGATGTTCAAAAGAGCTCGGATGATTTAATTTCGAAAAGATGAATCTATTTCAGAAAACTGAAGACACATAGGAAATTACTTTCAATTGCTATTTGCTTAACTTTGGACTCATTTCTGCCTCTCATACTCACTCTGTAGAAAGAAACAGGAGTAAACTACTGAGACTTAATTAACCAAAATGGTATCATGTTTTGCAAATTAAGTCTGTTATCATAAACAGCTTAGGGGCAGATAAAAGCCATCAGATAAAAACTCCAAGAATCGACCATACAACACAATTTAGAGTACAACCTGAAATACAGCCTCAGATACTCACCAGTGAAATGATTAGAAGTGGACAGATAGACACTATCAACACTGGTGGCACTGTCACAGCTAAAAACTTCATCATCAGATTCCTGCACAGAGGAGCAGGGTGCGGAGCCCTCAATTTCTTCCAACTTCCCCTTTAAAATTCCACTCATCGCTGCAGCGCTGTCACATGTACCTGTAGCAGGAACGGGAGCAACAGAGCATTGAAATATCTGACCACTGATTGCACAGTCAAGGTCTCCAAATTGTTTTGGGGGGTTGTAATTTTTTGAACCACGTCTGCCAGAGTATCATATCCATGCAGAAATCATTCTTTACACAATGTTTGAAAGCACTGAAAACAGTTCTACCTTGATTCATTGCTATTTGCATTCTTATTCTGACAACAGTATTTTATGAGAAAAAGTCAAAATTAAGAATGTGAATTCAGAGGGCTGCATAAGGAAATATGGCTCAGTGTTTTGAGTCAAATACAGGAGTCAAATACATTTATTTGATTTGTTCTGGTAAATCAAGTACTGTCACTGACAGAGCAGGGGTTCAGAACGAAATAGATCACTCACTTGCATGCTGTCATACCCGGAGCATACTGATTAGGGCATGTCTATGTTGCTTGGGAATTCTTTTTTCTCAGGTACAAAGGCATCTACTTTCCTGGGGCTCTCTGTCCGTTAAAAATCAAATTGGTTGCTAGGAATGGCTATACCTACAGAATTTAGATGCCTTATAATGTTTCCAGTCAGTTCAGCAGAGCTACAGGGAATTCTTGAGTCCTATACCACAGAGGTTGGCAGACTAGATTTAATACAGGGTAAATCACAGTCCTAAATCTTTTGCTGGATAAAATATTAACTTAAGTCTCTTCACTCTTGTATCAACATGGTCAGTGAAAGCCAGTCAGAGGTAGCCTGATGCATTTTTTTAAATTTGTTAATGTCAATTTAGATGAGTCATTAGACCTCTGAGAGTAATAATTTCTTCATAGCCATAAAGTAACTCTTCAGGTAATCAGCGGTTGCAAACACAAATTCTTACAATGGCAGTTAACCTCAATGAATAAAGAGGGTCAGATATAATAAAATCATGAAGTCATCTCAGTCTTCTCATTTGTCTATGTTATTCGTAACAAAGGTATCAAGAAATACTTTTCTACCCGAAGGAAAATGATAGCATAGGAACAATAATAAGTGGCCTCACAACCAAAGAGACAGTGGGTAGTAAGCAGTGTGAACTATGGCAAACTGGAGATGTACACCCAGGCCAAAGTGGGAAGCTACTACTCAGTCCAGGTCATTTCAGCTCCATGCTTCCCCAATTTAACACACTCTAAAATCTGGCCAATGCCGCGTTCACATTCAGAAGCAATCCTTTACATTGTTAGCTTTCACATGCCCCATCCTCCTTCCCCTTGTTAATTTTGCTTATAAAGGAGTGGTTTTTTAGATTACATTGTAATTTAAAACCCCTCTTGGATTGGCTCTATAAAATAAACAAAGAATGGTTCAGATCTGTGACTTGGAAGGATCAACAGACAAAGGAATCAAAACATTCTCTTCCCCACTAGCCCAACACAATACCTGAAATGCTTTTACTAGAGATACATAAGTTGGGAGAACAAACTTATTTTACAAAAGACACTTGCATGATACATGTGCAAAGAGAGGTAGTATACTACCCAAGAGAGGTAGTATCTTAAGCCATCAAAACTTAGAATGGCAGTCCTATCTGTAATAAGGAACCAATCTGACTAGCGTGACTTTCTTAAGAAGTCTGGCCACTTTCATTGTGCCTCTCAGTGACCTCATGGAGTCCCTCAGTTTTGGTAGCTATGCTTCTGTGGGGCATATGTGCTCCAGGTCCTTCTGCTGACTGGCTTCCTCTGTTCTGTACTTTCTGCTTCCTAGTATCCTTAACTGGCATATCGTTTTACTTCTGAAAGAACATCCTCTACCATATTGTATCCTGAAAGCCTCAACACTAAACAACAATTGTCTTGTTCTTTTAATATATCCTAGTTCAGATTGTTGAGTAAGGGAATCTGTGTCTTCGTTCAGATATTTGTGCCATTCTATAGAAAAGAGATTTGTTTTCTGTACTTTGTTAAGGGGCCACTTATTATTTATTCAATAAACATCTCTTGAGCTCCTAGCATGAACCAGTGACTATTATAGTGACTATCGCTAGAGAGCAATAAAGTAACAACACAGAAAAAAAATTCCTTCCTCTAACGATGCTCACTTTCTGGGTGTTGATGGGGGAAGGAGTAAACAAATAATAAACAGATAAGTAAATTAAATATACAATATGTCCTGTAGAGTTAAATACTATGAAGAAAGAGAAGTAGTCAAGTGGTATAGTGACTAAGAGATTGGCTGATAGAGAACATTGCATTTTTAATTACTTGGTGAGCTAATGTTACAGTGAGGAAGGTAAGGGAGCCAGTGATTTTGACATCTGGGGGAAGATTAGGCCAGGCCAAAGGAGTGGTGAGTGTCGAGGTCCTGGGTTGGGCATAGTAGGCAATGAGGTTAGACAGGTATTGGGAGCTAGATTGTGTAGAGCCTGTAAGGACTTTGGATATTACTCTACATGAGATGAAGGGTGTAAGTAGTGGAATGATAAGATCTCACTTGTACTTTAAAAGGACCACTCATTCTGGACTTCCCTGGTGGTCCAGTGGTTAAGACTCTGTGCTTCCACTGCAAGGGGCACACGTTCAATCCCTGGTCGAGGAACTAAGATACCAACATGCCGTGCTGCACGGCCAGAAAATAAAAGACCACAAATTTGCCTATTATTTCATTAAAAGAAAAAGAGGGCCTACAGTAAAGGAAAGGTAGATTTGATGGGGAATGGAAAAGTCCTAGAATTAAGGAGGACTTAGCAGCTCAGATGAACAGTTAAAATCAGAACCTGACCAGTCGGAGGGTTGAAGAGGTTTCTTTGGGGGGGGAAAGAATTTAGAACGAAGTTAGAAGGGGAAGGAAGGTCAAAGTGCTTCCCAAAGTACTGTGGTTACTTAATTTTACCTACAACCATCTCTGGTCTCTAAATTTACCAAATATTTGATGATGGTGGGAGCCACCTTTCCTGTTAGGTTTTAAATAGGACCAATTCTGATATATCCTACCACTTTGTGGTACTGCTTTGGCAAATAAAATTAACAATGAAAAAGAAGACTTTCCTTTATTACTCTAAAGGAATACTTCTTTTAATTTGGTAGAGAAGAGGCATTATATGGATGGTGACCATTATCAAAGATTTACTTATTGATGGGAAAATGGAGGCAAAGAGTTAATAACTATTTTATCCACCACCCTCCCTAAAGTTACTCATTCAAGATTTTTTTTAAAGTAAAATCCATAACTACTACTTGCTACTGCAAGGGTTATAGGATTCTGGCTTGGAGTTGACCTTGTTTGAAAGCAATCGGTTGAAGAGTCTCTCTTATCTTCAAGCGACTTATGGAGAGTTTAAAAGAATTGCAGAAAACCTCCTAAAAACTGAGAGCTGTTGTTGGATTTTTTTAAATGTTGATGTACCCTGTTTAATCGTTATAGGAAGCTATTTGGAAGTTTTTCCTTAACTGGTATGAAATCGATGTAAATAATTTGTGTGGATTTGCTCACATTTATACTTTTAGTTCTGGTGACCTTGAAGAAACTTGCACAGTCATTAAAGAGAGAATGAACTGTGTAATTAGCTGACTAAACACAAAGAAAGGGTGGGAAAAAATGTCCAAAAGCATAAGAAATATTTGGAGAGAGAGAGAGAGGAAAAATAGATTCATCCTACTTTGTGTCTGCCAGTTTGATTCTACTGTAGTGTGCTCTGGCTGTAGTACTAAAATTGCAATGTTACAATTATTTCCATGGCAACAGACAGTGAGATCATGCAGAAGTTAAATTGTGCGAGAGATTAAGATGCTACCCCCATTCAGATGTCTGCAGTAATAGGTGGGAAGGGAGAACAGAGTTATTATGAATGTCCTTGATTGAGTTTGTCCCAGCCACATAGTCCAGGGAGAGCAATCCTAAACAATATTGTCACCCTATAACACAGAATGCTCTTTTGAGAGTACATGGCTGGATGAAACTGTTAGCAAGCAGACAGAAGTATGGATGACTTGATTTATATTTTCTAGCACCTAAAAGATTATGATATTTGTTAAAAGTCAAAAGTTTTAGAATTCTAATTCAGGGTCCCTTAACAAGGTCCTATGTGTCCCAGGTCCAGAAAAAAAAATGGAGTTGACTTAGGTTCTCTTTATCTATCTAATAGCATTCTTATTAATCCTATATCCAAAAATTCCTTTTGAAAAGTATATAAAATAATACAATTTTCTTAATACTGCTCCTAATATGAAAATAGTCATAATTTTGTTTATCAAATAGCAGAGTCATATTTTGAATTAAAATATTCAAAATGACAGTTGAATGTTTTTATACAAACCAAGACACTCAAAAGACAAAAGATTACTAGCATTTAGGAGTAGGGGAAGAAAATAAATTATTAATTTTTATGTTCAATTTATGATGTAATGAGAAATAACTGAATTGAGACAGGTCACTAAAAGAATCTAAAGGTAAAAATATAATTTGCCATTTTGAGGTCAGAACTACCATGAATGTTGGGTACATTGCCCTTTCTACAAATGGAAATTATTTTTCTAAAAATAGTAGCTCAGAGTTTATATGGATCTCCCCCAAGAACTTAAGTATTTGTTGTTATTAGGCAAGTTTTACAGAATAAAGTATCCAATGATTGATTTTATGATTATATGACACCAGAGAGCCTAAATATACTAAATAGTAAATCTTCACAACCATATATATTTTTTTAAGTTCCCCTTATTCCCCCACTATAAGGACACTTCTATAGAGCTGGGATACAACCATGGGCTTGGGATGATTACTAAGGTTAATTGACAAAGACTAGAACAAGAATGAGGACAGATTGTTGGATCCAGAGACAGATGCAGAATAAAGGTGAATAAAAGTGAAATGGCCCTGGGGATATGAAGGGAAAGTAGGACATGGGAGTAAGAGTTTGTAAAGAATGGAAGAAAATGCCCAAAGGAGAAATGGACAATTTGGTGACTTGAGAGATCTGGGCAGTGATATTTATCAAGAGTTAAGTCACAGAAGATGAAGAGGTAGAAGAAATTAGCCTGGGTTGTAGTATCTATGGAGAAATGCTAGTTTCAAAGATTATGAAATTTGGTACATCTCCCTTTGGGTTGAGAGGGAAATGGGATGAATTGCTTTAATCTGAACTTGTGGTGATGTCTGGATCCCCCAATTAAAAACACATCAGTTAATTTAAAATTTAGAACCTGAGAGCCTGGAGCTGGAAAAAGCTTAGGAGAAAAAAGCAGTCTGCACTGTTACCACAAATTTGCCTTCAGGTATAGGGAAAGTGGTGATGTGTCCTACAGTAGGACTTAGACTAGGCTAATCATTAAAATTTTCTGGGGAAATTTTTTTAAATGTAAGAGAGTCCCAGGAACTACCAGGAGTCACTGGTATGGTGAAAAGGGTGAAGCCAGTTGCTTGAAAACCTGGTTTCACCATTTCCTTAAATAGTTCTTTCGTGGGTTACTTAATTTCTCTGAGCCAAAATTTTCTCACCTGTTAAATGGGGCTAGTAGTAGCTGTTTTATAGTGTTAGAATGTGCACTGTAGGTATTTCTATGTCCTCCATTGGTATGTATTATGAATTCCAGATGCTCGGCATTATAGCTAAAACAAAACAAAAACAATACACTAACGTCTTGACTAAGAGTGTAATTTTAGTCAGTTCAGTATAGAAGGGGGCTATAAATAGAAGTGAGGGACCAGAGCATGCCATTTCTCTTTAAGGCATGGAATAAATGGCAACAGGACAGAAAACTAGGGGAGATACTACAAAGTCTTGTTTTGAGGATACCCTTGTTCTTTGGATGGATGGGCATGACCAGACGGACAGCACCAGGGTATGTTCCCTCGTCATGTGAACCTGTCTTGCCGAAAGGCCACCTCACACTCCAGGAGGAGTACTAACTGATTAACACTATATATGCAATTTTGTAACCTATAATTCCTCCACTTATAACATGAGCATGTTCCCTTCTCATTAAATAATTTTCTAAACCACTTGTTTTTATTTGATTTTCATTTTTGTGTTTAAGGCTACACAGCATTTCATTGAATAGCTATGCAATAATATTTAACTACAATTCTAAGGGAGATGCTTGGTTTCTTTTAAAATATTTATTATAAATATCCATATAATTAACATTTTCTTTCATATATCTTTGTGTACATCTCTGATTATATCTCTAGGATGAATTCCTAGATGTGGAATTACCAGGCTTTCAGTACACATTGCCAAATTACCTGGCAGAAAGGTTCTACCAGCTTATGTCTTTAATGGTGCAGTAGGAGGTCATTTCACTATACCCTTGTCATTACTGCAACGTTGCTGTTTTTTTAAAATTTTGTAAATTTTTCATATATTCAGTAAGAGTAAGAGCTAACACACATCATGCTTACTATATGCCAGGCACTGTTCTGGCATTTTACATATGTATTATGTTGGATTCTAAGGTGGTATACAAGATTGCCCACCTTCTGGTGTGCACTCTTTGTATAACCCCAGGATTGTGAATATGGTGAAATATCACTCTGTTATGTTCACATTATATGGCAAAGGGAATCTGCATATATAATGGAGGTCCCAAATCAATGACCTCGTAGATTATCCAGGTGGGCCTGAATTAATCACATAAAACTTTAAATCTAGAGGACAGAAATTAAGGGTGAGAAGGATTCCACACAAGAGAGATTCTCTGTGGTTGACTTTGAAGATGGAAGGGGTCACATGACAAGGAATGTGTGCAGCCTCTAGGAGCTGAGAGTGGCTGCAGCTGCAGCAAGGAGGAAACAGGGACCCTAGTCCTAGAAGCACAAGGAACTGAATTCTGCCAACAGGTATGAGCTTTGAGATAGATTTTCCCCCAGAGTGACCAGACAAGAATTCAGTTGTGCTGACCCTGATTTCAGCCTGTGGCTAAGAATTTAGCCACACTCGGCAGAACTTCTGACCTACAGTAGTATATGATAATTCGTGGGCATTGTTTAAATTGCTAAATTTGCGGTAATTTGTTGCAAGGCAATAGAAAAGCAATCCGACATATATCAACTTATTTAATCTTTGTTGTATGCATAGGAGGTATGCATTATTATTAATGTCATTTTCAGATTAAAAACTGAAGCACAGAGAGGTTAGATGATGAGCCAAGGTCATAAAGCTAATTAGTCTTACAGGCAGCACCCGAACCTGGGCATTTTGGCACTTGAAATCATATTTTAATCATCACACTCTTCCTTGACTCCTGATGGTATCTTACTGCTTAAATTGTTTTTGCAATTTTACTATCTCATACAGTACTAATTGAGCCAGCTGATATCCAATGAGTTAACTGCAGTTAATATGGGAAAAAAAAGGAATTTTTTAATACCCTATTGAGGAATAGTATTTAGGAAGCCATTAAAAACCCTGGGGATTATTTTGCTCCTTCCATTCTTAGTTTATTAACAGAAAAGGATGACTAACAGTAACAACTGAAATTGCACACAATTCCTGACTATGTCTTAAATTCTGTAGTGAAAAATGTTCTACATGGATCTATCAGTCTTTACAATTATCACCCAGGTAGATAATAACTGAATTTCACAGAAAGGGAAACTGAGGCTCAGATAGCTTAAGTAACTTGCCCACATTTACACAGGCAGTAAGATAGCATGTTTGGGAGTTGAACTATAGACTGTATAGCCGCAAAGTTTATTATGCATTCCATCAATCATTACGCATTTCATCAATCACTATGCTGTCCTATCTAAAGAACTAATAGGTTAGCCAAAGTTACAATACCCAATTTGTACTAGAGTATGCATTTCTAGAAGCAAATGTGCTGACTGGCTGACTGAATCCTTCATTTAAGGGGTATATATGTACACCCACAGTACAGTTCCCACACACATGAGCATATTTAAAGATATATTAGCTATTAACAGTTGTTCTTTCTCTATAGACTCCCCAGACATTACATCATGGCGTGACATTCCTTTTTGTTTTTCAGTAAGTTCTACCTTGCTGTGGCAGACTGGGACTTCCACCTGTCCTGTATTATCTGCTTGCCTTTACTTTGAGACATATTAAACCCCAGTAAAATGGGTACATTAACTCTTAGTACACACCCTTAGATTGTTTGTCACCTGCCAAACACGATGACTTAAAATTGTTCACCACAACACAAGGTAAATGGCAGAAAGTGGACCTGGAGCAGAAGCAAAATATTGCTGAACAATTTAAACTTTAATCAAATGTTGCTGAATAACTCTGACTCAAGAAAGTGGGGAGTTATTGAGAGAGGGAATATGTATCAGATTGGTAAAATACTTATTACTATATTTTCTTAAACATTATTTAACATTTATATTACATGTTAATATAAAAATTAATTACATTAATTTTCAATTTGTCCATTGATTTACTACATGATGATGATCTGTGTGTGTGTGCCTGTGTGTGCGTGTGATCAGAAACAGAAGAGTAATATAATGGAACAGCACAGTGCAGGGAGTCATGAAATGGGGACTGCATACAGATGAAATTCCCTGTTAAAGTCAGAGAGGTCAAAAGGAGTTTGCATAATAAAAAGTCTGCAATACAAAATTTTGCATGGCTTAATGACATTTATGTGACACGAACATTATCACACTGAAGAGTGTTAACAAAGAAGCACATGAAAGAAAGGGACTATCTTTAGCATGTAATGAGTGTCTGTCACTGGGGAAGGTGCAAGAAAAGGGTAAGAATAATCTGACAAGATTATTCACTTATTTATGCAGTCAGAAAAACAATTTTGATACAATTTTGATATATAAAATGTATCAAGCATTATGGTAGATGTTGATGATACAAGACAAAGGAAACCCCCTGCCACAGAATTATAATTGAGTTGATAAAAGGTTATAGAGAGGTCCTAGAAATGACTGGAAGGACCACACTAAGAAGTAATGGCAGGGAGCACAGGACAGGACTGAGGTGGCCCTGAGGCTGCTAGCTATGGCCCTGCCCATACTGTGTGAAGATCTCTGAATATAGAAGCTTACAATGGAGTCCCTAAGTGCAGAGTTTCGCATTTGACCCTCAGTCCTATAGGGGACTTCAGTGGGCAGGTTGGGAGAGTCAACTTGGGGCCCCTTACTGATTTAGACATCACAGTGGTCAAACAACCTAAGGTTTGAGTTTTATGAACTACAAAAAAGGAATTTTGAGACAGCGAAGCAAGAAGTTTTAAAATCACTTTTGAAAACTTTTCCCAGAATCTTTCTGCCTTAATATGCTGACAGCATCAAAACCAGTATTACTGAGTAATGACTGATGACAAATGTTGATTTTCCCTGGCTAGCTTAACCTGAAATAGAAAAGGAAATGAAAATCTTTGTAAATACATTCAGGAGTCCTGTTTAGGAAATTACTTGTTTCATTTATTAAGTATGTTGTGATATATCCACAATACGACAGCAGCTAACTCTAACGACACTTACTAGAAAACAAAACTAAAATGCATTTTTGACCTTGACAGCAAACTCACAGAAAGTCAAGGAGATTATGACGGTAAGACAAAGTGATCAGGCTGACAGGAAACCAAAATCAGGACTAAAGTGAAGAGTTCTGTGCAACTCTAAAATTCCTGTGTTGTCACGCATTGAGGACCATCTGGCCACACCATGTTTTTCCACCTTCTTCCAAAGTCCTCCTAAACTCTGCGTTCCATCCATCCAGTCTTTAACGCATTATATCCAATATTTAATGCAAACTCATTTGGCTATTCTTATTTTACATAATGCTCAGTTTCCCACTAAAACAATTATTGTGGGAACCCTTCTCTGTGCCTTACTTTGTTCATAGGTAAAATAAGCAGTCAAGGAAGGGATTATCTCTATAGGCCAGTTCCACACTTCTAGAATAATGGAAGACTAAAATACTGAAAGGGAATAAGAAAATTAAATGAGTGTTTGCTAAAGGACTTCGTAGTCAATATCGTTTAAAGATATAAAAATTTACATAAGAACTACTTTTACCTGGTGATTTAATATTGTTACAAATGTGATGTGAGTCAGGAGAAATACAGAAATGTGTTGTGTGCACCACCTTCTGTTGTTGTATTGGAAGATGATGTGTTAAGCTCCTGATCTCACTAAAGTACAAAGACTCTTTGGAAATAAATCACATGGCTACTATCTTTTGGCCATGAGACTAAAATGAATGGATGGCAAAGTTGATCTCCCATCAAGTAGTTTTCTTGTTAAAGTGTGATCTTTAGAAGTGGCATTGACATTTATCAAGGTCATCATAATTGTATGAATTAAATGCTTGAAAAGTTATACTGAGTCTGTATTCTCAAAGTATGCACATTCAACAATTTTCAGGTCAAGCTACTTAGTCTATTTGTCACCAACTGAGATCTAAACAGTTGACTAAGGAATCAAATGATTTGCCCAACTGAGTTCACTGAGATATGTGAAACAACCAAATGTCATCGTTAGCTTGATAAGCAAATCCATTCCCTGCTCCTTGATTTACGAAATGGTAATTAAAGAGTAATAATGCTGCTTTGGACCAACTCCCTTTCTACAGCTATATAAGCCCTATACTATACTATCAGGTATTCGGTATATACTAAGTCAAAAATAAATTCTGATCAAGAATATATTTGAGTTATGGCCTACCATAGTACAAATGTTAACATGATTTTTCATTTGCTTGAATTACCTTAAGTACATAGCACAGTTTGAACATTGTGAAACCTGACCCGAACTCTCTTAACCTGGAATTTCCATTTCTTTTAAATCCCACCCTTCCGTTTCCAGCAATGTTGGGTTATTTGCCAAACCAGCATATTTTCATTATAGCTATAAAGTTGTCTACCTATATTATAGAGGAAACTATTAATATTTCATTTTCCTGAATACATTTTGTGAGACTGACGAGACCTGTGTAAACTCCCCTACGAATCTGGCAAGCTGCTTTTAGCTAATAAAGAAGCATGAAACAGTAAAGAACCACTACTAACAAACTGTACTTAAAAATTATCTGAAGTTAGGGTAAGTCCATGCACTGCATCATTTTAAGGAACTTGAAACATACTTGGTAATTTTGATTATGCCTGAAATGAATTATTTATACAGGTTGCATAATCCATTTACTAGTCTATCTGATTTGCTGTTAGCGCGCTCTTTAATGTCATCTGTGTTTACAATGAAAGTGCTTTGCTCGTGTTAATTGATAAAAGCTAAATACTTCCCATTATCCTAACTCTGAAAAATAACATACTGACATATCAAATTAATTAACTTTAAATAATGTATTGCCTAGATATTAAATATATTAAAACATGGTTTAAGCTTGTAGTACTTTATTTGCTCCATTGCTAACAATAAATCTAATACACTAATATTATAAAAATAAGATATTATATGTCAAAAGCATTTAAACAAATGGTAAAGAGAAGATAGAGTTAGGACTCTCATCTGAATTATAATAAAATAGGAAAGATGTAACAGCTTTATGCTGATTTTCCCTCTCACCAAATAGCCGAGAGAAAAAAAACTATAATGAAAATGCTTTAATTTAAAAAATTGCCTAGAGTAAAATACGATGGTAGTAGTGATTTTTATTTTTTATAAAGAAAAGCCACAGAAAATGAATTTTTATTTCCAAACAAAAGCAAAGGGTTTCAAATAAAACAAAAAGTACTTATGTGTATTTATAATAATTTCTATTAAATTTCAAATATATTACCTTAATACTAATAAAAAACAGTTTTAGGTTGTTGAAATATATAATTTTTTATATATTAGATTACAAAGGTAAGGAAATGACTACATTAATAAAAGATAGTCTGGACATTAAGTAAAACAGTCTTAATCTGTCAAAATATGTATTTAATCCTCTTCACTATCCATAGACTGAACATATATCTCAAGCTTTTCTTTTTATGACTAAAATGACTAATACATTAAAAAAAGTTTAATTTATTGTCTTGCTCAGTATCCTACTAACCACTACAAACATAAAGAGAAAAAAGGAAGAAAGTATTGTGCACAGGAGACAAAGTTGGATGCAGTGGTCTCCATTAAAAACCTACGTTTGAATCTTAATGTTTGCACTAAAGGAAAAACAAATGGTCTTGCTTTGGCATCTCTCATAGAGCAGCCTTACATGGTTCTCATTTGCCTTGTTTCATCCTTCACTTGGACAGGAACCTCTTAACTGTTTTCTTTCATACTTTTTTTTCTCTTGCTTCCACCCCAGCACGCGCGCCTGTGCACACACTCACTCACACACACACACACACACACACACACTCTTTTTCATGCAGTCTCTTCAGTAAAGGCTACCATAGTTATCTCATGCAGACGTCTGCCCATGGATGATAGGAAATGCTGATTGAGAAAGGTTTTATCTACTTTTCATCCAAAATATGTGAGCCATTAAGGAAATTATAGAAAGCAGCAACAATATACTCTGGTTTTATTCAGAACCTTTCCCTTGCCAATTATTAAAAGGATGATATTTTTAGCCAAAGAAAGCAAAATGCATCTGCAGCAGCTGGTTTCCAAGGAAACAGAATAATTTAAAACCATGTGGAACTCTGCTCTCTAATTTTCATCAATTCCCCTTCATTCTTGGAGGTAGATTTACTTGGAATTTATAATCTTCAAAAACTATAACTGCCTTAATTTATTTTCTTTAACACATTTCAGGCAAAGAATATCTGGTCTTACATATCACCTTAAATTCCAGTCTAAGGAATGGATTAATTTCTACCATCATTTTGTTTTGAAAACAAGATCAGAAGAATCCATGAATAATTAGAAACATGGCAATATTTTAGTATCATAAGATTTTTGAAATCCAGAAATAGTTCAAAATAAATCATGCAAGAGTATATGCTTGGGTCAATATGACACTTAAGTGTGTAAACATAACTATGTTCAGCACATTTAGGAAATTAAAGATAGTTCTCCATTCATTTAGATAATCTTTACCCAATATTCAGTAGTTTTTTTCCCCCTCTTTTTTCAATTTTGCAAGAACTGTTATGTTTTTGTCTGTTCTTCAAAGACAAAATCCATCTCCTTTCTCAAACAAAAACAAAAAGCAAACACAAGACCAAAAAAATCCTTAGAAATTGTATATGTTCGTTCCTATTAGTTTGTGAATCATTCAAAAGGAGTATTTTTAAAATATATGAACAAGTCATTTACATCATTGAAAGACTTTGTTTTATTATTATAATCAACAAGTATTAATTGATGGTCAATGTCTTCAAGTCAGTAATGACCTTTTTTAAAATAAGCTCCATTTTAATGAGTTTCCCCATCCTTAATTGACCTATATTTATGAATTAAAATCACTATAATATTAAATGGACTTGGAGTAAAATTATTTTTCATGTCTTTACTGTAGGTGTGTCATTGAGTTTATACATTTACCCTTATTATTTACCCTCTTATAAATAAAAGACAATATTAAGAGAGAGAAGCAACTGGTAAAGTAAAACCTTAACTTTTGAGCTGTTAAAAAATATTGTCCTAGGGATATTACCAACAATATAAATACTGTGATGGAATTCTTATCTAGATATATTTGATTGATAAAGGAAACTACCAATGAAACTTGCCTAATAAGACGCTATTTTTACAGCAGTGTTTAATCCTTCATAAACAGGTTTCTAAGCCTTGAAAATGGAAACGGCTCCATACATGTTGATAAATAAAGACAGTTGTTTAATTATCATATGAGCTTACAATTCACTAAACAAAATGATATAGCTACTCAATAGCATGAGGTTTATCAAGAGGAGTGAGTTAAAAAATGCATATAAATCATTCATGCTAAATTAGTGCTAAAAGAGTCTACAACCTGCAAAAATTATTTTCCTAAACCATTTCTTGTGTTGTAACTATTAAACACCATGTGAAATTTTATACTGTATATTCAGAGAAAGCTCCATTTTCTCAGGACCTGTGAATTTTACCGAGCTTTCCTCAACCTTCCTTTGATTTCCAATAACATACACTTGAATAAAAACAAACGATAAAAGACACATGATGACTCATCTTATCCATTAACTTTGCTTCTGTAACACTTGCTAGAAAGTTATCCAGGATAAGACATGCCTCTGGTGTTTTTATCAGCTAAGGATTTTGCAGGGAGAGAGAACAGCTCATTGCAAAGCTTCCTCAAGTAATGAGAGGGACACACTTTCAAGGAAATGTCTTATAGAATAATTTCTATATCATAAAATTGTCTCAGTAGGAATTGAGAAGCATTCTCTTTTGAAGAAAAATAATTTTTTTCCTTCTCTTTTGCTCTTACCTGTAAATATGGTTTCTGTACTTCGGCTCCGTCAGAACAGACTGAAGAGTTCTCTCCTCCCTAGTCTACCCATGAGGCAGCAGCCAACCAATAACAAAAGCCAGATCCTGGCATTCTCTAGCTCATGCTCCCTGTCTGCTTTCATCCCTCGTTCCCTCCCACCCCCACTCTTTTAGGAGACAAATCCTTGCAGCTGGAGAGAGGCAGGGAGAGGAGAAAAGGAACATGGAGAGGAAAGGAATAAAGAGATGAAAGATATTTCAAAGAATAGCTCCAAACTATGGAAAATATCTGCAGGTGAACTCGGCTGAAGTAAAAATGTCTTGCTTTGGCTGTAGGAAAATAGGGTTAATCAATGCCTTACCCACCTGAAATCAAAGCAAAATAACGTAAAGCTTAGGTACCTTGCTTATTTTTCAGTTCCCACTGATTTTTTTTCAGTGAAAAAAATGATCTTCTTATTGTACATTTTGATATGTAGATAGAAGAGGTTGAGACCGAACATCAAGATAACATTATGCACATTCAGTTTGCAAAGAGATAAAATTAAAATGAATCAAGACCCTTTATATTGATGCATAATACTATTTGCATTTCAACCTCTGTTGGGCACTGTTTTCATTTAAAACCAGTTTCAGAGCCTAGTCAGTATGAAAAAGATATTTCATCCAGAGTATTAGAATATTTAAATATTTCAAAGTTATGTGGCTTGCATTTCTTCATATTTCTTAAATACTGGCATCAATTTCTCTATGTGAATGATGGAACTTGTTAAAAATTAAAAAGGAGTCAGCCATTCGGTTGCCATGTCTCAAAGTGACTAATTGAATTCCAATATTATTCTAATAACCTTGGGCAAAATCATTTCACTTCTGAACTAAGAGGCATAAAAAGGACAACTGAGGAAAATATCCTTAGACTTCTTTAAGGCAACAAAGCAAATTTGTCCACAGCTTAAAGGAAGCTGGTCTAGGACTGACGAAGAATTTAAACCATATACAGATTGAATTCTTACAAAATATAATACAGATCATGGCTCTTTATGATAAAAAGTGCTATTAATTGAGCTTTCACTAGGTGAGGATCTGAAAAAGTTTCCGTGGGAGGGTATAAATTAAACAATGAATGTTTTCTCCACCGTACAGATATTTATAGGCTTTGCTATTCAATTTCTTAAATCAGTAATGTGTCCTCATGGAAATAAGACCAAAGGGAGAAAAAAAGAGAAGTGACAAGAAAGTATTCTTCAACTCCAAGAACAACTGGAATGAGGGCAAATCACTGGTAGCCCAGAAATAACTATGGAAAGTTTTTAGGGGTGTAAATCTTGTTAGGAAGGGAGTGGCTGTCAATTAAAATTGACTTTAGATAGAAGTGTACTGATTTTACTTTGTGTGCTCGGTTATTTGGGGTAGCTCTGCTGGAGATAGAGAGAAGGTTAAATTATCCCTGATTCCCACTTCAAGTCCTCTCCTGCGGAGGATGCTTTCCAAGCTTCTGTGGTCCTACTGCTAGGAATAGCTGGAGGAATCCCTAGGTTAGCATTTCTTAATGTGGGATTTGGGGCCCATCTGCATCAGGAAGGAATTGGGACGATTTTGAGGAGTGGTAGTCCAGATGCATCCACAATTATGTAGTTCAGAAACAAGAAGCCCCGTGCAAGGAGCCAGATCGTCAAAAATAAAAGACCTTCAAATATATTAATGTTTAAGCTGAAGGATCAGTGGAAATATTTCATGTCTCTGGTCTCATAAGCATATCAAGGGATTAAAAATATAAAAAATCATTTTTTTATTCCAACCTTCACTAAGGAAGTCATTAAAGGATTCCTAAATTGCCTGTTGAAATTGAGATTTAGAAGCATCAAGTCAAAAGGTAATAAAGAGTATGAAGACTATCGTAGAGCTAACTGATCCACAGGAAAAAGCAGATCAGGAAGACTTGTCGGCAATCACCCAAATGCTTATAAGAACTCAAGGGTAAAATGTGGTGCAACTGGCCAAAGTATTTTACATGCTGCTATAAATTACCCTGGTGCCAGGAGACCATCAGTGTGGTCTCTACCCATCTGAGAACACCATGATAATCATCGGACAGTAAGAGATGCTCAAAAGTATTTAATAAAAAAACTTAGGGACCGATGCAACTAACTTCATTAGCTGCTTGTGGAATATTAACAATGTAATTCTAAAGGTATGAATTCACAAATATTTATTGAGTATTTTTTTCATGAAAAATACTGTCCTTGGTATTAAAATACAGTAAAGAAGACCAAGTCTCTGACTTTATGGAGCTCCTACGCTAATTGAGGCAAATTATATCTTTTATATATACATGTACGGTCCACACCGTAGAACTGGAGTGTTGAAGTAGGCAATGTGTAGAGACCCAAATTAAACAACAGATGTACTTCCTGCCCTTGAGATGCACCCTTGAGATGCATCCCAGCAGAATGCATGACAAAGAGGAGGATCATGGATTATAGCAATAACTGGAATAACTATGGGAACAAACGTGACAACATATTTTTGTGAGAAAATATGTGCCTTGTGATCTCTTTGTTAAAGAGCTTTAAGAGTCTAAATTTTTATGTGGGTAAGTGATAATTTTAAAAAATTATTTCCAAAGCTATCACAAAATATAGAAGAGGACTGTGAAAAATGATGTATCAAAAATAAATAATTTGCTTAGTGATAAGATGCTCTGGATAAAAATAAAATTGATAACATGGTTTCCTCAGGAATTCATGCTGAAAACAACTGCAAATAAGGTTGTTAGTTTTACAACAATTAAGCGAAGTCAATAAAATGTTCTTAAGGAACAGTAAAATAACTTGTGTTCTGA
Organism: Phocoena phocoena; assembly: GCF_963924675.1. NCBI lineage: Eukaryota > Metazoa > Chordata > Mammalia > Artiodactyla > Phocoenidae > Phocoena > Phocoena phocoena. Next base: position 48,792,371 of record NC_089225.1, on the reverse strand, counting down.
TTCCATCCACATTTCCTGGAGAGTTCCATAATAAACAAAACTATGAAAACTTTACAGGTCAGCATTAATGAACAATAAGGTAGTAGTAGGTGATTTTCATTAGGGGTAGATATAAAGTTATAATTTAAGAACAAGTAATTTAAATTTAAAATATGGTGATGTTGGAACATCAGCTGCAACTCAGGAGGAGATTGATATCATTTTGGTTACTAAAGACACTAGTTCTTGTTGCCAAAAATGCCCACAAACCTACCTGTCTTCTAGAAGCATAATAAATGAGAAATTTTTAAAAGAAGTGTGCATTTATTTTATATAAAATTGCAGTTTTTCTACACTTGAAATGCCACAGTAATTACTGGTTATCACATATCAAGAAAGACATAAAATAAACAGAAAGTATCTGGAGAAAGGCAAGTCAAGTGATCATTGGAATTAATAGGTTTCAAATGAGTTTGACCATGAGATTTGGTAACTTGAAACATGTAAGAAAAAAATGGAAAAAGGACACAATCCAAGCCTTTAAAATATTGATTGTGGATAACGTAAAGAGAACTTCGTCACCAAACTGTAAGGCAGCTTGAGCACTTGAGAGGGAGATCATTTCATGATCAATATAAACAAGTAATTGTTTCCACTTCCTTTCCTCCCTAACATTCCACATTTTAATTACCCAACATGCATAGGAAATTCATGATTTAGACTGGATTGGTTTCAAAATGATTTAAGGTTTATTTTTAAGATTTGAAAAATTTTGGAGGAAGTGTATTTTATTTAATATTTAAATATGCACAGCACAGTGATTGGCAAATAATAAGTGTTCAATAAATGTGGAAAAGTATAAACCCACAGCAACAGAGGAGTGGAGTTGGGAGAAAATGTTGAGAAGAAAGAAGAAAACAAAAAGGAATGAAAGAGAGAGAGCATGTGCAAATCATGATAAATAATGATAAATTGATCTTGTCTTAGTGTTGGCTATCCTTTAGAATTTTATAGAATAAGCATTTCAAACTCTATGAGCAATGCCAACTTCTGGAACAAAGAGGTGAAATAAAGATCCTAGAAATAAACAAGAAGTAACAACCTCATGAACCAGACCTGAAACCACTATCTCCTTTGGGATTCATCTAGCTAATGATTCTGTCCTGAATGTTCTGAGAAGAATAAAAGTAGAGGAAAGCAAAATAGTGCCAAACTCCTTAGTAGGAAACAATTTGGCAGGTGATAGTGAGAGAGAGCCCAACTAACATGGAAATATGCAATGCATTTCTAAGATCCCTGCTGATTTTTTGGTTAGGTATCAGAGCCAAGAAGTTGAAAGGATGCTTGCATTTACGGCTGGTGAAGACTACAGAGAAAGCCTTTACTAAAGTGTGAGTTGGCTTTCCCCCAAACATTACATTACCCTTGAATGGAAAATTGATCGGATGACATATGGTGATAACATCTGCCACCCATGGATAAAGCCGTAGTGCCATGTGGGTGGTAATGGAAGCTGTAATAGTGAGGGTGGAGAATTTAATGACAGTATGTAACACTGAGGAAAGTAACAGCAATCTGAAAGAAAGGAACAATTGCTGTAAATCTTAGTGAAGGGTACTACAGGACTATACAGCCTATTCTTCTGTAGTCATCTCAGAGGGAATGATGGAAATGAAAGATGCTTTGTCATTTTATTCCCTCCAAGTTGATCTCCGCTGTAACTCCCAGGGAGGCATTTCTCCCAGATAGTGTTTGGGTAGGCACTCTTTCCTTATCAGTACATAGATATTTATTACAAATCTGGCATGATCACAGGAAGAAATTGTACCAATTCAGGGTTATTTATATATTTAAAAGACAAAGATGAGGGCCAACACATTACCTCTAAAGGTTTCTTAAAAATATATTATTTAAATATGAATTTCTGGAAAGCAAAGGAAAACAAGTAGCAAAATAATTAATAACGTTTCATAAATGATATATGTTCATTTGTTTTGTCCTACTCATACAGGAAGATGTAGTACCTACAGCTGCACCTTGCAAACAGAAGAGTTTTATTTGCAAAAAAAAACAAGAAAAATCTTGCCATGGTTATATGATAATGTGAGGTTTGGCCAAAGTTTCCCATGGAATTCAAATATTTGAAATGGTAGCAGGTGCCTCGAGAGACTTGGCCAGTAAAACATTTTCAGGTGAATTTTCTGTTTCTCAAAATGGCCTTAAAAATCCTAATGGGGTTTTTAAAAGTGTTCTTGATTAGTTCAAAGGTAGTTCTATGTTTCCTTAAATTTCGAAGAATAACATTTGGTTTTCCTCTTTCCTAAAGCAATAGAATCCAGCAGCTGGTTCACAGAGCAGCTCTGACACTCAGCAAACCCTAAACTGACTCCTTAGGGCAATCCATGAGAGGAATGGAATGCCAGGGCCATTTGTTTTTACCCAGTTTAAACTTTTTTATTCATTTTAAACCAGTCCAGGTGAAATCACTGCATTTCCTTACCACTCACACACACAGAATTCTGAAGTGTTTTCACTCTCCCAGTTTTTCTGTCTCCATTTGCAGGAACAAAAATGACATCAAGATTTTAAGTTCTTATCTTACCAAAGAGGATGCTGTAACGTTGAGACTGGAAGGGAGGCGGCAGGGCACAATCGTTAAGAGAATGACACAGCCGTTGAGAAAAACAGGACATGACAAAAACGGGTTAGAACCTACTAGGCTCAAGATGGCGGAGGATTTGACTTCCCTAAACCCTGACCCTCATTATGCGCTCATTGCAATATATTAGCATATGCTAAATAACACACCCACAAGCACCATGACAGTTCCAAGGCTGACCAAAAAAGGCCAAAATTTGGGTGGTGGGGCTTCCCTGGTGGCGCAGTGGTTGAGAGTCCGCCTGCCCATGCAGGGTACACGGGTTTGTGCCCCGGTCCGGGAGGATCCCACGTTCCGCGGAGCGGCTGGGCCCGTGAGCCATGGCCGCTGAGCCTGCGCGTCCGGAGCCTGTGCTCCGCAACGGGAGAGGCCGCAACAGTGAGAGGCCCGCGAACCGCCAGAAAAAAAAAAAAAAAAAAAAATTGGGTGGTGGCCCAATTCCCGGAAATCCCCGCCCCTTCTGCAAACTAGTTAGAATATTCCTCCCACTCATTAGCATATGAAAATACCCAGCCCACAAAAATTAACCACCCCATATTTCCCACTCTGGCCTTCTGAAACAGACTGCATTCTGCCTATGGAATGTGTATCTATCTAAATAAACTCGCTTTCACTTTACTACAGCTCGCTCTTTAATTCTTTCCTGCGCAAAGCCAAGGACCCTCACTTGGCAGCTCCTTGCAGGAACTCACCCGAGATCATACCCCTTTCTCCTGCTACGACGTGAGTACTATTATTTTTGTTATTGTTATTATTATTTTCTGATAAAGATCAGTCTGCAGTTGTGAACTTATTTGAAGCAAAGGATTAAGAATAAACGTACGTTCGGGTTTCCCTAGTGGCGCAGTGGTTGAAAGTCCGCCTGCCAATGCAGGGGACGCGGGTTCGTGCCCTGGCCGAGAAGATCCCATATGCTGCGGAGCGGCTAGGCCCGTGAGCCCTGGCTGCTGAGCCTGCGCGTCCGGAGTCTGTGCTCTGCAACGGGAGAGGCCACAGCAGTGAGAGGCCAGTGTACCGCAAAAAAAAAAAAAAAAAAAAAAAAGTAAACGTAAGTTTACAAAAGGATAAAAATGAATAATATTTTTGTCACCTAAGTATTTGAAGCAAATAGCATTCAGAGGCATATATAATTAGCTTTGAAATGTCTCAGCATCCTACCTTTGTTTTGTGAATTTCAGGAAAAATTCTTCTGGATTAAGGTACATACACTCGCTTCAAGAGGAATAACAGAAGTTAAAATGTTTAACGGCCTCTCAGATAAAAGAATTAGATATACCAGAGAAATCTTAGAGAAAACAGGAATAAAGGTAACTGTTGTCTTGTTGTGAAGATAAAAACACACCTTAAAATCATGGCAACAGGGTATAAATAAGCAAAGTCCTAGGCCATTATCAGTCTCCTGACCCTCCACCTGACATGGATCCCAGACTAACCTCTTGGTCCTCTTTGCTTTTGCCATACTCATCTGGTTCAAACAATTATAAAAAGGGGTCTTTATCCTGCCTCTAACTTCTAGGCCTTTCCTTAAGGTAGGTTACCAAATGACTGTGCATGTTAAATATGGGCGTTTTATGAGATCCTTAGTTCTAGATTCCTTCCTTTTCCCATTCCCTTCACTTCCACTAGGAGGGTCCTGATATAATAAATCTGCCCATAGTTAGACAACACTTCTCATTTTTCTTTATTAATGTTTCTATCTGTGCACTTTCTTCCAACCAAAACAGGATCTTGGATTGGAAATTCTGAGAGTTCCTCTGGAAAACCTGATTAAAAAAAAATCTTTTTTCTTCAGTCTGCCAAGGCACACATTTTATGAGCTTCCTAGATAATTGGGCCTGAGAAATAACTTTTTTGGCAAAGAGTAAATTGGTCTCAGGCCAATACTGGGCCTCTAGGAAAGGTTGCTTAAAAAGGAAATTCCAAGAAAGTTATAATGTTGGAGTGGCCTGTGACCAAATAGGCATGTTCCCCTTTTAAACGCCATTACTAACATCGAAAAATATGTATTTTTCTACAGATGAAAACACTATTATGTCATGGTTTCCTCCTGTTTTAAGGTTTTGGGCTCAAATTATGGAAGGAGGAAAAAACTCCATTTTCATGAGATGTTGCCCAGTGTATTTCCATCCTCTACTTTAAATTCTGATGTGTGAAACAAACATTCATACCCGGATAGCTCCCTAGTTACCACGCAGGTGCAGCTGCCAAACATAGCACGATTGTAACCAGTTTTGACACCAGCCATTTGTGCTTGAAGAAACGTCTGATTTTTTGCTTCCCTCACATGGTTTCCCACTCCTGTAGCAAGCAGGGGCTTTTATTGCAACACTCATTTGGGGTCAAACTACATCCATTTTTGGGAACCCACCAACACAAATGTTAATGATATGCAGATCTGGCCTTTCCTAAGATGGCATTGCATCAGCCAAACTTCATTTCCTGGGGACGTTGCTAAGACAATTCATAACTCTTGCCAAATTTCATTAATGTGCTGAGTAGACCTGACGTTATCATATGGGTGTTTGTCAAGAGCCAAAACTCTGTACATACATATTGATCATCTCCTTTTGGTGTGTTTTTCCTGACTACTAATTTCCATAAAAATAGAAAGTTTGAGGAGTCTCAACAATGTGTATTCCCTTTCAACAATATCCATCACAATATTTTTATGTACTTTCTCACTTGAAAGTCAAATAACTCACCATTCCCTAGAAATAGCCTCATGATTTAAGGCAGACTCTGCTTCCTCTGCTGGTCTTGGGTCCTCAGTTGTTATAGGTCATAAAATCTACCTCTGTGAAAAACAGATTTCTTTTCAAAAGTTGGCAAACTGGACACTTCCACCTCCATGTGTCTCACAAGCTGCATACCTGTCCTGGCTGATCACTTGCTGTGGCTTTTGTTTGTTTTCTGGAATTTCAAGTTTATCAGTACTTTGTAATTATGGAATATTCTCTCATTTCCATGCAGTCATACATTTTATTTCCTCTGCTCTCTTCCATTGAAAAACATGGCAAAATTCCACTCAGCCGTAGAGCCTCAGACCAAATATTGCCTGGTTTACAGCCTTGCCCATTTCTTTCAGGGAGACTTGGGCAGTCTGTTTTCCCTCTGTCCTCATCTCCATTATAGAAATGCTCTTTTGTGTGGTAATGGTTTGTTTCATGCCTGATTCATGCAAGGTGGGCATGTATGGCTGTCAAATATTTTTTGAATTTGACCCACTGGGAAAAAAAAAGAAAGACTTTTGTTAAAACAAGTATCCTACTTATGCCCAGATTCCAACGTAGAAAAAAAAAACAACCACACAACAATAAAGTGCCTCCTTTTTTTTTTTTTGAAAAAGTAATTTTATTTTATTTATTTATTTTTTTAATGATCTGGCTTTTTTTTTAAACATCTTTATTGGGGTATAATCGCTTTACAATGGTGTGTATTTTATTTATTTACTTTTTTTACATCTTTATTGGAGTATAATTGCCTTACGATGGTGTGTTAGTTTCTGCTTTATAACAAAAGTGCCTCCTTTTAAGAAAATCTGGGAAGTGGAATAACGTACACGTTTTCTATCGATAGGCATCATCGTGTTTGTTATGGACTGAAAGTCTGTGTCTCCCCCAGATTCATATGTTGAAATTTTAACCATTTAATTCAGTAGATGGGGCCTTTGAAAGGTGATTAGGTCATGAGGGTGGAGCCCTTATGAATGGGACTATTTCCCTAATAAAAGAGGCCTCAGAGAGCTCTCTTGTTCCTTCCACCAGGAAGCAGGCTCTCAGCAGACACCGAATCTGCTTGTGTCTTGATCTTGGACTTCCCAGCCTCCAGAACTGTGAGAAATAATATTTTGTTGTTGTTTATAAGCCACCCAGTCTGTAGTATTCGCTTATACTAGTCTGAATGTACTAAGACAAAAGCTTACACTATAACATATATTAACCTTCAGGTAATATTTTTAAAATTATAGGCCAAAAATATTAGTAATGCAAACACTGGACATTCCAGATGAATGAGGTTAGCCAAAAATTTTACAACCAGCTAAATATGTAATGAAGATAAGCTAAAAGTAATTAAAATTTTAAAGTCATAAATAACTTCAAATAAAAATCTCAGACAACTCGACATACTTATAACAAAATCTTCACAAAAACTGAAGAAGTTTCAAATATGTCTTTGTGTTTATGTGCAGTAGGATTGCAAAACTGCGAAGTGTTTTGAGGTAAATAGAACTTTTAGAAACTTAAAATTACTGAGCGGATTCTCAAAGCACCCAGGAAAAGGACAAACATTCCTAACATTGCCTATGGTCCAGCACAGTCTGGCCTCTCACAGATTTCGTTAGATTTCATGCCAGTTTCTCCTGGCTAGAGGTGTCTCAGCCATATTGGATTTCCTTTAATTTCCTCTGCCTCACAGTCTTGTCCTCTGTCTATGAATACTTTAACCTCTAACGGCTTTTCCACTACACGCACCGATTTAAAGCTCGCTAATACTTCAGAAAGAAGCTCAAATCTATCTTTGTCAGAGATGTTTTCTCTTACCTTGTCAGATTATATCTTGTTCCCCATGGTAGTTTTGTTCTAATGCCCTGTATTTGCACTTCTGAGTACCTATTACTGTTTGTGTTTATATATTTGTATGATGATTTAGTTAGTATCTGTCTCCCTAATTAGACTGTAAGCTCCATGAGGTCAGGGGAGGTGTTTGATTTGCTCATCATTCAGTCCCCAACATCTAGTACAATGTAATTAAAGCATGGGCTCCAGATCCAGATCCTGATTCCAGTCCTGGCTCTATGATGTAAACGTCCCTAAGCTTTAGTGTCTTCTTTTGTATAATGGGTTTAATAATAATACCTTCTTTGTAGGGTTTTTGTGTGTATATTTAAAGAGACAATATTTATAATTATTTATACATATGCATATTTAGTACAGTGCATGTAACATTAGTAAATAAACGCTAGATATTTTTAAAATAAATATTTGCTGAAAGGATATGTAATAAAAATCGATATAGAGACTTCGGTACATATTAGTAGTGTGCCGATTTTAGTTTATGGATACTCAATGTAAGAGACTCTTGATAACTCAGTTCTGAGTTTGAAATCTGACCCTTGGGTGTATATAAAACGGAGAACCCATGGAAGTTTCTATCATTTTTCCACCAGATGGAAGGAAACAGGTTAGCATGTAGCTTAGCCCTGGAAGCTTCTTAAAGGCAGAAACTAGGGAATTCTCTGGCAGTCTAGTGGTTGAGACTCTGCACTTCCACTGCAGGGGGCACGGGTTCAATCCCTGGTCGGGAAATAAGATCCCACATGCTGTGCAGCCAAAAGAAAAAATAAATCCTATTAAAAGCAGAAACTTGGGCTTCCCTGGTGGCGCAGTGGTTGAGAGTCCGCCTGCCGATGCAGGGGACGCGGGTTCGTGCCCCGGGTCCGGGAAGACCCCATATGCCGCGGAGCGGCTGGGCCCGTGAGCCATGGCCGCTGAGCCTGCGCGTCCGGAGCCTGTGCTTCGCAACGGGAGAGGCCACAACAGTGAGAGGCCCGCGTACCGCAAAAAAAAAAAAAAAAAGCAGAAACCTTTATTCATCATCAGGTCTTCATTGTTTAGCACTGTGCCAGATGTGTAAAAAGGTGTTCCAAAATATAATTGAATAAATAACACTACTTCATATCAACTTACATTCGGGTCCAAGACCAAATGTATAGTTTTATTTCTGTCAGTTTATCTTGATTTATAGGAAATGGGAGATTTGTTCAATGAGGGTAGGTCGGTAAAAGGGGTTATTGTATCGACTACTTCAATAACTTAAAACAAATCCTCCTAAACTTTGAACTGATGAAACAGAGTCTAAATGCTTACATTCTTTTCAAAGTTCACAGAAAGGCAGAAACTAGTAAACCACATGAATCAGATACAATGGGCAGCAAACTGCATATAAGGTGTACATTGAATATAATACTGTATTCTGAAAACAGATTTTCTTTTTCCAGAAGTGAGAATAAACACAGCTAATAGGAAGAACTTAATAACAGAAGTGTACACTTAATCACACAAGCAGTATCTGGTGCATAGTAAGCAGTCCATGAAGACGCATTGAGTAAAGGAACAGAATGTGTTTATTTTGACCTCTCTTTTAAAATGTTTAGGTCTTGATGTTACAGCAGTAGTGAACAGTAACTCAGCTTGAGCAAGTACAGCCCTAAAGAGTAAAACAGCGTGAGCACAATTTGCACGGTACCCAAGGTAAAAGCAGACACGTTTAGCACAGAAAGCATAGTTGAAAGTCGCCACCTACTAACTTCTTCTGGAATCATTCAGACAAGCCCACTTAGGGAAAAAAGAAAGAAAAAGAAAGAAAGAAAATGTCTGGCATTAGAAGTGCAAGCCTTGCAAATAAAGATTAACCAATTCCCACCTAGCTGGTTTTTTTTCCTAATTGTTTTCATAGGGCGGGAGACTGAGAAACAAAGAACTGAATTTTGTACGTATACAAAATCATGTACATGTACACACATACACCAAGCACACATATTTGTTTCTGTGCTAAGTCAAAATCAGTGGTGTTTTCTATTTAGTAATATGCCTGAGAAAGAAACCATTTCTGATAAAGGTAATACAAGGATCGATACAGCATTCCTTGAACACAGTATCTTTTTGAGGAAACTTAAATAGTGTGTGTGAGGGAGTGGGGAGCGTGTATCCTAGTGAGAAGGGATAGAAGTTTTCTTGCTTTATTCCTTCACTTGCTGGGTAGGTGCAGACAAAGCTATGAGGCTTGACCAGGCTATCTAAACAGCTCTGTCACAGAAAAGCAACCACTTTCCTATTACTACTTGACTATTATGGAAAGTGTATAGAGAGTGAGCTGTCGGAGCATCACGTCATTATTTTCTTTCAAAAGCCAAACAACGTATTTCATAAGCACATGGTGGATATCAACAGAAACTGAAATCATATATTCATAACCCAACAGGATTTATTTCATTTGGGGCCTAATGACTTCATTAGTTTGCCAGGTAGGAAGGAATTAAAAGAGAGAAGGAATAAAATCAGAGGAAGGCAAAAATTATAAGAATGTATAGTGCTTAGAATAAACAGATCAAAAGCATATTGATATTCCATTGTATATATGTACCACATCTTCTTTATCCATTCATCTGTCGATGGACACTTAGCCATGAAAAGAAACAAAACTGAGTTATTTGCAGTGAGGTGGATGGACCTAGAGACTGTCATACAGAGTGAAGTAAGTCAGAAAGAGAAAAACAAATACCGTATGCTAACACATATACATGGAATCTTAAAAAAAAAAAAAATGGTTCTGACGAACCGAGGGACAAGACAGGAATAAAGACACAGACGTAGAGAATGGACTTGAGGACACAGAGAGGGGGAAGGGTAAGCTGGGACGAAGTGAGAGAGTGGCATGGATATATGTACACTACCAAACGTAAAATAGATAGCTAGTGGGAAGCAGCCGCATAGCACAGGGAGATCAGCTCGGTGCTTTGTGTCCACCTAGAGGGGTGGGATAGGGAGGGTGGGAGGGAGGGAGACGCAAGAGGGAAGAGATGGGGATATATGTATACGTATAGCTGATACACTTTGTTGTGCAGCAGAAACTAACGCAACATTGTAAAGCAATTATACCGCAATAAAGATGTTAAAAAAAGCATATTGATAAAAGCCATATGGAAATACTAGCAGGAAGCATGGTTTCCTCATCATTGTGCAGTTCAATAAAATCTGTTTAGTCATTTTACAGAGTTAAACATGTATTATTTATTCATTCAACTGACGTGAAGAATCATGGAATATATTTCTGAAAAAGAGGAAGTTTCATTTATAAAACAGAAAATAAACTCCTGGTGCTTTTATGGACCAGGAACTTTAAAAGCATGATCTCTTTTAATTCCAATGACACATCAAGGTAGATATCATGACCTCCAATTTCCAGGTGGAAAAATGAGATCAGAGAAATTAAATAAATGGCATGAACTAACCCAGTAAGGAATAAGAACACAGAAACATCTGATCTCAAGAATATATCACTAACATCTTTGAAAACCTTGAAATCTATAAAGTCTCTTGCCAGTAACTGACATACACACAATATTTTGTACACAATATGTGTCCGCTGATCCCCCCCCCCCAGCTCCACACACAGTCAGATGAGAAACTTGCGCCATTTCAGGCTTCATAGGAGTGAATACTCACATCGAGTAAGTCACCATTTTTCTTCCTTAGTATTGAAAAGTTAGTGGTAGATACACATATTCATATCAAATACTTGGATAAACGTGGCTTACTCTAAGATTTTTTTTTTGAAGTTTGAACAATTATTTCAAAGGGAAATATTAAAATGGTTTATGTAAGATTTGGTAATGTCATACCCATTCATATAAAACATGGGAAAAATACATTAAGGCTCACCTCTTTTTTCAGCATAATAAGATCTCAAGCCTATAGTGTCAATGTTCGACTATATGGAACTTAATAAATAATAGAATACTATTATGCCATTTAAGTGATTATATATTCACAGTAACAGATGTATTTATTGACGTGAAAAGAATTCATAATATGTACTTTATGAGTCAACTCTTTAGTGCCTGTATATGTGTGTGTATAAGAAGAATTTTAGAAGGATGTATCAAAACGTTTGTAATCGTATTTTTGAAAGCAAGGTCATGTCAGGTAGGGTTTTTCCCTTTTCCTTTTGCTTATTTGCATTTTACAATTTCTATATAGTAAATACACACTATATACAATTACGTAGTAAGTTAGCATAGTACATCATCACTCAAATGTCAAAACTTCACGGATATTAAAAATCATTTGGTTAAAGCCAGAAGTTCCTTTTATGACTTGGAATCATTTCAACACACAGATACTCCATTAGGTTGGAGGAGAGAGAAGATTTTTTTGCCAGGAAACTGAAGGCATCTTTCCTGCTACTGTGCTCTGCTAAGAAAAAACCTTAATCCTGACTCAAGAGTGGGGTGACATCTAGTGAAATGTTTCTGCAGACAATTGCCGGGTTATCTCCTCTATGGCTCCCTCTCCTGCCTCTTTTCTTTCAGTACACAGTCCTCAATAACTGTTCTTTTACAAAGCCTTATGCATGTTTCCTTAATATAGAGAAGGAAATATTTGAGTCATGCATATGCATATAAAAGATTCCTCATTTTGTGGACCTTGGAAAGAGAGAGCTGTTCAGTTTGCCATGTAAATAACACACACTCTTTTCTGTGGAAAACAATGGTAGAGCTTCAGACTTTGGATCATGATTCATCTAGCTTCTCATCTGTTAGTAGTTAATAAGATGACTCCATATTTGCTAAGGCTTAGGATAGGCAGGAAGTCAGTGTCTATAGTCAATCAGCAGGTCACAGACCAACTCTCCCGCCACCAACAAGCTTCAGTTTTGGAGAACAGACAACTGACCCTGTGGAGTGCGCACAGAGGCAAAACCAAGTACCTTAATCCTTGGGTTCAAGACAGATAAATTAGTGATCAGTACTGAAGTTCAAGACTGGACTAGCAGGACCTGCAACTGAATGCTAAGCTATAGATTAGTGAGATGGAAACTGTTGTCTAAAGTCAGGATTGGTCCTAAAGAACAGGGTAGATAGTGGCCAAGTGAGAAAAATATTGCAGGCAGAGCTTGGCATTATATGAAATAGTCCTCTGTAATGCTCTTACATAATTGTCTAGTCCCTTTACACCTTAATTTAAAAATTATCAGGATTCGAGTTAAAGGCTTTCCATGGGATAAATTATTGATATAAGTTTGAGATCATGACTCTTCTGGGTTTTAGAGAAACTTAAACAACCTTGGCCAGCCATAAGCTGATATTTGAGCACTAGATATTGTGTGGCATCATTCTTGTACTAAAAAAAATTGAAATCCACTAAAGTACAAAATTCAGAGGGTAGAATGGGGCTGGGAAGTGGTAAAAGAGGAAAGGGTTGGAGTCACATGACAAAGCTTGCTCGTCATCCTAAAGAAGTGTTATCACATGTTATCAATATTTGCCCTAAAACATGCGGTTGGCTGAAGATCCTATAACACTGGAGATTCAGATTCAGATTCTAGTGAATAAATATCAAAAGAGTAAAATAAACAGCTTGCACACTTGCATAAAAATAGACAGTAAACCATCATACTTAAAAATCTGGAAATGAAATAAAATTGCCTTAAAGCAAACTGAAGGTACCAGTATGTACCCATTAAACTAGCAAAAGCAATAAAGATCCATTGGTGACAGGTTAGGGTAAAAAAGGTACACATATATTTTAAGTGACATTGTAAATTGGTTCAGATTTCTGCAGAGCCATTTGTGAAGAAAGCAATACAACGCTTTCTTTCTTTTGACCTAGTAATTGCACTTTGGGGAATATACTCCCAGAAAATAATCTAAAGGCAAACAAGTAATTTTTTCCAAGTTGTTCATACAAAGCTGTTTATGAAAAGGAAACTTTGAAAATAACTCAAATGTCCAACAGTAAGCGATAGTCCAAGGAAACTAGTGTTTAATACCATAGAATGCTAGCTGGCCTGTTAAGTTGCATGGACTACCTTAATACAGGCCCATCTTTATAGCAAATAATTAAGTGAAGTAAGAACAAGATCTATATGTGAAATTTGGTTAGAATCATATAAATACATATGGATGTGCATGAGGGGCCATCAGAAGAGACTCAAGTGAGAGGAGGGAGTGAATTCAGATTTCTTGATATATTGAGGACTTCTGTATTTCCATAATTCCAAGATATTTACATAATTCATATCTTTTAATCTCAGATCAATCTTATGAGGCAGATATTATTTATCCAATTCCTACTCAAGAAATCAGTTGAGTAGCTTGTCCACAGTCACGTTGATGGACAAGTGACAAAGTTGGAATTTGAATACTGTCTGGGATTTCAAAATCCATGGCTTTTCAGTACATCGTGTAGAACATATTCTTCTGAAGTTCTTTTTAAAAAACACTAATCTCATCACATGACCCTCCAAGGTGGATTGATTGGTTGAATAATTTTGAAAACATGTTAAAATATATCCTCCTAATGTTAATTGGCATAAGCTTTTGAATTTTTGGAGTAATTGAGCCAGTTTGCATTTACTTAAGACAGCATTTCCCAATCTAGTAAATTCTGTGTGTGTGTGTGTGTGTGTGTGTGTGTGTGTGTGTGTTTACATTGGTACAAGAGTGTATGGGCAACTGCTAACAAACCATAGAACCCTAGGTCTGCAGAACACAGTTTCGGAAATACAGACTTAAAGTTTTGTGTTCACTAGATATATCCTTTTGATGTTAAGTATTAAAACTTAAAATATTAAAATTTATAAAAGTTGGTTATCTCTACTGTGTAAATCTCTATCTGTAGGTTCTCAGAGGATTAAATGTAAGTTAGGGAATTACTCAGAGCTTAAACAGAAATTATGTATCCATATTTTCTCTTTTCCTTAAAGTGATAAGTGACAACTCTAAATATTGGCACAGAAAATTACTAAGGAATCCTTTAACAGAAGCAAGTTTGTGGCAATTTGTCCTAGTTATCCTGTAGATAAGGATAATAAGAATTTCACTGTTCTGAAGGTCCAAATATTGACTGTCAGAGTGGACATTTAGGAAGAAGTAGAAGGTGAAGATTCTGAGTCCATAACGTGGCATGTACCGGAAACAACACTGACCCAGCACCTTGGGAGATTTTGATGAACTTAAATAAACTAACACTAGGAGCTGTAACCCTCTGAGGTCAAGTCTAGTCAGGAATAAACTTTTCACCACTGAGTGTGATTCAGAGTATTGATGTTTTTCCCAAACCCATCACTTTAAGGCCTGTGCCAGTGGCCATACTAGATCATTCAGCCTCCCTCTCTGCCCCTGACCAGCTCTTAAACTAAACCATCACAGACATCACAGATAGATGGCTGGCTGGAATATTTGGTTAAATCCATAATCTCCATCAGCCTTTCATGGCTCTATAACTTCTTGTATTGCAAATAAACATATGTTCTAGGTAAAACAAGTGATTTGTTTTGCAAATGTAACTTTAAGACAGGTTTCAAAGGACTATTCTCCTCCCTGCCAGCCAGAGTTCAGCCTCCTATGCAGAATTCTGGTGCTCTCTGGAATGCTTTTACATTTTCTATTAGGTGGACTCTACTACAACCTTGTCCCTGAGCATGTCCAGCAAGTGGTGCTTCGTTCTGTCAATATCCTAATCTCCTCTACTGCTTTGAGTCCCCAGAGAACTAAAAGGACTTTAGTCTTATTGACACAAGCCACTTTATCTGGAAACTGCTGTGCTGGCCAGGGAAATAGACACTGAGAGGGAATCATGAACTCCATGGGCTTTGGCACTTAAGATGCAATTAACTAAGGCTCTCGGTTCCCTCTTCAGCAGTCAGCACATCACTATGGGACTGAGATGGATTTGTCCCCCCTCTTTAGTTACTGATGTTAGACATCCTGGGATGCATGACAAGGACTGATATGAGCACTTAGAGGAGAATTTACCTACTTCTGGATCCCTTGTTATTTCCACCATGTATCAGTACCACTGGAGGTGGTACTTATCTCAGTGGAGCTGCACTGGGATAAGAAATCTGTATGCCCACCCCCCAGATCAATTCAATCAGAATTCTTTGTTGGGCACTGGGTTTTTTTTGTTTTTTTTTTTGTTTTAAGTTTCCTGGGTGATCTGGTCTGAGGAACACTGATGTAGAGTCTTTTTATTTAAACATTTGAAGTGTGCTTTGTGATGTATTTTGTGATTTAGGCCTTTCTTAATCTTTGCAGCCATACTCTCATCTTCAGATTTTAGCCACTTCTGGTCTGGTTGATCCTGTTTCCTGTTTGTGAGACAAGGAGCAATGCATGATGGGCCATTTTAATATAAAATCTCTTCGGTGGACAAAATTTTATCTAAGGATATAGAAACCTTACTTTTTATAAGGAAGGTCTGGTTGATTTTACCAGTGATGTATTGGAATTTTCTTGAGACTTTAGGGAAAAAACACTTTAAATGCAGAAAACAAAATGCAATGTAATAATATAAATGCAGGGAGAGAGATTATTCTTGCAATTTTGGTAGATAATTTTCTCTTTCTCTAAATTACAAATCCTAAAGCATTCATGAAAATAATAATCTAATAGAAGTAATATAAAATATATCAATTTCCTTGCATTAGCGAAACTTTAACTGTAATTCAGAGACTGCTATGTTATTCTACACAAAAGAACTTGGAGTTATTTTTAAAATACAGTGAACACAAATTAAGCATTATTACTCTACATTGCCTCTCAGATGTTGGGCCATATCACCTACTCAAACAAAGCCTTGTTGTCACTTTCTAATCCACAAAACAAATGCCTTCTTGCTTCCATGATCAAAGATATAAAACAGTTTCCGGACACTCCATCCCCACAGAGTACATGCTTGCAAATTTCCTTCCTGACTTGTTTAGAAAATATCTCTATCAAGTCACCAACACTTATGGTTGATGAACTGAAGTTTCTGTCTAAGATCCAGGATGGTCTTAAGGCAAGTTTTCATATTAGTCTGAACTTTAGTTTCCTCAGCTATGAAACGAAAGTTTGGTCTAACCACATTTTGCAACCTGGTAGCTCATGGACTAATTTTGGCCTGAGGATACGTTTTATTGGACAAAAAGTACTTTTTTTGTGTGCATCAGTTGCCAGCATTTAAAAGAGAGGATGTTATGGACAGCTACATGTAAAAAAAAGAAACTAGAAAATTTTCTCACACCATATACAATTATAAACTCAAAATGGACTAAAGACTTAGATGTAAGACCCGAAACCATAAAATTCCAATAAGAAAACATAGGCAGTATAGTCTTTGACATCAGTCTTAGCAATATTTATTGGATCTGTCTCATCAGCGAAGGCAAGAAAAGCAAAAATCAACAAATGGGACCATGGGACCTAATTAAACCAAAGCTTTTTCACAGTGAAGGAAACCATCAATAAAACGAAAGGGAATTTCCTCCATTTCTACTGAATGGAAGAAGATATTTACAAATGATATGTCTGATAAGGGGTTAATATCCAAAACATATAAAGAAGTCATACAACCCAATATCAAACAAACCACCCAATTAATAAGTGGCAGAGGACCTGAATAGGTATTTTTCCAAAGAAGACATACAGATGGCCAACAGGCACGTGAAAAGCTGCTCAACATCACTAATCATCAGGGAAATGCAAATCAAAACCACAATGAAATATTACCTTCCACCTGTCAGAATGGTTATTGTCAAAAGGACAAGAAGTAACAAGTCTTGGTACGGTTATGGAAAAAAGGGAACTAATGTATATTGGTACAGCCACTATGGAAAACAGTATGAAGTTTCCTCAAAAAACGAAAAATAGGGCTTCCCTGGTGGCGCAGTGGTTGAGAGTCCGCCTGCCGATGCAGGGGACACGGGTTCGTGCCCCGGTCCGGGAAGATCCCACATGCTGCGGAGCGGCTGGGCCCGTGAGCCATGGCCGCTGAGCCTGCGCGTCCGGAGCCTGTGCTCCGCAACGGGAGAGGCCACAACAGTGAGAGGCCTGCATACCGCAAAAAAAAAAAAAAAAACGAAAAATAGAACTAACCATACAATTTAGCAATTCCACTCCTGGGTATTTATCCAAAAAGTGAAAACAGTAATTTGAAAAGATATATGTACTTCTATGTTCATAGCAGCATTATTTATAATAGCCAAACTATGGAAGCAACCTAAGTGTCCATCAATAAATAAATGGATAAAGAAGATGTGGTGTATGTGTACATATATAAAATAGAATATTACTTTGTCATAAAAAAGAATGAAATCTTGTCATTTGTGACAACATGGATGGACCTGGAGGGTATTACGCTTAGTGAAATAAGTCAGACAGAGAAAGACAAATACTGTATGTTTTCACATATATGCAGAATCTGAAAAACAAAACAAGGAACAAATATAACAAAACAGAAACAGACTCACAGATACAGAGAACAAACTAGTGGTTATCATAGGGGAAAGCAGTGGGGGAAGGGACAAAATAGGTGAAGGGGATTAAGAGGTACAAACTGCCAATTATAAAATAAATGAGTAACAGGGATATCATGTACAGCACAAGGAATATAGCCAATATTTTATAAAAACCTTGTACGGTATGTAATCTACAAAAATATTGAATCACTGTGTTGTACCCCTGAAACTAATACAATATTGTAGGTCAACTACACTTCAATTTCTTTTTAAGTTTAAAAAAATAAAATTAAAATTGGGATGTTTATATAAAAATCCATTTTTGAATTTTCTTGAAGGAACTGGCAGAGCTGGCCTACATTCTCTCTTGGCAATAACTGCCTGGATCTGAGTATGCACTGCCTCCTTTGGACGGGGCTTGTGTTTTCCAAGACAACCCAGTCCTTGGCAAGCCCACTGCACCCACTGCCCAGCTCTAGGGGACACTGGAGATTGTAACCTAATAGTCTCTTAGGTCCCTTTCAGCTCTGAAATCCTATGATTCTTCTTTTCCTAAAAGACTAACCCATAGAGGAGAGGATGAGAGGTGGGTAGAAAGGAATAGAACAAGATGAGGAGAAAGGGGACTTTCTTTTCTTCCACTTCTTGATTGAGTGTGGATGTATAATTTCTCTAGAATAAACAGACTTCATCACTTCAAAAATTTTATCCATAATTTCAGAGGGGCTGGAGGGTGATAAAAACATACAAACACCACTGTTGTGTTTACCAGGTGACGTAGAACTGAGAGGAACATCAGGGCAGAAAGGTAGCCACTGAATTTCACTTTTGTTCTTTTTTTTTTTTTATTTTTATATTTTGCGGTACGCGGGCCTCTCACCGCTGCGGCCCCTCCAGCTGCGGAGCACAGGCTTCAGATGCACAGGCTCAGCGGCCATGGCTCATGGGCCTAGCCACTCCGCGGCATGTGGGATCTTCTCGGACCAGGGCACGAACCCGCGTTCTCTGCATCGGCAGGCGGACTCCCAACCACTGCGCCACCAGGGAAGCCCTACTTTTGTAGGGCTTTTAAAGCATAGTTTCCTTTCAGATTATGAAAATAATATTAATTTTAGAATCTGGAAAATTCAGAAATCTAGAAAGCAATACCAGATTGACATTCATTCAATTGAAATCTACAGGAGGGTAAAATATTTTATTTCAATTGATTATAACAAGGATTAATTGTGCACCTATGTTTGTATTAGGTACTACAAGGGATACAAAGACAAACCAAAGAAATAATACTGAACTTTAGGAAGCACATAATCTACAAGGAGGAAAGAATAAAAATACACACACCACTGATGCATTGCAATAAGATACAACTGGTAGAAGAAAAATACCAAATATAATTATTTCAAGGTCTATATTTCAGAGAAAGTTGCCAATGAAAGAATATAAAGACTTTTTATTTTCCAGAACAAAGAAAATATTTTCAAATTTTCATTGAGTTATAACCAATTCAAAAAATAAAGAATTAAAATGGAATAATAACCTATCAATGTAATGCATATACATGATTATATTTAGTCAAAAATATTTCAAGGCAAAAACTTTTAAAGTGTTGCAAAAACAAGTAGAAAATAGAGCCCATCCCTAATTACTTTTGTAGTAGAAGAAATGCAGTTAGATTTCACAGCTTACTGAATGAACATTATACTTTGACCCTGACTTCATGAGACCTAGAACTGAAAGTAATTACCATAATTTAAAATACCTCTGTTTGAAAGATTTTCATTCTTATATAGGTCATAAACCAACCAGAACAGGTTTTCAGTATGTTGTGAATAATAATTGAGAGAAAACTTGTCATGTCCAGACATATACTGGCCCCAAAACTGTCTGCTGATTTAATTTAAAAATAATTCGTTCATTTTTCAAAGGACCTTAATTCTGAAAATGTTTTGCCATAGCATTTTTGTGAATGTAAAACCTAATGATACCTTAGATAACAAGTTCCCTAATGCAATTACCAACAATTAGATGCTACATATATTGCTTTCAAATCTACAATGTTATTAAATTATCATTGCTTTGCAAATTAATACTTGCTTTCATTTTGTAGAATGACCAAGGGGAAAATAGTTTCAAAATGAGTATATAACAGTAACGATGAATCACCAAAATTTGTAGCTTTTTTTCCCTAAAGTCATTTTCTCCTACATGAAAAATATGGTTTATAAGAATAAGAAAACATTTCCCCCAGCTTTTTACAGTTTTAAAGACTGATATGTTTACCACAGGCTCTTTATTTGTCTAGAAAATTTAGTGGAAACGGCATACAGTCCGCTGGATAAAGCATGTATAATAAATGTGATTGTGCAAATTTACTGCTGATTTATCAAATGTACAGTTGTCAACTAAATCAATTCATTTGATGGAGCAACATTTTCATTACTAAGGAAAAAACATACACCTCTGAGCTGTATACTATTCTCTGCAGACCAAAAACCGTGGTTGTCATGGCAACTGCAAACCTTGCAGAGTCTGTCATGACCCAGTAGCAGTATAATGGAAAACATCTGCTGGGAAATCACAGACTAGCACAAGGTCTTTGGGAGGAAGTATTTGTGAGAACTTAACCTTAAAAGATTTCCTCAATTCTGATCTCAGACTCCCCCAATACAGTATTTAAAATGGTGCTATTCTTGCCAATCTCTGCAGCACATAACTTAAGGGAAACACAGAGAGAATGCATGAGGTTTTATTCATTGTCAATAATACAACTTAAGTGTGCATTGGAATTACATTCCGGGGTCCTTACAGCACAGAGTGCTCAGCCCCACCCCAAAGTTTCTGATTCAGTGGGTTGGGATGCGGTCTGAGAATTCGTATTTCTAAAGTTTCCAAGTCATGCTGCTGCTGCTGGTCTGGGATCCTCACTTTGAGAACCACAGATCTGAACTAAGAACCTCAAAGAACTCTAAAAGCTTGTTAGCAAATTGAATCTTGAGAGGAATAAGAAAAATGTCAGTTCTTATTACAAAGCTCACTTCAGTGATACAGACTGCAGTGGTTTCTATACTGAGTCCTGCATGAGAAATCACTTAAAAAATATAAAAGTCTGGGTCCTACTCTTAGAGATTTGGTTTTAGCTGCTCTCGGATGGAATCCAGTGTCTGGATATTTTTAACAAGCATCCCAACTTAATTCTGATATAAGCCTGTTTTTCTACTGTGCTTGGGGATCACTGATTCAAGACAAGTTGTCACTTTGTTGTGTAAAGTGGTGACCTGTAAAGCTTGTTTTAAAACTCTGATCATTGCCCCAGTAGGTCTGGATGGGACTCAGGAATTAAAATTTTATCAAGCATCACCAGGACTTGGTGAAGGTGATGACCAACATCAATCTTCAAAGTGAATTGTTCAAGATGTCTATTGAAGGTGGGGAAAGAAAAAACCAAAAACTATTTTATTAATTTTATTTAATTTTAATTTGAAAGCTAAGAAAGGCATTAAGCTATACTCATACTCTGGCCCTTACAGTGAGCCCATCAGCAGGGGCAGTCATGGGTCACCTACTGAGGTAGGAAAAGTGGGTCTTTAGAATGGAGGAGGGGTCGACAGAAACATTCTCATTCAAACGTTATTACAACACAAAGCATTTCACTGGGACTCATTTAGGTGGATGTATGGATTTTCCCCCCTGATTTTCACTGGCCTAAGCCTTCAGAAAATGGACTAGTGGCTTAAAAAGAATTGTGATTGATTGAAGACACTGCAAGTAATGCAACCACAAGTAAGCCACCTGAAAATGACACAGCTGACACATTTCCTACTCTTTTTTTTTTTTTTTTTTTTTTTTGCAGTATGCGGGCCTTTCACTGTTGTGGCCTCTCCCGTTGCGGAGCTCCGGACGCACTGGCTCAGTGGCCATGGCTCACGGGCCTAGCCGCTCCGCGGCATGTGGGATCTTCCCGGACCGGGGCACGAACCCTTGTCCCCTGCACCGGCAGGCGGACTCTCAACCACTGCGCCACCAGGGAAGCCCACATTTCCTACTCTTAATGCAAGCTGTTTCTCAACCTAATTAAGAGGAATAATCTACTAAGATCCAAGAAGTTGATCAATAAAAAGAACTCTTTTCTGAAATAAATGCAGGCTATGGAAAGAGCATTTTGAAAATGGATGTTTCCATCATTACATAATTTTGTTGCTAAAAATCTGCACACTTAAAAACATGGAAAACAAATTTTCTACCCTGATAAAAAATTTTCAAAAGAGGTTCAGTGGGTTTTGAACCATTATTTAAAGATATAATTAACACTTGATTAGTTTACAAGAAAAACTGATGGACTTCAGGGAAGATTAAATCTTGATTGAATTTCAACAAAAATCTTTAATGGACAACATAGCGAAATGAGTGGGATGATTTGAGAAGAAAAGTTAAAAAAAAAAAGACATTTTTTTTTTGTCTGGATCTGCATCCTTTTTTTGTCAGCTAAGATGGGCTACTAAACCCAAGTATCTAAGTAAACTGAACTTAAACTCATATCTGCAAATTCCTATATTATAAAGCGTTAGGCTAAAATATTTTTATAAATAATGAGGCACATGAAATGTTAGTTTTGCCCCCTATAACATAATATATATATTTTTTTAAAAAGCATTTTGTTCCCCCTCATATTAAAATTGTTATTAAAATAATGTTTATGGCTTTCTCAGTTCATTTTTTAAAAATTCTGTTGCATCCTTTGTAATGTAAGGAATATAGACATATATTTATTTATAACATAAATAAATAAACTTCCATAAACTGAGGATATTTGTTTGAAAATATCTTACTGACTTGAGTATGCAGATTAAAAAAGTTTGCAGATCTGACTTTTGGAAACTGGATTAGAGAGAATACTTTTCCTTTGACCTCTAGTCAATAAGTTAGAAATTCTTCCTTTTCTCATCTATGAATTCAAAATATGTACCAACTGATGATAATGAAGTGGTATTAGTTATCTGGGTATTGTAAGCATCAACTTAATGCTACCTGTTATAGATGTTAAAAACTTTGGTAATTATTAAGCAATTATTGGGCTAAACGTAACTGACATTTATTATTCTTTTTGTGAGTAAATAGTGTTTAGTGTCAAAAAAGGTTTTGGCATTATAGTTGAATGGATATTAATCAGGATCTTGAAAATCCTAGAAATAAAATGAATATTTTAACTAAATTATAGTAACCATCCTTGGGAAACTGGTGAAAGAGCCATCAAGGGAAAAAAATGTCATTTGCTTTTGTCTATTATACACTGAATAGACTTAAAGCAAAATACATTATAAATACTTTTTAAATGGTTACAAAAATTTCACAGCACATGCTCCCCCCAGATGGAATGCATAATCTAGGTGGATGGAAAGACATAAAAGTGTATACTGTGTACCTTTTTACTTGAAGGGAAAGAATATCACCCATCTGGGTCTTTGACCGTTTCCTCTACACTAGTTGAAGGTGCACACGGTGGGTAGTGGGAAATTCTCACCACTTCAGAGGGACAAATAGCACTGGCAACAAAGAAATGCTTTGAGAGAGTTTATGTCATAATGACCAGAATGAAACTCCAGCACCAACTCTAGATAGGCATATTCATTTTCTATTGCTGTGCAACAGATTACCACAGATTTAGTAACTTAAAACAGCCTCCATTTATTATATCAGTGTCTATGTGTCCAAAGTCCGAACACCACATTACTGTATTTTCTGCTCAGTCAAGGTGTCAGCCAGAGCTGGAGTTTCATCTGAGGCCTGGGAATCTCCTCTTCCAAGCTTATATGGTTGTTGATAGAATTCATTCCCTTGTGTTGATAGAACTTATAGTGGCTCATTCTTCAAGGTCAGCAGAATGGCTCTCTTAGATACCACCTCTTTTTAAAGGGCTCACCTTGATTAGATCAGATCCAGGAACGATAACTCCATTCTTTATTAACTCAAAGTGAACTGATGGATCACGTAATTGCTGGAGCGCTCTGCCATGACCAGTCCTGTCCACACTCATGGGGAGGGGATTGTGTAGGATGTGTACACCAAGGAGATGCTAATAATGGAGACCGTCTTAGAATTCTGTCTTCCACAGCAGGCATGGATACAGTCTTTAGTCACTAAGTTTTTTGGAATAATTTATTCACACATTCTTTGGCTTATATTCAGTATTATTCTTTCAGCTATGCACTGTGTTCATGTTTGTGGCTTATAATCAAAAACCTAGTTTAGAATAACCTTGGTCTTTAACAGTTTCGACTAGTTTTTTTTTTT
Organism: Phocoena phocoena; assembly: GCF_963924675.1. NCBI lineage: Eukaryota > Metazoa > Chordata > Mammalia > Artiodactyla > Phocoenidae > Phocoena > Phocoena phocoena. The sequence continues at coordinate 48,768,442 of NC_089225.1, read as the reverse complement.
TTAACATCTTTATTGGAGTATAATTGCTTTACAATGATGTGTTAGTTTCTGCTTTATAACAAAGTGAATCAGCTATACATATACATATATCCCCATATCTCCTCCCTTTTTTGTCTCCCTCCCATCCTCCCTATCCCACCCATCTAGGTGGTCACAAAGCACTGAGCTTTTTTAATCAAAGACCCAACCTTATACTTCTTGGCAGAGAGGCTTTAATGAAAATTAAATCATAAAGCTGATAATTTTTGCATGAGATGAGGAAGACTTTTGTTCCTGGCCGCCGAGAGTAATGGTCCGAAGTTCAGAGGACAGTGAACCTCTGGGGGTCAGGGAGCTCCATGATACCTCCTTCTAATCACACCCTTCCCCTCCACCTCCAGCAGGGGGGATTATTGCTCTGTTTTCTGTCATTATAATTTTGCCCTTTATAGAATTTTATATGAAGGGGATCATGCAGTAGATAGTCTTTCTTCAGTAGGTAGTCCTGCTTCACTTAGCATACATGATTATGAGATTCATCCATGTTGTTGCATGCATTAGTTCATTCTCTTATTGCTGAGTGGTATTCCATTCTATGGATATACCACAATTTGTTTATTCACCAGTTGGTGGAAATTTGGGTTGTTTTCTGCTGGGGCTATTAAGAATAAAGCTTCGGGACTTCCTTGGTGGCACAGTGGTTAAAAATCTGCCTGCTGGGCTTCCCTGGTGGCACAGTGGTTTAGAGTCTGCCTGCCGATGCAGGGGACACGAGTTCGTGCCCCGGTCCAGGAAGATCCCACATGCTGCGGAGCGGCTGGACCCATGAGCCATGGCCGCTGAGCCTGCACATCCGGAGCCTGTGCTTCGCAACGGGAGAGGTCACAACAGTGAGAGGCCCGCGTACCGCAAAAAAAAAAAAAAAATCTGCCTGCTGATGCAGGGGATATGGGTTCAATCCTTGGGCCAGGAAGATCCCACGTGCCACAGAGCAACTAAACCCCTGCGCCACAACTACTGAGCCTGTGCTCTAGAGCCCACGAGCCACAACTACTGAGCCTGTGTGCCACAACTACTGAAGCCCACACGCCCAGAGCCAGTGCTCTGCAACAAGAGAAGCCATGCAAAGCCATGCAATGAGAAGCCCATGCACCGCAATGAAGAGTAGCCCCAGCTCACAGCAACTAGAGAAAGCCCGTGAGCAGGAACGAAGACCCAACGCAGCCAAAAAAATAAAAGAATAAAACTTCAATAAATGTACACATACAAGTTAAAATATCTAGTAATGGAATTGCTGGATTTTATGGTAAATGTATATTTAACCTGGAAAGAAATTCTTAAATTGCTTTCCAAAGTGACTCCAAGGTATTTTACACACTCATATGTAAGGCAATAGTGTATGAGAGTTGCCTTATTATCCTCACCAACACTTGATATTGTCAGCCTTTCCTTGTTTTTTGTTTTGTTTTGCTTTGCTTTGTCTAAAGTATCTCTTCCTTTATTCCTCATTTTCTTCTTTCTTTATATTTTTATAAAAGAATATTTTTATAATTTTGTTTTATCTCCATATTGGCTTATTAGCAATACCTTATTATTTTGTATTGAAGAGGTTGCAAGGGGTAAAGTATACCTCTTTAATGTATATTATAAAGTAATATTATACCATTTTATACCATTTTATGTTTAGTATAAAAATGTAAAATTAGTTTATTTCCATTTCTCTCTATTTTTGTAAAATATTTTACTTCTACATATGCTTAAACCCTTCAGCGTGTTATTTTTGCACTGATTATCTTTTAAAGAACTTAAAAATGAGAAAATATATTTTTTATATTTACCTAAATATTTAACATTTCTGGTGTTCTTCATTTTTTGGTGAAGATTCAAATTTCCCTCTGACATAATTTTCCTTGTACTTGATGAACTCCCTTCAATATTTCTGGTGGTGAAGGTATACTGGTGATGAATTCTCTAAGCTTTTGTTTTTCTAAAAAGATTTTTAATTCACCTCTATTTTTGAAAAATAGTTTTGCTGAATATAGAATTCTAGGATGAAAGGATTTTTTTCCCTTTTTAAGTATTTAAAATATTGCTTTATTGTGTTTCTGACCAGAATCTGCCATCATTCTTTTCTTTTGACTTTTGTATTCAGTTTGTCTTTATTCTCTGGCTATTTTCAAGATTTTCTTTTTATGACTGGGTTTTCAAAAATTTGATTATAATATGCCTTATATGGTTTTCTTTTATTCTGTTTGGGGTTGTTAAGCATCTTTGAACTACTGTTTTATAAGTTTTATTAAACTTGGAAAACTTCAACCATTATATCCTCAAATATTTTTTCTGTTCCTACCACCCTTCTTGTGGGACACCAATTACACATAAATTTGGCCAAGTGATGTTGTCCCGCAGGTCACAGATTCTCTGTTCATCTTTTTTTTCTTCTTTTTAATCTTCATGACTTTTAACCTATCACAGCTCCAGTTAGCCAGTCCCCGTACCATGGAAGCACTTGGTAGCTTTGATCTGTCTGCTTCTGCCAACTGTGTTGACAAAGAAGCAAATAAAACTTCTCTGCAGAAGAAAGAATAATGAAGTCTATTCACTGAGAGAAATAAAATTGAGAAACAGAGAAAGCATGCTTTCTGAACTCTTGATATTTTTCTATTTCTGGATTTAAGTTCCTTTCTGAGGCTTTATTAATTCTTACCCTTGTAGTAACAGGCTCAATTCTTGCCCACAGTTTTGTTCTTGGTTTCTGAGAAATGCCCAGTTTCTTTATAATAAATCATCTTTATCTTCCTTAAGCTGGCTGAATTTAGTTTTCAACAATAATCCTAAAACACTGACTATTTTTTGTTTCAGTAGAGGAAAAGTTTTTTCAAAATGAATTATATATGGAACCTCAATATATATAGAAACAAAGATAGAGGTGGTCTAGTTTTTTGGGTGTTGAAAGGCTCTCTGAACATCCAGTTACTTAGCATTCCTCCCCTTTATCATGGCACTTCATTTACCTCTACATGACTGTAGGGTTTCCTGGGACACAATTTGACAACCGCTGTCCTATAGGACCACTCTAGATACTCACCATTTTCCATATATGCTTTTTGCTTCCTCATATCTGTGTTTTAGCCAATTCTGTTCCTTTGTTCTATTACATTCTTTTCCTTAACATTTTCTTTATCTATGCTTTGATCATTCCTCAGGGTCTATGTTGCTTAAATGGTCAACCATTCTGGCAGCCTTAATCATTCTTCTGTCTTCTGAACTCTTATTCTATTTAATAACTCAAGGCATTTACACTCTTTGTATTATAATATAAGCTACTTATTTAAGTTTCAACTATATTAGATAAATTCTGTGAGCGCAGATACCCTCTGCACTCACATGGAGCCTATTGTGGTACCTTATAATTGGTAGATACTTGATAAATATTTGTTAGATAATTTTCACCTTTTAATTACCCTCCTGGATTTCTTTGTTTTTTTAATTAATTTATTTATTTCTTTATTTTTGGCTGCATTGGGTCTTCGTTGCTGCATGCAGACTTTCTCTTGTTGCAGCGAGCTGGGGCTACTCTCTGTTGCAGTGTGTGGCCTTCTCACTGTGGTGGCTTCTCTTGTTGTGGAGCATGGGCTGTAAGCACGTGGGCTTCAGTAGTTGTGGCTCACAGGCTTTAGAGAGCAGGATCAGTAGTTGTGGCGCATGGGCTTAGTTGCTCGGCGGCATGTGGGATCTTCCCGGACCAGGGCTCAAACCTGTGTCTCCTGCATTGGCAGATGGATTCTTAACCGCTATGCCACCAGGGAAGCCCTCTCCCAGATTTCTTTAGTAGAGTTTTAGCATTACTTTCAACACTATTCAATCTGACACACAAATAATCAATTGAATGCAGTGACTGGTCCATATAAACCTTAATGACTAAAAAGCCAGTATTAATCGAATATTTTTTAAGTGGGTTAATTTCAGTTAAATTTGAGATAGGAAGTATGAAAATAAAACTTTTTATAAACATAAACATGGTGGAAAAGAAATTTTATTTTAGGTTTTTTGTTCTATTGGCAGAGACGTGTAGGTATAGAGAAATTGTAATCATTTTCAAACTGTACTCTGCAAAGTCTTAGGAGTTCATTGAAGCCCCTTTAAGTATCACAGTTGTTGGTGGATAGGTATGTATAGAAAGAGATAGAAGTGAGGAGAAGCCAAGATTTGGTGTTGTTTAAACAAATTGTCCCTTGTTTATTTTTTTTAAGTTTGAAAATCAACTAATTCCTCAGAGAAAAGTGAACCAAAATAATTCCAGTTAGATGTTATCAAATCTTTGTCATACTTTCTCCACAAAGGAAATAACTGCATGCTTATTTAAGTACTTGGAAGGAAAACGTCTAGAGAACAGTGTTGATTTTATATATTTACAAAGATTGCACAGCTATTGTTCTAAAACACTATCAGACTTTGATGCTCTGAAAATTCTGCATGAAGCCATTACTCCATCACATCAATAGGGGAGGGGGAATAGAACTAATATTGAATAAAATTACTGTACACCAGCCAAAGTGTTCAATTTAATTAAAAAAATTTTTTTACAATATAATGCATGGTCAACTTTCAAAAATTTTGCATTTCTTAGGTTGTGGAGTCAGGATTCAATTGAATGCACTTATTGAGATTAACAATGAGTAAAAATAATCCAGCATATTAAAATTCTTATGTTAATTTTTTCTTGGAATCCAAAGATTTTTTTATATATTCTAAGTTTATTCTTTTTAAAGAACAAAGTAGCCTCAGCCTAATTTTTATTGTTAGAAGAAATGAAACAAAATCTCGATATACAGCAATAACTACTTCTTCCTAATGGGGGTTTTATAAATCACACATGTCAAGTATAAATCATTTAATATCAACACAGCTCTTGAAGTAAGAGCAGGGCAGATTTTGTATGTGATAGCAGTTTTGTGGTTGTTTGGTAATATGTATCCAAGTTTCTGCTGCAGCCATTTCTTTTCTTTTGTTAATCAACTATCAAAAATACTAAATGGGGAGGGGGGTAGTGGAGGGAAGAACTGGGAGTTTGGGATTAGCAGATGTCAACTATTATATATAGGATGGATAAGCAACAAGATCCTACTGTATAGCACAGGGAACTACATTCAATATCCCATGATAAACCATAATGGAAAAGAATATTAAAAAAAGAATGTCTATATGTGTATAACTGAGTCACTTTGCTATACAGCAGAGATGGACACAACATTGCAAATTAACTATACTTCAATAAAAAAAAAAAAATTAAAAAAATACTAAATGGATGGTATAGTATCCTGTGAGAGACGGTCTCTGCAATCATGTAGAAACATGCATGATAAAATAAAATATCTATAGGTTTAGCATAATGTAGCATAACTGCCAATGATAAGCCCATGGATTCAAAATAGTGCTAACTAAATTACTATAAAGTCACATCTTTTATAAAAATGTATTGTAATAATAATCTTTGCATTGTTCTGCCATGAACAGCAAATACTAAAGCTTTCCAAATCCCTTATACATCAACTTTCCAACCTATCTGCAACTTTCAAATATACTTGTCAAATATTAAAGATTAAGAAGGCAGTATTAGTAGTAGTAATACCAGGTGTGGAATTATGCTTTGCATTGGGAAAAAAATATGATAGATATAGTCTTTTCTCCAAGAGTTTGTAACCTAAAACATTCAATATGAGATCTGAGATAACGTCACCATTACACTAACACACACTTAATGTAGTAGCTTGTTCAGAAGCTCAGTTTTTAACTGCGAGTTGCTTAGTTTTCACCATATTAAGTACTTAATGGAAAAGCACTCTACAAATGGGCTTTAGGAAGCCCATAAACAACTTAAAGTTGCTTGTGAAGTATTTGGGGGACAGGGGAAGCAAGTACATTTTGCTGGACAGAAAGTATATGGCCTTTATCACATTCTTAATTAGTGTGTGTTACCCCCAAAAGTTTTAGAACTATTAATATAGAAAATCTATTTGAGTACTCTTTTATTGTTAATGGGAATTACTGTTGTTTTTGTATAATGTTGCCGTAACAAAAATCTGCTGAAATGCAATTTAACGATATGGACTTAGGCCTAGCTCTCTGTTTAGGTTGATATTGTTCAGAATTTAGTGCATATTTACAGTTATCTTGAGCAATCTAGTTAAAATCAGGAGACACTTGCTCAACTGCCTTCAGGTGCTATAAAGTTATTAAAAATATGTAAGACACAAGTATGTCGAATACTACAGAGGAGCGGGAATGATATAAAACTAGAGTATATGCCTCTCGTAAAGGCAGTCAAAATTCGCTGTTTCTTTTAATACCATGCGGCTGAAGAAAACACCAATTTGTGAGCCCTGAATGGTTAAAGACTCAGAGTCACGTAAATGCACTGTTGGTGTCCCTGATGCTAATCCATGCTTCCTATGGTTCTATTGATTATGCAGAGTGAATTCAGCTCACATTTGCCAACATTTTTAAGAGTAAATAGTTATAAAATTGTTAAATCATACTAATTCTGGTCTGGGTATGCCTGCCATTTTAATACCAATTTAGATTGCCTCAAATTTGATAAGATTGAATATTGTCTGCAAACCAAAAACTTTACCCTCTTATGTTAAGTGTTTGGGACCTCCAATTAAACTGACAAATGACAAATTAGCAAGAAGAAAGAAACCAGATGTAATTACATGTGTATACAAGGGAGTTCACAAAGAAATGTGACTTAAGGAGGCGAATTTGGGGCTTATATACCATCTTAAGAGGGAGTGGGGGGGAGCAGAGTGGCACTTCTGGGAGAACAAATGACTCCTTAGAAGGGGATTAAAAAGGCCACTTATGGAAAAACAAATGACTTTTTAAAAGATAAATGGGCTTTAGGAGAATAGATGGGAGATAGGATGGTTTTGTAGCAATGTCTGCTTGGGTGCAGTACTGACTACTGGTCTCCAAGAAGAAATTAGCATTGCTCCCGGGAGGTGATTTGTGACAGCTGGGTTTTTTGGGGAGGCTCTGCTTTTAGGCAGATAAGGGATTTCAGCAACTCAAAGGTCTTCAGCTCAAAATAATTTTTTATGCCACAGTGGTTTATTCTGGATCCCTTTAATATAAAACAACAAGCTATGAATATATTTTTTAAAAAAATGACAGCGTGCATTGTGAAAAGTCAACATCTAAGGCTCCTTAGATCGTCTGTATCAGATTCTTATTGAAGTTCATATTTTTGCTAAGTGTAATGAGTTAGAACCACAAGTCAACAGTTTAATAAGCTTAGGGAAAAACACATTTTCTTTTTTTCTTAAGGAGACACTTCTGAATTGCTAAATCACAGATCACAGACAGGTGAGCTGAAATAAAATAATTAGAGTAAATCAGTGGTTTATCCTTCTACTCTTTAAAGATCAGAGACTTTACAATGTTTTTCTGAACTCACATGACCATCACCAATGGTGATTTAATAGTTTTGTTTTAATTAATACTGTTTCCAAAAAGCTGAATCTGAGCAGAGTAATCTGGATTCTAATAGGGAAGTAGTTTTCTTCAAGAGTGTACACTTTTTAAAAAGATAAAAATAAAATTTGTTCTATTTTTCACTGACTATACAACAAACCATAGATGTTCCAGAGTAAACCACCCACACCTACAAGCACCTTCCCTCTTCAGATTTGCATCTTCCTCATCCTTCCCAGGGTCCTTTTCTTCTTACCTTCACAGTCCTTCCTTCCTCTGTAGAAAGATGGGGATGAGGTGGGATTTGTTTTACTTTCTAGAAGTATCTCTATTACCCATTGGCAGAAATTTAGAATCACAGAGCACCCATAGATGAGAGATATGGGAGCAGCTGCTTTGAAAACAATGAAAATGAGAGAAATGGATGAAGGTGATTTTTAGGAAGTTAGATTAGTCCTTTTCAATCATTAACAAGCATACAAATCTCCTGGGGATTTTGTTAAACTGGATATTTTGGGACTGGGAACTGAGATTTGGCATTTCTAATAAGCTCCCAGTGAAGCTAATGCTTCCATGGACCACTCTTTGCCACAGTATTAAGGAGTTGGGCTGTTATCTTTATGAAAGCACACTTTCCTTGAAGTTTCTGGAAAACATGGAAGAATTAAACTGCTTCTTATTGTTTTTCTTGCTGCTTTATTATCTTTTTGCATGTACTCAAGGCAGGACTGGACCACATGTTGCCAGGATTTATATAGCATTTATGAAATCTGGTTTCTCTGAGGTGATAATGTATCTCATAGTGGAGCATGTATAATGATGTATCTGTATGATAATCAGAAGATAAAACAACTTTGCTTAGATTCTCTCAACAGGATAATAGTATTGCCTTAAAAAACAGCAACAACAACAATCCCGAAGACCATTTGTTAAATATCTATTTTGTTTCAGGCACTGTCCCAGGTCCTGGGGACCCAAAGTTGACGATTACATCATCCCTGCTGGTAAAGATCTAAAATTCATCATGATCAGTGCTGCAGTAGGGTATGTATAAATGACAGGGGGAAACAGATGGAAACATAACTTGCATGTGGGGAAGACCACAAGGCCATAGAGAAGAGGTGAGACTGGAGTTAGGGCTTGAATGACAGGTAAGGTTTTAGGGGGGGAGGACGTTCTCTGCAGAGAAAACAGCAGGTGCAAATGCAGGGAGGCACTTGCCCTTGCAGCATGGCTTTTGATGGGGATGTTATGCTCTCCATCAGACAAGTTCATTACGGAACAAATACAGTCAGAGCTGTGGTGAAAAATACCCTATTATTCACAGCAACTAATAATTGAAATAAGAAGCAAGTACTTTTTTTTTTTTAAGTGCTTGAAAAGGCAAGTGGACATTAAATGTTTTATAATTACCCTCCCCACTGCCTTTTTAAGGGAAGCTATTGTCAAGGAAAGAATGTGTTTTGCACCATTTGTTATAGCGGTTGCCATGGAAAAGCTGACCTTCCATGCAGGGCTCAAGGATGGGAAGTTACTAGAGCATGCATCAGAAGCCACTTCTGCGTTCAGGCACGAGACCAGTTCCACTATGGAATTAAAGACGATCTCTTTTGACTACGTAGTTTTTAGGATATCATCACATGCAGGGTAAGCCTTTTAAGAGACCAGCTTTATAGAGTCTGCTTTTTTGTTTGTTTTGTTTTGTTTTGTCTTATCAGCCAAAATAACTGATAGACATTTATTAGGGGAACACTGAAAGCAAAACAGTGGAGTGCAAGCTTCAGATATGACTAACATTAAATTCATTGTTTGTTATATACATAGTTACTTTGCAATATTTCATGCTGAGCAGTTTTCTAGGCTTTGAAACTAAAATGACAAACAAGACAGGAGTGAACCTGACTCCAAGAAGCTTACATTTTAGTGGAAGCATCTCTAAGCAACAGGGAGTGCTATTTCAGCAGCAGTTTTCAAAGTGTGTTCCATGGACCCTCTGGGGCTCCCAGTACTCTCTCAGTGGGTCCATGAGATCAAAATGCTTTTCATAATAACACTAAGACATTTTCTGCTTTCTTTCCCACTTTGTTGACATTTGCATAGATGATGCAGAAGCAATAATGGTAAAACTGCTGGTGCTTTAGCACAAAGACCATCAGTGGCACCCTACTGTCCTCCATTTCTAGTAATTTTATTCTTCCTGCCACAAACACGTGGGAAAAAGAAAGATAGAAAAAGCCAGTTTCACTTAAGAATGTTAATGAAGCAGTAAAAATTAATTTTATTAAATCTTGACCCTTAAGTACATGTCTTTTAAATACTCTGTGTGATTAGAGAGACAGATCTAGGACTTTAGCAAGCAGACAGAGTAGGAAATCCTTACTTTTCATCCTCCCATAAAAACAGATTGCTATTCATGAATAAAAATAGCCCTGGGAGGGCTCAAGCATTCAATTAAGATCCTACAGCAACTCAGTGGAGGGAAGAAAAAGAGTATAACGGCACAGAAAGGATTGCCGAGGAGATTGGATTGGCTGAAACATCTGGAGAAAGCGGGAAACAGAAAAGAAGGTCAGGGGCTCTCAGAATCAGTATCGACACCAACCACGTGGCAGGTGCCATCGAGATCCTCAGTGACCTGCTGTACAGAGGACACCGGCAGCCTTTGTCCCCGAGGAGCTCAACAGCTCCGGTGACAGCTGCGAGCTCTGCAACTTTCACAGCAGAAGACCCCAAAGTCTTCACCTCCACTCTGCAGAGGGCACTGGCAGCTTTTGTCACTGCTGTAATCTGGTATAGTGCCTGGAACAGAATAGATGTTTAATAAATGGTATTTGGGAGTGTTGTTTGCTTGTTTTTTAAGTCAACAGAGTATTGCCAACCAGGGGAACTCACCCAAGCTTCAGTGTCTAGAATTTGTATTGGGCTGCCTTTACATAGGCATGAATGAGTGAGTCACTGGCCATATGATGGAACTAAATCTATACCCACCCTCCTCTCCCTGGATATTGGGCTTCTGTCACACGACTCAAAGCCCCAACCCTCTAATTACATGGTTGGTCCTGAGTCATCTCAGCATAAACTCTCTAGGGCCCCCCTATGAGTAGGTAACTAGTAGGTCACAAGTATAAAGTGTCAGGGACCACCACTGTGAATAACAAAAATACCCTTATCACTTGGAAAATTCCAAGGACTTAGAGGCTACTTCCCAGAAACTGAAGACAAAGACCAGCTAAGTTCTTCACTATACAACAGGGACCAACACGTAGGCATTGAAATATAGAGACTTGAACATGCGTGTCTTGCATGAGTAAAGACTTCCGGTCTGTGTGGTTTGACTCCAAGGTATTTTGAAACATAAAAATGAATGCTAAGCTATGGACAGAAGTTTGGGGACATTTTCTGAAGCATCTTTGAAAGTAGCCTAAGAATTTTATCTTTTTAATAATAGAAAATCTCTTCCTATTACCGGATATATTTCCATATATTCCATACCTGAATTACTTCTGTTTGGTGAGACTATAGCATCTAAAAAGATTCTAACAGGGAGAATGGCCCTTGACCATGTTTCTGAAAATCTACCTCATACTTATAAACTGTTTCCAATTGGTCCAAGAAAAGTCACTGAGAAACTAGCAGTTTAACAAAACTAACAAGGGCCATCCTGATGCAGTTATTTAGCTGAGTACCTATTTAGCTTCATCCCTGGATTCTCTATCTGCTCTGGTCTCTGTTAGACAGCTACCCATTTTTTTTCCTGACTCAATTTTTTCTCTAGGATTCCAGATTCCTGGCTCCTCCCTGAAACCTTTTTCTGTGCCTCAACTTAATGGCCCTGCTGACCTGTTAACTTACCTATATGTTAGCTCCCGGGATGGTGACACAGCCAGAGGCCTAATTATACATCCCTGTGATCAGTGTGGCCATGCCAGGACAAGGCGCTACCTCTCAGCTCTTTAGCCTTGCACGCCTTTCCTGCGGTGCTTGAATGTTTCTTGGACAAGAGCCCTTCATTCCATTCCAGCTCTCAGCTCTCAGTCATGGCATGGGATTCCTGCCCTTGCACACTGCTTGGGCAGGCACAGTGCGTTGTACAGGATGGGCACACTGATTCTGTCACATTATATCCACAAGTACTACTTCTGCTGAAGTCATTGACTACTATACTGATTTACCCCTTTCTAAAAAATACATGGATCCTCAGGACTGTGGTATACAATAAACAAACTAGTATCTGGTCTGGCTTACAAGAGCTTCTCAACATGGTTAAATGCTAGGTGCTAAGTGAGAAATGTGGATAAATGAAAGGAGCCCTGACTTCATAAAGCTGACAGTCAAGTGGGTAGCTTATAACTTTTTTGAATATAAACACTATCAGTTAATTTTTAAACATATCCCTAATTACATATGGCTACTTAGTAATTACTAATCAAATAGTATATTAGTATATTGTGTATATTATAAAATATATATAAACCAGAAAATCAGAAGGATAAATTACATAATCTTTTTCTAGACTTGATAATGTCTAATGTTTTTTGGACAACTTTTTATTAGATATGATTTTTTTTTATCAGGTAAGATTCATTGCTTTTACCTGATTATATGGCTGAAGGAGAGGTCTAAATCGTAATAGCAGAAGTGTCATTTTCTTGTTATTATATAAATTCCACAGTTCCTTGCAGAGATCTTTTAAAGCTATTTAGGCAAAAAAATCCAGAATAATTCTCTCACTTTTACACATTGGCCCCAACCTATGGTAAGTCAGTTCTATATTTTCCAATCCTTTATGTGCACAAGATGGGTTCCTATCCCAAAGGCAACCATCCAAAGTGGCCTGGAATAGAAATCTCTAAGCACAGGTAAGTCATGAGTGGAGCTAGAGTCCTTCTCTGGAATTTAAGCCAGGAAACAGAGAGAGAATCTGCAGGAGAAGACCATGTGGGAACAGAAGCCGAGAAGATACCCAGGAGACCATATTGAGGCAGGGCCATGAGAGCCATGAGTGAAGTGAAGACATGAAGGAGAAGAAGAAGCTACAAATGAGATGCACGAGCTGGGTAGGGGCTGGTGGGAGCAGAGATAAGTCTCCATCATTGCCCAAGAAGGATGTGCTCGGTTAATGAGGTGACAAAATAAATGAACCCTAATGCTGTGTGGATAATTCTACCTCACCTTGTTCAATTTCACTGCATCTCAACCATTCACCTCTTTCTGAGTTTCTGTGGGGTTCTTGCCTGATTTCCACACATATCCCTTTATTAAACTTATACAGTGTGAGGTAGTCTGAGTTTCTGTTTCTGACCAACAGACAGCACCACCCACTGATCCAGGGCCATTTGTTAATGATTTGATTACTGATTAGTAAAAAGGGAGAGATGGTGGGGGTAGGAGGAGTCTTTTTTGTTTTTTATGAGTTTAAGAGGCATGTTCCAGAACTAAGGCTAGGGGATATACTCAGAACCTTTGTATTCACTTAATTTAGAAAAAATTCATGTAAGTGGGGCAAACAGAATGAACATCACGCACTGCAAAAGGCTGATATGCTTCCTCGTCTCCCTGACATTCAACTGTGATCAACCTGAATGAAGCCATTCAGGAAATACCCATTCTTGTTGGGAAGATATCATGAAAGTAGGCAAACGAGTGAAAGAACAGATTGGTACGTCCTTTAAAAATCCTATTAGTAATATTCTATTATTAAAAACCCATGCTTGTGGCCAAAACAAAATCATCCAGATGAGTGTAATATAAAAGAAAAGTTTCCAGCCCAACCTCTAGGCCCTATTTCTATTGATACTTGCCAGAAGTGATGAGTAACGGTTTCATGTTTATCCTTCCAGAATATTTCTTTTTGTATATACATTTTTATACAAATAAACTCATTCTAAACATGTTATTCTTTTTTTTTTGTGGAACGCGGGCCTCTCACTGCTGTGGCCCCTCCTGTTGCGGAGCACAGGCTCCAGACGCGCAGGCTCAGCGGCCATGGCCCACGGGCCTAGCTGCTCTGCGGCATGTGGGATCTTCCCGGACCGGGGCATGAACCCGTGTACCCTGCATCAGCATGCAGACTCTCAACCACTGCGCCACAGCAACTATCCATTTCTGTTAATATAAATCTGCTTCATTCTATCAACAGTTGCGTTGTATTATATTAAGTAGTTGTCACATTATTTAACCAGAACTCTACTGACAAGCATTAAGTTATTTTCAGTTCTTTGCTCTTATAACTAATGCAGAAGCGAACATTCTTCTTTTTGTATCATTGTGTATTTGAGTAAATATATTTAAAGGATAAACACCTACCAATGGATTTGCTGGCTAAAGGAGATACGTTAATTTAAAACGTCATAAATATTGTGAAATTGCCATGCCAAAATGTTATTTCAATTTACAAGAACCTTGTAAAAAAAAATGCCTGTTTTCCCACACCCATGTTAGACTGAATATTATCAAATTTTTTCATCTTTGCCAATAGAATGGTTAAAAATGTGCTGTTTTGATTTGCATTTTTAAGCGCTAGTGATACCAAACATCAGATATTTATTGGTTATTTGAATTTTGTTTTCTGTGAATTCTTTTTTAAAAAAATTAATTCTTTGTCATTTGTGTTGAAAATATTGTTCCACTTTATTATTTTTCCTGTTGATTTATTTATTGAATGTTATCCTGAATATGCACGTCTTTTAAGAAATATTTATACATGTTCAAGAGAATCAGTTATTTGCTTTGGACTTTGAGGATTTTTGTATACTTGGAAAGTCATTTTCTACTCAAGGATAATAAAAAAAATGATGTGTTTTTCTATATTTTTATGTTTTTATTTTAATATTTAAATTTTGGTAAATTTAGAATTTATTTTGTTATAAGGAGGAAGATTGGGATTTACTTCTCTTTCAGATGACTATACAGCTGCCCAATTACATGCATTAAGTAATCCATATTTTCCCAACTGATATGAAATATCATCTATCATATCTTAAATCCTATACATATTTAAATCTATTTCTGGATTTGAATGAATATACTTGCATTGCTATATCTATTCCTGTGCCAGTACAAGCGATTTCAGTTTCTATAGCTTTGAAAATGCCTTAATATTTGGTAGGAGGTTAATTCTTTTTCTCTCAAGGGCAACTTGAAAATGTGTGTCAAAAATGACAAAGTTAACTACAATCTTTGGCCCAGCAATTTCACTTCTAGAATTTTTAACTAAGAAAATAATAAAATGTATATATAATTTTTAAATGTATGATCCAAATTTCCCCAGGTCTAATCAGAATATAGGACAAATTGGAACACAGTAAGTTATAACTAGGGTGACCAACCCTTCTCCTGGGACTGAGGGATTTCCCAGGACATGGGACTTTCAGTGCTAAAACCGGGAAATTCTCACGTAAACTAGATGGTTTGGGGGCTTCCCTGGTGGCGCAGTGGTTGGGAGTCCGCCTGTCGATGCAGAGGACGCGGGTTCGTGCCCCGGTCCGGGAAGATTCCACATGCCGCGGAGCGGCTGGGCCAGTGAGCCATGGCCGCTGAGCCTGCGCATCTGGAGCCTGTGCTCCGCGACGGGGGAGGCCGCAACGGTGAGAGGCCCGCGTACCGCAAAACAAAAAAAAACACTAGATGGTTGGTCACCTTAGCTACCCAAATATTTCTAGTTTTTGATCTTCCTGTTCTACATGGTCTCCAGCCTCACAAATATTTCTAGGAGGTCCCAATTTCCACAAATTTGTGTTTTGCATAAATACATATACGTGCTCATATTTACTCCCGCTGGCACTGCCACTGTTCCACGTGGCAGTCCCCAACTGTTGCTGTTCTATTCTGTGCTACTTCATAGTTAGAGTTTCCTGCTTCTCTGTTGGGTATAGTGAACATCACTGTCTCTCTGCTTAGTATAGCATTACCTACCTGGTGGTAAAATATCTCTCAAGCTGTAAGTCTCTGGTTTCTCTGACTCTATTGCTGCCACTCTTCGGCCAAGGGCACAGACTCCAAGAGACGGATTGCCAGACTTCTAATCCTGAGACATTAGGAAGGCTACCCAGAGGACATAATGTCAGACCCAGATTGTCTAGGGAACAAATTATTTCCATGTTTCCCATTAGCTAACTGGAAGAGCTCCTCTCACTTGTTCATAGCAGGAAGCCAAGCTTCTCCCCAGGACTGGGTCTACTCTGCCTCTAAGCTGCTGAGTGAACATGGCCTGTAAACCCAGATGATTACCCAGGGGTGACACAATCTCAGACTCTGAAGTTTGGGCTCACTGCCAATTTACGTGTATGAATGTGTACCCTGCCACTTTTCACCAGTGAGCTTGGTGTAAGAAATGAATGACAACAGGAGACTTGAATTACTCCTCTGTGTTGAGCTAAAGTGGGACCAGAAGAAGAGTAGTAGAGCAAGACTGAGCAATAAGCATTGGGAGTGCTGCTACCCATGAGGGCAACCAACACAGGAACTGAGGCAGAGAGACTCACGTGGCCACAGCAACACGGCAGGTGGGCGAGGCATGTGCTTCGGTGATATCAGTAATTGTTATCCCAGTGACTAAGTACTAAACACAATGATAACTTCAAACAGAAATGCATACAATTGTTAGTTTTTAACCATTCTCTGTAGCCTATTTGGACTTATATTTTTTAGCAATGAAAAGCAAGAATCAGCAATTCATTATCAATCCAATTTTAAACTCTAAAGCAGGTGAGTTTCATCATAGGGCATACTATTAACATGTGTCTCATAAAATATTTTACATTTTGGAGATGTAATGAAGGTATCCAACTGGTTTAAATTTATTTAAAGGACTTAATTATTTTAGAGCACTTTTAGGTTCACAGAAAAAATGAGAGGAAGGGACAGGAATTTCCCATATATCTCCTGCCCCTACACATGCACAGCCTCCCTCATTATCAATGTCCTCCACCAGAGTGGTACATTTGTTACAATTGATTCACCTACATGACACATCATCATCACCCAAGTCCATAGTTTACATTATAGTTCACCCTTGGTGTTTTACGTTCTGTGGGTTTGGACAAATGTAAAATGACATGTGTCTGTCATTAGAGTGAACTCAGAGACTTGAAGCAGAAAAGACTCTCTTCTGCTGGCCTTGAAGAAACAAGCCATCATGGGTCTACTGCTAAAAGAAACTGAATTCTACCAATGACCACATGAGCTTTAAAGAGGACCTCAGGCATCAGGTGAGACCTCAGCCCTGGCCAATACCTTGACTACAGCCTTGTGATGTCCTAAGAAAAGGATCCAGGTAAGTGGTTCCCAAACTCCTGATCCATAGAAACTGGGAGATAATAAACATGTCTGAACCACCATGTTGTGGTTATTACTCAGAAATTGAAAACTAATATGCTATCATAAAAGTATCTGAAAATGGGCTTCCCTGGTGGCGCAGTAGTTGAGAGGCCGCCTGCCGATGCAGGGGACACGGGTTCGTGCTCCGGTCCGGGAAGATCCCACATGCCGCCGAGCGGCTGGGCCCGTGAGCCATGGCCGCTGAGCCTGCGCGTCTGGAGCCTGTACTCCGCAACGGGAGAGGCCACAACAGTGAGAGGTCCGCGTACCGCAAAAAAAAAAAAAATATATATATATATATATATATATATATGTATATCTGAGAGTTATTTGGTGGAGATGAAAAATAGATACTCCATTTGTTGGTTTTAGAATGAATTGAAACACCTTAGGAAAATCTATATATGATTTATATATTGATTATAGAGTAGATTCTGGTATATTTCCAGATGTTGCTAAAGGCCTATGATTAAGCTTATGTTTCTGGATTTGGGGAATTTTTTTTTTTTAGCCAGGCCCCTATTGAGTCTTGTCCCAAACTGTCTATACTGATATGCCTGCTTCTTGTTTCATAGAGGACTTAGTATCATTCTGATTTTGTTCAGAGCATGGTCTTTAGAGTGTTTATCAGCTGATTCCCGAGGAAGTCTTTGCTCCTTGTTAGTATGCCTTGGAAAAGGCTGACTGCCAACTTTATAAATTAACCCAACAATGGCTGTACAATACTATAATTGTATGGTACTAATCAGAGCCCTTTGGATCAGATTTACTTTGTGGACTCGTTTTCTTGGGCTAATTTTTCCCTGCCGCAGTTGGAAGTTGTTGTGTATGGTGGCAGGAAGACTTTCGTTTTGTAGGAAGAGTAACTTATTGTGTGGTTTTGGAGCTGAAAATAAATATTCCACACATGTGGATACATGACACTTCCTGTGTTACTTTGTTAAAAGCCCTAGCCACAGTAGCTCAGGGAGATTATGGTCTAATTATTTTATTCCTGATATGACTTCCACAAATGTAGCTTTATTAATTTTAATACATGATGAAGTACTTCATGAATCAGAGAAAGAAGTTAAGACATGAGCTGAGTTGGATAACTAAATGTTACTGTGCTCATGAAAATATGGATAAACACTTTCAAGACTCTCTCAAGTACTTACAGTAATAATGAAAAAGTATTTGAAACTTTGTATTTATATGAATGCTTGGACACTTTGTTCATTAAGTTTTATATGAGCCTCTGAAATGCTTTCCATTAACCTTTTCTTTGGTTTCATAATTTATTCATGTTGGTTTAATTTTTGTACTAAGAGGTCTTCTATATGCAAGGAAAGAAATATTTTCTTAATACACGTTTCACAAACTTTTTTTCTTGAAGAGGTATATTCAAATGCAAATTCATAGTTTTTCCAGGAATGTTTCCTAGAAAAAATTGGCTACTTTTTTTTTTAACACCTAAAATAGAAGGAAAATAAGCAGAAAATGTTTTTGCAAGGCTAACTCCATCTACTCCACCAAAAACTAGTCATGCTTCTCAATGGAAGCAGCGTCCTCTAGTGGATAGAGTTTCAATAATGTAAACTTTTTTTAAAAACAAATTTTCTTTGAGGTGAAATTCACATAATATAACCATTTTAAAATGTATGATTCAGTGGTATTTCGTGTACTCTCAATGTTGTGCAACCACCAGCTCTCGCTAGTTTCAAAACTTTTTAATCGCTCCATAAATAACTCATAACCATTGAGTAATCACTCCCTATTCTGCCCTCCCATCCCCTTGTAAGCTCTATTATGCTTTCTGTCTCTATGGATTTGCTTATTCTGAATATATCACATAAAGGGAAACATACAATATGCGAACTTTTGTGTCTGGTTTCTTTCATTTAGCATATTGTTTTCGAGGTTTGTATCAGTACTTCATTCCTTTTTACTGTAGAATAATATTTCATTGTATGTATATACCACAATTTGTTTACCTGTTCATCCAACGATGAAATTTGGGTTGTTTCCACGTTTTTTCTGTTATGAGTAATCCTGTTATAAACATTTGTGTACAAGTTTCTGTGTGAATATATATTTCCATTTCTCGTGGTTAAATACCTTGGAGTGGAATTGTTGGGTCATATGGTAAGTCCATGTTTAACTTTTTGAGGAACCCCAAAAAGAAAAAAAAAGGGGGGGCCAACCAAGACACATCAGAATATGGTTTCCTAAAATACTGGCATGTTTTGCAAGAGAATGCTTGTTAGTGGGGAAAATAATGGCAATAGTTATAGCTACTTATATTTCCCTCTAATAATGCCAATCTTTTATAGAAAGCCTTTCTAGAATTGAGCATGTGGTGATAAGCCGTCTTACCCCATGAAGCTTGAGTTCAATGATATGCTATAAGATTTATCAAGTATAATATATATGATTATTTATGTAGACCAAGATGTTTGAGTTATCTCCTGTTGCATTTTGACTTCTAAATAAGTTTTTCTCCTTTTCTTGAATCCTTTCTACCTGAAAACCATGACATTTTCTTGTTTCAAATAACAGGAATTCATATATCAATTACAACAATTTGGAGGGGGAAAAACATTGCTCCCCTCCAAATTTGATATTTATAAATTTATAGTAATGTTGTTTTTGCATATTAAGACTCAAAGTTCAGAGAATTGAATACAGTATAGGCTCTAGAATGGGAAGAATAGTTTATTATATAAGGGGAATTCTTGTCTCACAGGAAAGGGAAAACATTTCCTGTTACTGGTCAGTGGAGCAAAAGAAGAGAAAAAATTAAGAGAAGGGGATTAGATATGAGTGACCTGATTCTCTTTCCCACCTCATAGTTGAAACTAATATTGGAGGTGGTGGTGGTAGACCATTACCATTCAAAGATAGATTTAAGTGACTCTCAAGCAGAGGGCATATTCTGCACTTTTCAGGACATAGCCTAAGAAATTTGAAAGATGTTTAGAGATGACCCCATTTGGCAAATCCTGGGAGCAATGTGGTGCTGTCCTGTAGGTACAGGAAGAATCGAGAGGGTGGTTACAATGTCACATGGTCTGCTCCGAACAGGTACGAGGATCCAGAATTTCACTGGAGCTCTGGCATGGGAGAGGTAGAAAGCAAAGTATGAAAGAGCCAAAAGCACAGTGGATCAGAGATATCTGGAGGCACTATGTGGAAAAGAGGGAATTTGAATCAAGAAACTGCAGTGTCTCTGTTCATGTGAAATCCATCTGCGGCCAGCAAATGATTCCTGTTCATAGCAAAGCAAATCAGTGTTGTCAGATAGCGATCATAGATCTGTAAGTCAGTCCTCACTTGATCCTGCTGTTTGGGTTCTTATGGATTTTCTCATTAATTAAGGAGTTAAATGAAATCTTGGACTTTTAAAAACTTTGTATGAGAGACATGGTTTTAGGTGTTTTGGGGGGAAATCATCATTTTACAGAAAATAATGTCACCCTCAAAATACTAAAATAGAAAAAAAATATTACCTTAATAATCTATATCTAGTAAAAATATCCTTCAAAATTGAAAATAAAAAATAAACATTTTTTGGCAAATTAAACTTCAGAGACTCAATAAGACTGGACCCACAGTAAAGAAAATACTAAAGGGAGGTTTTTTTCAGGCAGAAGACAAATGATTCATAAGTAAGGAAATTCAAGAAGGAATAAAAAGCATTAATATGGGAAATCTAAGTGAGTATTGGCTGTAACAATAATGCCTTCCAGAGTTTAAATATAGGTAAAATGAAAATATAAGACAATAATAGCACAACAGATGACAGGGGTGAAGTAGAAAAAAAGTATTCTCATGTCCTAGCAAAGTATAGAAGCTGGTAAAGGTACTAATTTATTCTATTTTATTTTTTTAACACCTTTATTGGAGTATAATTGCTTTAAAATGTTGTGTTGTTTGCTGCTGTATAACAAAGTGAATCAGCTATATGTATACATATATCCCCACATCCCCTCCCTCTTGCATCTCCCTCCCTCCCACCCTCCCTATCCCACCGCTCTAGGTGGTCACAAAGCACCGAGCTGATCTCCCCGTGCCATGCGGCTGCTTCCCACTAGCTATCTATTTTACATTTGGTAGTGTATATATGTCCATGCCACTCTCTCACTTCGTCCCCGCTTACCCTCACCCCTCCCTGTGCCCTCCAGTCCATTCTCTACATCTGCGTCTTTATTCCTGTCCTGTCCCTAGATTCTTCAGAAGCATTTTTTTCTTTTTTCTTTTGACTTCATATATGTGTGTTAGCATACGGTATTTGTTTTTCTCTTTCTGACTTACTTCACTGGTATGACAGACTCCAGGTCCATCCACCTCACTGCAAATAACTCAAATTTGTTTCTTTTTATGGCTGAGTAATATTCCATTGTATATATATGTCACATCTTCTTTATACTTTCATCTGTCAATGGACACTTAGGTTGCTTCCATGTCCTGGCTATTGTAAATAGAGCTGCAATGAACATTTTGGTACATGACTCTTTTTGAATTATGGCTTTCTCAGGGTATATGCCCAGTAGTGGGATTACTGGGTCATATGGGAGTTCTATTTTTAGTTTTTTAAGCAAGCTCCATACTGTTCTCCATAGTGGCTGTATCAATTTACATTCCCACCAACAGTGCAAGAGGGTCCCTTTTCTCCATACCCTCTTCAGCATTTATTGTTTGGAGATTTTTTGATGATGGACATTCTGACCATTGTGAGGTGACACCTCATTGTGGTTTTGATTTGCATTTCTCTAATGATTAGTGATGTTGAGCATCCTTTCATGTGTTTGTTGGCAATCTGTATATCTTCTTTGGAGAAATGTCTATTTATGTCTTCTGCCCATTTTTGGATTGGGCTGTTTGTTTTTTTGATAATGAGTTGCATGTGCTGCTCGTATATTTTGGAGATTAATTCTTTGTCAGTTGCTTCATTTGCAAACATTTCTCCCATTCTGAGGGTTGCATTTTCGTCTTATTTTTGGTTTCCTTTGCTGTGCAAAAGCTTTTAAGTTTCATTAGGTTCCATTTGTTTATTTTTGTTTTTATTTCCCTTTCTGTAGGAGGTGGGTCAAAAAGGATCTTGCTGTGATTTATGTCAAAGAGTGTTCTTCCTAAGTTTTCCTCTAAGAGTTTAATAGTGTCTGGCCTTACATTTAAGTCTTTAATCCATTTTGAGTTTACTTTTTGTGTATGGTGTTAGGAAGTATTCTAATTTCATTCTTTTACATGTAGCTTTCCCAGCACCACTTATTGAAGAGGCTGTCTTTTCTCTATTGTGTATGCTTGCCTCCTTTATCAAAGATAAGGTGACCATATGTGTGCAGGTTTATCTCTGGGCTTTCTATCCTGTTCCATTGATCTATATTTCTGTTTTTGTGCCAGTACCATACTGCCTTGATTATTGTAGCTTTGTAGTATAGTCTGAAGTCAGGGAGCCTGATTCCTCCAGCTCTGTCTTTCGTTCTCAAGATTGCTTTCGCTATTCGGGATCTTTTGTGTTTCCATAGCAATTGTGAATTTTTTCTTTCCAGTCTGGGAAAAATGCCATTGGTAGTTTGATAGGGATTGCAGTGAATCTGTAGATGGCTTTGGTAGTATAGTCATTTTCACAATGTTGATTCTTCCAGTCCAAGAACATGGTATATCTCTCCATCTGTTTATATCACCTTTAATTTCTATCATCAGTGTCTTATAGTTTTCTGCATAAAGTCTTCTGTCTCCTTAGGTAGGTTTATTCATAGGTATTTTATTCTTTTTGCTGCAGTGATAAATGGGAGTATTTCCTTAATTTCTCTTTCAGAATTTTCATCATTAGTGTATAGGAATGCAAGAGATTTCTGTGCATTTATTTTGTATACTGCTACTTTACGAAATTCATTGATTAGCTCTAGTAGTTTTCTGGTAGCTTGTTTAGGATTCTCTATGTATAGTATCATGTCATCTGCAAACAGTGACAGCTTTACTTCTTTTCTGATTTGGATTCCTTTAATTTCTTTTTCTTGTCTGATTGCTGTCGCTAAAACTTCCAAAATTATGTTGAATAATAATGGTGAGAGTGGGCATCCTTGTCTTGTTCCTGATTTTAGAGGAAATGGTTTCAGTTTTTCACCACTGAGAATGATGTTGGCTGTGGGTTTCTCATATATGGTCGTTATTATGTTGATGTAACTTCCCTCTATGCCTATGGTCTGGAGAGTTTTATCATAAATGGGTGTTGAATTTTGTCAAGAGCTTTTTTGGCATCTATTGAGATTATCATGTGGTTATTATCCTTCAGTTTGTTAATACAGTTTATCACATGGATTGATTTGCATATATTGAAGAATCCTTGCATTCCTGGGATAAAGCCCACTTGATCATGGTGTATGATCCTTTTAATGTGCTGTTGGATTCTGTTTGCTAGTATTTTGTTGAGGATTTTTGCATCTATGTTCATCTGAGATATTGGTCTGTAGTTTTTTTTTTTTTTTTGGTTTTTTTTTTTGGTAACATCTTTGGTTTTGGTATCAGGGTGATGGGGACCTTGTAGAAGGAGTTTGGGAGTGTTCCTCCCTGTGCTATTTTTTGGAAGAGTTTGAGAAGGATTGGTGTTAGCTCGTCTCTAAATGGTTGATAGAGTTCACCTGTGAAGCCATCAGGTCCTGGGCTTTTGTTTGCCAGAAGATTTTTAATCACAGTTTCAATTTCAGTGCTTGTGATTGGTCTGTGTATATTTTCAATTTCTTCCTGGTTCAGTCTCGGAAGGTTGTGTTTTTCTAAGAATTTGTCCATTTCTTCCAGGTTGTCCATTTTATTGGCATATAGTTGCTTGTAGTAATCACTCATGGTCCTTTATATTTCTGCAGTGTCAGTTGTTACTTCTCCTTTTTCATTTCTAATTCTATTGATTTGAGTTTTCTTTTTTTCTTCATGAGTCTGGCTAGTGGTTTATCGATTTTGTTTATCTTCTCAAAGAACCAACTTTTAGTTTTATTGATCTTTGCTATTGTTTCCTTCATTTCTTATTCATTCATTTCTGATCTGTTCTTTATGATTTCTTTCCTTCTGCTAACTTGGGGGGTTTTGTTCTTCTTTCTCTAATTGCTTAGGGTGCAAGGTTAGTTTGTTTATTTGAGATTTTTCTTGTTTACTGAGGTAGGATTGTATTGCTATAAACTTCCCTCTTAGAACTGATTTTGCTGCATTCCATAGGTTGTGGGTTGTCTTGTTTTCACTGTCATTTGTTTCTAGGTATTTTTTGAGTTCTTCTTTGATTTATTCAGTGATCTCTTGGTTATTTAGTAGCATATTGTTTGGCCTCCATGTATTTGTATTTTTCACAGTTGTTTTCCTCTAATTGATATCTTGTCTCATAGTGTTGTGGTCAGAAAAGGTACTTGATACGATTTCAATTTCCTTAAATTTACCAAGGCTTGATTTGTGGCCCAAGATATGATATATCCTGGAGAATGTTCCACAAGCACTTGAGAAGAAAGTGTATTCTGTTGTTTTTGGATGGAATGTCCTATAAATATCAGTTAAGTCCATCTTGTTTAATGTGTCATTTAAAGCTTGTGTTTCCTTATTTATTTTCATTTTGGATGATCTGTCCATTGGTGAAATTGTGGTGTTAAAGTCCCCTACTATTACTGTGTTACTGTCAATTTCCCCTCTTACGCCTGTTAGCATTTGCCTTATGTATTGAGGTTCTCCTATGTTGGGTCCATAAATATTTTCAATTGTTATAGCTTCTTCTTGGATTGATCCCTTGAACATTATGTAGTGTCCTTTTTTGCCCCTTGTAATTGTCTTTATTTTAAAGTCTATTTTGTCTGATATGAGAATTGCTACTTCAGCGTTCTTTTGATTTACATTTGCATGGAATATCTTTTTCCATCCTTTCACTTTCAGTCTGTATGTGTCCCTAGGTCTGAAGTGGATCTCTTGTAGATAGCATATTTATGGGTCTCATTTTTGTATCTTTTCAGCCTGTCTATGTCTTTTGGTTGGAGCTTTTAATTCATTTACATTTAAGGTAATTATCAATATGTATGTTCCTATTACCATTTTCTTAATTGTTTGGGTTTCTTTTTTTTTTTTTTTTTTTTTGGCGGTACGCGGGCCTCTCACTGTTGTGGCCTCTCCTGTTGCGGAGCACAGGCTCCAGACGCGCAGGCTCAGTGGCCATGACTCACGGGCCTAGTTGCTGCGCGGCATGTGGGATTTTCCTGGACCAGGGCATGAACCCGTGTCCGCTGCATCGCCAGGTGGACTGTCAACCGCTGCGCCACCAGGGAAGCCCTGGGGTTTTTTTTTGTAGGTCATTTCCTTCTCTTGTGTTTCCTGCCTGGAGAAGTTCCTTTAGCATTTGTGTTAAAGCTGGTTTTGTGGTGCTGAATTCTCTTAAATTTTGCTTGTCTGTAAAAGTTTAAATTTCTCTGTCAAATCTGAGTGAGATCCTTGCTGGGTAGAGTAATCCTGGTTGTAGGTTATTCCCTTTCATCACGTTAAATATGTCCTGTCACTCTCTTCTGGCTTGCAGAGTTTCTGCTGAAAGATCTGCTGTTAACCTTATGGGGATTCCCTTGTATGTTATTTGTTGCTTTTCCCTTGCAGCTTTTAATATTTTTCCTTTGTATTTAATTTTTGATAGTTTGATTAATATGTGTCTTGGCCTGTTTCTCCCTGGATTTATCCTGTATGGGACTCTCTGCACTTCCTGGACTTAACTATTTCCTTTCCCATGTTAGAGAAGTTTTCAACTATAATCTCTTCAAACATTTTCTCAGACCCTTTCTTTTTCTCTTCTTCTTCTGGGACCCCTATAATTCGAATGTTTGTGCATTTAATGTTGTCCCAGATGTCTCTGAGACTGTCCTCAATTCTTTTCATTCTTTTTTCTTTATTCTGCTCTGTGGTAGTTATTTCCACTATTTTATCTTCCAGGTCACTTATCTGTTCTTCTGCCTCAGTTATTCTGCTATTGATTCCTTCTAGAGAATTTCTAATTTCATTTATTGTGTTGTTCATCATAGTTTGTTCACTCTTTAGTTCTTTTAGGTCCTTGTTTAAACATTTCTTTTATTTTCTCCATTCTATTTCCAAGATTTAGGATCATCTTTACTATCATTACTCTGAATTCTTTTTCAGGTAGACTGCTTATTTCCTCTTCATTTGTTTGGTCAGGTGGGTTTTTATTTTGCTCCTTCATGTGCTGTGTATTCCTCTGTCTTGTCATTTTGCTTAACTTACTATGTTTGTGGTCTCGTTTTCACAGGATGCAGGTTCATAGTTCCTGTTGTTTTTGGTGTCTGCTCACAGTGGGTAAGGTTGGTTCAGTGGGTTGTGTAGGCTTCCTGGTGGAGGGGACTGGTGCCTGTGTTCTGGTGGGTGTGGCTGGATCTTGTCTTTCTGGTGGGCAGGGCCACGTCCGGTGGTGTGTTTTGGCGTGTCTGTGAACTTATTTGATTTTAGGCAGCCTCTCTGTTAATGGGTGGGGTTGTGCTGCTGTCTTGCTACTTGCTTCGCCTGGGGCATCCAGCACTGGAGCTTCCTGGCCATTGAGTGGAGCTGGGTCTTAATGTTGAGACAGATATCTCTGGGAGAGCTCTCACCAGTTGATATTACGTGGGGCCAGGAGGTCTCTGGTGGTCCAATGTTCTGAACTCGGCTCTCACACCTCAGAGGCTCAGGCCTGACACTAAGCTGGAGCACCAAGACCCTGTCAGCCACACAGCTCAGAAGAAAAGGGAGAAAAAAAAGAAAGAAAAATAAATAAATAAAAGTACAAAAAAATTATTAAAATAACAATTTAAAAAGTAATAATAATAATAATAAAGAGAGCAACCAAACCAATAAATAAATCTACCAATGATAACAAGCACTAAAAACTATACTAAGATAAACATAAAAATCAGATACAAGTCAGTTGCAGACAGCAAACCCCAAGTCTACTGTTGCTCCCAAAGTCCACCGCCTCAATTTTGGGTTGATTCGTTGTCTATTCAGGTATTCCACAGATCCAGGGTACATTAAGTTGATTGTGGGGATACAATCCAGGGTCCCTGAGGCTGCTGGGAGAAATTTCCCTTTCTCTTCTTCGTTCACACAGCTCTTGGGGTTCAGCTTTGGATTTGGCCCTGCCTCTGCACGTAGGTTGCTTCTGTTCCTGCCCAGACAGGATGGGGTTAAAGCAGCGGCTGATTAGGGGGCTCTGGCTCACTCAGGCCAGGGGAAAGGAGGGGTATGGTAGTTATAATTGGAATGCGAGGCAAGCCTGTGGCAGCAGAGGCTGGTGTGACGTTGCAACAGCCTGAGGCATGCCGTGTGTTCTCCCGGGGAAGTTGTCCCTGGATCATGGGACCCTGGCAGTGGCATGTTGCACAGGCTTCCAGGGTGGGTGTATGGATAGAGACCTGTGCTTGCACACAGGCTTCATGGCTGCTGCAGCAGCATTAGCATCTCATGCCTGTCTCTGGCGTCCAGGCTGATAGCCTCAGCTCGTGCCTGTCTCTGGAGCTCATTTAGACGGTGATCTGAATCCCCTCTCCTCGCGCACCAGGAAACAACGGTCTCTTGCCTCTTAAGCAGGCGCAGACTTTTTTCCGGACTCCCTCCCGTCTAGCTGTGGTGCACTAGCCCCCTTCAGGCTGCCAACCCCAGTCCTCTCCCTGGGATCCGACCTCCGAAGCCGGATCCTCAGCTCCCAGCCCCCGCCCGCCCCGGCGGGTGAGCAGACAAGCCTCTCGGGCTGGTGAGTGCTGGTCGGCACAGATCCTCAGTGTGGGAATCTCTCCACTTTGCCCTCTGCACCCCTGTTGCTGTGCTCTCCTCCGAGGCTCCAAAGATTCCAACCCCCACCCAGCCCATGTCTCTGGCCGCGAAGGGGCTTCCTAGTGTGTGGAAATCTTTCCTCCTTCACAGCTCCCTCTCAGACGTGCAGGTCCAGTCCCTATTCTTTTGTCTCTATGTTTTCTTTTTTCTTTTGCCCTACCCAGGTACGTGGCGAGTTTCTTGCCTTTTGGGAGGTCTGAGGTCTTCTGCCAGCGTTCAGTAGGTGTTCTGTAGGAGTTGTTCCACATGTAGATGTATTTTTGATGTTCTTGTGGGGAGGAAGGTGATCTCCACGTCTTACTCCTCTGCCATCTTGAAGGTACCCCCCTAATTTATTTTAGAATTTAATAAGTCACAGAAGCATGTGGCAGTTGGTGGGGTAGCTAAAAACAATATAATAAGAAAATGTATAAAATAAAAAAAAATACCAATAATGAATCCAAAAGAAGTCATCAATTTAAATCCAAGTGTATTGTGTGTGTGTGTGTGTGTGTGTGTGAAAGATTGTTAGATGAGGATTGTCAGACTGGATACAAAATAAAACCTCCATATTCAATATTGAATATGAAGTTACAGAAACATTAAAGGTAAAACAATGAAAAAAGATATACCATGCAACCGCCATCTAAGTGAAAGCCACTGTAGATATAGTAATATCAGACAAAGTGAATTTAGGGCAATTACTAGAGATTATTACTAGCAATTATTATGACTATTATTACTAGAAATTAAGGAGCCTATTTCATAATGATAAAAGGGTCTATCTACTACAAAAATGTAGCAATTATAAATTTTAGGTGCTAATAAATATCAAATAACCAAATAAAAATCAAAAAATATATAGCAGAAGTTAACAGGACTTAACAGTGAAACAAACAAATTCACAAATACATTGGGAGATTTTTACATACCCTTTTGGTAAATGATTGAAAAAACAGACAGAAGAAATCAGTAAAGATGTATTCTGAATGAGAAGGCCAATAAACTTGATCTTTTAAACATATAAAACACTGCATCTAATAAATATATAATGCATTTCATTTTCAACTACACATGAAACTTATGTTACATTTGATAGATGCTGAGCTGAAAAGCAATTCCTCTCAAATGTTAAATGGTTAAAATTATTCAGGGTATATTATCTGAATAAACAGAAATTAAATTGGAAGTCAAAACAAATATATCTAGGTATTCCTGAAGTATTTGGAAATTTAGCAGTACTCTTCTAAACTTCCAATAAGATAAGACAAAATCACAATAGAACTTAGAAAATATTTTTAACTGAATGGTAACAAAATAAAATATAACAAAATTTGTAGATGTTATTAAAGTCATGCTTAGAGAGAAATATATAGCCTAAATGCATTTACTAAAAAAACAATAAAGGCTACAAATCAATTTCAATAATTTAGAAAATAATGGAAAATAAAAATCATAGAAATAGAAGAAAGTAAGTTATAAATATAAATGCAAAAAAAACCCCAATGAAATAAAAAGGATATACAGTAGAAAAGATGTCAAAAGTTGGTTCTTTGAAAGATTGAATAATAAAAAGAAAAAAGTCACAAAATACCAATATCAGGAATCAAAAAAGGGTCATTAATACAGATTCTACAGATTTGTAGAAGATAACAAAGTTATAAACAACTTTATGTGAATAAATTTGAAATTTCATTTGAAATGGACAAATTCCTTGAAAATTTTGTTACAGAAACTGAAACAAGAAACAGCAAATCTGAATGGTTCTCTATTAAAGAAAAAAACTAAAACCTTGTACACAAAACCAACTCAGCCCCAGGAGCCTTCACTAGTAAATTATCCAAACCGTTAAGGGAAAATTAATACCAATCTTAATCTCTACCAGAGAACAAAAAGTTGAAAACCTTTTTCATCTTGTTTTAAGAGGTTAGCATAACTTTAAAATCAAAATCTAACCAGCACATTAAAAGAAAGAAAAATTACAAGCCAAACTCTTTCACAAAAATAGATGTAAGAATATGAAACAAAATATGAAAAAAAAGAAACAAGGCAATATATGAAATTGATAATGAAAGTGACCAAACTGAATTCAATTCCAGGAAAATAATTAGATCTAACATTCTAAAATCAATGAATGTTATTTACTGCAATATAAAAATAAAGGAGAAAAACACTATGAATACCTAAATATAATACAATAAAAATTTAATAAAATTCAGTATTATAAGTGGTTTTAAAACTTCTTAGAAAATTAGGAACTGAAGGGATCCTCTTTAAGATGATAAAGGATATCTATTTTAAAAACCTACACCAAACAGCATACTTAATAGTGAATTATTAAAATCTTCCCCATACTCAGATCAAGAGAAAACAAGCTAACCATTATCATCATACCTCTTAAATGTTATAATGGATGTCTAGTCAGTCCAGTAAGGAAAGAAAATGAAAATGATGGTAGAGGAATTGAAAAGAGCAGAAATCAATGGAACAGAAAACTGAAAAACTGTAGAGAAAATCAGTAAACCAAAAGTTAGTGTTTTTGAATACATTAATAAAATTGAGGAAATCCCTAGATAAGCTAATCAAGAAAAAGAGATAAATTACAAATTTTCAATATCAGAAATGAAAAAAGGGATATGACTAGAGAGGCCACAGACATTACAAGAATAAAAAGGGAGTGATTTGAATAATTTATGCAGTAAATGCAATAACTTAGATGAGGAAATTCTTAGAAAAATGCAACTTATCAAAAGGAAAAAAAAATGGAAAAAAATCTCAGTAGCCCCATATCTGTTAAAGAAATTAATATCTTTAATTTACAATTTTGCACAAGGAAGATTCAAGTTACAGATGGCTTTACTAGTGAATTCTATCAATATTTAAGTGAGAAATAATTCAACTCTTACAGAAATTCTTTCAGGAATGAATGAACACTTCCTAACTTGTTTTATGAAGACAGCATTATCCTGATACAAAAAATCTGACAAATTATCCGGAAAAAGCACTAAAAATAAGAGAGAGACATTAAGAGACATGGGAGAAAGATTTAGAAATTTCAACATGTAATCCTCAAAAGTTCCAGATGGAGAGAATAGAAAAGTATGGGATGGGAAAATATTTATAATGCTAAAAGCTAAGAGTTTTCCTGAAATTGTCTTAATTAAAGATACTAATAAATATCTTCAAATTACATTAGCATAAATTCTGAGTCAGATTAATAAAAGTAATTTTATAATGATGCAAAAAAAATAAAAACATCAAAAATAATTATAATATAAGCTAATGTATTAAAAATGTGGCTGACTAGTCATTTTCAGGAAAAGAAAAACTGAGTGAGTTTGCTATCTACAAACTTTGCTAACAGAATTCCTCATCTATTTCAAGAAGGAAATAGAACACAAAATGAAGACGTAAGCAAAAGAAGCAAATTTAAAGAAAGAAATGAATTAACATCTAAATAAGTCTAAATAAGCATTGCCGGGCTTCCCTGGTGGCACAGTGGTTGAGAATCTGCCTGCTAATGCAGGGGACACAGGTTCGAGCCCTGGTCTGGGAGGATCCCACATGCCGCGGAGCAACTAGGCCCATGAGCCACAACTACTGAGCCTGCGTGTCTGGAGCCTGTGCTCTGCGACAAGAGAGGCCGCAATAGTGAGAGGCCCGCGCACCGCGATGAAGAGTGGCCCCGGCTTGCCACAACTAGAGAAAGCCCTCGCACAGAAACGAAGACCCCACACAGCGAAAATAAATAAATTAATTAATAAACTCCTACCCCCAACATCTAAAAAAAAAAAAAAAAACAGCACTGCCTACATAAATCCACAATAATAATACTGTTTAATTCATTGGGTGCCAGACAAGGTAGAATTAAAATAGTAGACAAAAATAACACAAGAAGTGAGCAATGATATGAAATCAGTCTTGGAACTTCATTGCTCCAGATAAGGGTGCAACTATTGATTATATTTCACTAATTAAGTATACATGTTAAAATTTAAAAGTAATCACTTATAAAAAGAAATAAGGAAGAAGGAAGGAAGGAAGATAATGTGCATCTTCACAACAGTAGAGATGGGGGGAAAATGATGATAACAAATCAATGCAAAAGAGGACAAAGCAAAGAAGGAAGAAACAAAGAAAAAAGCTTGAAAAATAGAAAGCACAAAATAGTGATAAAAATAAAATAAAATACA
This sequence comes from Phocoena phocoena, assembly GCF_963924675.1. NCBI lineage: Eukaryota > Metazoa > Chordata > Mammalia > Artiodactyla > Phocoenidae > Phocoena > Phocoena phocoena. The sequence goes on along the minus strand of NC_089225.1, from coordinate 48,736,685 downwards.
TCTGTACCTAAAACAAATGTAAGTAGATTAAGATAGGCTATTAATAGAAAATGTCAAATTGGGTTTTATAAAATAAAAGCTAGGTATATTCTTTTAAAAATATGTACTAAAAAGATAAAAACACAGACACCTTAAAAAAAAAGAGATGGGAAAATGAGATCTCTGTAAAATATTAGCAAAAAACTGGCAAGATACCCTTATTACTATCAGCTTAAATAGGTACAGATGTATCTGATTTCACTGCTCATTCTACTGCTTGGAGCAATCAATCACTCCTCATTGCCAACAGAATAAATTCCAGACTCTTTAGCATAACCTTCAAGCTTCTTCACCTTTGGCTATAACCCTCCTTTGGACAGTTAAGTTCATGTTTGATCTCTCAGCTCCTATCATAAAGCTGATATGTAGTAGACACTCAAATATTTATTTAGTTCAGATGAAATAAAAAAAACTCACGAGGGACTTCCCTGGTGGCGCAGTGGTTAAGAATCCGCCTGCCAATGCAGGGGACACGGGCTTGAGCCCTGGTCCGGGAAGATCCAACATGCCGCGGAGCACTAATCCCATGCGCCACAACTACTGAAGCCTGTGTGCCTAGATCCCGTGCTCCACAACAAGAGAAGCCACCACAATGAGAAGCCCGTGCACTGCAACGAAGACTAGCCCCCACTCACCGCAACTAGAGAAAGCCCACGTGCAGCAATGAAGACCCAACGCAGCCAAAAATAAATAAATAAATAAGACTCACGATTCATGCAATCATAACGTTTACTTGCATAATGTCCTCTTCAACTTTTTCGTAGGTGTTTTTTCTTTTAAAAAAAGAGAGGAGAAGCACATTTATATTGTGGATCTGACATATTGACAACTAAGCAAAATTTCTTTCACCCACGCCTCTTCCTTCCCTCTTCCCCCACTATTGCTGTACATATTAACAACAAAAGACTTTTTTTTCAGAGGATAATTCATGAGCATCCCCTCCTATTTCTTATACTCCCTTCCTTTCCTCGACTTTCCCATTTTTCTTCCCTCTTCTTCCTTCTCCTCTCCCTTTTCAACCACTCCCTTCTTTTTTTCACTCCTCCCTTCTCTTTGTACATTGATCTGTATTATACCAGAGCTTAGGAAAACAAGTGATGATGAGGGGTGCCCAAGATAAGAATGGAAGCCTTTCCTGTTTAGATGTGACTTGACAATGACAAATTGAATGAACGTTTTATATAAGCTGCCTCCCATTGTCCAGATTTAATGGTTCTTACCCAACAGGGCATCTGGAGGACTATTTCTATGAATCCATACTGTTTCCTAAACCACCCCATATGCACTAGGGATAGTTGGGGTGCCATTTTGTATGTGTGTGTATGTATAATTTGAAGATCTCTAAACTATTCTGATAGAATTCCCTTTCCACCAACTACAGTCCTAGAAAAGAACCCCTGATACAAATGGGTCAATGTCACACTTTAAGATAAACACCTCTTGGGACTTCCCTGGTGGCGCAGTGGGTAAGACTCCACACTCCCAATGCAGGGGGCCTGGGTTTGATCCCTGGTCAGGGAACTAGATGCCACATGCATGCCACAACTAAGAGTTTGCATGCCACAACTAAGGAACCCGTGAGCTGCCACTAAGGAGCCCTGGAGCTGCAACTAAGGAGCCTGCCTGCTACAGCTAAGACCCGGCACAACCAAATAAATAAATGAATAAATATTTTTTTAAAAAAAGCTTAAAAAAAAAGATAAACACCTCTCTCCTACTGTATAGCACAGGGAACAATATTCAATATCCTGTGATAAACCATGATGAAAAAGAATATGAAAAAGAATATATATGTATAATTGAGTCACTTTGCTGTATGGCAAAAATTAAACACAAGACTGTAAATCAACTATACTTCAACAAAATTAAAAAAAAAGATAAAAACCTCTCTCACTGCAAGATAAACACCCCCAAAGCCATCATATCGGGAACTTGTATATGATGACTTATACAATGAAGCGCTGAAGGGAACAGGTGCATTTTCTGCAGAACATTTTTTCATATTGAGCAAGGATACCCTAACTCATTGGTCCTCGACCCTAAGTATAAATCAACATCAATGGGGAGCCTTAAAAAAATTAGATGCTTACGTTTCATCCCCAGAGATATGAATTCAATTGGTCTGCTTTTGGTTCAAACATTGGCATTTATTAAAGCTTCTCAGATATTTCTAATAGGTAATCAGAACTCAAAAACATTTCAGACTTCTCATAATTAAGTGGAAAAACCAAATCTGTGTCATTTGGGGAATTTTTTTATATATTATAAAGAGTGAGATCTAAGCTCACTTGGAATTTTTGCTTCCAAAATTATAGAAATGAATATGAAGATATTATATGAACTTTTTCTAGTGCAGCAGATTATTAGGGGCCTAAGTGTACAGATCTGTTGTCTACAGACTATAATAAGCAAGAGATTTGGTGAACAGAAAAGAAAAAATGAGAATATCCTTAATGAAAAATACTGAGAGCCCAAGGAAGTGATGGAAAAGTATATAGAAAGTACATCAAGAATACATAGGGAAGGAACCAAAATGGAAAAGAGAATAACAAAACAAAACAAAGCAGTAGGTAGACGGGAAGGAGAAAGGATGCACAACTTAAAATGCTAGTCAATCTTTTATTAATTTTTGTAATTTTCCACTACTGTATCCAATACCATATCTAGGTTTTGGGCCAATATTAAAACTAGATATCCAGTACACTCTTCTTAATTAATTTCCATTAAATGAAAAAATTTAAAGATGAATTATTATATTCAATGTGTATTTTTACATTTTTTCTGACAGATCATTTTACATGATAGAAATTTACCTTTAAATGGCATTTCAAAGATAGAAACAACGACAGAACAATTAAATACAAAAACAAAAGCAAAAACTTTATTCTTTTGGCTTGATTGTAATGTGGTTTACCGTTCTTTATGGTAATAGCATTTTCCTGCATGCATTTCACCAACATACTACAAGTCAATAGCTTTAGTGTAAAGAATCTACATTTAATGTTGCTTGTGAAAGAAACACAAAGTGTTTTGCTGTAACTGGTAATATAATTTCACTTATATAATTTTTGTTGAAAAGAAAAGCTTGGACCTCATATCATATCTGATAAAGTTCTAATGCCATATGGGTCAGTAAGAATAAGATCTACCTGTGTGAACAAACACTGGAAAAGACTGATGATTTACTGAATAAAAAGACTAGGTGGAAACATCTGATTCAAGCGATGCCAAGAATATCAACTGATCGTTCCTTAAGCCTCTTTTATAATAAGGCATCCCTATTTGAAAGCAAATAAATGCTGGACTCAGTCTGAGATTTGTTTCACATTGAAATGTGTGCAAAGTTTACTGTACTAATAAAAAAAAGCAGGAACCTACACTGCATGTTAGTCTTTGTTTCTTATTTTGTGAAGTGCTTTAATTTAAAAGTGCTAGGAACAGAAACTAACAGTAGTGACTGTGACATCAACCTGAAGATACTCTTAATTTCTCATTTTATGTACAAAAAGCTGAAAAATAAAATAAAATGAACTTTGTACAGTATTTATATTTTCTTAGAAAACTCTAACCATATATTTTCAACAGAATTAAGCAGCTTGCAACATGTTTGTACATCAGGCTTTTTACCGTATTCAATTAAGATTGGAAGGATAAAAACCAAGAAGCTCTTTATTGTTTGCTGCAACCTATTGCTTAATGACACGAAGAATGAGGTCTTGATAGAGCAATTTGCTTCACTTTACCACTGACATATATGGCTTCCCATATTAGACTTCTGAACAGTGGAAGGAATAAGATGCAGCAGCAGAGGCAAGATAAACATGCAGCAGTGACAGCTTCAAACTATAATGGAACCAATTACATCATATTACCTGTTGAAAGCTTGCAAACTATACTTACTGTGGTACATATTTGATGCAATAAATACTGTGCTTAAGTCGTCATTTTTGTTTGCTCAAACATGCACCACTGGGTAAAATTACTATTTACAAAGCAGACTTTTATTTTTTAAATTGACATGTACTATGTCAACCTTACCAAGAGCAGAAGATGGCTAAACAATACTGCAGGATAAAGCAGAATTAACTTTATAAAGTGATGGGAGGGGATGCTTTTTGGTCAATTCAGGTTTTAGAAAGGACTGATAGGATATTTTTATTTTATGCCAAAGGACACTTATCAAAAATGTTAAAGTCATGCTGCCAGGACTCTGAATGACTATGTAATGGGGTATGTGTGTGTGTGTGTGTGTGTGTGTGTGTGTGTGTGTGTGTGTGTGTGGTGTGTGTATACATATATATGTATATACACGCACATATACATATATACATATATACAGGTACATGTAATGGATTATGAAAAAATAAAACAACTTTTTAATGCTTGTGAATTCTATGAAACATTTACAGGCACAGTAAAATTTTTCTGGATGAGACACCTTAAAAACATGAATAGCTGTTTAAGCACCTCAAAAATCTGAAAACATCCTGACACAAGAAGTAAACTCTTTCCTTTTGTGATGTGATTTCTTTTCATGTGAGAATGAGAAGTGCAGCATGCCTTCATTTAAAATATATCCAGTTATACAGTAGAGAAACATAGAATTTCTTACCTTTACTCCCTCTCCCCAAACATAAACCCATTTACAAAAATAGTCACATATAATAGTAAACAACCTGTGAATTAAAAAGAAAGTGATAAATTCACAGCATACATTTCATAAAAATATGGCAGGTGTGGCAGTTAGAACATAAACAGTGGTGACAATTACTGTTATCAAGTGTCACGTGTTGAATTTACATAAAAATTTAACTTCCCTCCCCCCTTTAAATTGGTTCCTAGAGTCTGAGTAGCCATTACTCTCTGCTCTTCAGCAGTGTCAGCTGGTTGTGAACACAGAAACCTCCTGTCGATGTTGTTTCTCCGGTTTGTTGAGTCTCAGTTTGCTGACCAGAGGCCCCTGTCTTGTTATAGGCACTGACCTTAAGTATACAGTTGTAAAAACAGTCAGTTTGGCATTGACCTCCTGTGGGAGTCCTGTTGACACAAACACATCACCATCACAGGCTGTAAACAATTGATCACAAAATGGAATATTTTTTGTTACTTTTTACTTTTTACTTTCCCTGATATCTTTCCCTTTGTCTTCCTTTTCTGATTTGTCTTTTTCAAATTTTTCTTTTTCTGGTTTGGTCACACTGTCATAGGAAGGTGGAGACGTGGTAGAAGGTGTCACATCGGTTTTCTCTGGAGTTGAATTCTCATTTAGTTTATCAGTGAGGATATCTTCTTTGATGGGTGTTCCATCACCTTCTTTACCTTTGTCCTTCTTATATATACATGAAACTTTTTTAACTTTTTGCTTCAAGAGGTAGCGTCTATAAGCCCTCTGGATAACAATAGCAGACACCTCCTCTTGTTTGCGTTTCAAAGTGGTTGTAATGGGCTCATAGGAGACTTTGGAGGGGTTGGATGCCATGAATCTCTCTTCCATCTGTATTCGAAGGGCATCCATCTCTCCACTCTCACCCAAAACACGCTTTGTAAAGGCAAATAAAATGTCGAGGCAGTGGATCCTGTCCCCACTGACCATGGGCAGATCCATGGCAATGAGCTGGACTTTGTTTGGTTTTGCTATGAGAAGAGGAGGATCCAGGGCAGCTGCAAAATCAGAGAGCTTGGAGAACTCTATGAACTGGGTGGCATCAGGATCAAACTTCTCCCAAACCTCGTAGAACATCTCAAAGTCATCCTCACTCAGGGGCTCTGCACTTTCTTCAGTAGCAACACTGAAGTTCTCCAGGATGACAGCGATGTACATGTTCACCACGACCAGAAATGATATGATGATGTAACTGACAAAAAAGAAGATCCCCACAGATGGGTTCCCACAATCTCCCTTAACTGAGCTGCCAGGGTGATCTTTTTCAGGGTCACAGTCTGGAGGTCCACTGTTAAGAATAGGTGCTAGCAATCCATCCCAGCCAGCAGAGGTGGTAATCTGGAAAAGGCAGATCATGCTGTTGCCAAAGGTCTCGAAGTTGAACATGTCATCAATTCCAACCTCCCTCTTAACATAGGCGAAGTTGGACATCCCAAAGATGGCGTAGATGAACATGACCAGGAAGAGCAGGAGGCCGATGTTAAACAACGCAGGAAGGGACATCATCAAAGCAAAGAGCAGCGTGCGGATCCCCTTGGCCCCTTTGATCAGACGCAGGATTCGGCCAATCCTGGCAAGACGGATCACTCGGAACAGGGTAGGGGACACAAAATATTTCTCTATCAGCTCAGCCAGAAACATACCTATGGAAAGCCAAGATAAAACAAAAATAAGGTTATACTTAATGGCAGCAAATGAAAATTTACATTTCTAAGATAAGCACTAACTAGTTTTACAAAATGTGGACATGAGAATTAGGTATACACACACACACACACACACACACACACATTTACATACATACAATCTGTAATATTTGTTTAGCAAAATGAAACTGGTATGTTTAGTGTTATAACATTAACACCTTTATACTAACTGAAGGTACTAATGGTCATTTTTTCTGGTTCAAGAAAAGCATCCATAAAGGACACAATGTATATGGCAGCCAAGCACAGAAATTTATGTTTCTTTTTTTTTTTTTTTTTTTTTTTGCGGTACGCGGGCCTCTCACTGTTGTGGCCTCTCCCGTTGCGGAGCACAGGCTCCGGATGCGCAGGCTCAGCGGCCATGGCTCACGGGCCCAGCCGCTCCGCGGCATGTGGGATCTTCCCGGACCGGGGCACGAACCCGCGTCCCCTGCATCGGCAGGGGGACTCTCAACCACTGCGCCACCAGGGAAGCCCAAGAAATTTATGTTTCTTAAATACTAGTTCTAGTGTTTGCGTAAGATTTAATGGATAAAGCATATGATTTTTGGATCAGGAATATGAGAGTTCTTATTCTTCTGAGATGGTTTTGATCCATCTTATTTGGGAGGCGGCAGCACAACGTACTGGAGACAATCCAGGCTTTCAAGACAGACATACTTGGGACTGAATCCTGGCAATGATTTTATGCATTGCTAAATGATGATAATAGCTACTTTTGCTGTCGTTGTTAGGCTTAACATTTACTAAGTCTTTTCTTTGTGCGAGGCACAGTGCTAAGTGCATTTACTTTCATAATCTCATTTAATCTTCATAACACACTTCACAAAAATGTTCCTTGGAAAACTAAGGATTGGAAAGGTGAGGTACTTGCCATAGGTCACAGAGCTGGTAAGTAGTGAAAATAGGGAAGCGCTCGGTCAGGTCTGTATGACCCAGGAGTCTCATCCCTTAATCACTGTATTATCCTGCATATCACAGTCGTCAGGATCAAATGGAATGCTACCTTGTCTTTCTATTTAACCAGCAGAAGCATATAAATAGTGGAATACTATTTGTCTCTCTATGTATATGTTCTCTTTCCTCAAACAAGCAGAACCTTACTTCTAGCACCTGATTTAATCTCCTACACACAAACACTTAACATGTATTGATGAAATGAATTTGCTTTGAATTTTTGAACAAAATATGTACTTGTGAAAAAGAATATTACACACCATAGAAAACTATCTGAACCCAAAGATAACATGAAGCTTGTATGAGTGTGAATATATATAAACACACAACATGATATTCCAATTATCAAGGACAATTATTTATGGACTATTTGACTACTTGTAAGGATTTATATGTGTACGTGTGTGTGAATTGTTTATTCAAAACAATACTTATCTATACTACAGGAGTATGACTGAGTACAGGATTATTATGCTAAAGTTGCAGTTATTTTCTTCTGAAATGAGACAAGATGATAAATGAAACCTGCAGAATATAAATTCCTTTTTTTCTACATCATTTCATACACAGCATGCAATTAGAGAAATGACAAGCTGAGAATGGACTAATAATTAGACTTTTATTTGAAATTTCCGGGTGAATGAGTAAGATTAGCGAAAAAAACTTTAAAGCTTTAAAGCACAAATTTTCACTACTAAATTCCTTAACTGAGTAAAAGCAGCTCTTCTTACCTACGATGGAGAGAATGACCACCACAAAATCAAAAATATTCCATCCGATGGTGAAATAGTAATAACGAAGAGAGATTAGTTTCAGCACACATTCTCCAGTGAACAGAACAATAAACACCAGATTAATCCAGTACAGAATGTTTGTCATTTCTTGACTCTGGTCATCAGTTTCTACCATCATGGTGACCATGTTGAGGCAGATGAGGATCATGATACTGATATCAAAGACTTGTTTGGTTACAAAATCAAAGACCATCCCTTGAAATTTGTTCTGAAACAAAGAGTATGTAAAGTTCACTTAGAAACTGAAAAAAAAAAATCAAGTTCAACTTATCTGATTTTAATATAGCAATATGAAAATGTAGCTTTTATTAAAAAACACTATGTTTGTTTTACACTTGGAAGAAAATGTGTATATTGGAATATCCAACTCTTTCCAAATGTATTTGTTTTATTTATACTGTTCATGATACCAGATTTTATAAACTGATTTTATGTTAAGAACCACCTGTTAAGTTCTTAGTGCCCAGAACATCACCATGTGTACAATGGACAGTTAGTAAATATTTGCCACTATAATGAGTCTTTGTTATTGCCTGTGTTGGGGGTGAGCATCAAAATTAACTTTGAAGAACTAATGAATAAATACTTCTCTTGCTTTTCCTGTCATTTCCCCCCGCCTAGTTTCTCCCTTTATATACCCCCCAACCCCCGGCAAATCCAAAGCGTCTTAAATTCTACCTTAATTCTACCTCAAGGTTCAGTTGAGAAGATGTTTTTAGAATTATAGTTCAAGAAAAAGGACATTAGTGGAATAGTTGGTGAAATCCAGTTAAATTCTACATTTTGTTTTATGGTATTACAGCAAGATTAATTTCTTAGTTTTGCTAACCAATCTATGGTTATGTAAGAGGTTAAAATAAAGGAAAGTAGGGTGAGGATTTTGTGAGGTGATTCTTCTATAAGAATAAAATTATCTTCAAAAAATTACAGTTCACAATTCAAATGTTCAAACTCTGACCTATTCAATTTGGACCTTATTCCAAGCACTAACTGGCCTTACGTCTTGTTTATGAAATTAAGTCCTCATCTTGCAAACCAATTAAGCCCATCGGACCCTATTTTCTTCCTTTTTGCCCCTATCTGCTTGGTATTGAGGCACTCTAGAGCTTGGGCCTTGGCTTATCTCTGCTAGGTTGTCCTCTACCTTCTCAACTAGAACTACAGACGTTCTGCTACCTCTACGCTCATAGTCTGCTTTCCCAGATCGACACATTTATTGGTCTGGATTCTCTATGTTAGTGTTTTGTCCTCTCCCTAATAGAAGCATCCATTACTCCCTATTGAAATTCTGGGACATCAAACACCACCTGTTTGTTATATTTTGCTATTTGCTCTGAATACATATTTAGCCTGCTGGATTGGACTTACATTGTTTCAGCTGGGTCTGTCCTTTCTAGGGCCTTCTTCAACCTAATAAATGCATCTAATTCCAGTTCTAAACACTTCATTCTTAGCTCTTGTGTACTGAAGTTTACTTTTCCAAGGCTAGTTATGGTCCCCTTATTTCTACCCTTCTGATACTTCCTACCACTCTTGTACCATATCATTTTATCTTGTTTATCTGTCTCCTCTGTCCTAACACCTCTGTCAAGGGATATTATCAGACAGCCCTTCTCAGTCTGGTGAATCCTAACTCAGTTTTAAGTTTTAAGCACTCTGTGATCTCAGAAAACTTTGTGCTTACATTTGTCATAAAAGTGATGACATTTTATGACATCAATTTGCTCTTATTTAATTAAAACCTTTTTCTCTTCCACAGATATAGCACCTACAGTGTAGTAGATTCAAAATTGCATAAAATCAGAAACTTGGTGTTTATTTTCATATCAGCATGATCAATAAAAAGCTCCTTAGATTCCCTGTCCATTTAGTTTTCCAGTGGATTACCTCAACATACAACTCCAATTCCCAGTTATAGATCACTGTCTCCGGTTTAAATCCCAGAATATGCTGGAGGAAGCTATATAACCTTGGAGGCCTTGTTCACCAAAGATTTATGTTCTCTCACTTTACCTTGGCCCTTGACAATGATTAGCAATCCTTTGTCCCTCACTTGGTCCCAGGATAATTTCAAACTTCTCAGCAATTTCCCATTCTCTTGCCCTCTATTCTTCTTTTTTGAGAACACCAAAGTCAACTGGTGTAAAGAAACTCTTCTACTTCCTTTTTCATTTCATATTATCTTGTCTCCCACACCTATCTTTTTTATATATTACTCCAAATTCATTGGAGGACTCAGTCCCTTTTGCTCTCTAACCTAGACTACACTGTTCTTGAGCCACATCCTGCGCAACTTTATTCTATATTTATTCCCTTTCTCTTCAATCTCTTCTTCTTCAGAACTCCTGCTTTGCTATCCACCTAATCTCTCAATCTTTAGAAACTTTATTTTACTACTTCTTCTAAACATTCATTCTCTTTCAGACTCCCTTTTTGATTGTAAAATTCTGTAAACTAGCATCCCCAATTTTTTCTCCATTCATGTCCCTACTTCATATTCTGCATGACACCATTATTCATCCAGTTGTGTGAGGCAGAAGCTCATAAGTCATCTTTGTTGCTTCCTTCTTCACCTTTCATATTCAATTAATAAACCTTTTAATTTCATTCCTGTGATAGCTTAAAAATCCATCCATTTTATTCATCTCCACACCACTCTACCTATCATCTCTGAAATAGTTCCAAAACGAGTCTACAATGCACATACTGCCTCTGTCAGTGCTGGTTGAGTGATATTCACAAAACCCAAATGGACCAGGTCCCCTTCAATGACTTCCCATTGCTCTAAGGACAAAGACTACTCTTGAACATGGCCTATGAAGCCCAGAAAAGTGTGGACCATCCTAACCTCTTCATTCTCCCCATGTCCCAAATGAACCCCCACCCTCTGCACTCCAGTTCACTGGCTTTCCTACCTCAGGGCCTTCACATATACATTCCTCTTCTCTTCCCACATTGCCTACTGACGCTTCCTCATTCTTCTCCATGCCTCAGCTCATGCTTCAGTGAAGCCTTCCCTAACTTCCCTGATTCATCAGTCCCCTCTTTCTTATCAGCTCTCATAGCCAAATGGATCTTTCCTTCTTGGATATTTCTATATTTGTTGGGGTGACTATTTGATTACCAAATAGACTCTTTATTGCTCGATATTTAAATCCAAGTGTTTAGCATAGTACATTGTTAATGAATGACTGAAAGGATGGATTTTACCAAATCATTTCTTAATTTGCCAAATTGTTGCCAATAATAGTCTAGTTAAGTGCACTGATCGTTTCCTGTGCATCCCTGTCCCTGTCCAGGTAAACCTATGTCATTTGATGTAATTAAACAGCCATTTAAAAATTTCGTTCTCAATCATTTATCTACATATATATGTTGCCTATTGATAAATCTCACTCCTTCACTGATTTACCTCTTCCTATAATGGTGAAGTGCCCAAGGCTTCATGCTCAGAACTTTTGGGGTCTTTTTTATATATATATATTCTAATTATCTTTCAAAAATGAATCTAAGCTTCAGAGCTCAACTGAATTATGTCTGACAATGACAACTCTAAAATCTTTGTCTCGTATTCCTAAGACCTAATTTTTCCAAATGCCTTTATAAGACTTTATGTTAGTGCAATCGGTAATTTCACAAAACATTAACTGTTTTACATTTTTCATTATCTACATAATGAAATGTAGATACTAATAATCCTCCCTCTTTTCCTATATCTTATAGCTGCCTCATCCCACTGAGTCTTCTTGTTGGCTCATTTATTTCCTATGTTCCAGTCCTATTGGCATGACCCCATATTGTGGACTCATCTTCTTGTATATAAGGGTTCATCTTCTTGTCCAAGGCCCAGCACTATTTTGTCTCTAACATCTTCTCATGCCAGTCTCTAAAATTCTTTTTCTTCACATTACTATGCTGTTCACTTAACTATATTATATTTTCATTTGGCTTAATTAAGATCGATTTCTTCAGACTCATAGTGGTAACCTTGACTCATTTAACCCAGAAAACCTTGTGTTTACTACTCACTATTTCAAATATATCACTATTCTCCACTGCAATATTTATTTCCATGGCTTTGGAGTATATGTTTTCTTATATAGGGCATTACTCTGCTTTACTCCCCATCCATTCAAGTTGTATTATTTCTCAAAGAGTAGGCTCAAATTGTCCATTCCTAATGTTTTGTCCAATATAACTATCCACTTTCTTTGAGCTTTTGGCTAACTTACAAACAAAACGTGGGCATGGCCAGTTTTAGCTTGGCCAGTTTTACATCGTCACTAATGGAGTCATAGAGTCATGATTCCTCGGGAACACTGGATTGCCTTGTACCATGTATACCTTGGGGGAGGACTTCTGAAACATAGAAAAACTCAGGAACTCTCCTGACAACAATTCCTTGAAGCAACCAAACAGAACCAGCAGCCATTGGCAAATATACAATTGGAATAGCCACGAAAAGTCTTAAAGAATGATGTCATCTGATATAGGGGCAAGATGCTAGGAGGAAACAGATTTTTCTTAAAAACCAGGAAAAAACAAGACTTTTTCCATTAATGATTCCATTCAATCTGCAGAGTTGGACAGAATATGGGGCATATCCAAGAGGTACCAATTATCCCAATTGGTCCCCACTGCACTCTGAGAACATTCAATATTCCCACACTATGTATATATGAATATGTTTTCTTCCCTGCATTATTAGAAGCTCCTCAATGACATCAATCCTATGGAATAATATTGGCATATAAGTCTGAACATTATTAGTAATATGTATTTTATGTCTGTATATAAAATATATTAGATAATTTCTACATAGTATGTATATATAAATTACAAATACTTAGGCTATTTAGACTAGCTAGTCACATTGCTAAGGCAAAAACTTTGTTTTGCAAATGCACAAAAATTAGTATCTAGCAATTTGGGCTGTAAAAGTGATAGATAGCATAGCTTTTATTGATGATGAAAGTATGTTATTCTTACAGCAGGTCGAGGTATGGGTTTTTGTGGTTTCTTTGAACCCAGTTTTTTCATTGCATTGTAGTATTTCTTCTGTTCTTCTGTCATAAAAATGTCTTGACCTCCAAAGTAAAGAAATGAAAGAAAAACTTGTAAAAATCACGTTCTTTGCTAGCTACAAAATTCATCTCAGTAATTGTGTGAAAAATGGCTCCACATTCTATTCTAATGCTACTAATTAATATACGTATTTTAGAGATGCATATATTCAATGCATAAATTATGCCATATTAGTCAGATTTCTATACTGGAAATATCAGTACATGCTATCTGAATTATCAATCACTTAAAAAGTCATAGATGATTAAGTCTCTCAAAACAATTTCTGAATTTTATATTCTTTCTTTTTGTTGACTGCATTTGGAGCCAAAAGGAAACAGTGTGATATGTTTAGTTCACATTTTAGAGCAAAGATGAAGTTTTAGTATACTTATCTTCTTTTTCTGTTGGTTGAAGTTATCTATGATGACACCAATGAAAAGATTCAGAGTAAAGAATGAACCAAAAATAATAAAGATGACAAAATAAAGATACATGTACAGATTGTCTTCATACTTGGGTTGTAATTCTACCTACAAAATATGAAAAATGATAACTATTAGACCTAATCCATGTTTCATAAAAAGGACATCAGTGAATTTTCGATTCTCAAAGCATGTTTCTATGACTGGAAATTTTAAAAATCAAACAGATTTTATGAAACATCAAATCTAACACCTATTGAAGAGTCTCTAATAAGGTTCACTGACTTGAGAAAATGAAACAACTCATAGAAAAGTCTGAATAATTAATTTCACCCAATAAATGCCTAGATTATGAATGCACTTTCAATGAAGTTTCAAGACCCCAGTGGGGCATGCAAAGTGAGGATTTCCTCTTCCTACAGAAGAGGTGTTGTAGTCACAATATTCTATGTTAAAAACTTTCAAATTTTACTCTCTCTGACTCAGCTTCTTCATCTGTAAAATGGAAAAATATAGAACCTACTCCTCATATGGTAGTTGGGAAGGTTAAATGTTACTATCGTATATGAGAGGTGTTAGAACAGCACCTGGTCAATAGTAATAGGTTAAGAGTAAAGGTTTGATTTCTATTACATATTTCTGTTGATAGACTAGAATTATTACTGTACGTGTGGACATAGGTACATCAGTAGGATCTTTCCATCCTGAAAATGAGGCTATTGATTCATCCTATTCTGCAGGCCTTAGGCATTGTTTTTGTAAAAATGATGCCCTCTCTCATCCAGCACAGTTCTGACGAAAAAAGTATGATGGTTGGTTTAAGCTTTGGCTGTAACCTGTAGTTCAGGTCTCACAGGACATTGTTCTAACCAACTCAGTTAACTAGTCACAGGTGACAATGAATGCAGGTAATGACCCATTGTGTCATGAAATCAATTTAGAGGGTAATGGCCAACATGGAATTTTTTTTCTAATGAAATAGGGTAAAATAGAAAATATTGGAAATATTGTAAAACTGCCTATTCTTTGATAAGACTTTCATTTTATTCATGCATGTGTGTAGTGGACAGTGACATAAAATATTTTAAAATGTCTTAAAATTAAATACAAAAGTGCACAGTACATAAGTGTTAGATGTAATAAACTCTTTTAAAGTGAACTTTACAACCCAAGATGTCAGAAACCCTTGGTGTATCCTTCCCAAACATAAATTCTACCATCCCTGCTACAGGTAATCATTATCCTGACTTTTACAGTAATTATTTCCTTGCTTCTTCTCTAGAGTTAGAACCTAAGTATGCATTCTTGAACAATAAGGTTAGTTGTGTCTACATTTTGTCTAGTAGACACATTTGTTATAAAAGTTACATTTTAAGATTCATCTGCATTATTATGTATACTGGATTCATATATCATTTTCAATACTGTTTAATGTTCAATATTTGCCTATTTCTACTACTTTTGAGTTGTTGCCAGTTTTTCACTAATGCAAAAAAAGTTATGCTCATTCTTATACATAGATTCTCCTATATATGTACACAAGTTTCTATAGAATATATTGCTAAAAATGGAATTGTGGGGTTAAAGAATATCTTGAACTTTAATGAATAATGTTGGTAATGCTCAACTTTTTTAAAGGAATATTTATCCATTTCCCCCCAACCAGCATACTAGAGTTCTTGCTGCTGTTTATTCTTAGCAGCACTTGGTATTGTCAAACTTTTTAATATTGCCAATCAGGAAGGTTTGTAGGTAATATCTAATTTTGGTTTAAATGTGCATTTCTCTATTAACTAATGAGAGTAAGAATGAATAACTTGTCATAATTATAGTGGCCAATTGGACTCCATCTTTTGTGAAGTGCTTGAATGCTGAGGGGTTACATAGCAGACAGTGTATGCTAGGTTACTAAGGAAGAAACTGAAAGCAAGTTGTGTGTCATGTAGGTTATTGATAAGAAAGGTGGAAAGAATTTTAAATGAATTAATCAAATAGGTAGGAAACCACTGCAAAAAATTGAGATAATGTAAGAAAGCCAGCACAGTGAGTGGTAATACATAATAAATTATAACTATTATTCAAAAAAACCCATAACTGGGATTCCTGATAGTAATAGATACAATGCAGGGTGTTAAGCGCTTTCATTCTTTTTTTTTTTTTTTTTTTTTAAATAAGGTGAAAAAAAAATCAGGAATTCTTTCTAAGTTACCACCTGGTTTTTGGTGTCAGGGATATAATATTTTGAGCTTAATTACTATACTCTGGCAATATTACCAGAAGCCAATCTCTTTTGCAAAATGTGATTTCCTCCCTTATTGTTAGTGAGAAATTAATGGAGATTATACAAAAAATTTCAAAAGTGCTGATGTGTATAAGGTAGATTATGAAAGGCCCTTTTTCTACCACAAAAATCTCACTTCCCAGAGAGAAACATCATTAGGATTTTTTTATATGTTTATTTTGCTTTCTGTTTGCTTTTTTCACCACTAGTCAGATCCTTCCTATCAGAGGAAAGATCAAAAGCTGGAAGAAATCTGTGACAGATGAAGAAAGTGCCTGTGCAGGCTTTTAATTCATGGCCAGAACTATCAGAACCAAAAATGAGATGTCTCATTTTACAAATAGAGTCAACAAATTTTTAAGTGCCAGGTACCATGCTAGATACTAGGAAAGATATGTTAAAAGATTCACAGTGAGTAGAGAAATACATTTAAATCAAATTTTGGAAAGTGTAATATAAGGTTGAATATTTTTCTAATATAGATGTAATCTATAAATTTACCTATGATTTCACTTTACTGACAATATCACTAAATAACAACACTTCAGAAATATTCACTGGATCAAATTAAACAATTTTCTCTCTAAACAGACTTACATTTCGTGAATCAACAGCTGCATACATGATATCCATCCATCCCTTAAATGTGGCCTGTAAAAAAAGTCACATCATTTAATTTTTTCCCTCACAAATTATAATTCTAGAAAAGAGATTCAATATCAGATTGATTGACCAAGATTCGTTCAAAACAGGTATATAAAATAGTTTTGAATTAATATTTAAACTCTTTGAGCCAAGTTTTATAACATATGCATTGAAAACTCTTCCTTTACATTCTTCTATAACATCTTTTTATGCAACTTTAACATCTATAATGAAATCATGATGGATTACAACAATATGCTATCATAAAAGCAATTATCAATAACTTTTGACTCTGCTGTATCTAAAGAATATAACATGAAATAATTTCACGTATATAGTACTACCTCCAGACAAATGAAAAAATATGCTGTGTTGTTTGATCTTAATGCTTTCTTTTCTGCTCATCCCTTTCTAAGTGGTATTATCACTAACCATCAACCATGATGGTTTGTTCTTGAAACTCTCCTCAGTATTGCTAAATATACTATTTTGAGGCAGTTATTCTATAAAAAGCAGCATTATAATCTGAAGCAAACATTATATTTAATTGCAATTTACTTTTTAAAATATTTCGGTTTTGTGTGTTTGTGTGGGCATAGTAATTCTGAAGACAAGTCTTGTACTTTTTTTTTTCAGTTCCTTAGTGCCACAGGACCCTGCAATATTTACCTAGTGTTGGGTATTGTGTAGGTGGATCATCTCAGGGAGCATGTGGACATGACTTAGAGTGGTCAGTTGAGAAGTTGAATGGATTTTTATGAAATTATAGCAGACATAGTAGACTTGATAGGAAGGTTTTCATTTGCAAGAGAGCAATCTCCCTATCTGAAAGCATTCAAGCAGCAGGAAGGAAGAGGGGAATCAAGGTAGAGTTCATGTGAGGGTACATTTGGTTACGGTGTTGGTGAAGATTGGGCGGGTGGAGACTTGGCGAGGGTTTAGAGACTGTCTGGTACCTGAGAAGGAGGACAGAAATCTACCACCCCTCTCCCCACCGCCTTTCTAACCCCACCCTCAGGCCACTGCCTCTACTTTGCTTAGATTAGGGATGGGGGAAAACAGTAGGAACCTACACAGAAATCTCAATAACAAAGACCTGTGCTGGGAACCTAAGGCTTAGTCTGAGAGACTATAAACTTTGTAGAGCTGTCCAGTTTTCAACATGGTGCAGAAAAGACAGTTCGGCCATGACTGAGGAAGAATCTAGGCAGATGGGCTTGAGGAAGTATGTATTTGCAAACACTGAGAAAGAAGAATTTTGGACTCCTTTTCATAATACATCACAGTGAATAATAAGGTGGTTACTTACTACTTGAAGTAGAGAAAGATACCCGAGTCCCACATTATCAAAATTGACTTTCACGTTCTTCCACCGGGCAGTTTGGTTGCTCTCTATGAGGGCCTTACACTCACTGTAGTTGTTGACCACGCTGACATCAAACATTTCTCCAGTGGTGTAGTTAATACAGTGATAAAACTTGCCAGCAAAGAGATTCACTCCCATGATACTGAATATTAACCAAAAGATCAGACAAACCAGAAGTACATTCATTATGGATGGAATGGCTCCTAAAAGAGCATTGACAACAACCTGGCACAGAAATGAGATGGAAAAAGAAGTGAAAAGAGAGTCAGATCTATGGAAAGGCTAGGAATTTGGTCATTATATATGCAAACTTGATATAGAAAATATGAAAATCATTCTAGTACTGAAAGTTTGATTCTCTTTTTAAAAAATTAAAACAGCTACTTCAAAAACAGTAGATTTTAAATTGGTAAAGTGAAAAGAATTTAAGAGCTAGCCATTCCTTTCTATGCAATCATGTGCATACAAACATAGGAGCACACACACCTACACACATCATCTGTTTCTGGTTGTTTTTGCAACATTCAGAGAAAGTCCTAAGTAACTATTTTGAAATATCACAAAAAAAAGCATCTAAAAGTTCTTTTCTGAATAGCTAAATGTAGGGAGACAGGGCATCACCATTTCCTCAGTGCTGAGGGTATGTGGTCTCAGGTTTTGTGCCCCAGGGGATGACAAATGGCAGCACAAATTCCTCTGAGTTCTTTTGTACCACCTTTCTAAATGAGTGTTAGATTTCCACAGATGACCTACTTTTTAGCCATCTCAGCCTTCGTTTGAAAGCGAAAAGGCCAGATTTGAACTTTAAAAGGCTCAAAATACATCCTATGGAACAGGGAAGAAAAATGATGAGGAACAATGTGGTGGTTTCAAATTACAGTGAGTGGGATTTTGTGCACGTTTATAAATGGAAGGAATATAGCTAATCTTGACTCACATCAGAAGCCTATACAACATGCTAGAAATTTCCCACAGAGTGAACAAATCTAGTTAGAAGCAATCTAATTGTTTCTAATTAGAAGCAACCATTCAGGCATTATGTTCTGTGAGTGCCTCCAACAATGTCAAGTTTATGGATGTCTGACAAATATTACTGATTGATTGGTTATGTGAGTCTGAATGTAGAAGACACAAATTCAGCATGGATTTGTCATGTCTAAGGTTCAAAGCAGCAGTTTGTTCTCAATTCTAATTCCAACAAATTCTAAAGCATTTGGTCTTACCCTCATTCCTTCAAACCGGGATAAGGCTCTCAATGGCCTCAGAGCTCTTAGTGTTCTGAGGGATTTGATGGCACCAAGTTCTGAGTAACCCAAAGCATTTGCAGTTAAGCTAACCAATGAGACCTATACAGAAAAAGCAACACAATTTTCTCATTTACAAACAAAAATGCTTATACAGTTCAACCTTGCTCTATGTAATAAACCAGTAGTTCTCAAACTTTAGTGAGTATCAGAATCACCTGGAGAGCTTGCTGTAAACACAAATCGCTGGCCAAGGTTTGAGGAAGGGCCTGAGAATTTGCATTTCTTCGAGTTCCCAGGTGAGGCTAATGATACTGGCCTGTGAGCCACACTTTGAAAACTACTGCTATAAACTTATGAAAAAGAAGAAACTATATGTGTTTTTTTTCGATTCTTGACAAGAAAATTTAAAAAAATTAAATGTAAAGCAAGAAAAAGAATGACACCGAAATGAAATTTTCATCTATAGATCTGTAAAACTTTATCATTTCTCATATTACTGAGCAGACCTGAAAGAGAAATTAAAACTTAGTACAAGTATGCAAGTAAACTACGCAAACCACTATTGACTCTGAATATAAACACATTCAGAAAGATCTAGGCTTCTAAACAGTGGCTTAGTCTTCCTGTAAATGTCAGTGTGAGGGCATAAGATCATTAATTAGGGAAAATTAAAATAATTCATTAAAAAATGTTGAGATTTTGGTATAACTAATTAGAAATTGTCAGAAAAATGTTTTCTTTAGTCATTTACATAGATGACTAATGCGTTTGATAGAAGTTGTAAAATCTCAGCTAAAAAGGAAAAGAACAACTGCCATAGGTGGCACAGAAATGTCTGATTTCCTTTGAAAATACATAGAAAACTTATTAAAGACATATAAACTAAAAAAAGATATTTTCTCCTAAAGTGCACCTGAATTTCAAAAGTAGAAAACTGAAAACAGATGTGTAATATAGGTTTTAAGAATATGGTGTTAGTGTGTATTTAAAAAATACATTTTTTAAGAAAAATAAGTGAAGCACAGAGAAAATTTTTACAACAAAACTTGACTTATTCAAACTAATTTTGCACATGTCCTCTGAGATAGAAAAACCTTTAAATTTAGAAAAAATTAATCTATAAAAATTTCTGAAGTGGTTTTTATATTTTTCCTAAAATCTAAACTTTTAGGCTTTGTAAGTCTCCACTTCACAGATAACTGAAAAATAGTTACTGAATTATCATTTGTTGTGAAGATCTTCTACATATAAAACAAGAGGACCTATAGTACTTTATCTTCTCTAAAGACAAAATGAAAAAGAGCTAGGCATAAATTAAAGGAGGAAAGATAAAAGTTAGACATAAGAAAAAAAATTCTGAACCGGGGTAGTATTTATTGGCTAAAGAAGTAGTAAAATGTTCAAATTTACATGTCTTGTGTAGCTGAATATGAAAAGGAGATATCTGTAGAACCTCTTCTCTTTTTTTTTTTTTTTTTTTTTTTTTTTGCGGTACGCGGGCCTCTCCCTTTGTGGAGCACAGGCTCTGGACGCGCAGGCTCAGCAGCCATGGCTCACGGGCCTAGTCGCTCCGCGGCATGTGGGATCCTCCCGGACCGGGGCACGAACCCGTGTCCCCTGCATCGGCAGGCGGACTCTCAACCACTGCGCCACCTGGGAAGCCCCCTCTTCTCTTTTTGATCTTTATTGGTCTTTGGCCTGTAAATAGTAATCTCCTTCTATTCCATCACTGACACCTCCACCAAATTTCTCTCCCTGAAAGAGCGAGCTTTTCTTGTCACTTTCCATAGACAATTCTTTAGCGGCTTCATTACTAAATCGTAAATCTAAATCTCTTTGTATGGCATCTCAGGTCCTTCAACCTCTTCTCCAACTTACCTTTCTTACCTTATCATCCAATTACAGAACGCTTTCCCTCACTTGTTTTGTGAACAAGCCCTGCTTGGCATGCATCAGTGTCTTTAAGGCTTTGGTGTCCTTCCCCTCATCTGTACCTGCTGACATGTCATCCCTCAAAAGCCAGCTCACACTGCCCTGGCCTCATGAAGCCTTTGCTCTTTCCTCAGTGAAGCAGACGGCACTTTTAATATAGATGTCATCTTCTCGCTGTATGCTATCTGTCCTCACTAGTTGTCTGTGAGCTCCCATAGGCCCAGAAAAGTGGCATTCATATTTGTCTCTTCCATAACAAAATAGATGCTCAATAAATATATTTGACATAAAGCAAAGTATGGATTAGTTTAATACATTATCATAATAGTTTTCTTAAATCTAAGAAGGTAAATATCAGGGTATGCTAGGTAATATGAGTAGCAGCTTATAGACTTCAACTAGATTTCTCTTAAGAATTTCTTTATATTTAGGTAGTGTTGACTTAATGCCTTTATTATCACATAGATATATTAAATACCAGATATTTTTATTAAAAATCATAACACATACAGAAAATAAAGAAAAGTATCATCCATAATCTCATTATACAAATATAATAACTGGTACTGTCTTGGTATATTTTTCCTTTGTTTGTAATGTCCACACAGATGTGGTTTTAAGTATTAGTTATTGTCTTATTTCATTGCCGGTAAACTTTTGATATAATTCTTCATGTAGCTCTATATGTTATTTAAGAATAGATTTGCTTTAGGCAGATTCAAGGGAAAAAAGATATTTTTGTCTCTTAAATTTAAAGAATTCTCTTACAAATTTTTTCCTCTGTTTGGTGATCAGAAAACTCCTACTAAATTAAAAGTTGATATATTTTTCACCTGAAGTTGTAAAAAATAATTTTCTCCATGAAAGGGTCCATTTTTTTCTTTGCTAGCAACATATGTAAATTTTATATTTCAAAATACATCTTTAATTGCCAAGGAATTATTATAATCAACAGAATATTATCTTTAAAGTACACTACTTAACACATTGTGCTTTCCTGAAAATTCCAGAGCCCTCCTCCTCCCTTAGCTCTGAGCATCACCCGTCCCCTCCCCGCAGGTGTCCTGTCCCCTATTCTCACTGGCTCGCCTAGTCTTTTCTAGACAAAAGGCCTTTAAGTTCCTTTCTAGTCTTTCAAAATGGACTATTAATTTAAAAGGGGTTTAAGAAGTAAATCTCCAAAACTAAATGAAAGTGATTTAAATTTTTTTTTTTAGTTAAGATATTATATGCATTAAAAAAGGTGAGATCTTCCTCAGAATTCTCCCTCAAAAATCAGGGAATAACCTTATATTCATATTTTTAAAGCTTCATATTCTGATACTGCATCTTTATTTTCAACACCTTCGTGGTTTCACAAAATTTTTAAATAATTGGTCCAATAGCCAATCTGTTTCTGCCATCATACAAATCAAGAAGTGTCTCTTGCTATTTGGACTTTCAAATTTTTTGGAATTAGTAATCCACCTGTGGGACAAACACTTTGCAACAGGCTCTGGTGATGATGACTATAGTAACATCAAAGATGCCCTTGAAGAATTTAAATACAGTTATTGTATGAAATGTGAGAGTGATAAAAGCAAAACTTCTATGGTAATATATTATTTTGTATAACTTGGAATCTTAAATATTAATTTAAACTAAATCAATACATACAATAAGTTCCATTTGACTGTTTCATCTCTGAAAGTATATACATTTAAACCAGCAAAAAAATTGTTTTGGGGTATTTTCTTATTGGGAAGATGGGAACCATCATTTATATTTGGGGCCATGCAGTACTTCCTGAGTGCCTTTTATGCGCCAGGCACCATTGCTAGCACATATCGTTCACATGCCAACAGAATGAAACAAGAATGTTCGGAATACTCACATCGACAATCAGGAAATCTAGCCAGCACCAGGCATTGGTAAAATACACTTGAAAGCCGTATGCAACCCACTTGAGAAGCATTTCCAGGATGAATATATAAGTGAAAACTTTGTCAGCATATTCTAACATAGTCTTAATGGTTTTTCGCTGTTCAATATATATATCTTCAAAGGCCTGTAAGTGAAAAAGCTTCACTGAATTTCATTTTCATGAACTGTCTCTAATTGGTATTTTATTAGAGAAAAACATGCTGCAAGCCTGTTCTCAGGTGCTTAAGGGTGGAACACTTTGTGCTGCCCAGAGCTGCACTTTGCTTTATAGTTATCTATATGCAAATGACTGTTGACTGAGCATTTATCAACCAATTAATTCAAATAATTTTTAAATTTTGGTATCAGGGTACCCCAAAAGAGCTTAAAATTTTTGAGACACTGCCAGCTGCTTCTCTCTACAGCAGGAGGCAGAAAATCATCTGCAAGCAGATCTGCTTTGTTCAGTGCAGAGTTGTGGACTGTAGCCCTTCAGTAATGCAAATGTAAGGCAAGGAGCCCCCTTAGCCTGGGAAAGGGGAATGGATTATGATCTCTAGCTTGCTCCTCTATCTCTCTTGCTCAATCTGGGCATGTGTGTGGTGTATATCTAGAACCTCCCTTTGCCATTATTTTGCAGAGCTCTTTGGAAAGGGAGGGGGAATTCATTTGCAGGAGTCCCTAGGCCTTCTGGAATGAAAAGAGCATTTATCTAATTCAGTCCTCTTACAAGAGAAACTATCAGGGTAACCTGGTGGTCTGGATCAAGGAGAAAGGAGAATTTTATTTTTTTTTTGGAGAAAAGGGGGATCTGGGCTTGTAAGTGGGGCTCAATACAAGGGCCTAAATGCTTTTCAACTCTATCTATAGCTGAAGCTAGAAGCCCCCTCAGAAGCCAGCCTTTGTGCATGTTGGTGCATTTTGGTGATCTCTGACTGGGTATAATTGACAACCGTGAGCTGCTACAGCAAGGGCACTAGTCACCGACAAGATGTCACAGTTCCCTCTCCACTTGGCATTAAAACACAGAGCTGACCTTCTTTGCTCCAAGTACATGACAGGCTGCAGAATCCTTAATCAAATCAGAGGTGGGCTTTGAGGCCTCCAGATATAATGCCATGATCCTCCTACTAAAATCAACTCACCAAACACTAGCAACTAATAGAAAAATAAACAAATAAAAGAAATGTAACCACATTTACATTACCAAATGGAAAACGGGACACACTGTTTTCATTATATTAATCAATATTTTGACCAAATTGACCATTCTGTGGAATGAAATCAGATATAAAATAAGTTTGTAATGCTTTCACTTTGCTACTCATTGGTAATTAAGTTAGTTTACTATTTGCCATTCAATGTGATTGGCACTAGTGAATCAGCATGAACAAGACAGGTGGGTTTTATGTAGCAATGGAGCTTATGTTAAACAGTTTGATATTTAGCTGATAATCCCATATCATGTCTACATACTCATTCTTAACAGGAACTGGTTCTGATGACTAAAAGAAAGATCCTTCCTTAAATATTCACAAAAAATCATACTGATCTAAATTTGATTCAATTTGAGGCCTATTCCAGAACAATGAAAATTACTATTTAAGTAGTGTGCTAAAAATATCATACAATGTCTCTCATATTCACAAACACCTTGCTGTAAAAAGATGTAAGAGGAGGTTCATTAAGGGGAAAGGTGAAGAACTTCAGGTAAAAGTAAAAGAGCAAATCATATTTCACCTACCAGTGCCCCACTGCTGAGTAGAATCATGAAGACAATGAAGGTTTCAAACCAGTTATGCTCCACTATCTTATAGCAAGTTTTTCTCAAGTTCCACCAGAGTTTCCCTTTGCCTTCTTCTATGCTTATCTGACAACACTTAAACTTCCGCACACAGTCTAAAATATGTCAAAGTAAATGAAGAAAAAAATTACTCTTTGATTATGTATATTTGTGTTGGTGTGAGATTCATCTACATTATTACCTGATATATTGTAAATAACTAGTTTTTACTATGGCTTTCACTTGTAGAAATAGAAATCATCTATACTTTTTTTACTCATTCATTCAACAACTATTTTGTAGTGTTTATGGGACTATTATAATGAATTATATTGCGTTATAAAAACATATTATAGAACAACAGAAAGAAGTAAAATCACCAAAAGTTGATATTTCCATCCTATCCTTATCCTATGAGTATGATTCCACTCATATACAGACTTTATATATATTTGATTTCTAATTAGTTAACTTAATGGTATAATATAAACATTTCCCTTTTTGTTACAAGTAAATAGAATTTTGAAAGGTTTCACATGCTTCTCTAAATAAGATTACCAGACATAAACAAAATTTATATAAAGATTCCACTATTATTGAACATTATTTTGTATTTTATTTAATTTATTTTTTTATACAGTAGGTTCTTATTAGTTATCCATTTTGTACATATTAGTGTACATATGTCAATCCCAGTCTCCCAATTCATCACACCACCTATTATTGAATATTTATGTTTCTTTAACTCTAGCTATTATCAGCAATAATGTAACAGACACCTTTGCAGTCTACTATATCAAAGGCTTGTCAACAAATATTTATTGAATAGCTGTTTATTCAAGGAATTGTATTGGACAAATTATAAAACCAGAATGTGTGAAACACAGCCTTGTCTAAAAAGAATGTGTATTTTGAGTAGGGGAGATTTGCCCACAGATATTACATTTATAGAAAGCAAAATAGGTATTGTGAGAGTTTACTAGCAGATTAATTTCTAATACTGCACTCACTTTGGCAGCACATATAAAACACTGGAATGATACAGAGAAGATTAGCATGGCCCCTGCACAAGGATGACAGGCAAATTCATGAAGTGTTCCATATTTTTTACAAGGGAATCCCCATAAGGTTAACAGCTGATCTTTCAGCAGAAACTCTGCAAGCCAGAAGGGAGTGGCAGGACATATTGAAAGTGATGAAAAGGAAAAACATCCAACCAAGATTACTCTACCCAGCAAGGATATCATTCAGATTCAACGGAGAAATTAAAACCGTTAGAGACAAGCAAAAGCTAAGGGAATTCAGCACCACCAAACCAGCTTTATGACAAATGCTAAAGAAACTTCTCTAGGCAGGAAACACAAGAGAAGGAACAGACCTACAATAACAAACCCAAAACAATTAAGAAAATGGTAATAGGAACATACATATTGATAACTACCTTAAATGTAAATGGATTAAATGCTCCAACCAAAAGACAAAGATGGGCTGAATGGATACAAAAACAAAACCTGTATATCTGCTGTCTACAAGAGACCCACTTCAGACCTAGGGACACATACAGACTGAAAGTGAAAGGATGGAAAAAGATATTCGATGCAAATGGAAATCAAAAGAAAGCTGGAGTAGCAATTCTCATATAAGACAAAATAGACTTTAAAATAAAGACAATTACAAGAGACAAAAAAGGACACTACATAATGATCAACGGATCAATCCAAGAAGTAGATACAACAATTGTAAATATTTATGCACGCAACACAGGACAACCTCAATACATAAGGCAAATGCTAACAGCCATAAAAGCGGAGATTGACAGTAACACAATAATAGTGAGGGACTTTAACACCCCTCTTTCACCAAAGGACAGATCATGAAAAATGAAAATAAATATAGAAACACAAGCTTTAAATGATACATTAAACAAGATGGACTTAATTGATATTTATAGGACATTCCATCAAAAATCAACAGAATACACTTTCTTCTCAAGTGCTCATGGAACATTCTTCAGGATAGATCATATCTTGGGTCACAAATCAAGCTTTGGTAAATTTAAGAAAACTGAAATCTTATCAAGTATCTTTTCCGACCACAACGCTATGAGACTAGATATCAGTCACTGGAAAAAATCTGTAAAAAATACAAACACATGGAGGCTAAACAATATGCTACTAAATAACCAAGAGATCACTGAAGAAATCAAAGGGGAAACAAAAAAATACCTAGAAACAAATCACAATGAAAACACGACGACCCAAAATCTATGGGATGCAGCAAAAGAAGTTCTAAGAGGAAGTTTATAGCAATACAATCCTACCTCAAGAAACAAGAAAAATCTCAAATAACAACCTAAACTTACACCTAAAGCAATTAGACAAAGAAGAACAAAAAACCCCAAAGTTAGCACAAGGAAAGAAATCGTAAAGATCAGATCAGAAATAAATGAAAAAGAAATGAAGGAAACGATAGCAAAGATCAATAAACTCAAGGATGGTTCCTTGAGAAGATAAACAAAATTGACAGACGATTAGCCAGAATCATCAAGAATAAAAGGGAGAAGACTCAATAGAATTAGAAATGAAAAAGAAGAAGTAACAACTGACACTGCAGAAATACAACAGATCATGAGAGATTACTACAAGCAACTATATGCCAATAAAATGGACAACCTGAAAGAACTGGACAAATTCTTAGAAAAGCACAACATTCTGAGACTGAACCAGGAAGAAGCAGAAAATATAAACAGACAAATCACAAGCACTGAAATTGAAACTGTGATTAAAAATCTTCCAACAAACAAAAGCCCAGGACCAGATGGCTTCAGAGGTGAATTCTATCAAACATTAAGAGAAGAGCTAACATGTATCCTTCTCAAACTCTTCCAAAATATTGCAGAGGGAGGAACACTCCCAAACACATTCTACAAGGTCAGCATCACCCTGATACCGAAACCAGATAAAGATGTCACAAAGAAAGAAAACTACAGGCCAATACCACTGGTGAATATAGATGCAAGAATCCTCAATAAAATACTAGCAAACAGACTCCAACAGCACATTAAAAGGATCATACAACATGATCAAGTGGCGTTTATCCCAGGAATGCAAGGATTCTTCAATATACACTAATCAATCAATGTGATAAACCATATTAACGAATTGAAGGAGAAAAACCACATGATCATCTCAATAGATGCAGAAAAAGCTTTTGACAAAATTCAACACCCTTTTATGATAAAAAACCCTCCTGAAAGTAGGCATAGAGGGAACTTACCTCAACAGAATAAAGGCCATATATGACAAACCCACAGCCAGCATCATTCTCAATGGTGAAAAGCTGAAACCATTTCCACTAAGATCAGGAACAAGACAAGGTTGCCCACTCTCACCACTGTTATTCAACATAGTTTTGAAAGTTTTCAAACAGCAATCAGAGAGGAAAAAGAAATAAAAGGAATCCAAAACGTTAAAGAAGAAGTAAAACTGTCCCTGTTTGCAGATGACATGATCCCATACATAGAGAATCCTAAACATGCTACCAGAAAACTACTAGAGCGAATCAATGAATTTGGTAAAGGAGCAGGATACAAAATTAATGCACAGAAATCTCTTGCATTCCTATACACTAATGATGAAAAATCTGAAAGAGAAATTATGGAAACACTCGCATTTACCATTGCAACAAAAAGAATAAAATACCTAGGAGTAAACCTACCTAAGGAGACAAAAGACCTGTATGTAGGAAACTATAAGACACTGATGAAAGAAATTAAAGATGATACAAATAGATGGAGAGATATACCATGTTCTTGGATTGGAAGAATCAACATTGTGAAAGTGACTATACTACCCAAAGCAATCTACAGATTCAATGCAATCCCTGTCACACTACCAATGGCATTTTCCACAGAACTAGAACAAAAAGTTTCACAATTTGTATGGAAAAACAAAATACCCCAAATAGCAAAAGCAATCTTATGAAAGAAAAACAGAGCTGGAGGAATCAGGCTCCCTGACTTCAAACTATACTACAAAGCTACAATAATCAAGACAGTATCGTACCGGCAAAAAAACCCAGAAATATAGATAAATGGAACAGGATAGAAAGCCCAGAAATTAACCCATGCACATATGGTCACCCTACCTTTGATAAAGGAGGCAAGAATATACAATGGAGAAATGACAGCCTCTTCAATAAGTGGTGTTGGGAAAACTGGACAGCTACATGTCAAAGAATGAAATTAGAACACTTCCTAACACCATGCGCAAAAATAAACTCAAAATGGATTAAAGACCTAAATGTAAGGCGAGACACTATAAAACTCTTAGAGGAAAACATAGGCAGAACAGTCTATGACATAAATCACAACAAGATCCTTTTTGACCTACCTCCTAGAGAAATGGAAATAAAAACAAAAATAATCAAATGGGACCTAATGAAACTTAAAAGCTTTTGCACAGCAAAGGAAACCATAAACAAGACAAAAAGACAACCCTCAGAATGGGAGAAGATATTTGCAAATGAATCAAAGGAAAAAGGATTAATCTCCAAAATATATAAACAGCTCATGCAGCTCAATATCAAAAAAAACCAAACAATCCAATCCAAAAATGGGCAGAAGACCTAAATAGACATTTCTCCAAAGAAGATATACAGATTGTCAACCAACACATGAAAGGATGCTCAACATCAGTAATCATTAGAGAAATGCAAATCAAAACTTCAATAAGGTATCACCTCACACTGGTCAGAATGACCATCATCAAAAAATCTACAAACAATAAATTCTGGAAAGGGTATGGAGAAAAGGGAACACTCCTGCACTGTTGGTAGGAATGTAAATTGATATAGCCACTATGGAGAACAGTATGGAGGGTCCTTAAATAACTAAAAATAGAACTACCATAGGACCCAGCAATCCTACTACTGGGCATATACCCAGAGAAAACCATAATTCAAAAAGAGTCATGTACCACAATGTTCATCGCATCTCTATTTACAATAGCCAGGATATGGAAGCAACCTAAGTATCCATTGACAGATGAATGGGTAAAGAAAATGTGGCACATATATATAATGGAATATTACTCAGCCATAAAAAGAAACAAAATTGAGTTATTTGTAGTGAGGTGGATGGACCTAGAATCTGTCATACACAGTGAAGTAACTCAGAAAGAGAAAAACAAATACTGTATTGTAACATATATATGTATAGAGTTTAAAAAAAAAAAAGTTCTGAAGAACTTAGGGGCAGGACAGGAATAAAGATGTACACGTAGAGAACAGACTTGAGGACACGGGGAGGGGGAAGGGTTAGCTGGGATGAAGTAAGAGAATGGCATGCACATATATACACTACCAAATGTAAAACAGACAGCTACAATAATGGGGAGAAGATGCATAGCGCAGGGAGCTCAGCTTGGTGCTTTGTGACCACCTAGAAGGTTGGGATAGGGAGGTTGGGAGGGAGACGCAAGAGGGAGGAGATATGGGGATATATGTATACGTACAGGTGATTCACATTGTTATAGAGCAGAAACTAACACACCATTGTGAAACAATTATACTCCAATAAAGATGTTAAAAAATAAATTTCTAATACTGAGCTTTACAGAAAAAGTGGACTTGGGGCTAGACTTTGAAGGATGCGTAAGAATCAGGTCTAGTACATGGAGCTGTAAAGGAATGCAGAAAAAGTGATATTAATAAACTTTGGTGATGGAAAAGTCTAGAAATTGTATGAAGCAGAGAATTGGGAGTCAAGACTAGAAAAGACACTCTAAAGCCAATCTCAAAAGGACCCGAATGATTCAGTTAGAGAACTTAGATTTTATGTGCTATCTAATGGGGAAAACATTGAGGGATTTATTTGGGAGTTATGGAGATTTACCTGATAAGAATACTGATTTAGAATGATCTTTACTTGCACAAGGCAGTGGATGACTAGAAGAGAGAAGATGGAAAAGGAGTCCAGAGTCTATGAGATTCAGTCAACTTAACGTTAAAGAAAGTGAAAGCAAGGGTAATGCTAGTGATAGTGGTCAGGAATCAAAAGATACTGCTGAGTTGACAGGACCTGGCAGCACACAGTATATTGGGGAGCTGGGGTGTGAGAGAGGAGTCATGACATAGAGCTTTAACCATGACAGAGAGCTCTCCTTCAATGAATAGAAAAATGGAAACCTCATTTTGAAGGAGCTTAATATTTTAATGCATAAATATTTAACAGATGATACTTTATAACGTCAGCCAGATCATATCCTGTTTCATGAAAATTTAATGAAGTCCCCTTAAATGTTATTAGTTTCTCAAGAAAGAAAGAAATAGCATTGTATTTCTTGTTTCTTTGAGGCAAGATCTTTCTCACATTTCTGACTCCCAAAGGATTAAGAAGAATTACATGCCCTGAAAATATTTGTTGTAATGAATTAAATGGAACTGGATTTAAGGGTTTTTTTTCCCCCTAAAGAGGATATGGGATGAAAAAACACTGTTTAACATAAAAAGACCAACATCAGTGGGAAGGATAAATGCCAAATTTGGGATATTGATTCACTTCTGAGACAAAAGCAAGGGAATGGGATACTGAAAGGGAACAAAAGGGGCCAAATCTGTACCTGTTTTATTCTTAAATAAAAAGTCTGAAGCAAATATTACAAAAATATTCAAATTGTTAAAGTTGGTTGGTGGGTGTCTATGTATTATTTTTGTTTTCTATAATGTTATGTTGGTGACATTTCATACTTAAATGCTTTTTTTCAACTTCACAAAAGACAAATGCTGATATTACCATAAATATTATTATGCATATATTGTGACCCTAAAAATAAGCTAATGGTCTGGAAGGAGTAATAACTAATGCTACAGAAATTATTTTTGTGATATACCACTTAAATGTTTCATAAAGTCATAATTTTTTTCATAATCAACGTCACTGAAATGTGTGCAGAATTTTGGAGGAAATAGTGAAGAAAAGTGGCTTCCCTCATAACTTATGCTGAACAAATAGCTCTTTCTCTGAAATAATTTAAAAATTGACAATTAATATATAAATATTTGTTTTCTCCAATGCATTTAAGTCCAAAAGCAATAGGTGTATGTAACATAATCATCTGCAAAAGCCTTGAATCTATTGACCTCAATTTTGATTTCCAACATTTGTATAATCACATATTTTTAAAGTTAGCTTAAGTCTAAATTAAAACTGCTTTAACGTTCTTAAATAAAATGAAAATGAATGAAACACTTTTAGAATCAGTTGTAATTAAATAGCATTACTACAGTCATTATTATTAAAATAAACTTTTGCTTAAGCAATTATTTTTGAATCTGGGTCTAAGACATAGTATGAATTGTTAAATAGCTGTTAACTAAAAAAATGAGTTAAGAATGAAGTGATTCCTAGGGCTTTAGAGAAAAAGTTCTGTACCTACAATAGTGATTTATATAAGAAATATAAGGAATTTCATACTCTGTAATATTGCACTAATTTTTTACGCCTCTTTGTATGTAGCGCATTCCCACATTGAATCTGGATTGGCGACTCTGCTTTGGTGAACAGGACAGGAGCAAACCTGATGTAAGTGGAGGATTAAGTGCTTGGCATTTAGGCTTCCTCTCCTGCTCCTTTGCTTTCGCTATGAGAACAAGCCTGGGCCAGTGTGTGGATGGAGCTGAGTCAGGCAGCAGTCTCATCTAAGACCTCAGCCGTATGACTAATCTTAACCAAGATCAGCAAAACCACCTAGCCAGCCATGGGCTTGTGAGCAAAAATATGTTTTTTTGTTATATGATAAGAAGTTCTGGGTGGTTTGATACACAACATTATTGTTCAAGAGATAACTGATGCATACTTCAGATAACATAATTTTAGTTTTCTTCACAAAATCCTCTTAGTATTACTCAAATGGCATGGAGCCCTGTATTATATGACTCAGTATATTTTGGCATTTCATTATCTACAATCTAGTATCATTCAGAGCTAATACAAAATATTTGACCTTGACAGATACAGGTAATTGTTATTCATGGACAGTTTGAAATATACATTAATCAATTCATACCCATTATGACCTGACAAAACGGTAAACAATAAATTACTTCTTTGATTTAAAATTGTTTTCTTTTTTATTTTAAAGCTAAAGAGAGAGATGTATGATTTGGCTTTCTCTCCTATCAAAGATTCTAGAAGGCCACCAAAAAACCCAGATAGTTAACAGCATTTCTTAAAGTTGAACAGGATTCACAAAAATAGAATATCTGATTACATAAATTAAATCTTACCTTTTCAAAAATCATCTGTGTTTTGATATAGAAAAAGCAACAAACAGACAAGTAAAGGAAGAGTTGTTGGATAGATATGGATGATTAGAGCAAGCCCGGGAGGGAGAGAATAGATGGCTAGATCAGAGAAGTCTAATGAGCGTACACACATTGTTTCCTCACCTTCCGTAAAACAGGCTTCAGGTTCCAGAGATTCTTCAGGTTCAACCTCAGGTTGTTCTCCCTCAGCGGGAGCTCCTATGTCAACAGTGCTGCCTTCAGATGAACTAGTTGCATTTAGCTTCTGAAAATCAATTCCACAGAAAAGCTTTTAAAATATTTTCTTTAATCTACAATATAAAAATTTCAAAGGCGTGCCCTTAAGTCTTCTGTATTCATTTCCTTGATCTGTAATTTAAGAATATCTTAAACATAATGCCAGTCTGCTTTAGTAGAGGTGGGGGTCACAAGATTAGATACAGCACCACAAAATTTTTTTCTTTAAAAACACGGTGCTAACAACTTAAATATTTTTTGATTAAGCTCCTGCATAGAGAGAGATTCTGAAATAAAATCATGCAGAGATCTTACGTAAGCTGCCAGAGTAGTATTGTGGTCTGTGATCTTGCTTTTGTAAATGAGTTTGCAAATGGTCTAGTTTGTTTTATTCTAAAATTGTGACCCAACCAACAAAAGCTGTATGAGTGTATTTTCATGTCAAATGCAGAAAAGATTTGATCAGATGCACATAAACAGCAACAATCTAAATTTACCCACTTTTCATTGACATGAAAACATATACCACTTGTTGTTATTAAATATATTCTATAGTTTTCTAATTCTGAAAAGAGCAGCACATTGTTAGCTTTATAGCAAGAGCTGATATTTTGCATTCTCTTTGGCCAATGCACTCCTGTGTTTCATTGTGCATTTGGAAACTACTTGTTACTCTGGCACTCTTACCTCTCCGGTTAATAAAGGCAGAAATGAATCTTTGGTTGTTGTTTTGTTTTCCTTTAGGTTAAATCAAATACCACCGAAAGAAAAATATAATAGAAAGAAGTTGTTTTAAATCTTGAAATACAACAAACTTTAGCCAAGTCAGGTCGTTCATGGGATCAGTATAAATGAAGGGATCCAGTCTTTAACCTGGTCTTAAAATGCTGCAGGAATGACACAGGGCCAGGTATGAGTGCCACATGGAATCAGAGTAGTTTGGGCCACAGCATTCTCGGACCTGTTACAATGTTATTACCATTAGTGCATAACATTAGGAAATGGCTGAGCTGATAGGAGCTGCTTTATAAAGGGGATGAGGTAAGCATATGATAAAATGCACATTGAAATATGTTGAACCCACTCTAAAATAGATGTTGTAGTCAGTACTGGAAACATTATATTTGGGCTAAGGATTGTATGGATTTCCAGAGGAAGCTGGTTCCTTTATTTCCTGAAAATAATTTTCTTTATATAAAATATTTCCTTGGCATAGTGGTGCTGATAAAGTAAAAATATTTATATAAGCTATAGATAAGATTGAAAATGCTTTTGTGTGTGTAATTTAACAATACCAATGATAGAAGCATAAATATATATGTATCCTCAATTAGAACTCGTTCAGGATTATTTTTAAATCTAACCAAACTACTTAAATCAAGGATTATATATTATAAGGTGCCTGAAGTTTGTTGATTTCTTTTTCTACTCACCAAGTATATCACAATACTAGACAGATACTCAATTATAATATCTTTACTGTTAAAATTTGAATATATTTTGTTTTAAATGAAATATATGACTTTTTCTAATTTCCTGTCCTTCATGTTTTGATTAGACTCTGATAAGTGTAGCTGTGTTTATAAACATGTAATTGACTAAGAAATGGCTAAATTAACCTATCAGTCCCATCCATCTGATTCACATAAAGCTGTTACACATTAGGGACCTGAAAATACTGATCTTATCATTTACTGGATATTGAAACATGACATAGGTAATCAGAATAAGTGAAGCTTGGTCATATATAATCTAACTACAAACAGCCCACAATAACAAATGGAAAACATTCCTTTTAGGAAAAAGGATAACACTGCAATTACAGATTGGGGGATGATCTGGGGGTAAATGAGAATCCATATTCAGGGTGCTCCACATTGGCAAATGACTGCATCAGAGCCTGCATCAGTGCTGGCTATATTACACGTCAGGTACTCAACAATTTTTAAAAAATGAATGAATGAATGAACTTCTTCATAAAAGAATGAAGGCTAGTCCTTGCAGGGATTGGGAGAAGTCACCAGACAACACATTCCAGGGAATCTTGGTTCAAAAGTTTCCAGAGGATCTCTGTAACATCAACTACAATGCCTTTCATTTACTGCAGTGCCTTAGTACTGACATAGAATTAATAGATATCTTTTTAATTGAAGCCAAACATTTATATATTTAAAGGTCAAATCATTACTTTTTCAAAAGTACAACATAAAAGTATTCTGCTTTTCTAGAAGATGTATCTCACCAGACAATCTTTCGAAGCAAAGATCATGCTTTTGCCGCCTCTGCACATCCCTAGGACCCATCACAATGTTTGTGTTTAATAGATGTTTATTGGGTAAATGAATGAATGACCAACGCATGCACTATTTTATTCTACCACTAACTACTTCTAACACCTCCTATCTAATACTTACTTTTACATTCAAGGGAATACATGTAATATTCTCATGTAAGTACAGAGAAACACAAATCCTTCAAGATTCTAAATTGTGTAGGTAATGACCAACAACCCTTAGAATCTGGAGTGCTGTCTAAACATCAGGCTTCCAATTAACCAGACCTATGATGAAACTACGAAGTAAACTGTACTTTAACTCTGGAGTCAGGAAAACTAAGACTGACTCATTTTGACAATGTTTTTCCTGTTTCTACTCTATGTACATGGATCTACAATCCCAGCAAAGAATGGAACCTCTCTAAGGAAAGGCAGTATCTCATCCTCCTCCACCTTTTCCCTGATGTGGAACAGCACAGGATCTACCTGTCACATTTATTACTTGAATAACTTTATTTGGTTTACAAATAAAAAAAAAAATCTAGGGTACACATTAATCCTCAACACCAACCAACCCAGTGTCTAGTTAAAGAAGGAAATGTGGCTTTAATCATCTTGTCAAAAGTCATACTGAGTCAGTAGCTGGACTCTAGGTCTTCTGTATCCCACTTTGCTAGGATTCCCTAGAGAATTTATTTGATGATCCATAAGTTAAGCCAATCTTTATCAATTTAAAACATTTAGTAGATGTGATATGTAATTAAACATCATAGGTTCAAGATAGTGTTGGGATACTGTTGATTCCCATGTTTCATGACCATGAACTTAGTATTGGTTTCTTATATTCATATCTTTATATGTATTAATGTAGAGTGAAGCTAAACATATGTTGGGATATTTTATAAACAGAAGTTTACTTTAAACAATAAGCCTGAGATATAGGCAAGAAATTCTGATATATAAAATCTTTCTTGATAACATCAGTTCAATGACTTCCTTAAAATCACATAAGAGGCAAATATCATAATATCATAAAATATGTTGACGAAAACAGTTAAAATGTTTAAAGAGCCAATAAAAACCAAATGAATCAAATTAAGAATATAAAACTCTTCAGCTTCAGATAAGGTCATAATTATGATTAATTTTAACTACAGTGCAAATTCACCAATTAGAATTATCAAATACACATCATTTTATGGAATTATTAGTACTCATATACTTAAAAGAAGAATTTTCAAATAAAGATTATTTGTAAATTCTCCAATCTAGGCACCATTCACTGTAAAATGCCACATGAGTAAGAGACCAATATATTAACTACTTAGAAATAGAACCAGTTTTTTATTTTCAAGTTCTATTCTTCCCTTTGGTAAAATTTAGATGTTTAGGTTCCTTTTTTATTATTTGTGCTTATTTGCTGGAAGACAAGTGGACTGAATGATGTTGTTAGAACAGCCCTTCCTTACTCAACCTTTAAGAAAATATGGATGTTCCCTCAATGTCAGGATAGTCAAGAGATCAAACAGGAATAACAAACTGTTATTTGCTATGCCTGGCATTGACAATCATTTATTTTCAGATGAAAATATTAGCTGAACTTTTTTTTTTAGTGAAAACTTCATGTTACAGGGCTCTTACTATTGAAAATCTGCTGGATTCCTCTAAGTGCTGGGGAATTATAATCATAGGAGTTAAACAGGGCAGAATCATATTTT
Source organism: Phocoena phocoena (assembly GCF_963924675.1). Lineage (NCBI taxonomy): Eukaryota > Metazoa > Chordata > Mammalia > Artiodactyla > Phocoenidae > Phocoena > Phocoena phocoena. The sequence continues at coordinate 48,699,347 of NC_089225.1, read as the reverse complement.
GCTTAATGATGTAATAAATAAATTTCAAGACACACAGTATTTCACTTCACGTTTTTAAACATTATACTTCTAACTTTTACTTTGCAAACTATTGTTAAACATCTACATGCCAAACTCATAGTCCTTCTTTCAGAAAGTAAAAGTATTTTTGAAAATAATTAATCACAACAGAAAAAGGGAGGGAAAACATCACTTCTTGTTAAGTTTTTCAAAGGCACACTTTTTTTTCTTATTATGAAGTTAAGATATATTTTTGAGAAAACGTAATTAGTAAATATTGTATATATTTTGGGGAAAATGTATATTCTAAACTTAGTCAATAAAAGAAATTGGAATTTTTTTAGAAAAGAGATAATTCAAATATAGATTAAATCAAATATTCCATATCTAACTATTTTGGTCATCACAAATGGCAATCTTTTGTTCCACATGGATCCTAATCTGTACTTAAAGAACTCTAGGTCATTTTACATGAAAAATCTTAACATCGAAACAATGAAAGTGATGGTTATGCTTACTTTGGGATAGGCCTAAGGCCAAAGTGATACATTAATACTAGAAAGGAACTGCTCTTCTTAATAAGGAAGAAGGCAAAATCAAAACTATCATTATCATCATACTATATTATCAGATAATCATTTTTGTCTCTATAATAGATACATTATAAAATTCTATGATCCATAAATAGCAGGGTCTTAAATATGTCTTGGGATGGCAAAAGTAACCCTTACGTCATGCTGACTTACCCCTCAGCATATTAACAGTGCCCCAAAGACACGTTTGGTCAATTTTGTTCTTACATTAAGGATATTTAGAGCTTTTTTTATCCTTTAATCACTCTCCCACTGGAAAACTTTCCCTTGAAGACTACACATTCTCCAGTATAAAATTATAGATGGGTTTCTATTGAAACCACTCTACCACTGCTTACCCAAACCATCTCTACACATCCTTCTCTCCCTTCCTACCCCTTGTGTTGGAATTCAGTATACTACTCTTTTAGGGAGCAGACAACGTTTTCTGGCCAGAGACATATTCAAGGAAGTTGGAAAGTGTAATAATGTGAGGGTGAGAATAAATGAAGTCATCTGCATCAGTTCTATTTAGTTTGTGTTCCACCACACTTACTCCAGCTAAATCTCTTAAATACCGGTAGACGATATTCCTGATTGTCACTTTCCCTCATACACCTCTCTACACAGGAACTTGGAAAATGATACTCAGAGAATAAGAAAACTAACTTACCTCTTTCTAAGAAACTAGGAAAAACAAGCCATTATCCTAAGGAGTCAAATCTCACACTTTTCTGAAGAATTAACATATAATAGGAAAAAATAATTCTCTCTAGTCCCTGTGTATATGTTTTTAGTATGTATCTGTGTTTAGTTGTGAGCATTTTTTACCTTGGGTCTCACTTTATATGATCAATGATATTGGTTTCATTCCTCCAATATAAGGCATTATCTTTCATGAATGTAGAGTGCCAGTGACTGAATATTTTGTTCTAAGATATAAAAGAATGTTCCCAAAATGGCATGATTATTGCTCCTTCCAAAGAGGCAAATATGCTTATGTTAGGGTTGTTTTACGATTTTAATGGTAGAAGGAGAGGAAACTGCATCTAAGTGACAAAACATTTTAATTAACATTTCTTGAAAATAACTAAGTTGGGTTGAGCAATTTGATTAACATATTTTAGCACAAAACTGTGATTTCAACATCAGGAAATGAAAGGTCCTCCAAATGGAGCCCATAGAAAGGTGTTACATTCACTGTCTTAGTTGCGTGACTAGGAAGTCCCTTCATTTAATAAACACGAAAGGAGCAAAAGCTCACACTGATTCTCTTCCTATATGAATTTGCAGTGCATGATATATTTAAATAATATTCTTCAAGAGAAAGTTTCCCAGCAGGTCTGGATGAAATAAAAGAGAGGCAAAAACACCAAGTACAGAGGAGCAACACGATGAAGAAAGTGGATTCCAGATCTCTTTTCAGAATGAATATACCACCTATAACACTTATTTCCTTCCTTCCTTCCTTCCTTGCTTCCTTCCTTTCTTTTGGTGTATAAAATGTATTTCCTTTTTCTTTCATTCTCAAGAGTTTTAGGGGTAAATATCAACAGATTCTCCAAGGGAATTGTATTCTAAATACAAAGAACTTTTGGTAAAGTGCTAAATAGAGAGATGGCATTTTCTCTGAAATGAAGCAGATAAAAATTGTACCCATGCTGGTAGCAGCCAAAACATAACATTCCAATTCATTTACATTCTAATCACATTAAAACATCCTTTAGGAAGTTTGCACATGAATAAGGGATTGCTTTAATTTGCAGATTACCCTTCAGAAAAATTTAATATGACACTGAACAAAAAAATACCAACAAAGTACACTCATTGGGGCTTTATTTATTTAAGAAAAGGGCAGGGGAGAGAAAGCTTTCTGCAAGAGTTTTTCAAAGAGTATCTTATATTTCTCCTTTTAGACCCTTAGCACATTCAAAACTCTGTAATGTTAAATGGTAACTAAATAATTCATAAAGGCATGCACTTTTACTTTTCACTGAATGTAATTTCTATAAAAATCTATGTAAGAAAATTAGCAGCTAACTCATTTTTTAAAAAAAGTTAGGGTTGCCAGACTTGCCTGACCATGCTTTATGACTCAGCGTAAGAGCAGCTGTGCATGTTTTTATTTTACTGCCAATGGATGGGCAAGGAATGTAGCTGAGTAACATGCAGGCCAGTCAAAATTCATTTAGAAACTAATTATATTTATATATGTACAACTTGCTTAGGTAACCTGGATAAAAGTGGTGGCACGAGCCTCTGGCTGGTTAAAAAACACCAGAGCTGCATTCTTGATGGCTCCAGCTTGATTTTACCCCTGTGAGAAGTAAGAACGGTAAGCAGTGAAGGTCACCATATTGCACTAGTAAATTTCACTTTGAAAAATAATCATTGCGGCTTCAACATTATTAAAACTCTATAAGAAAAATCAATCATTCAAAATCACAAAGTATGAAAGGAATTACATTATATATAGTCAAAATAACATGAGTTAAAACATATAATTAAGATATGAATTTAAAATAATATACTCTAGAGAATCTACAGAAAGCTGTCAAAGAATCACACAAATTTGGCAAAGATAAAATAGAAGAGGATTTAGTTCAAACACCTAAACAACCTCTGGGTCCACTTGGTTAGTCTGCCCTATAAAAAGGAATTCATTAGGCATTCCAAAAATTAAAAGGTGCTCCATTTTTTTCCTTTAATTTTTCAAATCATTTAGCAAAGAATGTCAATTAGCCTTATTCCATTTATTAATACTCCACATGTGATATTTAACAGCACAATCCAAACCTACCAGTTAAGAAAATGACCAGACAAAACTAACTTGAAGGCAGAGCACTAAAAAGATATCTGAGGTGGGAATATTTGCAATTCTTGAATAATTATGTCAGTTCTCTTTTGTTTTCTAGTGTAGAGTTACAAGGTAAAATACCAAAAAATTAAAACATGCACATAGTCCCTTCCTAGACTATTGCTCTAATCCTTTATTTGTCTATGAGCTTATATTTAGGAAGTCTGATATAAAGCCATAATTAAAAATTTCACCAAATAATAAATTTTAGCACACAAGTAACAATCACTATGATGGGAAAGTATTGAAAGGACTCTACAGCTAAAGCAATAAAATAATTCTGTCTACTTTCAACTGGCAGATCAGTTCTCTGCCTCCAATTCCAAAGTACTGACTTCACATATATTACTTTGGAGTACCTAACTCAAACAGAAAACAGATGAAAAAGCTCAATGGTAACAAGAGAAACTGGGAAGAGTTTGGATTTTTCCTTCTATAAGCCCCACCTTAACTAGATAATTCTCTAATGTCAAACACAATGGTTTGAGATGAGGCAAAATACATGCTCCTTTGGAGAAGTCTGAGGCTTTAAAATTTCTGAAAATTAGGAAGACTGGATGATGAGTTAACCATACCTCAAAAGATCCTCAGCCGGAAGTTTAAATTGACTGATGGCTTCAACATTTGATTCTCCATAATTCATTCTTAGTTAATACATTTTTTACTAGCTAAAAATAAAAATTGACTTCCGTACTGTAAGGGAGATATTTGCTATTAGGTATAATGTCAAAATAATGAGAGGGGAATATATATTAAAATTTAATGACCAAATTCTATCTTCCAAATGTTAATTTTAGTTTCTAGTAATATACATGCCAGAAGTTAGTCCCCACCCTTTCAGCATAGCCCAATCAAATATGCTTATTATCCAACATTTTATTAACTAGATCTTAAGATATTAGTCAGTTTTAAAATAATGATCTTATTAGTGAACAGTTGAGTTCAACTAATTACAGCAATTATTTGTCCCAGGCTATAAGGTTTTAAAATTTTCCCCTTTAATCTCATCTGTTATTTTGTGAAACTAGTAGCTATGGCCTTGTTACCTATATGCTAATTTTAGTACCTATATTTAAACTTTCTCTGAATTTCACATTTAACACCTACTTCTATGTAATCACTGAATTAGCAATACTACCTATCTTACAAACAAGAACAAATGGAAATAGCGTCTTCTTCAGTAATCTTATAGAATAAATATAGTAATACTGATTGAAATATCTAAGGTTCCTTTCTTAGAAATATATTTTTGCTCATAATTTTATTAACTGATCCCTAATTTTTGTGACTTTGTTGCACTACTTAAACTGTACCCTTCAGCATCTCAAACTCCCCCAAATCATCTTTCTTAGGATGAGAATAATAATAGAGGTATTTTTGTTCCCTGCCAATCACTTCAAATGACAAAAAAAGAATGAATCTTTTTTTTTCGTTGTTATTTTTATTTGTTTATGCAAGCTTTAATTGTTGGGAATTCTGTCTTCATTTTTGTGTAGTTAAACATCAAGGTTTTAATTCCTTCTCTTTATTCCCAACTCTGTGCTTATTAACCTATAAACAAACCAGGAACATATCCTGGTATTTATACTCTTCTAGTAAATCAAAGAATTCTTTAAACTACCAAGACTCTTAACTGTAGTTGGTAAATTTAGAATTTTACATTCTATAATGTATCAAGGCTTTTTGTTTGTTTAGAGAGCATGTACTGGGTTCAGTAGGGTTAAAAACATTTTCAACCTGATTCTTCATCACTACCTTCACTTCCTTTAAAAAATTATTTACTTCAGGAAACATGAAACTATATGTAAATATCAAGTCAATATCCCAATCATACTTCCATTAATAAATATGCCTGTGAAAACTAAATAAGATCACAGTTTATAAATTATTCCATAAGAGCCAAGAATGTAGCAAAATGAGAATTGGAACTGCCCTCTCACCAAGTATTGTTCTAGTACATACAAAAAAACCACCATTGTGGGAGAATTATAAGGAAGAAAGTGTATAAACTGAGGCAGTGTTCACAAATCAAAAATTATTTAAAATCCGCAAAAATTCATATTAATCTGAATATTCATATTATCAATAATTCAAAATGGTGAATATTTGAAAAAATGAGTCAACATATCATTTGTCTAGTTATATATTAAGGTACTGTCAATTTATCTATCACCAATTTTGCCATAGAAATTGTGTCAATAGATATTTCCTATTTTCTTACAGAAAGAAAATATAATTTTTAAAAGTCTGATAGTTTAAAGCATACATAACACCAAAGTATCTTCTGACGTAGAAATTCCTACCTCTTTGCTTTCCTCCATATCTGACTCGCTGCTGAATTCTTCAGTATTTAAATTTTCAAAGTCAGATTCTCCGACAGCAATTGGTACAGTCACAGTGAGGCTGGGGTTGTTTATAAAGGACATGTAATCACTTTCATCCACAACATATTTTTCTACACTGCTGCCTATGCCACTGGTAGTTCCATTTCCATCTTTGAGATAATTGAGGTCTTTGCCTATTTCTATGGTGGTATGGTTGGAAATACAGCTGTCTTTTTTGTTATTTAGATCTTCGAGAGGTTTAATTTCATCTAAAGCTTTCTGCTTTCTAACAAAGGCTTTCTGAATAAATTCACGTATTTTTCTTTTAACATAATCAATTCCTTTCTGCATCCTTCCCACAGCAATCTGGAGATTATTCATTTCATTATCATCATCAGTGGCGGCAAGATTGTCAGAACTGAATGAACTCAAGAGTAAGGCCAGGAAGAGGTTCAGAACCTAAAACACAATAGGAAAATTGGTGATCAAAACATTCTGTTGTTTCTATTGCTCCAAACTACAAATTTTCCAAAACTGTTCTTACACCTCACTTTTTGCTGATAGGTATTCTTTCTAGTTTATGGTAAACTATCCTGGAAAAAAAAAAAAAGGTGAATGAAATAAATACCTGGCCAATATAAAACAATACTATTAACACTAATTCCTTTTTAGTCATTGCAAAATTACTGAAACCACTGTTGCGTAAAACTTCTATATTAAGTTCAATTCCAAATTTAAAATTTTAGCTATCTAGATATCTATACAGTGAAAAAGAAAAAAACCTTTTATTGGGATGTTAAGTATTTTCCCCATGTAACTTGGGTTTTCCAGGACACGGATAATTTATTATAGTTTTATTCCTGAAGCCAAAGATGATTCCAATATATTTAAATATGATTTTATTTTTATGTGTTTGTACCAATTTTTGCACTTTGGATAACTTGTCTATTTAAAAAATATACATATCTACTGCTAGATCAAAGTTCCCAGTTTTTGGTTCAGAAAATAATGGCCACTAGATTTATACAGTGGTTGGAAATACTATAAAGAAATGGTTAGAGACCACTAATTAGTCTATAACTTGGGTCTCCAAAAATAGGACCCACTGATATGAGTAAGTGAAAAGATTAGTGACCATAAACCCACTGTGTACACTCAAAAAGAGGTAATTTACTAAGGAACAGAGTACTCCCATAGGCACAAGACCAAGTAATATAATTTTTTTCAGAATTTGATTGATAATGTTCATGAGTCCCTGACTATTCAAGCATACAGAACAAAAAAGGATATGGCCCTGAAGGGATCCAAAGACAAAAAGTAAATAGTACAGAAGAGGAATCCTAGAAAAAATTTTAAGTAAAACTCCAATGAAAAGGATGCTGCATTCTCGCTATATTCCTATCTTTCCAAATAAGCTAATGAGGCTCAGAGTTCCTTTGTCTAACCGGTACGAGTTAGTCTAACCAATTGTGGTAAGAAAGGTAAAAACCTATAAGACCCAACAAGGACTGCACATAATTCTGTGAGTCTACATTGACATCTTTCAATTGCTATACCACATCTGCTAGTATTCATACTAAGACCTGCTCCTTCACATCAGAAATTTACCAGTAAAGTTATATTTTATTGTGATTTGCCTTGAATTTACTTTTTGGATGAAAAAACAGATGCAAGAGAAAAAAATTAAAGGCTACATTTGGGTTTTATCCATTATAAAACAATTTTGGTACCATAATTTTTTTCTAGATTTGATTTCCTAAGGTTTATTAATGAACTTTTTCTTGACAAATATCAACCTTCCCAGAGTGAGATCCAACTTACAGTTCCTCTTCAAAGCATTGGAACAGGTATCTACTTGTGTCATTTACTGTTATATCTATATGGCCTGCTCCCCTTTCTCATTAGAATTATAATGTTGGGTAAGAATCCAGTTTCTGTCAATTTTCCCAGTGCTAAGCTTACAAGATTGTTGTAAGGATTCAATTAGAAAATCCATGTGGCTCTCACAAAGCTACTGGCACATGTAAACCCTTGAGAAAGTTTAGCTGTTATTATCACTGTTATTAATACTACGATACAACCTACTCTCTGTTATACTATCTTTCAATTTATCTTTTTTCTTGGAAATGTTTGTGTGAGCAAGCTAATCTCTTTCTAGGGCTCCTTTGTTACCACAGGGGATTGATCTGCATAACAACTGGCCAAGGTGTTGGTTGTGATCAAAGGCAATTTAAGGGAATACAGTTCAACTAACTTACTCAGGGACTGAAACCTGGAAATCTGTCTCACACGTGGTCATGGGCAGACCTGATAGCTCATTGAGTGAAAATGACTCACACGTCCCCCAGTCTCTTGGAATAATAATTTCCATTTGGGGTTCAGGATTGAAATATATTGCACGTATCAATACTGTCTCCATCCTGATTCTATTTTTTTTTTTTTTTTGGCCGCACCACGGGCACGCAGGATCTTAGTTCCCAACCAGGGATCGTGCCCCCTGCAGTGGAAATGTGGAGTCCTAACTACTGGACCGCCAGGGAAGTCCCTCCATCCTGATTCCTAATTGGTGAGAAGAACCCAAAACTTTCACATCCCTCCTGTGTGCTGATGCTCCACCTTCTCTTAGACACAGACGAGACTGCGGTGGCTACTTCTAGAAGTGGTAATCTTCAAAAAATTGTATTTTCCTTCTGCAGCACTTGCCTTGAACCTATAAAAGGATTTCTGGCCATAGTGTTAGTAAACCAAGAATAATAGCCTGGGGAAAAGCAGTCTGTGGCCAAACCTCTGTCTTGTCTGTGGACTAGGCAGTGGTTACTCACACTTCTCGTGGTGGAGCACCATACAGAAGTTTACATGTGTTAACAGGAAGTTATGTCAGCTTGTCTTTGGGGGACATTATCCTTTCTGGTGAGGATGAGAAGGAAGGATTGTAGGACGCACTGCATCAGTTTCAGTCAGTCTTATTTAAGCAAATGTGATATGAACACATTTCCTTAATAGTGGTAAACATGACAGATACTATTACTACCTAGTTACTCCAGAAAAAATATCCAAGATATCACAAAAGGAGGACTATTTTTTAACTTATAGTAAAAAAAAAAAAAAGGGAGATTCTTTAATTTTTTAAAAAATGTACAGAACTTAGGGCTTCCCTGGTGGCACAGTGGTTGAGAATCCACCTGCCAATGCAGGGAACATGGGTTTGAGCCCTGGTCTGGGAAGATCCCACATGCCGCGGAGCAACTAAGCCCATGCGCCACAACTACTAAGCCTGCGCTCTAGAGCTTGCAAGCCACAACTACTGAGCCCACGTGCCACAATTACTGAAGCCCGTGTGCCTAGAGCCCGTGCTCCGTAACAAGAGAAGCCATCACAATGAGAAGCCCGTGCACTGCAACGAAGAGTAGCCCCGGCTCGCCGCAACTAGAGAAAGCCCGCGCACAGCAACAAAGACCCAATGCACCCAAAAATAAAAAAAAATTTTTTTAATGTACAGAATTTAAATTTATGCCAATAGATGGAAATTATTATTTTATAGGCTATATCTTTTTATGCATATACAGCCATCCAAATTAATATTAAATGTCATCCATAGGCATGGATACTTCGTGAAATTCTCTTTCAACTTGAATCCTCCATACAGTTAGAGACATGTGTCTTATTTCAGTAAACTAATAGATGACATGTGATATGTTGAGTTTCCTTCTCTTTAAGTTCACTCTGTGTTTTCTGGCTACATGAATTCTACCAAAATCCCACTTGCTCATTGTCACTTTCCTGATAAAAAGCCATATGTAGCTCTGAATTGCCTACAGAAAAACTCCAATTTTGTTATGCAAAGTCAGCCTTTTCATAAATTAAACTCTACACAGTTTGGCCCCAAACTTACTTTCTACTACTCCCACTATGAATTCCCTGTTGCTTGTGTCTGATCTGCTCACTCGTTGTCATAAAGGGTTCTGTTCTCTGCCTTTTATTCTTTTCTTCCAATGTATGCCAAATATATAAATGAAATCAAATCAAATCTAAAATCAAACCTATGACCTTTTCTTTGTTTCTTTTCTATTAACCTTATGACCATTTCTTTCTGTTCTATGCAATATTGCACTTTTCTGAAAGCAAGCAAGTTGTATTTGGAATTGTGGTGGCTTTAAAGTAAATCTACAGGGGAATTCCCTGGCAGTCCAGTGGTTAGGACTCCACACTTCCATTGCAGGGGGCACGGGTTTGATCCCTGGTTGGGGAACTAAAATCCTGCATGCCACGCAGCATGGTCAAAACCAAAATATATATATATATATATATATATATATATATATATATATATATATATATATATATATATATATATATATATATATATATATATATATATATATATATATTTATGTATATAAATTATTTGATACTCTTCTCTTCAAAAGTGAAAGCCTAATCCCTTTTTCTTAAGTGTGAGTTCCTTTTAGTGACTAGCTTCTTATGAATACAATATGGCAGAAGTGACAGTACGTGACTTCAAGATTAGAACATAAAGAGGGCTTTCTCCTTGCCCTTTGTTTTGTGTCACCTGCTCTGGGAGAAGCCAGTTGCCATGTCATGAAATAATCAACAACCCTATGGTGAGATACATGTGGAGAAAAACTGAAGCCTTCTACCAACAGCCAACAAAGAGGAATTGGGACCTCCTGCCAATAGCCATGAGAGTGAGGCTTCTTAGAAGCTGATCCTCCTGTCTTAGTCAAGATAACTGAGTTCCCTGCCAACATCCTGACAGCAACCTTATGACAGGCCCAAAGCCAGAAGCACCCAGATAAGGTGCCCCCAAATTTCAGACCCACAGAAACTATGAAATAATTAATAAATGTTTATTGTTTTAGGCCACTGTTCATATTTCTGGACTGTACACTGTTCATGTTTGTTGTTATTTTAAGAAGAGGTTAGAATTATCTAAGCTAATACTGAGGAGGTTGAAATCTTGGGATAAATAGAAATAAATAATAATCTTTTGCTTTTTTTCCCCCTCCCTTTTCTTTTCCTCTGGGGAATTGGAAGTTGCTTTGATGTGAAAGGAAATTAAGTCTATAAATTGCATACTTTAAAATATTGGTTATGACTATTCCACTGGACTGGGGCCTAATCAAGCACCTTAGTATAATAACTTTATATTTAAAGTATAAGAGCCTGATCCCTCTTAGAGAATCTACTGTCCTTTCTTCCCCAACCACTGGGTCCACTGTTCCCTGGCTTGGGACAGTCTACCTTTCTTCTTACCGAGCTAAATCTTACATCTCACTAAAGATATTTCAGGGCTGAACTCCTTGACAAAGCCTTGCCTGATCATCCTTGCCACTGTAAAGCAAAGTTTCCATCTTGTGAACTTGACATATAACACTTCACTTTCACATTTTTTCACTTACTAGTTCCTATTTTTACTCCTGTTTAGGTAAATGTCATATCACAATGCCATATATATCTTCCTATCATCTTTCCCATGCCTCCAGGACTCAGCAGAGATGTGTTGGACATGGTTCATTTTACACAGAAATGATAAACAAGTGATTCTTGAGTCAGTGTTACTTGTTCATACTGTAGTTTCTAGGCAACAATACCTTATGTGCTTTTAATGGACTGAGATTATCACTATTTTTTTTAAACTCCAACTTGTAGAGAACCCAAATTCGAAACATTTTCAAGTGATACTATTATTAGTACTTATAAATAAAATGAATGACTGTTCTTCATGGCACTTCCATGCTTAGTACAAGAACTGAAATATAAAAGCCAAAAATGGCCCTCTCCATGATCAATAAGAGGTACAGAGATGAAGAACAGCTTTGGTTCAAAAGACATTTTAAGAGTTTATGTTGCATATCAATTATAGCTCAATAAAATTGGAAAAAATAAAAATAATGAATAAGGAAATACTTAAAAAGAGTTCATGTGGATTTCAATAGTCTGAGCTATACCTGACTCCTGCCACCATGAAAATTGAGAATTGATTTAAAAAAAAAACATTCAAAACATTCCTCAGTTGAACATACTTTTTCATGGTTACATTGTCTTTTACTGAAAATGAGAAAAATGTTTTACCACATACCACCAGGTTTCCAATGACCATGACCATCATGAAGACAGTAAGGCACATGGTTTGACCGGCGACCTCCATGCAGTCCCACATGGTCTCTATCCACTCTCCACACAGCACTCGGAACACAATCAGGAAGGAGTGGAAGAAGTCATGCATGTGCCAGCGCGGGAGTTCACAATCATTGGAAATCTTGCAGACACATTCTTTGTAGCTCTTACCAAAGAGCTGCATGCCGACCACGGCAAAAATGAAGACGATGATGGCCAACACCAAGGTGAGGTTACCCAGAGCCCCCACTGAATTGCCAATGATCTTTATCAGCATGTTCAGAGTCGGCCAAGATTTTGCCAATTTGAAAACTCTGAGCTGGAAACAAAAGCAAGAAGGCCATTACTGCTCTGCATTCTGAAGAATCTGCATATTTGTTTGTAGGAAAAGTCTACAGTGTCTCAATTTTAGATGATGGATTATTCATATGCCAAACTATTATCTGGCAAATGTATTAGTTTGTTACCATGGGATATTTTTCATTTTGAAATAGTTTATATTGTAAATAAAATAATTATACGGTTTTTCATCAGCATTCAAAGAATAAGATTCACCAAATATTCCTGAATCTCACATAAGCATTTATACGATTCTTTTTGTTTTTCTGTAAGGAACTGAGATATCTAACATTAGTGGTGATTAATTAGAAAAGACTCTTTCAGAAAAGTAGAGGCTCTCATTATTTAAAAGCCCAAAGTGGATATATTTTTCAGTGTACTTGAAATATAATGCTGAAATGCACAAGTGCAAACGACACTTATATAAGGTACAAGAGAAAAACCAACTAATTTCTTTAAATATCTGGACTGCTACATCTGTAGCTTGCTATAATATTAGGCTGTATTTTAAAGGAGATTTATTATATTCAAGGAAGAAATACTTGGACTTGAGTAAAAAGCTGTATTCTGTCAACCTTTATGTCTTCAGTGATTTAATTAATCAACTCATTATAGTGTGGAATGGCTCTCCACTACTGTGCCTGACACATTGGTTGTATTAGAAGCCTCTAGAGTACCATTTACCATTAAATAGCAGCAGCATTTTATTTCCGATGCTTCAGTAAATGTCAGGTCAAGAGTAGTGCATTATTTAATGGCAGCTAGGTGACCCAAAGGAGCAGATATAAGAACCAAAAATTTTAATTTATTCCCAGAGAATAATTAATGCAAAAGGGCATGGTATACTAAGCAAGACACTGATGTTATTATGCCTTCTATCTCCCCAATGCATCACATTATCACAAAGATTTACTAAGCTTCTTAAAAGTAGTTGCCCATATTTACTTGTTATATAATCATTGCTAATTTTTGTTTTGTTTTTTTTTTGCATCCTTCTAGCTTCAAATTAAGATCTACAGCTATCCATGAAGACTAGGAAAGGAAATCACAGCTCTAAGGATCTTAACACAAATTTGAAAGTGGTAAGGGAGTTTCTAAACAGACTTCACAACAAAGTCTTGAAACTAATCACTGTTAAGATAAGTTGCCTATAAGAATCTGTCTTTACTAACTATATACAACCTCTGTTGTTTCAAAATAAATCACAAAAAGTTAGAGCCAACTCAAATAAACAGCACAATAAAACATACCAAACTTCAAATGGCAATGTGTCAAGTGATATTTTGTCTCATCTGTAAAAGATCCATAAACTTTGAAATATAAAGATCAAATGAAAGACCCTTTCTTTAAAATTAAAGTATAACACAGGCAACTCTTCTCAGAGAGTGTATTTGGTGACTTCCTGACCTGGCTGAAGGAGCAGATGTATAGGAGCTCTGTCTTCTTTCCCTGTACACTCTACCCAGTCCCGGGTCTTGGCTTCTAAGGGGGCAAAGTGGGCAACTCCATGATCCCTTAGCCTCTGGTAGAAAGATGAGCCCACCCAAAGCCGCAACCAAGCCTTATCATGGGTAAGCAAACCCCTATATAGCTGAGAGGTACATATTGTGTTGTTTAATTTGATATGCGTTTATCTATGACCTCCATTTTCTCTCTCCCCATTAGCCTTGCAATTCAATTACTAAGGACAGAACTATTGCCTGTTCATTTGAATAAACTTAATCTATGCATTAAAACTATGAGGAAGAAGAAATTACCACCTGCTTTGTTAGAAGTATATTCAAATAATATTAAAGCTATGGGAAATCTTGTAATTTTTTTCTAGAAAAGAGTGACTACTAATTAAATTATTTATAAAAACATTATGTTTACTCTCAGTTAATTTACCAGTCGAAATGATCGGAGAACTGACAATCCTTCCACGTTTGCCAAACCAAGTTCCATTAAACTAAGGCTCACAATTAAACCATCAAAAATATTCCAGCCTTCTTGAAAGTAATAATATGGATCCATGGCAATTATCTTTAGAAACATTTCTGCTGTGAAGATCCCAGTGAAGACCTAAGGGAGAAATGTTTATTACACAAATGAAGACTCTTGAAAACATAAATAACTATTGAGCAATTTAATTTAGTCCCAACAAATCACGATTCAATTCTGAGTTTTAAAAATTGGTTTGGGGGCTTCCCTGGTGGCACAGTGGTTGAGAGTCCGCCTGCCGATGCAGGGGACACAGGATTGTGCCCCGGTCCAGGAAGGTCCCACATGCCGCGGAGCGGCTGGGCCCGTGAGCCATGGCCGCTGAGCCTGCGCGTCCGGAGCCTGTGCTCCGCAACGGGAGAGGCCATAACAGTGAGAGGCCCGCGTACCACACACACACACACAAAAATTGGTTTGGGTCCAGGAAATTAGTATCCTCAAATGGTTTGTATTCAAATCAATATTTAATTGTTTACTATATTTAAGGTTTATCAAGTGATAAAGAATACAAGAATTAAGACAATAAAATTAATATTCTTCTCCCTAGCCCTCCAAAAACTCACCAAATAATTACCTAATAGTTTGGTTCCCTCCCTTGGCCCTGCAGGCAAGGCTGGTGCTAAAAAGGCTTTATATTGTCTGTAATAAACAAGGTCACCACTAGCCCTATAGATGTTAAGGATGCTTTTAAAAAAAAAAAATTATTTTCCTGGCCAAAGAGAAGCAGCATTCTCTATTCTCCATTTTCTTTCTCTACAACTATTTTAAATTTTCCACGTGTCTTCAACCATTTTTCTTTATTCTCCACTCTCAGTACTTCTGCATCTCAGAGATAATGGAAGTCAGTCAACCTGAACTTACTCAGTTTCCTTATATCTACCAAACTACTTACATCCACACCATACTTTGCTTTTTCTTTTCCTGTTAAAAATTAAAGACATGTCACTGCTTTGCTCTAATTTCTGCAGCTGCAATTATGTATCTTCTTTGGACTTCTTGAAGAATTCACTTTATCAATTAACCTGTAGTTTCAACCTCTTCCTGCTACTGACTGCTTCCTTTTGGGATTTTACAAGTATCAACAGATACTCAGTCCCTCTCCACCTTAAAACTACCACCAGCATCATAAAAGAAACTCTCCTTGCATTCAACTTCCCCCATTAGCTACCACCATCTGTCTTCTCTTCATAGCCCAACTTCGTTAAGAGTTTGTGTACTTGTCTGTACTCACTAGTTCCATTTCTTTAACTTACCCCCTGACCTGCCAGCAGCACAAACTGCTTTAACCAATTTCACCAACATAACCGAAACTGCCATTGATAAATTCAATTGAACTTTTAATAGTTATCTTGCTTGCCTCTTTAGGAGTTTTTCACAACGTTGTCTGTTCCTTGTTCCTTAAAATAGTTTCTGTCCTGGCTTCAGTGATCCACATCTCCCTGGATACTTCTCAGTTGCTTTTCCTCCTCCAACAAATCATTCAACACTGGATTTTTTCAGAGGTCTTTCTGTCCTCAACCTTCTTAATCTAATTTTCTTTTTACAATAACTTTACATTTTGAGATCTATTTTCCCATTCAAGCATATCCCCTGAATTCCAGAACTACATCCTTATTTCCTTATTCAACACCTCCACTGGATAACTGTCTCACAGGTACCTCAAATTCAACAGGTCCAAAATTCATTTCATCACTTTCTCTGCACAACCTTGCTTCTCTTAAATGGAATGACTCTCTACCTCGGTGGCCAGCTCAGAAACATGAGAGTCTTGCTAACTTTTCCAAATATCTCTTGAATAGTTCAAGTTGAAATTCACCCATGCATGTATTACCAGTTTTTCCTCCTTTTATTGTTGAGTAGAATTCTATTGTTTGAATATTCTATAAATATTTAAATAATGTATAGCACTTTTTGTCTCTTTTCCAAGAAATCTTGGCCACCCCAATCACATGTGCTAATATTTTCATATAGTTTATACTTACATATGCTATAAATGCTTGCTTTAAATAATCAGTTGTCTTTTCAAGAAATTAAGGGAAAAAAACCAGTATTTTCTATTTACCCACATTTATTCATTTCTAGTGACCATCATTCTCAAATTTCCATCTAATACATTCTTCCCGTTCAGCCTGAAGAACTTCCTTTAGCATTTCTTGCAGCATAATTCCGGTGTAACAACTTTTTTAAGGTTTTGTTTATATTAAAATTCTTTATTTCACACTAGTTTTTGATAGATAGTTTCACCATAGAATAATGTTTTAACTTCTTTTTTTCATCAGGCCACTTTCTTATGGCCTGAACTGTTTCTGACGAGATGTTAATCCCTTGTATATAATACGTATTTTTCTTCTGGCTGCTTCTAAAAGTTTCTTTTGTTTTCACAGCTTGGCTAAGATGTGTCCAATGTAGTTAATTTTATATTTATCCTTGTTGATGTTCACTGAAATTTTACAATTTAATATTAAGGTGTCTAAGTTAATATCTTTCATCAAATTTGAGAACATTTTGGTCATTATTTCTCCAAATATTTGTTTTGTTCCATTCTTTTGTCCTTCTGAGTCTCCCTTATGTAAATATTAGACCACTTGATGGTATTCTGCAGATTAGTGTGACTTAGTTCATTTTTCCTGTAAGTTTTTCTCTGCTGTTCAAATTGGATAATTTCTACTGGTTTGCTTCAAGTTTGACACTTTCTTCTGACATCTGCAATTTTCTTTTAAACTCATCCAGTGAATTTTTCATTTTCAAATTTGTACTTTTCAGTTCTAAAATGTCTAGCTAATTCTTTTATATAGTTTCTATTTTTTCTGCTCATATTCTCCATCTGTTTATTCTTGATGACCATTTTTTTCCTTCAATTTGTTAAATGTATTTATAATAGGTCCTCTAATGTCCTTTAATGCTAATTTTAGTAATTCAGCCATCTCTGGATCTACTTCAATTGAGTATTTTTTTCTCTCAACTCAAGTTACAGTTTCCTATTTCTTCATATATCATGTAATTTTTTATGTGATGTGAATAATGTAGAGAGTTTTGATTCAATTATTTTTCTCTAAAAAGTACTGATTTTTGTCCTAGCAGGAAGTTAAATTATAGGTTGGCCACTTTGAACTTATGGTAGTTAGGTTTAATACTTAAGTAGGGCACAGCTATTTTGGTTTGCTCTTTGTCCTAGTTGAATCTTCTGGTTCTCTGACATAGCCTTTACTCCTTTAGTGTAACCCCTTTGGGGTTTTAAAGGAAAGCCCAAAGTCTTTGTTCAATTTCTCCATCTTGGTCAGCTTTAAATTCCAAACTCTTGGGAAGTATTTCCTTCTATTCTTTTTTTTTTTTGGAACAATTTGTGAAGGATTGGTGTTAATTCTTTAAATATTTGGTAGGATTCACCAAAGAAATCATCTGGGCCTAGGTTTTCCTTTGTGGGAACATTTTTTGATTACTAATTCAATTTTTACTTGTTATAAGTTTTTTCGTATTTTCTATTTCTTCTTGAGTCAGTTTCAGTGATTTGTTACTTTCTAGGAATTTTTCCATTTCCTCTAGGTTATCTAATTTGTTGGTACAATTATTTATAGTACTCTGTATACTCCTTTCTATTTCTGTAAGATCAATAGTGATGTCCCCTCTTCATTCCTGCTTTTAGTAATTTGAATTTTCTCTCTTTTTCTTGGTAAGTATAGCTTAAGATTTGTCATTTCTATTGCTCTTTTCAAAAAATCAACTTTTGGGTTTGTTGATTTTTTTCTGATGTTTTCCTATTCACTATTTCATTCATTTCCACTCTATTCTTTATTATTTCCTTTCTTCTGCTAGTTTAAGATTTAGTTTGCTCTTCTTTTTTCTAGTTTCCTAAGGTGAAAATATAGATTATGGATTTGAAGTATTATTTTTTTACTACAGGCATTTACAGCATAAATTTCCCTCTAGGCACTATTTCAGTTCGGTGTGTTTTCATTTTCATTCATCTCGAAGTATTTTCTAATTTTTCTTGTGATTTCTTTTTTAACCTATCGGTTATTTACAAGTCTGCTTTTAATTTCCATATATTTATAAATTTTCCAAATTCCTGTTTATTGATTTCTAATTTCATTCTATTTTTGTGAGAAAAAATACTTTGATTTCAATCTTTTTAAGTTTAATGAGGCTTGTTTTATGACCTACCTATCGCTTATGCTGGGGAATATTCCATATGTACTTGAGAAGAATGTGAATCCTGTCTATATATTTTCTGCTATTTCATTATCTTCCTTAACACATAAGACAAGTCCTATTTTGAACTGTCCATTTGTTGTTTACGTCTTTCCAGCATCCACTCTCTCTTCTTCTGATAATGGTAGACCTAATTTTCTTCTTCATAATTGTATTCATTTACTCTGCTTCCAGTGATAAGACATGGTTCTGGTTTGGCCAAATAGGGCATTCTAACCCTAGAATCAGATTAACTGACTGACTTAGAAATGGTCATGTAACTCCAACCAGGCCAATGATATTCAATTCTTGGGCTTTTGTTGGAACCACTAGTTAGGAGGCACAATCCTTCTGCTTAAAGAGCTGTGTCAGGATAAAAGTTGGTAGACTGTTACCATCAATAGAATACCCAGACAGAGATGAAAAAACATACTGGGAAAAAGTTGGCAAGATGCTAACTCCCAATGACATTGACTGAGAACCTGAATCTAGCCAGATTAAAATGTGGACCTATGCCCAAATGGACTTTAGTTACTTGAAGTAATGAATTATCTTTATTTTTGCTTAAGCCCATTTGAGTTGTTTCCTAATATCCACCTCCATATGCTTCTTTGATCTCTTGCTCACTTTTTATAGATAATGTTGAAGTGATTCCTATATATGTGAAAAAATTTGGACCAGGTAATGTTATTGTTCTTTCCTAAAGTTTTGTGATTTTTGGCCAGAGCTTAAAGTAGTCTCCGAAATATCTTTTAGAGTCTCTGATACAGTATTCAGAGCTTCCATTGCTCTGTGAATTTCTCATGGGTATAGTTTCTCCCACTGTAAAATGCAGACATTCATAGTATCTACCTGAGGACTGACTTTGTGGGAACCTAGAGAGAGGGATTTTACATAAACCATTTAATATAATGCCTGGTACAAAATAAGTGGTCAGCATATATGTGTTAACTTTAGCAGTTAAGATCTATCTGGATTATAATAAAAAAATAGTGGTTACTTCAGAGTTTAAAAATATTGTGTATTATACTTCAGAATATATCATTTACTATCTATATAGAACCTGTTTATATGTTCATTTATCAAGTTGGGAGGTTCATGAGAACTTAATAAGCCTCATATTGATATTAATATACTTTTGTTGCCTGAATTTATTCATTTTGTTTCTCTGTAAAAGACCACTTTACTTTCATTTCTATCATTCTACCATGTATCCATGAATGTTAATACAAAATTTTAAGTAAAAGTGTATACAAAAATTAATCATTTTTAAATTCTTAAATTTATAGGACAAATTCAAACAGAAATAATAACCTCTATGATGTTTCCTCTCTTAAAAATCCATCTTCAGTTATGAACAGATGATATTTCAAAATTATCTGACTTGGCATATTTTATAATTTGTTTGGCAAATGTAGACATGTCTGAAAGAATCTATTCTAAATACCTGAGAAACACATCAGGATTTTACCATAAATCAATATCCTCCATAATTCATAATAATCTTTGTAAAGAATGGGCAATTTATATTTAATTCTAAATCAAACTATACATAAATCTTTGAATCTTTTCCACTGCTAAACTGTAGCAGTATATTTTTGTTATAAAAAAGTGATGCTGAACTTTTGCTGTCCAGGTATATACGACAATTAATTCATATTTAATTTGAGAGTGATATGTGAAACTCATTAAGGCAATCATGAACTCTTTCAATGGGTAGAGTAACCCTCAGTGAGCCTTACCAGGTTCCCGACTGACAGCACACTGCTAAACTGCTCCGTCATGGGATAGTGCTCCATGGCCATGAAGAGGGTATTTAAGACAATGCAGATGGTGATGGCCAGGTCAACAAAAGGGTCCATCACAACCAAGTTGACGAGATGTTTCACCTTTAACCATGGCTTACAGCAGTCCCAAATCAAACACATGTTAGCAAATTTATACCAGCAGGGTGGGCATTTCTGTCTGGATTCTTCAAGTTCTGGAAGAAAAAGGTTAGAATACTTATGAAAACTGCTTCCTTCCTATTAAGCAGCCTTTGGTTTAAACTGCAAGTGATTTTTTAAAAATCTAAAGTTGTTAAAAGGCATTATAGGTTAATCTGATGGTTGAGCAGGAAAGCACTTACAGTGGATTAGCTGTCATAAAAAGTGTGGGCACAGAAAGGCTAGTAAACTTTCCAAACTTATCTTGGTTAAACATGGTTTCCAAGATTCTATCTACAATATTAAATAGTCTGATAATTATCTTTAAGGCTATCAGAAATTAATGGGTAGGACTTGTGTTAAGTATACTTAAAGCTCATCTATGTTCCAGATAGAGCAAGACATACATTATCAAAGAACACCTCTCAGGAGATGTCTTTAAAACCTTTATCAGTCATGCTGAATCTCAGTTTCTTGGATTAGATATGTTCTTCGTGTATTTTAATGAGATAGTTTTGTCAGTGTCACCAGTCTTAGTTAAAAAGTTTCTAGTTAAGCCTAATTAGATATAGGCCTGTATATTAAACTCAGCAGTATTTCTTAATTTAACTAGATGGCACAAAAGAAAAGGAAATATCAAACCTAAGAAACTGAAAACTTAACTGTTTCACAAAATGGGACTTATGTACTACTGGTAAAATACAAGAGGAGCTTAGGTAGAACATATGTAGAATTCATAAATTTTAATGGTATGCATTTATTTTAATATATTAAAATGTGTAACTATCACACCAAACCTATGATATAAGATTTCATATAAAAATACATTTATTTTTAAAAAATACAATGATTTCAAAAAGAATTTCAACTAAATAATAGGAGAGAAAAGACAGAAATGCACAGATCTATAAGGTGATACTGTAAATACTGAAACTTAGTAAATAATGGCAAAGAATTTGGGAGAATTAGGAAGTGGGTAATTATCTGCTCTTTTCCTTTGGTATATTTCTCTCTTAATCAACTCTTGAGTGAGAAAAGAATTCAGAAGTTGTTGTTTTCTGCCAATATCATTGCTGCACTCTGTTACCTGCTCTGCCAAATGTAAGACCATCACCGATTAGCACTAAAATAGAGGAAAAGATTCTTTGTTCATCCATAGCATGACTCTGGTTGGTCACTTCAGTATTACTACCGTGGCAACTGGAATATCCCTCCAAACCTGGTACAGTTTACTAAGAATTAAACTTTTCAAGAGAGTTTATGCAATGGACAAACATGACCATAGGTAGTGATTTTTGCTTTGCTGATAAACATTCACTACCAATATTATAAAGTTTACTACTTCCCTAAAGTAAATTAATTTCCTTATTATTTTTAACAGAATTCCATGAGAGGTAGATTCTTCAATTATCTCTTTATATACTGAAATTCTTCAAGCACCCAGCTTATTTCCTTTTCTCTTAAATGTAATTTTGTAAACAGTAAACAATAGTTGAATTGTAAATCAGAAGAAAAATATAAATATAGTTATCATGCACTGTTTTGTATAAGCTTTTAAGACTCCCGAATAAACCCATATTTATACTGAAGGTAAAAAGGCTTTACTACTTACAGTAAATAACAAAAGAGAATTGAAAAAGCTCTTTGCCTATGTACAGTCAGAATAAGTATTTTTTAAAATGTTACTTGTAATTTAGCAGATAAAGAGAAGCAAATAGAAACTGTGTGGAAAAAGTAAATCAGAGAAAAGTTCAAAATGCAGCCAGTGTTGCTCGTCTTGACACCAGGAAAAAGTGGAGCGGAGTTGTTAAATTCTAAAATAAAATCATTCAATTATTCATGCTAAAAAATAAAAAAATAAAAAAGAATATCACACTTTGAAACAAAACAAAGCACTCAGGGAGAACTACAGCCACGTCTCCATTTTTCCTGGGTGGGTTATCCACACTGAAAATCATTTACAGCCCAGTTTAGATCTTTTGCTGGCTCCCCTCAATTCCTCAGTGCTTGTACCTCACCCTCCCACCACCTTCCCAAGGATTTGACCTGGAAACATTTCCATATGGTTTTTGCATTTTAAAAACTTGAAAAGCAAACAATTCATTTTTCCTTATCTCCTACAGTGTCATTAAGTAGGAGGCCATTCATTCATTGCCTGGACAATGGAGACTTAGCTGTAGTTCAAAAGAAGGAAAACAAAAGTTGCCAGCCTGGATCAACAAGCCTGGTTCCAAAAAGGAAAGGTGAACTAAACCATGATTAGACATAGAAGGAAGGATCTCCAAATAAACAGATTATGTCAACCTAAGACACCTTTCCACTGTTATTAGGAACAAAAAAGGATTATATTAAAGACAGCTCTAGTTGCATGTATATGCTATGTACTGCTAACAACAAGCCTTGATTAATGTCAGATTCAAAATGTTTAGATATAATCGAATAAAAAAAAGTAGGCTTTGCATTCTACACAACCAATGAAAAACAGAATGAAAACTCAGCCATTTTCCCCCACATAAATATAAAGTTAAAAGCTCTGCAGATATTAAAACCAAACACTCAGTCTCCTGCTTCCTAAGTTACACTTATCTCTAGGACATCCTTTTCATTCTAAGCAAGTCCATGAGACACATTTGCATGGAGGGCGACGTGGGTGCACTCATTTTTAACTCCGTATCTTAATTAGTGGACAAGTCCAATCTTGTGGCGGTGGGTTGATGTTTTTTAAGTAATTTCTTAAGTTAGCCCAAACTTAATGCTATCAGAAGTTCAAAGTAGGACTGTTAATTTAGACTTACCCTGTCTCCTTCTCTACTTCTCGCTTTAGGGAGCAGACATGCTGCTGACATCGGTAGCAGAACCACTGGCAGCTTCCTCTCAGTGGTTTTGCTATGGCAAGGAGCAGAAGACCAGAGAATCTTCAAAAGATTTACCTGGAGGGACAGGGAGGAGCAAGCTACTGGCAGCTGGGGGGGGAGAGGGAGTGCAAGCTAACGCAGGCGAGGTTGGGGAAGAACGTACTGAGTTTAATATTCCATAGAAATCAGTGAAAAGATTTCTGATATTGCATTAGGACATTATGAAAATTGGGTCCTGCAGTAACTGACATGGCTGTGATATGTAAGGCCATCTACACTGTGAGATTTTCCTAGCTGTGACTTTTAGGCTTTTGGTACTGATATTAGTATCACGGGATCTTTGCCTTCAGACTGGAAAATAATTATTGCAAGAATCTATCCAGTGTCAAGAGAAACTATAACTAACAGGAAGAAAGGCATGAGCACATGTTCGCGCTCTCTCCTTCATTCTCCATCTTTCTTTTTCCTTTGACACATCTACACACACACACAAACACACACACACACACACACACACACACACTTCGGAGGGGAAGAAAAGGGAGGGGTTATAAAAGAGAAAAGGAGAGAAGGGGAAAGGACAGCAAGGGAGGAGGATAGAATATATTTTACATGAAAGTATTTTCCAAGTAGCTGAAGTTGATGATGTTTGAATTCACTTACAGTATAGAAAGGCACAAACATGTGAATTAACAAAACAACAATAAAACAACCAATAATAATATTTATTGACTGTCTTCTACATGCCAGGTGCTTCTACATACATAGGTACTTTATATATGAGGCCTTATTTAATCTTTACAACAACTTTAATCTAAACGTCATTACCCACACTTTACTGATGAAGGAACAAGTGTAGAGTCTCAAGCTAACACACAGAGCCAATGATTGATCGCAAATCAAGCTGTCCTCAAAGTCTTTATTTTGGAATTATAAGATCCAGACCTCTAAACAATATATTCACTACTCACATATAATCTGCAACTAAAGAGAAAGCTGAGATATTGTAATATCTGATCAGAGAGAGACAAAAGTAGTTTTACAAAATTTTGAAAACTTTGCTTCAAAGAGGTTAATATCAAACCCTAATTCTCATTTTTTCATTTATACATCTGGTTAAACCAAAAGAGTTTATAGCTTGAGTCTCAAGCAGTTAATACAATTTAAATGGGTTAGCATCACCATAAAAATAAACATTTATCATTACATTCCTTTTTATGTCATGCACATAAGAAGCTTCTACAACTTAGAACTTTATCTACCAAAGTGGTATTCCAAGTATACCTCGAATTTGCAGTAGATTCCTGGAGGCTAAATGTAAAAATCTGTATGAGACAATAGAATCCATGTGTTGTACATGGATTTTACTTTTATTTAGTAAAAGACATAATGATGATTTGGTGTCAAGTCAGGAAGAATTTTCTTAGAACTTATGAGAGTTTTTTTCATCATTACCAGAGCACCGCAAAGTAATTGTGTGTAAGACTTCTGACATACCTTCCATGGTGTTGGTCAAAATACTAGCCATACTCGTTGCTCTTTGCTTTGCTGTAGGATCTTCCAACAGATCCATGGAAACATGATAAGAACTGGACCGTCTCTTTCTTATTTCCGTTTCAGTAGTCGTGCCCTAAAAAAAATTTTCATATGAAATAACTATTATTTTTAAGGGTAGCAAAATCCAAAGTGTTCCTGTAATAGGTGTTACTTAAGTATTCACCATGCTTTCTCAGATGTAAACAGCTCATTAAGACATTGCTGGAATCATCATTCTTGGAAGTGTTTAAAAGCCCATCATATTCTCAGCTTTCAGGGATGCCTGGGTTTGTGATCAAGATGGACTTTTCTAATTCTTCCATCTTGGAGCTTTGGGCTGGAGGGATCATGCCTATTACAGGATAGATAACCTTTTAGCATTTCAGCCAGTCCTATCTAGAACTTCAAACTGAAGCATATCACTCCTTGATTTACTCACAGGTTGAGCTATTAGATCTTTATTTATATACATTCATGTGGTTTAATGTATGAAAAGAACTTTAAAGGCTTCCCTAATATGTTCTCCTAAAATGAGAATTCCACTTTAAAATGCTTCTGTTCATTATAGACAGGTAACATTTCCCAACATCCTTAATAATAAAACTAATTTTTAGAACTATCTATAACTTTGTCTTACACTTACAAGACAACCCATCCTTGGCATTGAAACTCTAATTTAAGGCAAAACATCAAATTGGGGGGGGGGAGGCTCTTTGATTTTTAGCAATGTTGTAATGACTTGACATGTTTCTATTCCAAAATAAACTCAACAGAATTTCAATATGGGCAGAAATTTATTCCTATGTCAGGAGCTCAAATAATGAAGTTAATGGTCACAGGAAAAAAGGGCAAAACTCAAGTATTCCTAATGTGGGTCTGAGTGCTAATAATAAATAAGTCACTTTTAGTTCTCTGAGGATTTTCCTTATTTCTAAAACAGTAATATGAGTCCTGTTCATCTACTTTATTGTGCTATGAATATTTAACATTATTTTATTAACCTGCATGTCTCTAATGCATACATATCAAAAGCAGACTTTCCACTCAATTGATAGGACTGTCATTAATGGGAATAAACATTCATTTAGGTTGCTCTAAAATTAATTTTACTGTGAAAGAAAAGTAAAATTAATGAGAAAAGAAATAACCCCTCTCTGAAACTAAAGCTCTTTAAATCAAAAAGTTGCCTCTCAGAATTTAAAATATTTTGCTTTGTCAGAGAAAGGCAAAGTTGGAAGGAAAAAATAGGGTCACTTATGAATTTGGTAAAGTAGCAGGATATGAAATGAATGCACAGAAATCTCTCATTCCTGTATACTAATTATGAAAAATCTGAAAGTGAAATTAAGAAAACACTCCCATTTACCATTGCAACAAAAAGAAGACAATATCTAGGAATAAACCTACCTAAGGAGACAAAAGACCTGTATGCAGAAAATTATAAGACACTGATGAAAGCAATTAAAGATGATACAAATAGATGGAGAGATATACTATGTTCTTGGACTGGAAGACTCAACATTGTGAAAATGACTATACTACCCAAAGCAATCTACAGATTCAGTGCAATCCCTATCAAACTACCACTGGCATTTTTCACAGAACTAGAACAAAAAAATTCACTATTTGTACGGAAAAACAAAAGACCCCAAATAGCCAAAGCAATCTTGAGAAAGAAAAACGGAGCTGGAGGAATCAGGCTCCCTGACTTATAGGAATCAGACTATACTACAAAGCTACAGTAATCAAGACAGTATGGTACTGGCACAAAAACAGAAATATTCATAAATGGAACAGGATAGAAAGCTCAGAGATAAACCCACGTACATATGGTCACCTTATTTTTGATAAAGGCGGCAAGAATATACAGTGGAGAAAAGACAGCTTCTTCAATAAGTGGTGCTGGGAAAACTGGACAGGTACATGTAAAAGTATGAAATTAGAACACCCCTTAACACCATACACAAAAATAAACTCAAAATGGATTAAAGATCTAAATGTAAGGCCAGACACTAACAAACTCTTAGAGGAAAACATAGGCAGAACACTCTATGACATAAATCACAGCAAGATCCTTTTTGACCCACCTCCTAGAGAAATGGAAATAAAAACAAAGATAAACAAATGGGACCTAATGAAACTTAAAAGCTTTTGCACAGCAAAGGAAACCATAAACAGGATGAAAAGACAACCCTCAGACTGGGAGAAAATATTTGCAAATGAAGCAACTGACAAAGGATTAATCTCCAAAATTTACAAGCAGCTCATGCAGCTCAATAACAAAAAAACAAACAACCCAATCCAAAAATGGGCAGAAGACCTAAATAGACATTTCTCCAAAGAAGATATACAGATTGCCAACAAACACATGAAAGAATGCTCAACATCATTAATCATTAGAGAAATGCAAATCAAAACTACAATGAGATATCACCTCACACCGGTCAGAATGGCCATCATCAAAAAATCTATAAACAATAAATACTGGAGAGGGTGTGGATAAAAGGGAACCGTCTTGCACTGTTGGTGGGAATGTAAATTGATAGAGCCACTATGGAGAACCGTATGGAGGTTCCTTAAACAACTAAAAATAGAACTACCATACAACCCAGCAATCCCACTACTGGGCATATACCCTGATAAAACCATAATTCAAAAAGAGTCATGTACCACAGTGTTCATTGCAGCTCTATCTACAATAGCCAGGACATGGAAGCAAGCTAAGTGTCCTCTGACAGATGAATGGATAAAGAAGATGTGGCACATATATACAATGGAATATTACTCAGCCATAAAAAGAAACAAAGTTGAGTTATTTGTAGTGAGGTGGATGCACCTAGAGTCTGTCATACAGAGTGAAGTAAGTCAGAAAGAGAAAAACAAACATTGTATGCTAACACATATATATGGAATCTAAAAAGAAAAATGGTCATGAAGAACCTAGGGGCAAGATGGGAATAAAGACGCAGACCTACTGGAGGATATGGGGAGGGGGAAGGGTAAGCTGGGACAAAGTGAGAGAGTGGCATGGACATATATACACTACCAAATGTAAAATAGATAGCTAGTGGGAAGCAGCCACATAGCACATGGAGATCAGCTCTGTGCTTTGTGACCACCTAGAGGGGTGGGATAGGGAGGGTGGGAGGGAGGGAGACGCAACAGGGAAGAGATATGGGGATATATGTATATGTATTAACTGATTCACTTTGTTATACAGCAGAAACTAACACACCATTGCAATTATACTCCAATAAAGATGTTAAAACGAAAAGAAAGAAAGGAAGGAAGGAAGGAAGAAAGAAAGAAAGAAAAGATAGGGTCGCTTAAAGGTCATCTAGTCACTTCTGCTCTATATAAAATTATATGTGTAATCCTATATCTGTCTAATTTTTAGTGCTAGATTCCAAAATCTCTAATGATATTACCAAGGAAATTCCTTCTTAAGTTACATTGCTTCAGTTGAATTTATGTGTAAAGTGTAGGATATTGTGTGCTTTGGAGGGTGGCATTTGTTTGCAGCTCTTTATTTTCTGTTCTCTTTTCCTCTATGCAGTCTTGCAAAGTCCCTTCTTTGGCCTGCACTTTCAGCTCATGTGACACCATATGTTGCAGCTCATGTTGCAGTGCCCTGCCTCACGCCTGACTGTAGCACTGAAGGATGGACACAAGGCAGCAGGAAATAGAGATCACACTAGGCTTTGTTTCAAACTGCCCCAATTTGCCTTCAGAGATTTATCCCACCCTCTCTGATATGACAGGATTTTGTGGTAATTATTGATAAATGCTAAATATCTTCTGACAGACTGACATTCTCTTTGTATTTATGCAAAGAAGTTGTGGATTTATTTTTGTTTGTTTAATTAACCTTTATCAAGATCAGTGATACTCATACTTTATTATGTGTAAGAACCATGTGAGATACTTTTCAAGGAAGAAGAAATCCCTGATCTTGCTCTCCTCGGCCTTTTGGTCTGAGTAAGTGTGCGCCCAGAAATCTCCATTTCTTTCTTTAAACCACTTTATTGAGATATTATCGACATGTAAAAGGCTTTATATATTTCAGGTACGCAACTTGATGAGTTTGGGGATAAGTATACACCCATGAACCATCACCACCGTCAGGTCATAAACATTTCCATCACCTTCTAAAGTTTCCTTCCACTCCTCTTATTATTGTTGTTGTTGCTATTTGGGGTAAGAACACTTAACATGAGATCTACCTTCTTAGCAAATTTTAAATCTACAATTCAGTATTGTTAGCTCTAGGTCCTATACTATATAGTAACATATCCAGAATTTATTTATCTTGCATAAATGAAATTTTGGACTCTGTGGTCATCAAACTCAGAGAAGCAGAGAGTAGAATGGTGGTTGCCAGGGGTGGAGGGAGGGGGAAATGAGGAATTTCCACTTTGAAAAGTATCCCACGGAATTCTGATGTAAGTAGTCTGAGGATGAAATATATTTTGAGATACACTGGGTTAAAATGAAAGTTTTTGTTTCCTTGGCCATGTTTTCTTTTCCATTTAAGAAAATTAATGGGAGGTAATATTGCAATACACATAGAATGTAGGTTCAGTAGTCAGCATACCTGGGGTCAAACCCTAGCTCCACCATGCACAGGCCTCAGTTTCCTCCTTATAAAATGAGGGTAATATTAGTAACTACGATAAAGGGCTGTTGTGAGGACTAAATGAATTAATGCATGTAAAGTGTTCTGGACAGTATCTAGCACATAGTTAGCCATGATTATTTTTTAAGAGAAGTTGACAATCCCTTTGCATTCTTCCAGTTTCTTTCACAACAGAGTTCTACTTTTTTCATGATTTGATCTGACTCCAGGATACCTGGACATTTCTCTGGGAGAAAGTGGTGGGGAGAGGCTATGTGAAAAAAGTGAAGATCAGTGGCTATGTCTATAATCCAAGGTAAGAATCTCCTCTATTAGATGACTGAAAGCTGATTCCATATGATTTTAATGTAGCTTAAAGAGCTCGTCCAACTATAATGAGTAGAATTGTGTAAAAAAAAAAAAAATCATACTGAGAAGATTTTAATATGACTCTGTAAGCTATAAAGTATAACCAATGACATTGCTAGAATATTTTTATATTGGCAAATGAAATCTTATTTAATACCAAACTTAAAAAGCACCTATGTTTTACAAAGGAAACGTCAATAACATATCCCTGTAAGTGTCTGGTATTTAGTTGAGACCCTTTTTCATATGCATGATTTAGGGCCACTATGTTAATTAAAAATTCATGACGGTAATATAAAAATTGAAATCTGCCCTAATAATTACAACACATAACTTTACCAGGTACTTCGAGTGGCTTCTTTACCACACAGATGTACAATGGTCATTTGACTGGGTGCTAAAAATGTTACAGCACTCTGACCTTCCAAGAGGAAGAATGTTGCATTGCAGGATTTAGATGTATTTAGTAATACTATCTACTTCAAGTGGAAGTATCAAGTTCTTCTTTTAAAGGAACAGAGATAACAAGATCCTTAAGATAAGTATTTATATCATTTCTTGCATTTACTTTGCTTATATTAACTAATCATAATGCATGATAAATTGTTGCTATACTTTTTGGCAAGTTTCATTCTGTAGTAATAATGATGAAGGAATACTTCTAATTATAGTCTATGAGACCCAACCTACGTTTTTAATTCATTTGAGAAAAGTCTGAATTGAACAATTTGACAAAATAAGTTCATAACTTATTTCGGCCTTTGAACGTTAGACTCTGTAAAATTCACACGTGTGGATATCGAAACCCATTCCTGCCTGCAACCAGCCACAGCTCCCTCGCCAACAGCTGCAGGTTTCACTGGCCTCACCTCTGGCAGGAGCTGTCCAGCAGGAGATGTGAGGGCAGAAGGGCCCCCGACCAGGGAGACCACGCCGTTGCAATCCACAGCACTGTGCATCTTCCCGTTCATGGGCAGAACGGGGAGCACCCTGGAGGCGCGGCTGGCCTGGCTGACGTTGCTGGGGCGCCGCTCCCCGTGTCTGTGCGGCACAAACAGAGAGTCTCTTCTGCTGTCATTGTCTTCGAAGGTGCTGTGCTCATCATCGGCAAAGTCATTCTCAGAGCCAATATCCTTGGCTCGACCTCTGAAGCTGAAAAGGCTCGCCCTACTGTTGCGTCTTGGAGAGAAAAGGGAGCCACGGATGCTCAATAAAGACTATCAATAACAAGAAAGGAAACAAACAAAAAACAGATGAACAGAATTAAGTGCTGGTGTCCTGAACAATATGAGCCTGGACTCTTCATTTCATAGCTGTTGACTCACCAAAGGTAAGGCATTGGACAGGTGGAAGCAAGGGCTCCTGTGGCAACTGCTGGTGGGGTTCTGGCACTTTCTACTAGGTACAGGTCTTTTGTTTTGCTCTCCCTTTTCCTCCTTTCCTTGATTTTCATCTTCTGAGCTCTCATTTTCTACCATTTTCTTTTACTTTACCCATGACTTCAGATAGTCATAAGTACCCCCCCACACACAAAGACTGTTTTGTCTCATTTCTGGCACCTAGAACTGAAATCTTTGCTAGACCCTTCTCTAGAAACTATTCTTATTTAACAATCCAGTGGAAAGCAATTAAGCACACAACTAAGTTTTGATCCTTTGAAGCCAAAACTACACCAGTAAGAGTTCACCAGTGCCCACACCCAGATGCAGATCTCACCACCAAGGAAAATAAAACCAATCTTGCTAGTAGGTCTGTTTAATTATAGTACAAGGAGCAACTTCTCTCCTTCCCTTTGCATATTTTATAACAGTCCTCATGAATAATTTAAACAAATCTAGCTGAAAGAACTGTACGATTCATTCCCTGATTTTCACTCTTCTGTCTCAAGAAATCTCAAGAGCACCATATTTACAAAAACCTGGTCTTCACTAACTATCTGGTCAAAACCATTTGACAATTTTCTAGATGACTACAATGTCATTGTTATCATTCAGTTTACTTTGATTCTCAAACATAGTACCATTGAGCACAACGAATCATTTCCTGTTTATTACTAGTCTACTTTTACAACCTCACTCTAGTGAGCACTTGTTTCTATTTGTCCAATACCCATTTGTTCTTTTTCTGTTGACAGTACCCCGATTATCTCCAAGACCTGCTCCCCAGGCAAGACCATGGCCCAGGTCTAGTCAATGAGTGTATTCCATGCCTCTGGCCATAGAGCCTGTTTTGAAAATGGGTAGGAGACCCTGCATGGTCCCTTGACAGTCACCAATTTCTTGTACAATTGTTGAGAAAGAGGTGCATTTTCGATTGAGGTTGCTAAAAAATATTGAATGTAAGTTTGGAGCCATGGTGGGCATCTTATCAGCATATTGGAGGAGCCTGGAGATGTGGAGTAATACTTGGCCCTGATAACATGTTTTGAGCCTTTGGATCTAGCTGTGCCTAAAGCTACTCATTGATATCATTTATATAATTTAATCCTCTTTTTTGCTTAAGCTGGCTTAAGTTGAATTTCTATGATTATTAATAGAATACCAACTTTATCATTTAACCATTACTAGTTTCATCTTTTTATCTCCAAAGGATTTAAAGCTAACTAAAATTATTATTTTGTACCTATATATTTTTTACATTCCCTGACTAATAAGTATACATTTAATTTTATTTTCAGCTAAAGAATGATTTTCTCAATAACATCTATAAAATGTCTATAATCTTTAAACACTATCTTATGTTATATGATCTTATTCATTATTTACAGAAACACATCTAAGAATACGGATCTGCTCCCACAGCAGAACTTATTTCTTCTTTTCCTATACCCATGTTTTTTCATCCTGTTATCAACTTCATTATTCTTTTCTTTTATTGTTTCCATATGAGTATTGTTTATTTTTTTCTATTTTTTAATATTTATTTATTTATTTGGCTGTGCCGGGTCTTAGTTGCAGCACACAGTATCCCTGACCAGGGATCAAACCCGGGCCCTGTGCATCGGGAGTGTGGAGTCTTAACCACTGGACCACCAGGGAAGTCCCCAATACGAGTATTTTTAAAACTTCTCCTACACTATCCAACTTCTTTCATGTCTCCTTTCTCTCCTTTCACAAGGGACTTTAAATTAGCTATAAGGACATAACAGTTACAGAACTTTTGACCTACTGGTTATCATTACCTCAAAAAGAAGCCAGATAAGAAATGCTTGGCAATAAGAAATAAAGTAGAAATTATGTATACGTACCGCTCTTAGTAAGAGTTTTTTTTTAACTACAAGTACTCCCCTCAATTAGAGCCAATAGAAGGGCTAGAGAGAAATGTTATTAAATTGCACACAGTGTTTCTCAAAGTTCAAAGGTGAATTATGCCACACAAGAGCATAGTTTACATATGGCAGCTATATGAAAAATGATTGTTTCCCATCTGTTAGCATCAACTTCCACTGTTTACATTGATTACATAAATCCATAGCAATCAAATGCTATACCACAAATAGAGGATGGACAGTAAGAAAAAATCTGCCATACCAAATGGATCTCTAAAAACTCCTCGTTTATCACAAATATGGAGGGAAATAATAACTTCAGAAAGTCAACAGTATCTTATAAAGGCTTCAAAATAAAATATTCAGGTTGTCTTGAGACGTCATTAGAGATTGCACTCTTGACTTTCTTCTTTCCCTTCTCCCACACTAACAAGTCATATTGAAGTCTAAAAAATATTTCATACAATCCACTTACTCTACTGAGAAAATTACAATCCTATGATAAAAGTATTCGTTATATTTTTTTCAATATGAAAGTAGAAATGGTTACCGACACAGTTGCCTATCATGTCACTACAAAACAATAGTTTTTAATACTTTGGGGCCTTAGGCCCTTGAAAAATCTAACAAAAGCTATGGACCCTTCATCACTGTACCCAGGTTAAGAACCTGGTTCACTATTTTCAGTAGTACTTACAGGGTCTTGCAAAGTGGGATTAATATGATTTCAGCATCCCTCCCTTTCTTCCTCTTCCTTTATCCCTCTCTCTCTCTGTGCCTCTCCATTGCCCTCTCCATCTTCTTAGTTACTTGTTTGTCTACTTCTTTATCAGATAAAAATCTTTAGTTCTATTTTTATACACACACCACTTCAGAAACGAATATCAATTTGAGCCAGATGTTACATGTTGTATGAGTGATCACCTATAATGCCCAATTAGGAAGCAGAGGTTTTAAGAAGACAGTATGGGGAAAATGTTATGTCTTTGGACAAAATTTACAGAAACAGATGGGATAGAGCCTAACATTTTCGGACTTTACTATTTTGCCTAGAATTAGTTCTATAGGACTTGAAATGAAGCAAATTGGAATAACTCTGTGGTATCTGTTGGTTTGCAGTTCAGATTTAGGTAGTTTTTCCTCAGGTAACTTACTTTCCTTCTTTCCTCCCTCCCTCCTTCTCCTTTTCCCTTCCTTCAAAACAAACAATGCTCTAAAAAGGGGATTTGATTTTTAAAAATTCACATTTATTAAGATTAGTATCTCCACTAATGTAATCATAATGATTGTGACAACAACATGAATAGGGGTGAGTAAATGTTGATATTTATTTAAAAACAAATTCTACTTCAAATTTGAATTAAACCTCACTAAGCCTTTAACTTATCCTATCTTATAATGTAACCTGGACTTGGAGTGAATCAGGCTGACATAAAAATTTATATGTATTAAACATAAGGCTATGTGAGACTGTGTATACTAAAAAATGTACAAACAGCATGTATAATCCTAAATATACGTATCTTTTAAATGAAACCAAATTGTAAATTTCCTCAAGTTTCTTAAGATTTTTAAAAATATTTTTATTTCTTTTATTATTATTATTTAAAAAAATTTTTTTGGCCATGCCACATGGCATGCAGTGTCTTAGTTCCTTGACCAGGGATTGGACCTGCACCCTGCTGCATTGGAAGGTGAAGTCTTAACCACTGGACTGCCAGGGAAAAAAAAGTTTTTTTTTTTTAAGATATTCTTTCTAGTCAGCCTGATACAGTGGAAAGTTCAAGGGTATCAGTGTCAGGATAAATCTGAATGCCCCTTCAACCTTTAATAACCAGATAACATTGGGCAATTATTTAACTTCACTGAGCCTAAAAAATAGTGAAAGTAGTACTACGCAGGGCTGTTAACATTAATTATGGTAGAGTAAGAAGAATGCCAAGCACAAAACAGGCACTCAGCGAAGAATACCAGCCTTCCCCTGTCTTCACATCTGCAGATTACGGATGAAGATTATAGTACCACCCTAGGGCTGTAGTGAGTGGCTTCAAGTAGAAATGCACCACATAGGTGTTAGCTATTATCACTGTTATCGGTGCTGTTCAAACTGTGACTGTTAACTGTATGGATATTAACCTTTCACTACTGAAAAACTGTATTTCTGGTAATTCTCTTGGTAATTTCAAAGACAATTAAGGATCCTAAATTTCAAAGTTTCAGCAGCTTGTGTTGGTACATAAGCCAGAAGCATCTAGATATCATTTTCTACACTATGTAAGTCAAGGAATTCTTTTCATGTAAGTCTCATTAAACATGAGACAAAGATAATCAAGAGCAATTAAGCACAACTGTTTACTTAGTGTCATAAATCTTCTCAGTGCATGTCTACCTAAAATTTTTGATTACATTTTTAGAAAAATTTTGCTTCGGTTTCCCTTGAAACAAGGACACGAAGAATACACTCCTCATATGAAGTTCGCACATGCATGGGAACAACTGCACAGATGGTCTGAAAGAATCCACTCTTCACTTTTAGGAACCTGTCACTCAGAAAACCTACCATTCACTGGGTCCAGGCACCACAGCTAAGAAGGGACAGTAACCATCTGCTGATTATTCCTCATGTAGAAAATTGCCCTGAGAAGTCTCAGAATCACAAGCCTTCCCAAGCCCAGTGGGATCTATGCTCTAAAAATGCATTCCTGAATTCCAAAAAGTCGTAAAACTCACAAATTCCTTGAGGTGATAACCAAAGCACTCAATGATCATTACCATTCTGAAAGCATTGTGCCATCCAGGAAGAAGGCAGTTTTATCTAACCAAATTCTGGCAAATCTTTAAAAAATTGTGTTTGTTCTGACAATGCAATTTACATAATCTAATATTTTTACCTGGTGTGGAGAGGAAAACCTCTTTTCATATGTCAGCCTGCTTCCTTCTAAGGAAAAACGGAAACCTTTTCTTCTTATGCTGTCTTCAGATTCAGATTTGGGGACCCCATCTTCCTTCTCTTCTTCTCCAGACTGTTCTTTCTGTTTCTTTTTCTTCCGTCTGTTTTTCAGCTCTTTTTCACTCTTGGAGCTCAACTTTGATGCTGCTGAAGAACTTTCTGAGAAAACCCCTATCCCACCAGCACCACTGACGTCTCTTGATTCAGCAGATGCTGCTGCCGCTGCTGCCTAGAAGGGTTCAAGGGAGATGGTAGTTGTATATACACTTGGAAAAACTCTATGTTACCGCTTACTTCATCTTTGGTATCATGAGTATGTGATTTTGAAAAATGATTCTCCATTCTAGTATGTATTTGTAAAACAATGCATCGTCGTTAGACCGATTAAAGAATTAAAATGAAAAGTGGAAGATGATACATGTGACTTTAATGAAGATCTTCAACCTGTAGCCTCACACTACACTTTCTAATTATCTAATAAGATGAATACGATACTCAACTATCATAATGATTTTTTCTGTGATTTAAACAACATCATAAGAAGGAAAGAATTTAAGAACTAAAGGTTTCCTATTTTTGTTTTTATTTATTTTATTTATTAATTAATTTATTTATCTATGGCTGTGTTGGCTCTTCGTTTCTGTGCGAGGGCCTTCTATAGTTGCGGCGAGCGGGGGCCACTCTTCATCGCGGTGCGCGGGCCTCTCGCTATCGCGGCCTCTCTTGTTGCAGAGCACAGGCTCTAGAGTGCAGACTCAGTAGTTGTGGCACACGGGGCCAGTTGCTCCGCGGCATGTGGGATCTTCCCAGATCAGGGCTCGAACCCGTGTCTCCTGCGTTGGCAGGCGGATTCTCAAGCACTGCGCCACCAGGGAAGCCCTAAAGGTTTCCTATTTTAACCTGATCCATCACACTTCCACTTGACAATGACTTTTAGTGCCAGTCTAAATTATTAAATTTAATTCAGTCAAGTATTTTGTTTCAATAAACCTTTTTTTCTCTTTGACTTAAAATGATTATTTCACTAAGAAATGCATAACGAAAGCAGATTACAGATTGTATATAAGAAAATCCCAGATCATGGCATCTGAATGAATTTGTAAATTTCAACAATACAGTTACTGGAAAGAAAAAGTGCTCAATGTTGTTGCTGCTACCCCAGTATATTTTATCTGATCTTTATTACATATTGATATTGTAAATTTCAACAGTTCAGTTATTGGAAAGATAAAGTGCTCAGTATTGTTGCTGCTAGCCCAGTATATTTTGTTTATCTGATCTTTATTACATATTGATATTCAGGATATTCTGTGTTAAAAGGGAACTGTACTCTACATTCAAGAAAAGACGAATATAGGCAATTGGATTAGTGGCATTAAGTCAAACAAACATAACTAGAGAAATTCTTGCCTTATTTTGAAGCCTCAACAGTCCAAATTATAGGATTTACAGAGTGGTAGGCAAAGAATGTAATGATTTAGTATGTTTATGTACCAGTGTTTTCCTTATGCAATCCACAAACTTGCATTTAAACACTTGAAATAGAAAATAAATATTAAATAGGTCTTTGTCTTTCTTCCAGACTCTATGAAATAATCTTCTCAGTTTGACCCTGGTTTTCTGACCTTTCCCACCTCTAGCAACACTAACGAAGAAGCAATTATAACTGAATTCTGCTTCCTCAGAAGATTAAGAAAATACTTCGACTGAAGGCATGTAGGTATAACTACTTTGTGAGCTTGAGTGAATAAAAGGTCACAAGGGAGAAAAAAAGGTCAACAAAGTTCATTATAATTCATCATGTTTGGAC
Organism: Phocoena phocoena; assembly: GCF_963924675.1. Classification (NCBI taxonomy): domain Eukaryota; kingdom Metazoa; phylum Chordata; class Mammalia; order Artiodactyla; family Phocoenidae; genus Phocoena; species Phocoena phocoena. The sequence continues at coordinate 48,661,621 of NC_089225.1, read as the reverse complement.
GCCATTACTATTGACTGTAAATAATCATCAAAACAAAATAATAATCTCCTAATAACCAAACAGGCTCCTAACACTTACCAAATACATCTGACTTGTTTCGAATATCAATTACCACTGCTGATTTTGTGTGTTAAACGACTCTGATCTCGACAGTGTGGTCAGAGAGCTGAGATAAACAAACACAAAAAGGCTCGAAGCTTGCTACTATACCTGAGCTTCTTCTTGTTGCTTTTTTAATTGTTCAAGCATCTGCTGAAATTCAGCTTCTTTCTGTTCAGCCTCTTCCAGCGTTGCCTGATTCTGTTCCTCATAGGCCATGGCCACCACAGCCAGGATTAAATTTATAAGATAGAATGAGCCCAAGAAAATGACCAGCACAAAAAATATCATGTATGTTTTCCCAGCAGCACGTAATGTCTGCAAAAATAGAAGAGATATTTTATTAAACTTTATACAGGATGTTATAAGCTCACACTCTAAGTAATAAAGTATATTATAGCAATTCTCTTGATCTCAGTATTTCATGCTTCCCAGAAGAATCATTTTATCTGTTCTCACCAGTTGATAAAGGTTTTCCCAGAAGTCTTGAGTCATAAGACGAAATAAGGACAAGAAAGCCCAGCTAAAGGTGTCGAAGCTTGTGTAGCCATAGTTGGGGTTTCTACCAGCCTTCACACAGATGTATCCTTCTGGACACTGGCTGTTATTAGGTTAAAGGAAAGAGAGGAAGTCAGTAACTATAAGTTGGATGGCTGGCTTTCCTGTTTTTATAGACGCCAATATCCATTTTATGAGACACCAGGGAAAGCAGATTTCTCTCACTTTAGCCAGTGCTCAACCCAGCACTTAAGTGGACTGATTTACATAACAACAGAATCTGCTAAGTCTATTTGTGGATTCCTCTGTGATTCATAATTGTCATTATTATATTTATCATGTCTCCATATAAAAGCAATCATATTATGATTACTATCTTTTGGGATTTGTGAACATGAACAGAAAAATAAGTCTACAGGGAAAGATTTGATTTTCACTGAAGATATCTAGAGGCAGAAGTGTGCTGAATGTGGAGGTAGGCAAGAGGGCTAAAGAAAAGATGGTGGGGTCACATTGAGAGGAATGAATGAGTCTGCAGAGTGAAGGTTTCATAATATGACCTTAATGATCAAGCTGACCTGGCCTCAATATTGTGCCTGACACTTCTGGGCTGCGAGACTTTGGGCAAGTTTCCCACACTTGCTAGGCTTGGAGAACCTCATATGTAAGAAAGGGCTAATAACAGAACCTGCCTCCCAAACTTACAATCATCAAATACGATATCATATGTAAAACATTTAGTATAGTACAGAGAAAGAGTTAAAATCAGTCTGTTTTACTTATCACTAAGATCTGGAGATAAAGGCAGCACAATCTTTATCACATGAGCCAAATGCAAAGCCTGACACTGATACCATTGGGAATTTTGCTACAGGTATTAGCTACTAATGTCCACAATATCATCTTCCACAGAAAGAACATTAGATTTCTGTCTATGATTCTAAAATCTTGTCAACTAGAGAAAGGTAACTATTTCTCTGAATTTTCCTCCTTGCTTTAGCTCCAGGTACAATACTTCTTAATAATAAGCATCCACATGATAACAATCATAATAATTAAAAGTACTTATTGAATGCTGTAATAGCTAAACATTCATTAATCCATTTAATTCTCACAGCCACCCTATAATTATTCCTATTTATCACATGGGGAAATCAAGGCAAGGAGAGGTGACGTTATCTGGTGACGTCTGGGTTTGAATTCATGTAAACTCTCCAGTCTATGCTGTCAACCGCTTTGCTAAAATATGCTTAACATGTACTCACCACACCTCAGATATTGACATTATCTTCAGATATCTTACATTTTATGCCATGGAGACCACATTAGCTTATATAGAATATCACACTTATAAAAGAACATGCTTATGAATTCTATTAACTTAAGCTTCTTATGTATATGTACTGCTTTTCCCTATATTTTCCATTGAACTAATTTGCAAGATTAGCTGTGACCTAGTATGGAAAAATAATTGCTGCGTATGAGTGAGTGTGTGAAGGAGGTGAGAATCCACACTTATCCCAGCTATTATGAGAGTCAGCGTGAAGTGGAATTTATGCAGGGCTTTGAATGAGGAGCAAGCGGGGGCTGGATGGGTGGAAGGTAGCAGGTTATTAAGGCCTACGCAACAGTGTGGACTGAGACTCAACACAAAACATCACTTACCCTGCATCTGAGCTGTTGCCACAAAGCAGAGCATCATTTTGCCCTTCCAAAAAATAGAAGTGACCTATTTAAAAGAGCAAAGAATAGAAAGAATCATTAAAAAAAAAAAAACCTCAAAACACTTCAGCCATTGTGCCTAGGTAACAAAGCTTACCTTTTCTTAAACCATGATGAAATTGATAAAATAATAAATGCATATAGGGCTCAATGAAAATATTTTAATAATAATTGAATATTAAACAAATATCAAAAAACATTTTTGATTAAACAAATGTTTAGAAGATTGATTTAGAAAGAAAATTTTGGTAAGGAATAACTATTATAGCATTCTCTATCAGCATTTATTGCAAATATAAACTCAAATTGCTTGGGATAATTCAAAAAATAGCTGTCAAATTAAGGCTGTTTGGCACAAAAAGTGAGAGATAGGAAAGCCTTGTTGCTTCTAAATGCTGCCATGAAATAACATTTTATTTTACAACTATGCTTTGCCTGGACCCAAACTAGATTCAGACCTTTGTTTTCCCTACCAATTTTAACTTAATTTCTTGTGAAAAGTGGACTGAGCTGTTTGCTCTTTCCATGATACTGTAAGTAAGTGTTCTGCTTTGAGTTTTGGCTTGAATACTGTCTTTCAAGATAAATTTGCTTCTTTGGAGATATGTATTTTCTAAGTATACTTATTTTTTATTCTTAAGGAATACCTTATATATAAATTTAATAAGTTGCAAAGATGATCTCAGGAAACATACACATATATAAACATACATATTTACATATTCACATACAAAAACATACAGACACATATACATTAAAAAAACACACACACACATAACCCCCACAAAAAAATTTTTACTATAGTTTTCAGGAATACTTAAAAGCCTATATTCAAGGAATACCCTAATATATTATGTAGGTCAATCTGGGTCATAGTTTCACAAAAAACTTTAGATCCTTACCTCATAACATATATCAAAAAATCATTCTAGATATTTAGGGATTAAAGATTTAAAGACAAGTCCATTAATATAATATAAAAATATGTAGGTTTTCTTTTCAATCTAGACTACACAGGTGGCTGTTTAAATGCAGAATATACAGGTGGCTGTTTTACATGCAGAATATCTAGGTGAAAATTTTTATTATTTCTGAATCCAGAAGCATTTTATAATCTTAGCTATAGAAAAAAAGAAAACAATTTTGATGACTTGATTGCCTAAAAATTAGAATCACTTAGGGATCAAAAACAAACAATAAGAAGAAAAAACAAGCTGGAGAATATATTCGCCAGAAAAAGTCAGAATGTTAACATACTTGATAAATTACAGAGATCTTATGAATTTCCCAAAGTATACTATCGCCTGATAGAATAACAGGTAAAAATGTCAACAGATAATTCACATTACATTAAATATATAACTTGCTAATGATACTAATAAACAATTATAGATTCTACTACATTAATAATGAAAAAGAGGATACACTTTTCCTTCTATCAGAAGATGTTAAAATATGGTAATAATCAATATTAATGAGAATTCAGTAAGATGGCCACTGCTATAGGAGGTATATAGTGGTCTGACCTCTTTGGAGAGCAATATGACACTATGTCTCCCTAGCCTTAATGTCGTCATACCCTTTAACCCCCCAAAATTCTACTAATAGAAATCTATCTGAAGGAAACAATCAGAAATAGAGAAAAGATTTATGTGCAAAGATTGTCACTGTGCTGTTATTATAACATTAATAAATGGGAAATTTCATAAATAATGAAATCATTTGTTTTATTTATTCACTTGTCCAAAGAATCTTAATCTCTTCAGTAAAAATCTTCATGAGAATACTAATTCTTAAAACATTAATATAATGTGAGAAGTGATAAAATTTCACATGGTTCTAAAAACCATGAAGGATACCTCAGACTAAGTATCCCAATGGAGTATTGATAATCAAGAGATCAATGGAAGTAGGCTAGCTAATTGCACAAGGAGAAGGGGAGGGGCTTCCCTGGTGGCACAGTGGTTGGGAGTCTGCCTGCCAATGCAGGGGACATGGGTTCGGGCCCTGGTCCGGGAAGATCCCACATGCCGCTGAGCAACTAAGTCCATACGCCACAATTGCTGAGCCTGTGCTCTGGAGTCCGTGAGCCACAACTACTGAGCCTATGTGCCACAACTGCTGAAGCCCACATACCTGGGGCCCGTGCTCCACAATTAGAGAAAGCCCCGCACAGCGGCGAAGACCCAACGCAGCCAAAAATAAATAAATAAAATAAATTAATTAAAAAAAAAAAAAGAGAGGGAGGGACTTGGACATTCCAATGACAGAGGGGCAGGCTTCAATGATAAGAAGTTATACTAAATCATAAGTATATTCTGATGTCCATCTCTAAAATAAAATCAAACTGTATTGATAAACAACTCTAACACAATGATTGATACCAAAGAGATAAACTGGAATAAGAATATTATAAAGGTAGGTTTTGAGTTTGCACTTTCTCATCAATAAGTAACTTGCTGGACTGAGGTTGCTTAACTTTCTGATGAGTACACAAATTCAGATTTCATCTTAGTTTCTCCATTTCCAGATACATCATATGCACTCAAAACATATATTGAGTCAAACCAAATAGGGCCAGATTATTTTTTCCTCAGTCTTCTTAATAATCCATTTCAGCAAAATACATTGAATAGTTCAAACTACTGATTTATTTATTAAGATGACTGAAAACTCCTGATCAATCCCCAACAAATGAATATTTTTGTTTATAAAGCATTATACTGTATTGCTGTCAAGACTGGTTTAGGAAAAGAACACATCTTCAAACGATAACTTTTATCGCATTGATTGAAAGATAAGGAAAAAGGAGTAAGATACCATTTGACTTCTGTATCATATATATTATGTTAAATTGGTCTAAGTAATTTGGTTCACATCAAAATTGAGACAATTTTCACTATATATATATTTTAATATTTAAAGGACTAAACAGCTTAATGGTCAAAAGAGTATGTCTTACTTTTATCTTCAATATATTCATCCCAGTTAAACATGCTCACTGTCCTATTGAAAGTGGTACCATTCCCATCCAATGAGTTATTAAAGAAGGAAGTGATGTTTATTTCAAAGGAAGAATTATCTGGGGGCCATTGCAAACATTTGTTTCGCAGGTTGCCCATAAACAGCTGTAATCCTATTAGTGCAAACACGCTCAGACAGAACACAGTCAGGATCATTACATCTGAGAGCTTCTTCACTGACTGGATTAGGGCGCCCACGATGGTCTTCAGGCCTACACATAAAATCAAAGGGAGGAATTTAAATATACTATTCGACAGCTACTTCACAGACAAAAACATCATGAGCTCGTCCTGGAAAATAAAGATGTCATGCAGAATGCCAACAATATTAGTTTAATGTTTGTGATTGAATAACATTTTCATGAAAAGCCTGCTAGCCGGTGAAAATGAATGAAAGCAGAATTTGTACGTTCATTAGAAAACCGTGAATGGAAATAAACCAAAAGTGTATTTCCAAATACTCCTTAGAGCAAAAGAAATGGTTTTGTTATTCATGCTTAAACATCAACCTTGTATAAATTTTTTGCCTTTATTTGCAGATGTCTTACTCCCTAACCTCTTATTGATTTTATAAAAATCTATATGAATAAAGTAGTAAGAAATCTTGAAGTCACTGAGCTATGAGGTTATATATTTGTGAATTCTGCAAGCTTGAGTATGGGTTAAAAAAGGAAGACATCTGAAAACTGAGCCCCATGCAGCACTCATGCTATCCCTTGCTCTTTCATTTATCTGAAGTTAAGAAAATTACCAGTTTTAGACCTAACTGGTCAAATCTGCAGCAGTTTGAATGCCTTACAGTTTAGCTTCTATGCAGAAAGCTTGATGTTACAGGACGCAAACCATGTAGCCTGTTACTGCAAATGCCTCATGCAAAAACTTGTTAAACTCAAAGGCTGATTTAGAACAGATCATTTTAAAGAAAGCAACTAGTAAAAGCAAAGAATCAAATCCACCCAAAATATGATGTACTGATTCTTGCTTTTTTACAAATTTATTTGCAATAGGTGAGAAGCAACAAGGCTTACGCACAAAAGCTGTGATTGTAGCACCAATGCTGCTAAAGTCAGCCTCGGTGTTTAACCTAGCTCTCACCTGGAATGACTGAAATTGTTTTCAGTGCTCGGAGAACTCTGAATGTTCTCAACGCTGAGACATTGCCCAGGTCCACAAACTCTGTCACATATCTGTAATAGGGAGTTCACACACAAACACAATAACAGAACACAAGAAACAGTTGGAGATATAAGGGGCCTACCACCTTATACCAGTTTCTTCTTACCTGGAATTACAGAAATAGTTTTCAAAGCTCTCAAGACTCTGAAAGTTCGAAGAGCTGAAACATTGCCTAGGTTTACAAATTCTGTTACATACCTGTAGAATTAAATCAGAGTTATTCAGAATTTAGGGAAATCTAAGTCTAAGTTGGTCTTTCATCAAGATCTTTCAACTTCAATGAGTGTTGCCATCAGATTTCCCAATTAAGAGAAAAATGGCATTGTCATCAATCATAATCTCTGTTACTTGGGAAATTTATTTTATTGCTTTACAGCATTAATTGAAATCAAAGCCATGTAATTTACTATGATAGTCCCTAATTTCTCCAAAGTGCACAATCTGATTGGAAGAAAAATATCCTAAATTCACATAACCAAGAAAAATGCTTGATCTGTTAAGGGAAACCACCAAGGAGAAATACAGTGTAGGCTCCCACTAATGATTTACTCTTCCCGGATAGGAAATGTATTAAGATACTTACGCAAAAGTAATGACTGTGAAATCCAACCAATTCCACGGATCCCGTAGAAATGTGAAATCTTCTAAACAAAAGCCCCTTGCAAGTATTTTTATAAGTGATTCAAAAGTGTAAATTCCTGTAAAGGTGTACCTGAGAGAAAATAGCCAAGCCCACATTAAAGGTCTAGTAGGTAATTTACATGTACATATCTTAAAGGAGAAAAACAACAAATACAAATTAGAGGCTTCCATATAGTTCTGTATTGGTCTCCCTATAATGTAGACCTTAGGTAGTACTTAAGGAAGAAAGAAACATTACATTCTGAAAGACATTCTCATTGACTATAAATGAGTATTGTATTTGCTACATTAATTCATTTGAAAGCCCCAATAATATGGTTCTATATGAAAATATTACCTGAAATACACTAGTTTTGGTCTAATTTAAGGAAATAGTTATTAACAAAAATAAATGAAGATTTTTTTGTCTAATAAAATGTACATCATTAACAGCAATGAAATATATACTAATAAAACATAGAAAGGTGATAGCCATGAGGAAAAGAACATACAAACTAGGTATAGTTTTTATCATCAGATATTAGTAATCACTGATTACCTTTGAAAGAGTGTAAGACGCATAAGGAAGATAAAGAGCTACAAATATTGGCAGTCAAATCAGTGCAGTAATTGGAGCAACTTAATGAGCCAGTGCAAGCTTTGTCCTACAGAAAATCAGTGGTTGAAATGAACTTGAATCACTGTCTAACTGGTTTGTAGTAGCTAGTATGATTTGCTAAAGAAACTGATGAGGTCTCAAGATGTTAAATGCACATAAAGGGACAACAATATTGCAAGATTTTTTTTTAAATCTTCTACTTACTCCACATTCTTTGTCCAGTCTGGAGGATTACTCATGGTCATAAATACACAGTTGGTAAGAATAGTGCACATAATGAGCACATTGAATAAAGTAGAAGAATACCGTCAAGGAAGACAAAATTCAGTGGAAAATTTCACTTTCATACACCATATGTCTTTCACCACCATGAAGTTTAGAACTTTTATGCCCTTATTATTTTATTATTGAGTTTGCTTTTTCCATTTCTGTAATTTTAACAACTCCATAACCAAGTCATGTCAGGCCAAGCCATCAATTATTTGGAGGCTACTTATGTGATTTTAGTAATGAAAAAGATTAAATGAAAAGAAATTAGCTGATTGGTAAGTAATTTATCAATTTAAGTTTTTTTCTTTCTTTAATGACAGACTCAACGACTGAAGTGCAAGCTCAGCATGTATGAAGACTCTGACAAAAATTCAACAAGAGAATACCAGTAATTACAGTCATCCCACATTATGCATGGGGGATTGGTTCCAGGACCTGCAGCGGACACCAGAATCCACGGATGCTCAAGTCCCATAGTGGGCCCTCTGTATCTATGGTTTCTGCATCCTCAGATTCAAGGAACCATGGATCCTGAACACTGTACACCACCTACTGTTGGTTGAATCTGCAAATGTAGAACCCATGGATATGAAACCCATGGATGGGGAGGGCCGACTGTAACTGAATGCATTATAACTCCATCCTAAGGGTCATCTGAGTGGAATATCTTCAATAAAATTCTTTCTAAGTGGAATATATAATATACGGTGATTGCTCGTTAAATTCTGAATAGTAAGAGAAGATGGCTGGTGTTAGTACTGACATTTCTTGGGTTTGTAACTGTGGCCAAATTACTTATAATTTCCCTAAGCCTTGGTTCACTTTGCTATAAAAGGGAGAAAGAATAACCATTCCACAGGATTGCTGTCAGAATCAAATTAGTTAAAATATATTAAACCTCCTGCAATTTAATGTGCCTTGTACATGGTAGATACTCAATAAATTACTTTCTTAATTTCCTAAATCATAGAGAACACTACTTATAAGAAACATGTGGTTTGTTTCACTCTACCCCACTTTGCCTGTGTAGGCATAGCCAATGCAGTTCACTCTCCTTTATACTGAAAAACAGCAACAAAAGCTCTTTAAGAAAACTTTCAGTAGTAATACTTGAAATAACTTTCTTTCATAGTTAATAAAAAGCACAAGAAGGATTCAGCTGTACTTATGCAAAACAAGAGCTTTATCAATATAGATTTAGAAACTGTATAAAAATTCCAGTGAATAAATGCTATTAATATCACTTCTCACTCTTTATTTTTATTTTTATTTATTTATTTATTTTGCGGTACGCGGGCCTCTCACTGTTGTGGCCTCTCCCGTTGCGGAGCAACAGGCTCCGGACGCCCAGGCTCAGCGGCCACGGCTCACGGGCACAGCCGCTCAGCGGCACGTGGGATCCTCCTGGACCGGGGCACGAACCTGTGTCCCCTGCATCGGCAGGCGGACTCTCAACCACTGCGCCACCAGGGAAGCCCTCACTCTTTATTTTTATTATAAATCTTCACATTATTTACACATAGTAACATATCAGCACGATTTTAAGTGTAGTAAAATAGAATAGTGTTGTGTTATCTATATGTTGTGTTATGTATTAATCTATAAAGGAAGCTTCTTTGCACCCGCAACTGACTTTAGTCAAAGCAATCATTGATTTTTCATTTTGACTGGCAGTGATGCAAGGCACATGCTTGATTCTCAGCTTGTTAAAATGCATCCACATGAAAACAGTCATAAGTGAATGGTGTGGATCAGCCACATGAGGGCACTACAACCTAGAGAACACAGAAAAACACCATTTCAAAGAAGAAACATTTTTCCTTTATTGCTACAAAGAAACAAAAAGTAAGACAAAATTAAAGATGACTTGCTATTAGTATATAAAACTAGAGGATCCTCTGTGTCTGTTAGGCTGCTAGGCTCTACTGGAGAAAATGACTCCTCTTGGTCGGTTGGCGCCATTCAAAATACATGGTTCCCAGCCTCACCCACACTCAACACAGTCTAAATATTTCTCCACTTCACTGCACCTCCTACTCTGCAAAGACAATTCCAAATATTCTTCACTCTTCTCTGACCTCCAATCTTCTTCCTTCCCTCCCCATTTCAAACTCATGACCTTATTTCCTACTTCACTGAGAGAAGAGATAGGATCAGAATGCCATGTCTTTACTTCCCACCCCCAAACTGACAAACCTCTATGTAATAAGATCCTTTCCTCCTTCTTGTTTCAATGGGGGGAGTTTTCAATCCCTCTACTCATACTCTGGACACCTTCTACCTTTCCAGAACACTTCAGAAATCTCTTATCTCTTCTTTCTCTTACCTTTAACACTTCCCACTCTATCTACCTCTTCCTATCAGCACAAACTTGCTTAAGTCTCTCTTATCTCGGAGGAAAAAAAGAAAATACTTTCCTATAACCCACAATCCTCTAACTACTTACTACTAACTACTTCTCTTTTCCATTTCACAGCCAAACTTCTTGGAAGAGATGTTTATCTTTACTTTCCCTCATTTATCTATCACATCCTTAGCCTACCAGTTTTCTTTCTAAATATGACAAACATCTTCATGTTTTGTCCCTGAAAACAAAAGGATAATTTTGAGTTCTTATTTGACTTGCTCTCTCAGCAGCATTTGACAAGCATGATTCTTCTTCCCCCTTTCATTATGTTCTCTTATTTTTGCTTTCATGAAGTCCCAACCCCTTGATTTTTCATGTCTCATGGACAATTTTTTTGTATCCTTTGAAATGTTATATTTCCCTTTTTGAAAAGGACATCAGATATCCAAGCCATTTTCCCCTCTCCTGCTATATTTATCCTAGTAAAGCTCATCAACATACATAGCTCCAAGTACATTTACATGCCCACTGATCTCAAGTATTTCTCTCCAGACTAGCCCTCTCTTCTGAACTCAACTGTCCATGGTACCCAATTGTACATATTACATCTGCATTTATATTTACTCATTTCATTGACACTTCAAATTTTTTCAGTTCTAAAACTAAACTAAAAATCTTTTCATCCTATTCCTCTGCCCCTCTAAAATACTGCCCCTTTGACATCTCTGTATCACAGAAAATGGCTCATGATCCAGTCAGGAACCTAGGAGTGATCTTGCATTTTTCTCTTCCTTAAACCTCCACATTCAACTTAACACCAAATATTGTCAATTCTACCTGCTATGCCTGGATTCAGTGAACTTTTCCCCCAATCCTCATATCACTACATAGCCCAGGTGTCCATCAAATCTAACCTAGATTACTGCAATTTCATCTAAACTGGTCTTTCTGAATCCATGTTTGACTCCTTTCAATCCTTTCTGCATACTGTACCAAATGACCTTTGTAAATGTAATTTCAATAGCTTTCCACTACCTTAGGATGGCGATCAAATATCTTACAAAGAGTGAAGAGTCTAGGAGATCTAACTCCTCTCTACTTCTCCAGTTTCAGCTTCTTTACTCTTCATTCCACTCTCCCCAGTCCAATATTATTGCAATTGTTTTAGGTCATGGAATTAAATAAGCTCTTTTTCAAGTCAGGATCTTAGCAAATATCACCTCTTTTCCCTGGACATGCTCTCCACTTCACCTAGCCAATTCCAACTTTTTCTCCAGCACTCAGATTAAAAGTTATTTTCAGTAAAATGCTGTGCACAATAGCACATTTCCTGATTAGGTCTATCAGTAATACATACTTGTAGCACCTGATACCATTCCTCCAATGACTGATTTTAACACTGATTTTTTTTTCTGCTAGGCAGTCAGCTTCACAAGGGCCATGTCTATATTGTTCACCACCATACCTTTGCCATTTTGCAGTGTCCGATGACTATTGAATGATGTCAGTTCAGAAGATTGTTTATTACTAAGTGAAGTAAATTTTCCCTTTTTAATGATATATTTATTAATATGGATCAGAAATACAGCATGAAATTTGTTTTCACATATATCAAGTTCACAAGTTTCTACACTTTTTTTGAAAGAGAGAACACTGGATAAATATAAAGTGGAAATTGATAGCCTCATGAGATTTATGTCACGTAACAGACTAAGCCATGGTTTTATGACTCTTAAAAATATTTACTCCTTATAATGATAAAAATTAAGTATATATAATAATGTAAAATATATATTCAAATATTAATAAATAATAGAAAGAGTGAATATTACCCAGTAAGTCAAAATTAATAAGTCATTACACTCAAACTCATGTTTTTCACATTGTATGACTATCATTTTAATAATAAAAATATGCTTAAGTTAAAGATCCTGACAGATGCTCAAAAAGGAAAGCAAATAAAACTATTTTGCTTTTAAACCAAATAAGAGATAACTAGAGTCAGGTTTTTATGCTATTAGTTTAATAGATAATCTCTAAATAGAGAGTTTCAAAACCCATTACTTTTTTAAATCACTATAAATGCATTTTATCAGTCACATATCTTTAAGATTCTCGGAGTTTGGTGAGTGATTGAAATAGTAGGATTTCAGATAATGATAACAAATATACAAATATGAAAAAAAATGTAGACATGGTATTGGTGATACCATACATTGAAAAAGTATAGAAACTCCATGTCAAGGTAGATTTCAAGGGGTTAGAACTAGTAACAAAACGCATATATTTATTTTCTAAATATATATTCCATGACATCAACTAAAGTACATTTTTTGAAAGAACAATGAATCCTAGAATAGTATTTCCTTAAGAGACTTTGTATATAAAATAAAATAGAGGTAGGTTAACCTCATATAATATCAGGAAAAAAAGGATTTTAAAATCTATTAATTTCTCTATACCAGATATTAATAAAAATGTGTTAACCTTTTGATTGATACTAACCCGTCAGTTGGCAAGTCTAAAATATTTCCTATGTGTGTAAGATGAGGAAAGACTTCAAGTTTATACTGAAAATGGTTTATGTAACTTTTGACATGGAAACTAGATGTCTACCTCTATATCCATGTAGGTAGGATGAAGCAGCATGAGTTTTAAAGTGATGAACTGTGGATCAGATGCATCCTTTACCAAACACATGGGCTTCAGCAAGTTAATTCTTTAAGGCTCAGTTTTCTTGTGTAAATGCAGATAAGAGTCCTAATACTTTTCTTAGAGGATACAATCATTTTTATTACTATTAATCATTTGTTTATTCAACATAAAAATGTAGGGCGTTTCTTTGTTATTCTTTTTTTTCTTTGTTATTCTTAAGGAGAAGACATCGTTTGTTCTGTCCAGGGGCTTTGTAATAATACATAATATCCAGAGAAGTTGCAGAGAAATTTTCAACTTAAAATATATATGAACTAGAGGTAGAAGATAGTTTTATGTAAGAGGTTTTCTAACATAAAAATGGAGAATTCAAAGCAAAGTAAGACAGGCCTCTTTCTACATATTGATGCATATTTGTGAGACAGCAGAAATATTGACTAAATGTCACATATATATGTGACACACATAATGTTAACTCTTGAGTTGTTTAATTTTGTTATTAACAAATTCCTAACTACGTGATAACTTTTGAGCATTAAAGCAGGAAAAATAGAAATCATAAGCTGTTTACCCTCCTTTCCCTTAGACCTATATAATTTTGGGGTTTTGATTTCTACATAGATGAAAACCGTGATTTTTTAATTTCTACATAGATACCATATAATTTTGGGATGAGCTAAAAAGCTCACTTCCTATTTAATGAAATAGTAAGTTGGAGCCACTGAAAATAACCTTTGAAATACACAGAGACAGAGATACTGGCAATGCCCCCAGTACATTATTTATACCCGAGGGTTCAGAAATCAATTTTCTTCTGTTAGATGGAAATTGCAAAAGACCTAACCTGAAGTTTTAGCTCTGCCACTTATATAAAATGTAGTCTTAGAAAAAGACTAAACATGTGTGGGCTTCAATGAACTCATCTGCAAAATGAGAAGGCTGGAACTGACCACATTATGTTTTGGTCGATTAACAGCTCCTAACTCTGGTGCTGTATAAACATTTTGTTTGCAAAATCAAGCCTCAAGACAGTAGAGATTTGTACAGAATTCTTTGTGGAATTCCTTAAACAATATGAGAGTGTTCCTTTGCTAATCTTGCAGCAGCTGCTCCTAGAATTGTAGCTACTACTACCAACAATAGCTGTCCTGGCTACCAGTTATCATGTTCCTACCAAGTGTTAGTCATGGTGTCAGGTACTTATGTAGTTATTATTACTGATGTATATATAACGATTGCAATTTTATAGATGGAGAAACTGAGATTCAAAACAGTTGGAGTAACTTGGCCCAAGGTCATGGAGCCAGTAAGTAAATATCAGAGGTGGGGGTTGAATCCAGGTTTTCTGAAACCAAAAGCTGTGTATTTTCCTACCCCTTATGAATGATAGGTAGTTCTGCATTATTGTGTGATTTGGAGTGTTTCAGGTCTTTGCCATCACTTTAAATACCATCCATACACTGACATCTCTCAGTTATACCTCCAGCCCAACCCTTTTCTGAACTCCAGACTTGTATTTCCATTTAACTTCTCAACTCCTCCACTGAAAGTCTAATAGACCCCTCAGAAAAAAAAATATGTTCAAATCCACACTTTTGATTTTACCCAGCATATCCCTCCACCTAATGTTGTCCCAAGCTCAAGTAACTGCATTTTTCTTTCTTGACCAGACTAAACACTTGGAGTTTTCCTTAGCTCTGCTCATTCCCTCACACCCCATGTCCAACTGCTCAGCATATCCCGTTCAGCTCTTCTGAAAAACACATCTGAATTTGATGACATCTGCTACCCTCATTGTTTCCACCAAAGGCCAAGCCACCGGCGTCCCCTGCCTTCATAATGGCAGTAAGCCCCCAATCTATCTTCTTGCTTCCATTCTTTCCCCCCAGGCAGCCTGTTCTCCACACAGCAGCCAGAGTGATCTTTCTCAAATTTGAGTCAGGTGATGACACTCTTCTGCTGAAAACCCTCCAGTCATCTCTCCCCATCTCATGCAGCATAAATTTGGTGTCTTCACCACAGCCTACAACTTCAGCTCCGACCTTCACTCTCACTGACCTCAGCCTCTCCTACTCTCTGCCTTTCCCACTCTCCTCCAGGCACTCTGGGCTCGTGGCTGATTCTAGAGCACACCAGGTACACTTCCATTTTTATCCTTTGCCTTCATATTTGCTATTCCCTTTTCCCCTCAGATTTCCATGTCTCACTCCCTCACTTCCTTTGACTCTCTATTCAAATGCTATTTTTTTCATAGAGGACTTCCCTGATCATATGATTTAAAACAGGACCTTGCCACTCTTCTCTTTTTACACTGCTTTATTTTTCTTAATAGCACTTATCACTAGCTGATTTATTTTTATTATCTCTCTCCTCTCAAACACACACATACACATGAATGTAACCACATGCGAGCAGGGACTAGGTTTGGCTCTATGTTGCATCCCCGTGTCTAGAAGAACATCTGCCACACAGTAGGTACTTAGTAAATATTTGCAAATGAACAAATGAATGAGTAACAAATGCAAAGTAAAGGAGAGTGTGCGTATTAAAGTAAAATAATAAAAACTGACATGCAACACATTGAAAATTCTGATAGGGAATTTTAGGAATATGGATTATTTTTTACTTGTTTATTATCTAGAAAATATAACCATATTTTATTTAACTATTGAAACAAGGTAATGGGCACATCAACAGCATTTTCAGTTTTCAAAATATACCCTCACAAAAATATATTAAGCTAAGATTTTTCTGCCAAAATCAAGAAACAAAGCTAATTTGATATGCAACAGCTCCTAATGAAGATAACAACTCTTTAAGAAATAAGTCAGGATTTTCGGTGGAAATAGAGATACCAATCTAGGTTTAAGATACAAATTTCTTGATTGTGACTGGCCATATTCTGGATTATAAACTAATGATAATAAATACACAACAACCTCTTAACTGTGCCCAAGACCCACCATTACCAACCCCAAGCATGGTTATCTTATAGCAAAAGACACTTGAAGTCAGAAAACCAGGATTTGAGCTTAGGATTTGCGTTGTGAGGAATAAGACAAAATCATTGGGAAAATCACCTGCAAACTGTACAGTATTATTTACATCAAAGTTTACGAGGATCTCTAGGCAAATGTGCCTTATCACCAAAAGACTGAAGAATGTGTCTATCAGTCTACCTGCCTTTTCTCATATCTCTACTCCAAGGTGAGATATCTGAAATATAGTATTTTAATTCAGGCAATCAGAGATTTTTAAGAATCTACTTTTTCTACGTTGGAAGAAATCTGTAACTATATGCCATTTGTAAGGTTCTGGGAGAGTCAACCGTTCAGTTTGGCAAGTCTTAGATTTACCTGGCTGCCTTCACATTTCAACTTGCACCACTGCAGGCCTCCTAACAACTTTGCCCCTTGGAGGTTTTCTTTTCTACTGGGAAGCAAGTGCAAACCTTCAAATTAAATTGTATCTTGATTCCTGAATAGCCCCCACCATAAACTCGGTCCTCAATGCCCAGAGTCTCTGATCAGAACTTCTAAAACTGCTCTCATGCTCTACCACTGGAAGTCTCTTTTCCCAGACGGCATTAAGTTAGGGCTCCTGGGTCTCCTAATATAGAACTTTTTGGAGTGGAGATTATAGATTTTCAAAAAAAATACTATCTCCCCACAAAAGTTTTAAAACAACAAAAAAATCCTGCCTTTTCCTATAACATTGGGCTTTCTTAATTTTATTTCATCATTCAGTTTCAAGAAAAATCGATTTTTCTGACCTCTTCAAACCTTCCATTTTGTCAGTTGTTTTGCATCTAATTATTTAACCTCTTGACTCATTTGTCACTTATTTATTCAATATGTACTCTCTCAGTATTTACTATGAACAGAGCATTGGGCTAAGTCTGAATTTTCCACATAATTTCATGTATAAATTGTGATTATATAGGGATGTATAATTATTTTTAAATATAATAAATAATTTATGGAAAGATTTATTCAGTGCCCAGATTATAAATACTCAAACATAATAATGGACCATAATTTATAGTTCAAGAGACTCAAATCTAAATCTCAATTTCATTATTCATTCCTAAAGCTAACTCAAAGCATTTTTTCTCCCTGTACAACTGGGTTCTCTTACTTGAAAAACAGAAGTAAGGAATCATTATTGCTTAAAAAAAACTAACAAAAAATTATTAAATGTTAAAACATGAAATTAACGTATGAAATTAAAATATGTTGACGTCTATGCAAAACTGGTGGCGGGGGTGAAAAAGGAATGACCTAGAGGTTAAAAGGAAACTGAATTCCAGAATGCCACGCTTCTAAAGACATCATTTGCCACAATGCCAGGCAAGTCTGGGGACATGCTTTACAGCCCCTCCACCCAGAAATTAGATGACTTCCCTGTACCAAGCTTATCCCATCTCTTGAATTCCTTATCTTTTCTAATTCCCTACCATATCTAATTCAAATATTTTCTGGGCCTGCTAGAGGAAGTTAAGTTTTTACTTTGTAAGCCTTAAAGCCAAGCCCTGGGCTGACCATGTTGTAAATTGCAGGCAATGACTCTTTCTAATTAGGAAACAAAATTTAAAGTTGTCCTACCTGAGACTTTGCTTAACTTTCAGTTTCCCCTTCCTTACCTCTAGTTCCTGATATATATCAGTTCCTCATCCTAAGGCCTTTGTGCGCTTCCTGTAAATGCCTCTGCGTAGCACAGCCAGTCTTGCAAACCTTTGCTTCCTTGGTTGTTGTAGGGCTGGCTGTCAGCCAGATCACTGTCCCTGGCCTGGAATAAAACTTCTCATTCACAACTACTCTATTTACCTTCAGGAGTAAATCAAATCACCATCTCCCACCAAGGCGTCATCAATTCCATCTCTAGGAAGTAGATACTTCATGAGGAGAATGAAGCATGAAATGAGGATATATATGTATAAATAGAAATTAAACCTTTGGAAAGAGATAATTGTAGCAGGACCTGAGACTTGAATAAAACATAGGAACAAGTGACCCAAAAAAGTGACATTTGAAAGGCTAATGTGTATTCCATCACAATTATAAACATTTATAACTCAAAGCTTTCAAATGCTAAAATGAAAAGCAGAAAGTAGTAAAATTCAGATGAAAAAGATATAAAATTGTATAATTCAGATTATGCATATATTTTCCAAATGTAAAGTAATGAAGAAAATTAACTCACAGAATTTACCCATTATATAGATAACCTTGTAAAATTTGAAGACTTATAAAAGGAGAGCCTGGTAATACTGTCAAAATTAATGAAGAAGTCTTGGATGTAGTAGGCAATTCAGAGGGAGAAGAGGAGGAAAGAATAAAGAAAGAAGTAGTAAGTCAGGGAAAGAAGAAATATTTGGAAGATGGGGCAAAGTGTTTCACTTACCTATGATCCCATTTTGCAATAATGCGAACTGTTGAGTAAGAGGGAAAAAGAAAGAAAGAGCACATAACATTGCCAACCACGCATATTTCTGAAAAATTCCCAACTCAATAAGTCAGTCAAAGAGCAAAATCATATTAAATGACTATTTGAAAAAAGGATATGAATGTACCAAAATCTTAATAGCTAATTTTCTAATAGGGTTGAAGGGAGTTAAAATGTACAGGGCAGGGGTGGCACTGAATCGAGAGATTGCTTTCCCTTTATTCAATACTATAAACGTCTGAAAAAGAAAACAAACACATAAAACAGAATTTAGAATCTTAGTATTAAAATTAAGAATATTTTAAGAAAAAAGTGAGACAACTTTTTAGAAATATTGTCTTACAAAATATAATAATATACTAATTACCAACATATGACATGATGCTGTGTGCTTTCTCTTTCTGAGCCCTATAAACTCTCCTAAATTTCGTAAGTGATATGAGGATTTAAGAACATAAAGAAAATCTGTAGTCACTGCCATAGGAATACTTAGCATCCTTATCAAGATTTTTTTTCCTTATCAAGTTTTAATATCAGTATTTAAAAACTGTAATTATAACCCACAAAGAGCTCAAAAATGCGGCTTTGATTCGTTTTTCAGTTAGATAAAAATTTTCTCAGAGGAACTTCAGGGTTTTCCAGAGGTGGTGTTTGATCACACTCTTTTTTGGGCACTTAAAAGCCACCTGCTTTTATTTCTTCTGGGGGGAGCCATGGAATGGGCAAAGTTTATGGTGTGAAGGAATAAACCTGCTGAAGATCAAAGTACCTTATGTAGAGCTAGATATTGTAAAGAGGAATTTGGATACTACTCCTGGAAATATTTTTACTGCATAAAAAAATATACTCCTTGTCTTAACTTTCTGCTTCACCACACTGTAAGGTAAACAGACTTTTGCCCTTCCTCATTTCCCCCACTGCAGGATGCCCCTTCAGTTCCCTGCCTGTCCTGGACATGGGTTCAAATGAGTGCTTCCAGAAGGCTTCTAGGGTAATGGGGCCATTACATGGTCAAGCCTACCTAGTACCCTAATGATACTTCAGACAGAGGGGACGAGGCGCAACATTCTTCACCTGACATCCCTGGCCCTAGCCCGGAAGCAATTAGGAAGTAGGGGAAGTAAAGGCAACTTGACTAAGAACTCACTTTCTTATTGATATAGTAGGGGTCCAGGTCCTCCAGGGGCTCTGACACCATCTCTGGAGGAATGTCTCCATAAATAAATGGAAGGGATTTTCCTGCTTCCAAGTCACTATTTGGCTTTGGGCCATTTTCATCATCTTCATCCTTGCGTTCTTGTTTGGGTCTCTTAGCTTTCTCTTCTGCAATGCGTTGCTCAATAGCAGCAAGGGATTCCCTGGTAAAGAAGCGGAAGCTGTCAGGTCCTGGCGGTACCAGCACTGATTGTGCCATCTTTTCATCCTGCTCCTTTAATCACTGTTTAGCTCCTTGCATAAGAAAGTGCTATGGAAACGAGAGAGAGAGAGAGAGAGAGAGAGACAGAGAGAGAGACAGAGAGAGAGAGACAGAGAGAGAGACAGAGAGAGAGAGAGAGAGAGAGACAGAGAGAGACAGAGAGAGGGAAAAAAAGCAACGGTCATTAGGATAAAACGTGACTGTAGCCAATTACATGATACTGAGATAAAATATATAAACCAAGCTATCTGTAATATTTTACTAAGGAAGTTGCACTTGGCACTCAGGGGATTCTCCTGCATGCTTTCATCTGCTTGCATGGAGATCTATCTTTCACATTCAGTAGGTGTCTATGAGGTAATCTAATCTCCCACTCCCAAAATGTTTTAAGTGAAAATATCCAACTCAGAGCTCAGAAATGGAGAATACTGGTTTGTGCTTGCTGTTTCACTTGTGTGAATATTTTGGCAGCCATCTTTTTCAGCATCCCTTCTGAAAAAAATATCCGAGATCCATAACAAGAGATGAATAATTACCAAAAACTGCAGAACCTGGGCTGTGCAAAGATCTTGCATGTATCTCTCCATTTTTTTCCATGTTCCCTTTGGCCTACTTTTCCACCTCAAAGAGCTTATTCAAAATCAACGCACCTGGTAAAGAGCTCTGGAAATCCTGAAATGCCAGGCTGTGGAAACATAGGTAGATACTGCTTGAAAGCAAGGGAGCGGGAAGGAGCAGGGAATGCCGGATTGCATTTGGAACTGCTCGGAAGCTGCACAGGAAGGGACCCAGCTCCTGCCAAACCAGGCAGGAAGTCACCCACGTCAAGAGGTCTGGAGCTTGGACCCCCTGGTTTAGCAACCTGCTGCTAGCTAGTGTAATTGCTTCTTAGATTAACAAATTTGCAGTACCTTAGGAAATACTGTAGAGATAGCTCATTTTCTCAAACAGTGCCCATTTCTTAAGAATCCACGTAGCAGATTTGGACTTGAAAAAAATAGTAAGTTTAAGATAGTTTATCTTTTACATGAACTCCTATTATGCTGGTCTTTGTGATAACATAAATGGAGTTTTACTGTATTCTAATCATATTTTACTGGGCTAACATATATAGCTCAAGAGAGCACACCAATCATTTCAGACGTTATCTCTGAATCAGTGGCAAGAGTTTCTATGTTTTTTGAAATAATACAACCAAAATCTTGACTCCAGAATGCCATCTATATACAATCACTTATCTGTTTTTCCTTCTTTTTAAAATATCAATCCATTTTAACCCTTACCCTACAGGAATGAAAATTACCATTTAATTACATGAGGTGCATTTTCTAAAAGTAAAATTCATTCACATCCAGATCATTTCTGTAGATATGCTAGATCAAACAGGGAAATCTAAAATAACATAAGTTACTGTACCATTTCCACATTTTTTTTTTGAAGTAGACCAGGACCTTTCAGCCACCAGCTAGAAGACTGCCCTCTCAGTATCACAGAGCCTCCAATACATCCCTCATTTTCCTCACCCATCCCCAGAGACCCTTAGGCCTAGTGACAGGCATAGGCGTGAAGAAGGTCCCTGCACACTTCAAGGAGGAACCTGCCATGCCTGGATGCTCTAATAGAAGAGACATGCTAAAACATGCAGACAGCAGCTTCAAAATGAAAGTGGTCCTCTGCAGATTCCCCCAAGGATTCTACTGTAAAGGTAAAGAAGCATCACAGAGAATAAGCATAATAAGAATATTAAAACATTACCCCTGCAGAATCTTTTACACCCAGAGTTTAGGATTGATAAGCTGGCACCAAGAAGACTGCAGCTAAAATTCCATCATGCTTTTTTTCTTTTTTTCATTTTTTTTTAATTCTCCTTCAAAGACCACACCTAACTTCCTGTGAAAGGATTCTGGTAACTGAAGTAAGAACAGGCATTTCCTGTGCGGGGACTACAAAATGGCATTATTATAACTACCACTAGAGGGCGGGGAACTGTGAAGAGAAACCCCTCAGTGTACACACAGAAGCATGTTTGAAGCAGCCCAAAGCTCTCAGTAATGGAGCTCTAATCTTCTACAAGCTTTTCTTAGAACAGAACATTAAGACTTAGCTGGTTTGAATTACTAATTTTGTTAACTGATAATGTTTCCATTCATGCTTTTTATTTGCTAAGCCAAATTGAATCGACACAAATAACTCAAAGTAAAAAGAAAGTAAATAAAGAAGGGTTAAAAATAAAAACTCATAAAACAGCAATTATATTAATGAAAGTCTTACATACATGAGCTTTAACATTAGCCTCAGCCCCAGAGTATCTGAAATCCAATAAAGGGCTCTGATAGTTCAACAAAGAGGTGGCCTTTGTGCTATCTAAGTTAACTTTCCCTAGAAATAAAACTAAACTAATGGGATGCCAATATTATTTTATCTCTAATTTAAGCGGCTGAAAAGCAGCCAGAAAAAAATGAAAGCCAGTAAGATACTAGATGCCAATACTTAGATTAATAACATAGTTAAGATTTGCAGGCTAACTATGTGCCTGTCACTGACCGGGCTGAGTCTGTATGCACTATATCATTTCATCCTCTCCGTAACTCCATCAGATAAAGGCTTTCATGATCCTTATTTGAAAACTGAAGAAAGGAAGTACACTGAGGTTAGGAAAAGTTACCTAAGATCACACAGGCAGGATTCAAACTTAAAATCTGTGAGCTTTATTCAGCCATAAACAAAACAAAAACAAAGAATAAAAACACCTCATATAACTAAATCCTAAAATAAAGATTAAATAAAAATCTACGTGGCATCAATTATAATCAGAAACAGTCATAATGATTGTCAATATATTTTTTACATATTTTCTAGCTTCACCATTTTCATTAGAAAAGGTATTTGATTGAAACAAGCAAGAATAAGATATAGCCAAAAAGAATTTTTTAATCATTCTAGCATGTCTGCTTTGGTTATAGAAGCAAAAGAATGACCCAAAGTGGCTTAGGTAAGAGAAAGAAAGAAAGGAAGAAAGGAAGAAAGAAAGAAAGAAAGAAAGAAAGAGAGAGAGAGAGAAAGAAAGGAAGGAAGGAAGGAAGGAAGGAAGGAGGGAGGGAGGGAGGGAAGGAAGGAAGGAAGAAAGGAAGGAAGGAAGACAGGAAGAAAAGAAAGGAAGAAAGAAAGAAAGAAAGAAAGAAAAAGAAAAAGAAAAGGAGGAAGGGAGGAAGAAAAAAAAAAAAGAAAGAAAGGAAAGCAACATGGGAATTCATTGTCAAGGTTTATTGTTTGGGGCTAGCTATAGGCATGCCCAATTGATGTTACCAGCACCTAATCATACTGCAACCTTTGGCTCTGACTTCTGTGGTGATAGCTTTTCATTCCTCATTGTAGTAAGATGCTATAGCATCTCTGGCCTCCCAATCCCCCAGATTTAAATCCAATCGGAACAAAGACCCAGAAAAACTCTCAGCACATCTCACTGGCTTCAGTTGGGTCACATGCTCATTCTGAAGTAATCAGGCTGTCCAGGGTGATGCAATGCTTTGTGCTTTGATTGGCTTCTCCTAAGCCAATGCCTCATCCTGGACTAGGGAGGAAATCCTACTTGAAACCTATGAACGGTCAGGGGTGTGGAATCACTCAGTAACAGGAACACACCAAGCTGTGTGCATTTACATTAATTGTAGGGTCACCCCTTTCTTTCCCATTGATCCTAGCCAGTGAGTGTGTCTTAGGATATTTAAAATGGTGAACACAAAATATTTTACCAAAACATCCAAGACATACGATGAACAACACCTATTTTTTCCGTCTCAAAATGTCTTTTGTAAAATATAGATAAGAATCACAGTCTCTTGTTACTGATTTCCCAGGATGACGTTTTCAGAAGTCAACATAGTAGTTTTTCGTGCATTTGCCATGACCCTTGTTAACATCATGCTGACATTTTATGAGAATGCTAAATGACATGTTACATGGTTTTAAATTTCATTCAGTTGTACTACTTTTCAGACAGAAGATTTTGTATTACAACTTTCAAGGCCAGACACTATATTTGGAAGACCCATAAATAATGGGAAAGGCAAGCAATATAATTTTAAGTGGTTGGAAAGAATATTAAGAATTGGATTTCTAAATTCCAATGACATTTCTGTTTTCCTTTCGATGTCTTGTTTTTAAAATTTGTCTCACTTATAAAAGAGGAACATTAATTTTCTAAATTAAAATATAAAAGAAAAATTAAGGATATTATTACCCATGCTGATATCTACAAAAAGTTGTATTACAGTGATATGAAAGAGCAATAACAAAGAAATAATAGTATATGACTCAATTCCTTTCCACAAAGATTCACATTTATATTAATAAGTACTCTAAAATTAAATTTATACTAAGAAAATTGGTGGCTTATTACATTTTATGGATAAGGAAATAACTATAAAATAGTTTATAATTGATGATTGTGGATAAGTGCTCAAAAACCTTAGACGATTTTGTACCTAAGAGTTAAGAAAGCTGAGAAAGACTAAGGAATATCTTTTTCTGAAAGTGATCTTTTAATCCTATTTTACAATTGTAATTTTTAATTTTCTTCAGCACATTAAAGTAATACTGGAAACATAAGCTAAGGGAAGATTTGCTAAGTATTACCTGGAGATTTATTTTCTGTATTTTCTAGTTTCCTTAATCTATAGGTTTGACTCTATTTTCTCATGAACTTTTTGATCATCACTTACTGTGTTTTTGCATATCCTTCTTCCTTTAACCTTGATCCACTAGATCATTTCCGTAACTAACAATTTCCGTAAGAGTGAGAAAGTTCTGAACTACCAGACTTACATGTTTTCTCACTACAGATTAGAAAAAGAGCATAACAGAAAATAAAAGACATATGCTCAGTACGTACTGTTCAGATAAAATGTCACTTTTCTTTAAATGCTAGTTTTAGTTACAACACTTTTTAAAAACCTTATTTTCAATATTTTATAATCATATATTTGTTGAGCAACACTCTTTATAGAAGCATAGATATTCCTTTAAATGACTGTTATCTTTTTAAACACATTTTGTTTTTCTTTAACAGAGATGTACTCCAGTGCTATCATGATCCCTGGGAAATATCATTCAAGGTAACAATAATCACTTTCATCAAATTTCCTGGGAAAAAATAAATTATATAGGAAACATCCCTCCATTTTTATACAAGCATTTTCATTTTATTGCAGGTAGGGTGGCAACTTGTTTCTACAACCTTTCTTTATCTTCAGATATTTTAAATGCATGTTCACATCCGTGAAATACTTCAACCCTGCCAAAATGACTTATCAACTGGAAGTTCACCTCTAATCTGATTACATACTAGTTTGTTTTTGATGGATCGATCATACTAGAATCATTGAATTCTATTTCTGGATCTTAAGAGTCAACTAAGGAAGGAAATTTCCTAAGGTATGGTCCTCCCCATGAGAGTGAGATAGTTCCATGTTCTCCAAAGGCTTGAATATTTCCAGCTCAGTTTTCTTCCTTCCTTCTGTTTCACTGAAGAGTGCTACCTAAAATTGTCCCCCTCAGCCCTCATCCTTTTTTATAGGGGAGAAAAAAGTGGCCTCTAACCTCGTAAGTGGGATAGTAAATCTGAATGTCTGGGCATCTTCCCCAGGAGAGAATAATCAGGCAGAGCCAGGAGCAGGTCTTTGGAATGAAAAACGATACTCAAAAGATAGCTACATTCCAAAGTGTCCTAGATACAAAATTTGTGCATGCCTGTGTGTGTGTGTGTGTGTGCGCACATGTGTGTGCCTCAGAGAGACAAAGAACTAGAAATGAGAATGAGTGCGTAAGAGACCATGGATTTGTTTCTTCACATCATGTTAGCATGACCTAAATTCTGGCACTCTACCTGGTTCTTGCTATTAGTTGCCACATTTAATTCTTGTAATATTTTGTGAAGGAAGTAGTATTGTGGTCACTTTTCTAATGTGATGGTGATCCAGGCTTACATAGGCTGTGTAACCTGACATGGTCACACAGAGCCAGCATTTAAACTCACATGTGTCTGATTTCAAATTCAAATATACTTCATTGTCCCATTTTGCCTCAGGAGTGAGAAATGTACCATTGATACACAAATTAAAAAGGATAATGTGAAATAAGTCTGATTTTTTTAAGTCACTGGATCCCCATCTCTAGCTAAGATGTTTGTAGGGTACACTAAGCCCACTGCTATTAAACAAACTGGTGACCCACTAGGGTAATTCAGTTTCCCCTTCATAATCTTGCTATTGTAGGGTTCGCTTGACTTCCGCTGGAATAAGCTTTAAACTCTGAACCTTAGTGTTCTCATCAGTAGACATGAAGGCTCATTTTGAGTTTTATGAAATAAATTTATAAGAACAAACTAAGAACTATGACTGGGACATAGCAGATGCTTAGTAAATGCTGGCTTCTTTTCCTTTTTTCAGAGATACCTTAGTGCTGTTGTTTGTCATTTGAAATTTTTATTAAAGTCATTTCTGTAAAGCTTCTCTCTCCATTATCCCATCTTCCTTATCTTATCCCATTTTTGTTTGTGGTTTCCAGTGTCTAGCATAGTACTCACCTGAGATAAACCGTTCAGTAAATCACTGACGAATTAACAGTCGTAACCCTATATTTACTCAGGAGCTTTCTTGGTCTTTTTACTGAGTACACTTTCTTTCCTTTTGGGGATAATTTATGTGTCATGACACCAACTAATTCTAGGTTTCTGATTTTGTGGTTGTTGTTTCAGTTATATAGAACTTTATACGTGACTGCATACATTATGCCACCTCTATAGTTTGAGCTGACCTCACGTTTCCTAATACGTGCCCTTAACCTAAAGTCAGACTACTATCGTCACTGCCTCTCCTCTCCATCACACATGCACACACCACACACTTGTGCACATATACACAGATATGTTTGTTTCTGTTTCTCTAGCTTATTTCACCAGCCCAGAAAGTTCAACATTCATGTATTTGCTTTTCACAGTCTTATCAATTCTTCACAAGCCATTGTTCTGGAAAACGTTAAGAAATTTCTTCTTCATTTTCTGAATTTCCATTATATTTATGGTAGAAAAATAGTGTAGTATTTACTTCTTAATGCATACCTCTACATACATTTTCCTTTGCTTTAATTTGTCCCTAAATTACTATTTCTAGGTCGGTTTTAGTGAAACTAGAGCCTTACATTTGTCATCCTCATCCAAGTATCGTCAAGGATTCTCCATTACCATCCACATAAAGTACAAATTCCCCTGCCTGACATTTAAAGGACGCTCCAAATTTTCTTTCCAGTCTTACATCCTGTCAACCCCTACCCCTACCTGTCATAAAGACAAAATAATTTGTTCAAGTTTTCCTAAACTTGCACTGTGATCTCTGTACCTTCACTTCCAAGCAATTGATTATGCCGTTTTCACGACCTGACATTCACTATATTACCAATTCAACCTGATGAGACAATAGCAGTTTTAAATCTCAAATACTGCATTTTCCATAAATACTTCCACATCCTTCCATCCTGTTATGTCCTTCACTTTTTTGAGCTAAATAACACTTGTTTTTTACACACTATTTGTTGTATTTATGTAACTGCCTTGAGATAAGTGGATGATGTCCTCCTCTTTGTAACTCTTGAAGTTCATAAAGCAATACCTTGCACAAAGTAGATACCCAATAAAAGAAATGAAAAACAAAAGATCTCAAAGAGACAGTATTGAACAAGCTGTGATGTTGAAGGGGGCCTGGATGTACAACAGGCTCTTGTGACTCAAGAGAACAGATCTAAGATGCATGTGAATGTCATAGGAAAAAAACTGATTCGATATAAATAATAATGTTCAAATTCTTAGACCTGCATAAAGCAAAATAGCTACTCTTTAATAAGAAGTCATTCTCAGTTACCAGAGAGATTTCAAGCTGATACTGTAGAAAGGATGCTTATCTGGGCAAATAATTGGAATAAACAATTCCAAAAATATTTCCAACCTCAAGATTGTATGATTGCCTAAAAAGCAGAGCATCAAATTATCTTTTACTAAAGTAAGAAAAATGGAGACAAAATTAAATTAGTTATTATGGTATTTTACATAAATTCTGGATTAGAGATAACTTAACATCCAGAAGATGGTGATAAAAACATTTTGTCTCCCCCATCAGTGGTTGCCACTGCTTGGTAATGAGCAGCATGAGGGCAGGGAGCTTGTCTGGACCTGCTAACCACCTTCTTCTCCAGTGCTTATTGCATCATGTGGTTTCTCATAAATATGTGGAACTGAATTAAAAATGAGACTTAATTTGCATTTGCATAACTAGACCAAAAGAGGTCAGAAAGAAGACACAGTAAAAAAGGATCTTAACATAAAATCTGGCTTGTTTTAAAAATACAATCAATTACTGCTTCTTGGAATGCAATAAGAAAACACTGAAAAGCAATGGTAGAAGTTTTTCTTGCCTCTTTTTAGGATAAAGAATGAATCTATTTGCCTTTGTTGAGTTCACATGGTAAAAAATATATTTTCAGCAAATATGTGTCCAGATACATGTCTTCCTTTTAAAAATTAGTTACCTTGGAGGTCCAGGCACTTAAGCCAAGAGGGTTATGGCTCTAAATAGTTTGGGATTTCCTTCTTTTGGGGTTGTTGCTTATTTTCTAGGGAGCTAACTTAAGGTTCTTTTTTTTCCCACCAAACTTTTCTGGCACTCATCTTCTTGATTTATGCAACATCACTCATTTTGAGGAGCTCTAACTGACTTACTATTATTTGGTGTACACCAGGCTTCTGAAGAAAAGGCAGTAACTTTGGAGCCAGACAGAACTAGTTTGCATCCTTACTCTGCTACTTTCTAGCTGTGGTTCTTTGAACAAAGTACTTGAATTATAATGAGGATTGAAGATGATAAGTAAATTACCCAGCACACACAGAAGATGCTACTTATTCCATTTTTTCCCTATACCCTTTAAGTTCTTTTTTTTTTTTAACATCTTTATTGGAGTATAATTGCTTTACAATGTTGTATTAGTTTCTGCTGTATAACAAAGTGAATCAGCTATATATGTACATATATCCCCATATCCCTGCCCTCTTGCATCTCCCTCCCACCCTCCCTATCCCACCCCTCTAGGTGGTCACAAAGCACGAAGCTGATCTCCCTGTGCTATGCGGCTGCCTCCCACTAGCTATCTATCTTACGCTTGGTAGTGTATATGTCCATGCCACTCTCTAGCTTCGTCCCAGCTTACCCTTCCCCCTCCCCGTGTCCTCAAGTCCATTCTCTAGTAGGTCTGTGTCTTTATTCCCATCTTGCCCCTAGGTTCTTCATGAATTTTTTTTTTTTTTTAGATTCCATATGTATGTGTTAGCATACGGTATTTGTTTTTCTCTTTCTGACTTACTTCACTCTGTATGACAGACGCTAGGACCCCTTCAAGTTCTTACAAATAACACCATATGAAGCAGAATAAATAAGACTAAATATAAAGCTAGAAGTCTGATCTTTTGCTATTTACAATCCAGTATATCATTTACCAAAAAAATTTTTAAGCGCTCACTAAAACCCAGCATTCTTCCAGATGCTTACAGACAAATCTCTGCCCTCATGAAGCTTATATTTTATGTATCCCAGTACTACAGATTATGTACAAGAAAATTAATTATAGAATATAGCAGGTGGTGGTAATTGCTATGGAAAAAGATAATGTAGGAAAGAGAGAGAGAGAAAAAAAAAGACAGGGTAGAGAGTGAGGGAGAAGAAGGGTGTGTTGTAATTTGAAATAGAGTGGTCAAGGAAAGTCTTGCTGAGGAAGTAACATTCAAGCAAAATCCCTGAAGGACTCACAGAAGCCAGCCATGTCATGAGCCTTCCTGGATGACAGGGTCGCAAGCAAAGCAAATGCATTGAGAGTTGCAGAAAGGTATTCAGGTTTGGAAAGGCCTAAAGAAAGGTAAATAACATTGAAAGAATGAAATGACCATGCAAAGCAACACATATCAACAGGAAGAAGAAAGTGGAGCAGGTAGCAGGGACAGTGAGTATAGCAGCAGATGCTGCCAACCTCAGTTAGGCCTGCCATCTGCTTTCCCAGCAGTTTCACCGGGGACACCTGTGACATAAATGTCAAGATCAGAACCCAAGCCAGAACCTGAGAAGCAACAATCATACCAGAAATGAAGGAAAGCTCACTGCCACTCAATGTCCTTAGCCTGAGCACAAAATGGGGATGTTAAAAGCAGGATAACCATGCCCGGTGCCTCAGAAAAATCTAAATCTGGATGGCCGTCTGCAGAGTGGACCCAAGAACTGCCTTATGGATAGATACGGAGTATACAGCAGCCAAATTTAGCAGCTAGAAACAGCTCAACATCAGAGAAGCAGGCAAAGCAAAATGCTGCCTATCCTTAATGCCTAGAAATATTTGTTGAAATTTTAAGATTAGAAAAGGGATATTCCTTTGGGACCGTGATGCAGTTTTAAAATAGACCAATGAAAAGATACAGTACCAATTAAAATCACAGCTGTGAAACAGGTATTGCTTACAAAACTTTTTGTTTGTTTGTTTTTATGTATGAAAAGTGTGCTGCTAATGCATTTGTCTATTCAACATGGTGGCAGCTATCTTCACTAGCATATTCCCTGGCTTCTAATCACTCCTAATACATTTTAGAGAGAACAAATAGAGAATTAGCCACTCTTCTCTCAAGCCTTAAGGGCTCCTTCCTGCCTCTCTCCCTCCCTCCCTTCTCTCTCTCTCTTTCTTTATTTCTATTTCTTCTTTCTTTTCCCCCTCTCTTTAGAACAAGGATAATTCCTGTCCTGATCAAATCCATAAGGTTGCTGTTGGGATGAAATTAGATTTAAAGTAAACCATTTTTTGAACTGTAGAGCCCTATAACATTGTTTACTCATTTTATTATTTTTCTTCATATTATTAAAACATTAAATTTGCCTGTAGAAATGAATGGAGAAAGGGTATTTTAAACAAAAAGAAATGACCACTTACGTTCTATGTTTAAAAGTTTCCCTACATAACTCCATGTATGTGAATTATAAAAGTATGATTAGAACTCATAAGATGGTTAGATTTTGAACAGCTCTCTATCCATGCACATAGATGCAGAAGCCCACATATGTCAGGTCACATGATTTCCCTCCCACCATATTGCCGTACCAGTTTCATCTGCAAACTAAAACAGGAAAAATAGCAGGCTTAAAAAGGGAAAAGGGCAAAAGCCTCAGGAAAACATACCGCCTCTCCCCAATAAAGTGATCATTTGCCTTCTACAAATTCACTTCCAGGCTCATATTCATGAATGACATTTCCCATTTATTTTTCTCACTCCCAACCAAAATATACTGAAATCATTAAAAGCAAGGACCGATCTATAAAAGCAGCCTCATCACTTGGAAATTATCAAAGGGCAAGAAATGACACACATTTTTTTAAAAGTTCGAATCATGATCACAAATTGCAAACTGAATGTTCTTTTGGTTTCTCATAAAAGATACAGAGAGATAGAGAGAGAGAGAGAGAGAGAGAGAGAGAGAGAGAGAGAGAGAATGGTTTGAGTTCTATAAAGAAAATGTTCTTCCAAATAAAAGAATTTGCAAATTAGGAGATATGATTTATATTTAGAATTAAACCCCTACTTTCTTTATGGCACTGAGCAAATTCTTTTCCTTGTATTGGCACCATAACCAATGCTAATTAAAATCATAGGTTTTGTGTTTGGAAGGGGGCCTCCCCAGAGATCATTTAGTCAGACTACTTATATTCATTAAGGATTGAACTAAAATCAGAGACAGATGGCTTTGTCTCAGATCTCAGAACAGAGATTTCTCAATTTTCCTTGGTTGTCTATTCAACTCTTTAATCACCATCTAACTTACTCTTTAGTTATAATCTGTTAATATTAACGCTATCTAGACTATTTCTGCTAGTGTTTCATTGGATGGAAATGGAAGCACCATACACATCCCAGTATGGGATTTATCAGGGTGAAATTGCCAAAACATTTATTTAGCATTCTTTTTATTGACATTGAAAGGATATTACCTATTAGTTCAACCAAGGTACAGTGACTCAATAACAACTGTAGTAAAAAACAAACACTGGCTGATGGTGGGTTGATCCCTATAATTCTAAGCCTTTAGTCTGCTTTTCTGCCCATTCTCTTCCCCAATTCTTCTGAAGAAAATGTAAATTTGATTACTCAGTTCCTGAGACAACATTATAGTTAAAAGACATAAACACACAGACTTTTAACATGTTGCAGTCTGTCATTCAGTATAGAACACTTCCTAATTTTCCTTATGATTTCTTTGATTCATGGATTGACTTAAAAGTGAGTTGATTAATTTTTCAAAAAAAAGGACTTTTTCTAGATGTCTTATTGTTTTCTAACTTAATTCCACTGTAGCCAAATAATCAAATAGATTGAGACTTATTTTATGGCCCAGCATATGATCTTTGGTGAAAGTTCCATGTGCACTTGAAAAGAATGTATATTCTGTAGTTGACTAATATTCTATAACTGTCAATTTGAGCCTCATGTTTGGTAATTGATAATACTATCTGTCTCCTATGTCCTTACAGGTTTTTTTCTACTTGTTTTATCAACTACTGAAAGAGACTGTTAAAATCTCTAAAAATAATTGTGCATTTGTCTATTTCTCACTTTAGTTCTGTCATTTTTTTCTTCTGTTTTAGAATGTTATGATTTTGTCATACACATTTAAGAATGCTATGTCTCGTTACAAATCTGATCTTTTATCCCAATAAAATGACCATTTTTATCTGTATTAATATTCCTTGTCTTGAAGTCTACTTTATTTGATATTAATATAGGCATTTCAGCTTTCTTTTGCTTGGTGTTTACATGCTATATCTTTTGCCATTCTTTTACTTTCAACCCGTCTGTATTTTTATACTTAAAATGTGTGTCTTAAAAACAGCATATCATTGGATCTTGTTTTTTATCCAGTCTGCTGAGAATCTCAAGACAAGTGAGAAAAACCTATACAGGAATGTTCATAGCACCTTTTTCATAATAGCTAAAACTCAGAAACAACTCAAATGTCCATCAATAGGTTAATGAAAAATAAATAAAGGTGTATTTATCCAATGGAGTACTACTTGACAAAATGTTATGAACTACTTATATATGCAACAAAATGTCTGAATCTAAAAAAAACACTGTGTTGAGTGAAAGAAGCCAAGAAAAAAACACCACATACTTCACGGTTTCATTTATGTAAAGTTTTTGAGCAGGCAAAACTAAGATATGGTGATAGAAATCAGAACAGTGTTTGTCTCTGGAGGCAGGAGGAATTGACCAGGAAAGGGCATTGGGGATGTTCTGGGCATAGAGATGTTCTACATCTTGATCAAGATGGTGGTTACACAAGGAATACATTTGTCAAGACTTAAACTAATTCATATCTTATTTTATGCAAATTATACTTCAACTAAAGAAAATGGGATGAGCCCAAGCTCTACTGCCTTTCTTCTACCTCCTGTTTTCCAGTAAGTCTGTGTGACTACACCAAGCCAGACCTAGGTGAGCTGAAGCAAGCTAACCATCTTTGTTTACTCTCTTGTTGACCCTCTTTCAGTTGATAGAGTGTTTCTATCAGGTATCTTCAATTTACTCTCTCCATGTGGTCGAGATAAGACTATAAGCTCCTCTGACATGGATTCACACTTTAAAGGGAAGTACAAGCCAATTATGTACCCAAGATAATTAGCTCTAAGATCATTGGGAGTTGGCTCTTTTTGGTCTTTGATCATATCACTATCAATCTTCCTTGCCCCCCCAGCCCCGCCCAAAGAATTTGAAACCTAATTTAGTCCAAATAAACACATGGAAATTTAAATGACAGTACTGAGTACAGTAACAGCATAAGAGAAAAATGTACAAAAACAATACAGCTAACGAGTTGATTTGTTTGTGACAGATTTTTTTTAATTTAACAAAATGTTTGTATATACGTTATATTTATCACTTACAACAACCCTAGGTGGTAGATCAGGGAGGTATGAATAACTTCATCTAATAGATGAAGAAGCTAAAGTTTTTAGTCAGCTATGTCACTGGCCACAGCAAATACACAACAGATGCAAGAGTGCAACTTACATATTTTGACTCTCCCCCCAAAAGAATTCATTTTATATCCCTCTCTGTTTATAAGAGGTTAAAGGCATTGAGGGCTGAAGTGATCAACAAAAGCTTCCTAGATGAGGTGGAACTTAGGCTAAGCTTTAAAGGCTGTACCAGAAGAAGAGGACATTCCTATGGGAAGGGAAATCATAATCAAAGGCTCAGCCCTAAGCAGGGCTTGGCTCTGACCTACAAGAGAAAACAAGACAGGTCAGGGCATTAGCAAATGAAAAGATCAATTGAACTGAAGTGGAAGGTCTTGCCTAGATCAAATTGCAGATCTAATCAGGGAAGGATATTAGAGGGGAGAGCGGGGAAGGTGTCAAATAGAATGCCAAAGGTCAGTGCAATTTGCTGAAGTTTTTAAGAAGGAAAATGAAATATTAAGAAGAAAAGTGTGTATTATAAAATATCTTAAATATTATAAAATATTAATATGAAAATACTAAACTAATACACATGTAAGATTACAATTTTAGTACAGTAGTGAGAGTAGATAAGCAACAAGTACGTTATAAAGAAATAAAGGAAATTGGTACACAAAACTTGTTTAAGAAATTCACTTTCAAGGCAAGAAAAACAGGGACAAAATAGAACCAAAGAGCACATCATTTTTCAATGTAAGAGAGAGCTATGCTTGCTCGAAGGCAGAACAAAAGGAGTTAATGAAGAATAGGAAATTAAAGATATGGAGAGAGTACTTGCTTAAGGGGACTTTCTCTTGGAATATGAGGATAGGACAGGGTCAAGAACAAAGAATAAATCATTAAGCTTTGAAATCAAGAAGAATAACATTAAGTATGGGGAAAAGTCCAAGTAAATGGATGAAAATACAGTTAAATTAAGATTGACAACAGAGAAGATCAAATTCATCTGATCACCTCAATCTTCTGAGTAAAGTCCTGTGCAGATATTGATTTTAAAAAAGGAAGAAAAGATTTGGATTGGAAAATACAGGAAAGAATAATAAGGTCATTTAAATTATCACTGATAAGAAGCAGATTTTTTGGTTGTTTACAAAAGAAATAAGATATAATAATAAAAATAGAGAAATGGAGGAGACTTTTAAAAAAACATAAATTTAGGTAATAATTCATACATATATAGTGTCATTATTATATTCGCATTTTTCCCCATTTGAATAAAAGAGGATATGATGTCCTTGTGTGAGATGAATTTAAACTTAAAATTAGGAAAAATTTACTATCTGACTTCTCCAGAAATGTAACACAATAGAACATCATAATAACCAACATTTAAAAAATTAGTCAGAAAAAGCTAATACTTGTTGAAATCTTACTAAGGACAAGTACCGTTCTAAATGTTTTACATGTACACTGTATTATTTAATTCAATCTTCACAATAACCTATGGGTTAGGAACAACTATTTCACACAAGGAAGTCCAAAGAGGTTTATTTCTTGTCCAAGAACAGATGACTAACTAGAAAAGTCAGAATTTGGACTGGGGCAACCTAATGTCTGAGTCCAAGTTCTTAACCATGTACGCTGACTAAAATCATCTATGTAAATTGTAAAATGTTAGCCATGGCTCTATTTCCTGCTACAGTGTTAAGATTTCAAAATTTTATTTTAGGTATACTATACCAGGTCAGACTGTGACCATTGCCATCTCCCCAGGCTTTATATCCAGTAGAACTGGATGTATATGGACTGGAGTATAAAGTCCATGGGGTGGAGTTCAAGTGCAAGTTAAGCAATCTGGACTTTATA
Organism: Phocoena phocoena; assembly: GCF_963924675.1. Lineage (NCBI taxonomy): Eukaryota > Metazoa > Chordata > Mammalia > Artiodactyla > Phocoenidae > Phocoena > Phocoena phocoena. The sequence continues at coordinate 48,625,829 of NC_089225.1, read as the reverse complement.
CTATGGGCACAGGAATTCTTGGGGAACATTATTCAGAAAAGCAACCCAACCAGGTTTGTTTCTTAGATATTATTCTGATAGTGTGGAAGAGGTCTGGAGTGTGAAGCCTTTTAAGGCGCAAGGTAAGACAAAAGCCTATTGTAAGCGCCCAGATGAAAGACAACGAATGTCAAAATGAGGCAGAAGCGATGGGATCAGGAGGAGATGATCTGAGCATTTCTGAGGTTGCTTCAGTAAAGCTTTAAGTTTTCACATTGGTGGAGGAGAACTGCAGAAGCTCAAAATGACTCCAGGGTTCTTGTCCAGGGGACTTGATGCACAGGAGGTAGACAACTTCTCTGGTTTTCCCAGCCCTCACTAATCTTCATCTTAAAGTCTAATTGCACGTGAAGCCATCCCAAATTTATAGAGGAAAAAGAATGAAAGCTTTATTAAAGAAAAATTATTCAGCTTTGAGATATTGGAGAAAGAGGAAGAGTAAAATCAAGGATACTAGTGCGGAATCTTTTGCAGGAAGAAATCCAAGTCAGCTGGATATTGAACTGTGAAGAATGAATATTTCTTATTATTTCATAAAAGAAAAAAAACGGAGTGAAGTTTGAATGATTAATAAACATAACATTTATTAATATAAGATACATATGTTTTTTAAGAGTAAGTGGATATTTCCACAGTTCATTAGATTATCATAGACTGTTTTTTCTATAATAAGGAAAAAAATAATAGTCTTCCAGAAAAAGGAGTTGAAAAATTAGATTTATCTTTTACTAATATAAAATATTTAAAAAATTATTATAGTAGAATGAAATGTAACAAAAAAGTAAAAAAATAACCTTTTCCTTTATTTGAATTTTGTTAGCTTGGCTGAACATGAAAATAGTATTAAGAAAGAATATTCTGATATTTTAAACAGTCAATCAATATAAAAAGTGAATAAAGGAATTTTCATTTAAAGGAAAGTTGAGTTAAAGCTTCACCAAAGAGGCCAATAATGAAACAAAAAAAAAGCCACCAATACTTAAAAATTCAACAAAATGCAGCTTCATCATTAAGGGATAAGGTGGAAGAGCATGCTAAAAGAGTACCAATCATTATTAAAGATGAACATAAAAGACATACACACAGAAAAGCAAAACATCCAGACCTCAGTATTTTGTGAACCGTAGTCTGTACATTTTTACCATTTCCAAACAGGATAGCCATCTGGATAAAACACTAGTTGACTTTAAGACGTTGAGCTGCAACTTTTTTTTTTCGCTTGCAATATTTTTCATTATCAGTTTAAAAAAATAGAAGCCAGGCTTCCCTGGTGGTGCAGTGGTTGAGAGTCCGCGGACACGGGTTCATGCTCCGATCCGGGAAGATCCCACATGCCGTGGAGCGGCTGGGCCCGTGAGCCATGGCCGCTGAGCCTGCGTGTCCGGAGCCTGTGCTCCGCAACGGGAGAGGCCACAACAGTGAGAGGCCCGCGTACCGCAAAAAACAAAACAAAACAAAACAAAAAACAGAAGCCATTCCATTTGAGAGATAACTATAGTACTCAAAAGCCACTTTTCATTGTACAGATTAAGCAATACCCAAAGAAACAGTATTAGTGATAGTAAACTACAATTTATTACAAATCAACACTTTAGTAAGATGGAAAGATCATAACTTTTCTCTTTTTCAAACAGCTAAAACACATTCAACATCATACACAGTGATGCAGAGTGATAAAATGATGGGATGCTCAAGCATGTGAAGAAGGAACCATAGCAATATTCTCTATTAAGGATAATTTGCAGCAAAAAAAAAAAGGTCCATATGAGGTATCCCCCGAATCACTCTCACCTCAGAGATGTACCCCTACTTCAGGTAATTCAGCATACTTTATTTCTGCAAGTGATACAAAATCAATAGGACCGAGAAAGTTAGTAGGGGAAAGCCAAGTATAAATCATTTACAGCACTCTGTTTACCTACTGCATAACTTCTGTTTTACTAGTATTCCAGACGTGGAGTGAGAGGAACCTCGTGTCTTCTAAACAAGAAATAACCTTGTCCACCTATAACTCTATAGTTTTTTAAACATGTCATCATCAATGGTTCTATTAATATGAACTAGAAGAACTATGGAGCACTTCAGAGAGAATGTAGTCCATTTTTTTTTCACTTTAATGGTGGTACAATTGAAGCTTATAGAATTTAAGAGTATAGGTAGTTAGTATCAGATCTGGCCCAGAGCTCTGTTTTTCTGATTCCCAGTCCAGTCCTCTTTTCACTGGTAATGATTTGTTATCTCTAAAGAAGAGAAACAAGCTACGAGATTTTTAAAAAGAAAAGGAACAAAAGTTATTTGAACTGAATAATAAAAATGGGAATTGTTTTCTATTAAGTAAATAAAACTATACATATTTATTAGGGTCAGTGAATACTTCTACTATATCTCTTTCCTTTATTCATGACTAATCTTAGGTTTTGAAGGCACTTACTTTGGGTGAAACAGTCTCTCAATCACAGACACAGAATTCCTCTCCTTTCAATGCACCACCCTCTCAAATGTCAGATGCAAGTGAAAAGAGCGTTGCATACTCTGAGACGAGTTGAGGAGGGAAAATGTGTATCATTTCTGGAAACTAGGAAGACAGATCTGCACATGCCATAAGTGTCTTTCTAGATATAGACCACCAGCAGCAGACTGAAGGAAAGCCAAACATATGCAGAACTGCGGGCATAAGATAGATCAGTTTTCACTCAGAAATAAATGAAAAATGTGCCCATAGAACAGCATCATCACTGCTGGAGCCTATGGCAAAGGTTGGAGGAAGAGTAGGTTTTGTAGCAATCATAGGACACTGCAGATTTCACCAATATTTCTGGGATGTTCACTGGATGGCAAAGTCTCTGCACAGCTTACAACAGGTGCAGGCAGCCATGCCAGACAAATTATAGGAATACTGCTCCCCACGAAGACAACTGAATTCAGGAAATAATGCTTTATTTCCCAAGATTTGATCCTGGATGCCAAGCTTACACTGCCCCCGCTGTGATTAGCTCTTGTTTTCCTTGGGCCACTGGACCGTTCAAATGGCAAAGTTATAACAACTGGGAATTTAAAGCTTTCTCTCTGCCTAAAGGATCTCTAGATAATTAGAGGAAACCAATATACTTGATAGAACCATCACAAATTCCAATACTATACAGCATAGAATTTTCTCTGTAAGGATGAATGAACAGAGAAAAATCTCCAGACATATAATTGTTTAAAGTAAGGTGTATGTTTGTAATAATCGGTGCAGATACCTCCTTATGAAACAAAATTACTACAAAAGAGGATATGCTAATGTTGAAATATACTCTAAGATTAAGAGGACAAATTTTTTTTATTGGAGTAAAATTGCTTTACAATGTTGTGTTAGTTTCTGCTGTACGATGAAGTGAATCAGCTACATGTAAACCTATATCCTCTCCCTCTTGGACATCCCTCCCACCCCACCCCCATCCCACCCATCTAGGTCATCATAGAGCATCGAGCTGAGCTCCCTGTGCTATACAGTAGGTTCCCACTAACTATCTATTCTACACATTGTAGTGTATTTATGTCAAACCTAATCTCCCAATTTGCCTCACGTTCCCCTTCCCCTGCTGTGTCCACATGTCTGTTCTCTATGTCTACATCTCTATTCCTGCCCTATAAATAAGTTCATCTGTATCATTTTTCAAGATTCCACATACGTGCATTAATATACAATATTTGTTTTTCTCTTTCTGGCTTACTTCACTCTGTATGACAGACTCTAGGTCCATCCACATCTCTATAAATGACCCAAGTTTGTTCCTTTTCATGGCTGAGTAATATTCCATCAAGATCAGGAACAAGACAAGGATGCCCATTCTTGCCACTCTTATTCAGCACAGTTTTGGAAGTCCTAGCCATGACAATCAGAGGAGACAAAGAAATAAAAGGAATCCAAATTGGAAAAGAAGTAAAACTGTCACTGTTGGCAGATGACATGATACTGTAAATAGAGAACCCTAAAGATGCCACCAGAAAACTACTAGAGCTAATCAACAAATCTGGTAAAGTAGCAGGATACAAAATTAATGCACAGAAATCTCTTGCATTCCTACACACTAATGATGAAAAATCTGAAAGTGAAATTAAGGAAACACTCCCATTTACCATTGCAACAAAAAGAATAAAATACCTAGGAATAAACCTACCTAAGAAGAAAAAAGAACTGTATGCAGAAAACTATAAGACACTGATGAAAGAAATTAAAGATGATACAAGTAGATGGAGAGATATACCATGTTCTTGGATTGGAAGAATGAACATTGTGAAAATGACTCTACTACCCAAAGCAATCTACAGATTCAATACAATCCCTATCAAACTACCAATGGCATTTTTCACAGAACTAGAACAAAAAATTTCACAATTTGTATGGAAACACAAAAGACCCTGTATAGCCAATGTAATCTTGAGAAAGAAAAACGGAGCTGGAGGAATCAGGTTCCCTGACTTCAGACTATACTACAAAGCCACAGTAATCAAGACAGTATAGTACAGGCACAAAAACAGAAATATAGATCAATGGAACAGAATAGAAAGCCCAGAGATAAACCCACGCACATATGGTTACCTTATCTTTGATAAAGGAGGCAAGAATGTACAATGGAGAAAAGACAGCCTCTTCAGTAAGTGGTGCTGGGAGAACTGGACAGCTACATATCAAAGAATGAAATTAGAACACTTCCTAACACCATACACAAAAATAAACTCAAAATGGATTAAAGACCTAAATGTAAGACCAGACACTATAAAACTCTTAGTGGAAAAACACTCTGTGACATAAATCACAGCAAGATCCTTTTTAACCCCTCTCCTAGAGAAATGGAAATAAAAACAAACAAATGGGACCTAATGAAACGTAAAAGCTTTTGCACAGCAAAGGAAACCGTAAACAGGATGAAAAGACAACCCTCAGACTGGGAGAAAATATTTTCAAATGAAGCAACTGACAAAGGGTTAATCTCCAAAATACACAAGCAGCTCATGCAGCTCAATATCAAAAAAACAAACAACCCAATCTAAAAATGGGCAGAATATATGAATAGACATTTCTCCAAAGAAGATGTACAGATGGTCAACAAACACATGAAAGGGTGCTCAACATCACTAATCATTAGAGAAATGCAAATCAAAACTACAATGAGGTATCACCTCACACCAGTCAGAATGGCCATCACCAAAAAATCTACAAACAATAAATGCTGGAGAGGGTGTGGAGAAAAGGGGACCCTCTTGCGCTGTTGGTGGGAATGTAAATTGAAACAGCCACTATGGAGAACAGTATGGAGGTTCCTTAAAAAATTAAAAACGGAATTAACATATGACCCAGCAATCCCACTACTGGGCATATACCCTGAGAAAACAATAATTCAAAAGGACACATGTACCCCAATGTTCATTGCAGAACTATTTACAATAGCCAGGACATGCAAACAACCTAAATGTCCATTAATAGATGAATGGATAAAGAAGATGTGGTACATATATACAATGGAATATTAGCCATAATTAAGAGGACAATTTAAATATGAAAGTAAAGCCAACAACAAGAGAGTCCAATTGGAGACTGCAAGGATACTTCCAAAAATAGCTAAATTTATATGTATAATATGAACAATAAACAAGAGATTTGAAAATGCTGAAAATTAAATCCACTAAATAAAAGACAAACTCAAAAAATTTCCACAGATTTAAGAGATAGAAATGGTTATTAAAAATATAAAAAATGTATAAGACAAAAGCCCAGAAGATGATATAATTAAAGCTAGCAATTCAGAAGGAGAAACTAAAGCAAACATGGTAGTTGCAACAATTTCTAATCTCAAGAAAGAATGAAAATTTTATATCAAAAAGCATCTGAACATTAAAAGGGACGAGCAAATAACACATACATTAATGAAAATAAACCCAAATTTAGACATATTCTGTTAGGCTAGAGAAGGTTAAAAGATACAGATACAAATCTTTCAAATTTCTGGTAGGAAAATATGGTTAATTTGCAAGAAGAGGAAAAACACTAGCAAAATTCTGGCTGTATCTTATCTTCCCCACATTAGATGTCAGAGAATAAAAGAACAAGATATTATAGGGAAAAATATTTGTATACCAACTGAAATTGTCATGCCTATATGAGAAAACAGTCTCACATGTTGAGAGGTAAGAAAATATATCATCAATGTATCCTTCATGAAAAGATGATTTTAAGATACACTTCAGCTCTACAGAAGATGATGCGAAAAAAAATGTCAAAATTGTGTGTAAAAGAACTCTCAGTTAGGACACAGAGTTAAACCACAGGGCTATATGTAAATCACTATATGTATATCCATGTCAACATGGATATAAAACAATACACTTATTAAGAACATTTCTGTAAATTTGTATAAAATACCAGATTAACTTTTAAAAAAACACTAGGAAATAGTTGTACAGGGAAGGAAAAATAAATATTTTTATCATACAGGGAAGTAACTAATAGATACTGTTTCATTCATGATGCTGGCAATTTCTTTTAAAATAATGGAATGAAAACAAGGCCATGTATGCATTCCAAATAACTAGAAAAAAAACAAGAGGGAGGAAAAAAAGAAAAAAGTAAAAATGATAGCTGATACAGTCCAATAGACAAATCAGGAAAAATATTAAAGAATAAGAGTAGAAATCACAAAACAAGTTATCAGAAGAAAGACCAAATATACCTAAAACTTTTTTTTTTTTTTTTTTTTTTTTTATGCGTTACGCGGGCCTCTCACTGTCGTGGCCTCTCCCGTTGCGGAGGACAGGCTCCGGACGCGCAGGCTCAGCGGCCATGGCTCACGGGCCCAGCCGCTCCGCGGCATGTGGGATCTTCCCAGACCGGGGCACGAACCCGCGTCCCCTGCATCGGCAGGCGGACCCTCAACCACTGCGCCACCAGGGAAGCCCTACCTAAAACTTTTGACAATAAATTGTGAATTGGTTTATTCATATTAAATAACAAAAAGAACCAAATTAGATCACAAAGCAAAAGTTGAACAGATGCTGTTTATTTAAAAGAAGCATAGAAGAAATTGCCAAAATTAAAACTAAAAAATAGGCAAAAATATATCAGGCAAATACAAACAAAAATGTAGGTTTTACAATGTTATTTGAGACAAAGTATATTTCAAGGCAAAAATAACTTAAATGGATAAATAAGGTAATTTTATATTTATAAAGGTAAATCTTCCAATAAAGTTATACTAGTCATAAATTTGTAAAGTTAATAGTAGTACGTTATTATGCAGAACGGTTAGAAATTCAACATAATTCAATACAATTTTAGAAGACATCAATTCATTTCTCAGTTTTTGAGAAATCAAGTATAAAAGCAAGATAAAGGCATTGAAGAGTTGAATAAAATCGTTATTACTGTTATTTTAATAACTAGGTACCAAACCTTGTACTGTACAGAGAAAAATTTCTTTTATAATTTCCTAAACTGATCAGTTGCACAGCAACAAAGCAACAAAAAACAAACAAGCAACTATACAAGCCAAAATATCTGACCTTAACAAACTCTAGAAGGTAGAATCTGTGGACCTAACCCACGTTCCTTGACTACAGTACATTAAACTTATAAAACTTATTTTAAAATTTATAAATAGTTAAAATCCTCTATGAAATGTTTATCATGTATGAAAATGAAATTGTCAAAATAGTATAAGGTAAGAAGTAGAAAACTTGACCAGGCAAATTGTAAAGGAATTAATTGAACAGATATGTAAAACTACTTTAAAATAACAATTAAGGTGTTGTTTTACAGAAGAGTTATTGATGTCCTCTAGAAAATAAATATTGACATTATCTAGAAACATTTTATTTCCACATTTTTAAATTGACTCAAAGCATAGAAAAGCAGTAAATTACTCAAAAGATTTAAGAAACAAATATAAGCTTGATAGTAAAACTTTACCAAAAATGCAATCTACAACCAACACCACTAATGAATACAGATATAAAAATCTTAAATAAAATTCATCAGCTACTTAATAACACACCAAAAAACAACATCAAAAATAGCAATTAAAAATAATATAGGAAAATATATTCATGAAATATATTATGTCAGGGGATCAATAAAGAATATGAACTATATCCAGATGCTAAAATGGCATTTAATGTCTCACATTTACTTGTAAATTATTATAAATTCTTTCTGTCAGAGAAATAAACATCCTTACATGATAATGTCTATCTGTCTCAAATCAAAATTGCATCAATACAATTACATCACTATGGATACTGATGTCAATATATTTTAGTGATGAAATATTATAAATATTTATTTCAAAGTAAGGAAAAAGCTAGAAATTTTCGCTATTAATTTTTGCCAGGATAATCTGCCAATAGTAATTAGAAGAAAACAATATTTAGAATTAAATAGAGCAACTATTGATTAGAAGTATTGGAAAAGAGTAGATATAATTATCATAATTATTTACAGACAAAATTATATACTTAGGCTAAAAGAAGCAACTGTAAAAATGGTAAAATTAGTAGGTTATATCTGTAATACAGGTATACCAACACATGTCACTGTATAAGATCATTCATCCAAAAGTTTAAATACTATCAAACACCTACACTTTGCAATTGGACGGCAATGTGAGTATATAGGCCAAGAGGTCTGCAACTCAGATCCTATAAGGGCCATTTAGTAAATGCTTCAGGCTTTGTGGGTCATGTGGTCTCTGCTGCAACTATGCAACTCTGTCTTTGTAGCATGAAAAACAGCCATGGAAAATACATAAAGAAATAAGCATGGACATTCCAATAAAATTTTATTAATGGACACTAAACTTCAAATTTCATATCATTTTTACATATCACAAAATATTCTTCTTTATTTCCCAACTGTTTTAAACAAAAGAGGCTATAAAAGGCCGTAGTTTGCTGACCCCTGATATAGGTTATAAGTGGACTATCAGTGGTATTACCACAAATCACTCAGATAAGTATTATGCGGATCAGACAGCACTGTCAGAGGCTATGTCACGTTGTGAAGAATTTCAGAAACTTCATGGGAGAAAGGTTTTTACTACTAGATATCAGTGGGAAGAAAATTTTGAATATAAGGGTTAGGAAAGGTAGATAGGAGACACTGAAAGGTTTAAGAAAAATAGTTGTCATCTTCTCTTCCAGTTTCTGTAGATGGAATAACGATAAATTCTGACACACCCTTATGCGAAGATCAGCAAGAATTTCCCAGTAAGTAAAGTTTTCATCTTTTTGTTTTAAAGTCATGATGTTTCTTTAAAAATTAAAATGTCAATTAAAAAAGAGTGGGAATTCCTTGGCAGTCTAGTGGTTACGACTCTGCGCTTCCACTGCAGGGGGCACAGGTTCAATCCCCGGTTGGGGAACTAAGATCCCGCAAGCCACATGCCATGGCCAAAAAAATTAAAAATAAAATAAAATAAATAAATGTATATGTATATATAAACAGGGAGTGTGAATTTGGGGAGATAATAAGTTAAATGCATTTACTGATTTTACATTTACAAATATTTAGGGACTTAAGTAGTTTTTTCCACCTTTAATTCATCTGTTTTTGATCACTGAAAAAATAATCAGACAGCAAATACATTATTTCACTTAATTTTATGATACACTTATATTAATAAAAGGTTTTCTTTGTGTACTGTAACAAAGGCTGTCCTTCTCAGTTCCATTCTTCAAAAAAATTAAGATACTGAATAACATCCTGAAGCATTCAGATATGCAGAGCATGTTCAGACTATTTCTAAATCCATATCTCTGTGTCTTATGTGTTTAGTTTTATTACCTACGAACTAAATCTCCTGTCTTGTTTCTACTTATTCTGTTTTTTTTTCTGTACTTAGTCTTGTTTATGGGATTTATATAGATACCAAATATACGAGATTATCTTTTAAAGCATATTAATTAATTTACTACCACATCTAAGTTCAACTATGGAGTCAAATTTCCTAGATTCAATTTTGGTTTACACATTTCTTATCTATGCGACCATCAAGTTATTTAAACTCTATGTTTTTCAGAATCCTCCTATTTTAAATGTGGTCATAATAGTGCCTAACTCACAGGATCATTGTGAGAATAAAATAATCTGATTTATGTGAATTGCTTCACTAGTGCCTATATTATACTAAATACAGCATACCCCATTTTATTATGCTTTGCTGTGTTGAGCTTCACAAATATCGCATTTTTTACAAAAATTGAATGTTTGTGGCAACCCTGTGTTGAACAAGTCTATTGACACCATTTTTCCAACAGCATTTTGTGCCACTGTGTCACATTTTGGTAATTCTTGCAATATTTCAAATTGTCTCCTTATTATTATATTTGTTAAGGTGATCTGTGATGAGAGATCTTTGATGTTATTATTGTAATTTTTTAGGAGCACCAAGAAACACGCCCATATAGGATGATGAATTAAATCGATAAATGTTGTGTGTATTCTGACTGCTCCATCAATCGATGGTTCCCTGTCTCTCTCCCTCTCCTCGGGCCTCCTTATTCCCTGGGACAGAACAGTATTGAGATGAAGCCAGTTAATAACTCTACAATGGCTTCTAAGTGTTCAAGTGAAAGGAAGAATCACGTTTCTCACTTTAAACAAAAGCTAAAAATAAGTAAGCTTAGTGAGGAAGGCATGTTGATAGCCAGGACAGGCCAAAAGCTAGGCCTCTTGTGCCAACCAGCCAAGTCGCAAATGCAGAAGAAAAGTTCTTGAAGGAAATTAAAAGGTTTTGTTTTTCAGTGAATATACAAATGACATGAAAGTGAAACAGCCTGATTTCTGATATGATGAAAGTTTTAGTGGTCTGAATAGATCAAACCAGTCACAATAGTCCCTTAAACCAAAGCCTAATCCAGAGCAAGGTCCTAACTCTCTTCAATTCTATGAAGGCTGAGAGAGGTGAGAAAGCTGCTGAAGAGAAGTCTGAAGCTAGCAAAGGTTGGTTCATGAGGTTTAAGGAAAGAAGTTATAATCACAACATCAAATTACAAGATGAAGCAGAAAGTTATCCCGAAGATCTAGCTAAGATTATTAATGAAGGTGGCTACACTAAACAACAGATTTTCAAAGTGGACGAAACAGCCTTCTATTGGAAGAAGAGGACATCTAAGACTTTCATAGTTAGAGAAGAGAAGTCAATGCCTGGCTTCAGAGCTTCAAAGGACAGGCTCACTCTCTTGTTACGGGCTAATACAGCTGGTGACTTTAAGCCAATGCTCATTCACCATTTAAAAAATTCTAGGGCCCTTAAAAATTATGCTAAATTTACTGTCTGTGCTCCAGATATGGAACAATAAAGCCTGGATGACAGCACATCTGCTTACAACATGGTTTACTGAATATTTTAAGTCCACTTTTGAGAATTACTGCTCAGAAAAAAAGATTATTTTCAAAATATTACTGCTCTTTGACAATGTATCTGGTGACCCAGGAGCTCTGATGGAGAAATACAATGAGATTAATGTTGTTTTCATGCCTGCTAACACAAAATCCATTCTGCAGCCTATGGCTTAAGGAGTAATTTAGACTTTCAAGTCGTATTATTTAAGAAATACATTTTGTAAGGCTACAGCTTCCATAGATAGTGATTCCTTTGATGGATCTGAGCAAAGTAAATTGAAAACCTGGAAAGGATTCACTATTCTAGATACCATTAAGAACATTCCTGATTCATGGGAAGAGGCCAAAATATCAACATAACCAAGAGTTTGGAAGAAGTTGATTTCACGCCACATGATGACTTAGAGGGATTCAACACTTCAGTGGAGAAAATAACTGCTGGTGTGGTGAAAATAGCCAGGGAACTAGAAATAAAAGTGGAGCTTGAAGATGTGACTGTATTGCTTCAGTCTCATGATAAAACTTTAGTGGACGAGGAGTTGTTTCTTATGGATGAGCAAAGAAAGTAGTTGCTTGAGATGGAATTTACTCCTGGTAAAGATGTTACGAAGACTGTTGCAATGACAACAAAGGATTTAGACTATCACATAAACTTAATTGATAAAGCAGCAACAAGGTTTGAAAGGACTGACTCCCATTTTGAAAGAAGTTCTACTGTGAGTAAAAAGCTATCACACAGCATTGCCTACTACAGAGAAGTCAGCTGTGAAAGGAAGAGTCAACCACTGTGGCAAACTTGTCTCTATTTTTAAAAATTGCCACAGGCACCCCAGCCTTCAGCAACAACCACCCTGACCAGTCAGCAGCCATTAATACTGAGGCAAGACCTAAACCAGCAAAAACATTTTGACTCACTGAAGGCTCAGATGATGGTTAGCATTCTTCAGCAATAAAGTTGCTTTTAATTATGTACATTTTTTAGACATAATGCTATTGTACACTTAGTAGAATGCAATGTAGTGCAAACATAACTTTTAAGTGCACTGGGAAGCCAAACAATTCATGTGACTTCCTTACTGCAATGTTCACTTTATTATGGTGGTCTGGAACCAAAGTCACAATATCCCTGAGGTATGCCTGTGTTCTTGACAGAATAATAGATGGCATAAGAGAATTTAATTGAAGAGATTAAAACAAAAAATGACTATTCACAAAGGCATGTTAGGGTTAAGGAAAACCAACAAAGCAATGGTCACCACCGCAGGGCTAGTGGCAGTAGGAAGCAAGAGAAGGAAGTGATTCCTGCAATCAAGAGGGAGTAGGGGCCTCTTGGCAAGAGCCATGGCCTTCATATTCTACCATGGCAATCTGACAGGGAGATATGTGAGAAATAAACACCCTAACTTCATTTTCTTCCAACTCTCCAATCCCTGCTGGTGCCCATCTTTGGCCATCCCCGCCAGAAGACACAGGCCAAGTGTGCCTCTTGATACAGTGCCAACAAAGAACCTCCCAGGTCTCAAAGCATGGTTTAGAAGAGTAGAGGAACAAATGATATGTATCCAGCACAGCAACTATCCCATCATCATTTTTCAAGCAATCTTTTTTGTTTAGAAGTGTGACTATGACTTATCATTACCATGTCTATTTGCCACTGCAAACCACATATGCCCCAGATTTACTTCTTGACAATAAGAAAGTCGAATATGAATAACCCAACCTATGCCTTCAGTTTACCTGATAGCCATTGATAAAGTTGAAAATTAGTCTTCCTTTGTCTATAAAGTTGACAACATGTGTCTCAAATTAGCCCTTAAGGAATAAATAACAGATGCTCACTGGTAATATTTGATGTATTCCCCTCCTTTAAATCATCAAAAATTGACTCACATAGAAAAAAAAAAATACAGGTTATTGGCATTAAGGATTCTAATCTACTGAATGCCCTAGTCATTTCATACTTAATAACAAAGTGTATTAGTTTTCTATGGCTGCTGTAACAAATTACCACAAATTTGGTGGCTTGAAACAACATAAATTTACACCTTTACTGTTCTAAAGGTCAGAAGTCAGATATGAGTTTTACCTGGCTGACACCAAGGTGCTGGGAGGGCCACACTTTCTCCAGAGGTTTTTCTAGATTCTGGAGGCCACCTACATTCCTGGTTCTATGAACTCTACCTTGCATTATTCCCACATCTCCTACTTCTTCTGTACGCAAATCTCCCTTTGCCTCTCTCTTATAAGAACTCTTGTGATTATATTTAGGGTCCATCCAGAAAATTCAGGATAATCTTCCCATCTCAAGATCCTTAATTTAATCACATCTGCAATCCCTTTTGCCATATAAGGTAACATTTATAGAATCCTGAGATTAGGACATGGATACCTTTGGAGCCATTATACAGTGTACCATAAAAGGCTATGAAAGTTCGTAGCTTACAAACTGAAAATCACATACTAGAAACCATGGACTTTTCAAGTTGTCTCTCTCTCTCTCCTTTTAATCTGCCCACTTTTCTCCAGGAACCACTAAGTGTAAAAATAACGTATTAATTTATATTATAACTCAAAAAATGCATTAGAGAAGTTAATCTCTCTATTCAATCTAGATCAATTTTCATTTCCTAAGCTATGAGGTCATGGATTAATTTACGCAATGCAAGGTAAGAGAATCACTGGGGTGGAAGACACCAAACATTCCAACACATGCAGCACTTTGCATAAAATTCCTGAGACAAAATGTCATGCTTTCTTTGAAAATCTAAATGTAAAAATACACATCCCATTGGCTTTTTTCTTTTATTCTTGTTATTGTTATAGCTTGTTTTATTTTGTTTTCTGCTACCCCCTTCCAGAATTACTAATGTTCCATTGATTCTTACCATCTATATATTGGAACATCCCAGTATGTGTCCTTTCTTATGCTATGTCTGTGAACTACCCTATACTTAGCCAATACATTCCCTTTTTTCCCCTTGCTAACATTTTTGTTAGTCTTTTTCTGTTACTTGTTGTAAAGAACACTTGATTTGCTAGAAACACTGTCATAAAAACTAAGATGGTATTTACTGAAATATAGCCTAAATCAACTCAAATCTTCTTAGAATGTTTCGAGTTGTAAAATGTATTATGTTGATTTATTAAATCATATTTTATTTCATTTATAACTCTTTCTGGTCTTTAGTAATGACCAGAATTTTCCTGAAGACTTAACCAAGGTCAGGAATCTGAGAAAGCAGAAGCTCATGGAAAAATGATGAACTACATGGAACCAGAGATTCAATTTATTGGCTGAACCTTATCCAAGTGATCAAGGTTTCCATCATCAGTAACAAGTCATGCTGATAGCAGGAACCCCTCATGGTGTGAGGAAGATCAATAATACACATGTCTGTCCTTAAACAGTAAACAATTTTACATGAGAGATGACCCAGGTGCACATATATCTGGCTAGTCCACATTATGACAAGTGTAAAGATAGCTGCAGGATGCAGTGGAAGTACAGAAGAAAATGTGACGCTGTATGTGAAAACATCAGAGAGAGCATTATAAAGGAAGTGACATTTGAGTTAGTCTAATTAGGACAAGAGTTCACATATATCTTCTGAAGCATGGAATATTATAAATTTCTTTTTTTCAATGGAAACCTGGAATCTATTGAGGACAGAAATATATTCAGTGGAAATATTTTTCAGTATGATTAAGTGGAAAAACATACATTTTCTAATAGAAATTTGGCATATTTATGTTAGAATTTTCTATAAATAAAGTAATAAAGACATACTAGTCATTTAACAAAAACAAATACCTAAGCTGAGATTTAGAATACATGCATGAAGACACTTTAGGAGAGCTAAACTGGGTAATTTCAATTAAATCCTACTGGTTTAATGAAGCCCCATCAGCAACATGTCAGCATAAGATGTCCCTTGTATTTCCCTTCCCCCACAACAAAAATAATTTGGCATCTATCCAAAAACAAAAGTACCTCTGTGGAAGCACCATATGCCAAAGACCCAGAATAGCTAAAACAACCCTGAGAAAGAAGAATAAAGCTGGAAGAATTACATCTCCTGATTTCAAACTATACTACAAAGCTACAATGGTCAAAACAATATGACACTGGCATAAAAATACACACTAGACCACTGTAACAGAATTGAGAGCCCAGAAATAAGCTTTCACATATAAGGCCAACTAATATTTGACAAAAAAGCCAAGAACACTCCGTGAGAAAAGGATAGTCTCTTCAATAAATGGTGCTGGGAAAACTGGATGATCAGATGCAGAAGAAGATATTGAACCCCTATCTTACACCACACACAAAAATTAACTTGAAATGGACTGAAGAGTTAAACATAAGATCTGAAACTGTGGGCTTCTCTGGTGGTGCAGTGGTTAAGAATCCACCTTCCAATGCAGGAGACACAAGTTCAAGCCCTGGTCCGGGAAGATCCCACATGCTGCAGAGCAACTAAGCCCGTGAGCCACAACTACTGAGCCTGCGCTCTAGAGCCTGCGAGCCACAACTACTCAGCCTGTGTGCCACAACTACTGAAGCCAGCATGCATAGAGCCCGTGCTCTGCAACAAGAGAAGCCACCGCAATGAGAAGCCCACACACCGCAATGAAGAGGAGCCCCTGCTTGCTGCAACTAGAGAAAGCCTGTGTGCAGCACCACAGACCCAATGCAGCCAAAAATAAATTAATTAAATAAATAAATTTTTAAAAAGATCTGAAACTGTAAAATTCCTAGAAAAAAATAGGAAAAATCTTTCTGATAGTCATCTTGGCAACAAGTTTTAGGCAGTATGACACTAAAAGCACAAGCAACAAAAGCAAACATTAATAAGTGGGACTACATCAAACTAAAAAGCTTCCACATAGCAAGAGAAACAATCAACGAAATGAAACAGCAACCTTCAGAATGAGAGAAAGTATTTGCAAACCATATATTGGATAAAGGGTTAATATTCAAAATAATATAAAGAACACATACAATTCAATAGCGAAAAATCAAACAATCTGATTTTAAAATGTCAAAGGACATGAATAGGAATTTTTCCAAGGAAGACATCCAAATGGCTAACAGGTACATGAAAAGGTGCTTGACATCACTGATGGTCAGGGAAATGTAAATCAAAACCACAATGGGATAACACTCACACCTGTTAGAATAGCTATTATCAAAAAGACAAGAGATAAGTATAGGTGAGGATGTGGAGAAAAGGAACCCTCATGCACCATCCATGGGAATGTAAATTGGTGCAGCCACAACAGAAAACAGTATGGAGGTTCCTCAAACAACTAAAAATAGAACTATTATATAATCTAGCAATCCCACTTCTGGGTATATATCCAAGGACATGAAAACAGAATATTGTAGAGATATGTGCATTCTCTTGTTTATTGCAGCACTGTTCACAATAGCCAAGACACAGAAACAACTTAAGTGTCCATTAGTGAATGAATGGATAAAGGAGATGTTGCATATATCATATATATAACTGAATATTATTCAGCCATGAGAAAGAAGGAAATCCAGCCATCTGAGACAACATGAATGGCTTGGGGGATTCTGTTAAGTGAAGTAAGTCAGACAGAGAAAGACAAATACTGTATGATATCACTTATATGTGGAATCTAAAAAAGCCAAATTCTTAGAAACAGAGAGTAGAATGGTGGTTACCAGGGCCTGGAGGATGAAGAAAATGGAGAGATGTTGGTCAAAGAGTATAAACTTCCATTTAGAAGATGAACAAGTTCTGGGGATCTAATGTACAGCATTGTAATTACAGTTAACAATAAGGTATTATATAGTCAAAAATTGTTAAGGGAGTACATCTTAAATGTTCTCACCACAAAATAATAATGGCAATTATGTGGCATGATGGAGGTGTTAGCTAACACTACATTAGTAATATTTTGCAATATATGTGTGTATCAAATCGACATGTTGTATACCTTAAAGTTACACAATGTTATATATCAGTTATATCACAATAAGATGGGAAAAAATCCTGGTGGTTTATATAAATTAAGATAGTAAATAATTTTGTAATGGTTACAGAATTAAAAGGACAAAATACAAAGTCAATTTTCCTAACTTATTAAAAGAGCAAAATAAAATTAACTGTATGTTATCCAAAGCTAAAGATTTGTTTCCAACTGAAAACAAAAACAAAACAAAAACAATACATTTGACATTGCAACCATTACTTCTAGTCATCTCTAAACAAGGGAATATATTTTACTTTCTATGATATGGTCACTAAAGATTACACAGTGAGGATACTGCAATAGTTGAGAAAGAATGGAGTCCTGGGCCAAACAACAGTTTTATCTCATCTGTAAAAATGAAACCTAAACTTTCCTCTTCAGGATTGTTGCAAAAATTAAAGGAATCCACGTGAAGAAAGTTCAGGACACATAGCATACACTGGATCATTATTAAATTTTGAGTATTTTCAGTCTATGATTAATCTAGTATGTTTTAAAAATGTCTTATGTGCCAGGCACTGGACTATGTGCTTGAGAGATGGAAATGAAGATTAAGTTCCTGACTTTGAGAAGCTCACAATCTAGAACAGTGGCAAATAAACAGAGAATAAAGCCCCATGAGAAACATACTAAATGTTACATAAATCAGGAAAAGTCCATCAGCCAGTATTTATGGTATGTTTACTCTCCTGGAAGGCCTGATTTTATAACATTAATATACATTTCACTCTTACTGACATAAATACTGAATGAAAAATCAGGCAGATTGTTCTGGGCATTTGTGTGAATCAGCTCAATAAAAGTAAAAGAGGAAACACACTACCCTTTCAGCATGCTTAAAGGAATACAATATAAGTTTCTAAGGTTCATTCATTTACTCAACAGTTACTATTTTTGTTACTTCTATATGTCAGCAACCATTCTGAGCACTTGTGATAAACCGCACCAAACAGATAATAATCTTTGCCCATTTGTAGCTTACATTATTGACAAAGGAGATAGAAATTATACAGGGTGCTAGAAGTTATAAGTTTTAAGAAGGAAAAGGAAGCAAGGAAAGGAAATGAAAGGAAAAAGTGAAGCAGAAAGAAAGTACAGCAGAGTATGGAGGAAAAGAATGGAGTAGGGAAGGGAGAAGAGATACTAAATTGTATAGTCAGAATAGGCATCATTTAGAGATGCCATTTGAGCACAGATCTGAAGCAGGTGAGGGAGTTAGTCATGCAAATATCTGAGGCAAAAGCCTTCAATAAAGATGTGAATGTTCCTGCAATATTCAAGAAAGAGTAAACGTGAATAAGGGGAAGAGAAATTAGAGATGAGGTCAGAAAAATAATGGAATGGAGACCAGATTCAATCGGAAATTATAAGGTAGTTTTTAGTCTGAGAGCAATTGGCATTACTTAGAGGATTTTGAGCAGAGATGTGGCATAAGCTTACTCCTGTCTGCTGTGCTGAGAACAGAAGGAGAAGGAGTAGAAGGAGTAGAAGAATAAAGTCCAGTTTGAAAAAAAAAATGTCTGAAGAACCTAAGGTCAGGACAGGAATAAAGATGCAGATGTAGAGAATGGACTTGAGGACACGGGGAGGGGGAAGGGTAAGCTGGGATGAAGTGAAAGAGTGGCACTGACATATATACGCTACTAAATGTAAAATAGGTAGCTAGTGGGAAGCAGCCGCATAGCACAGGGAGATCAGCTCCGTGCTTTGTGACCACCTAGAGGGGTGGGATAGGGAGGGTGGGAGGGAGATGCAAGAGGGAGGGGATATGGGGATATATGTATACATAGAGCTGACTCACTTTGCTATACAGCAGAAACTAACACAACATTGTAAAGCAATTATACTCCGATAAAGATGTAAAAAAAATTAAAATATTTAAATTAAAAAAAGTAAAAATCTTTAAAAAAAAAAAAAAGTCCAGTTTGAAGATAGTAAGACAGAAATCCAGGAGAGATATGGTGATGGCTTGGACCAGGGTAGTAGCAGTGGGGATGCCAAGATGTAGTCAGTCTCTGGATATATTCTGAAGATGAAATCAACAAGAATTCCTTAGGGACTGGATATGGGATATGAGAGAAAGAGAATACTCAAAGGTAACCCTAAAGTTTTTAACCTGAGGATAAGTAAGACTGGCATTACCTCCCTAAGAAGCAAGATAGGGAAGGCTGGAGGTAGAGCAGGTTGGTCAAGGAGAGGGAAGTTCAGAAACGTAGTTTAGGGCACATTAACTTTGAGATATCCACGAAATATCCAAATCTATGTGTCAAATATGCAGTGGGACACGTAAGTTTTTAGTTCACCAGAAAACTGGAGGTAAACATTTGGAAGTTATGACTATCTACATAGTGTTTAAAGCTGTGGGACTCAATGAATCACAAGAAAGTGAGGAAGGTAGAGAAAAAGAGAGAATCAGTGACTGAATCAGGGATACTCGCAAATAATGAATTTTGGAAAGGCAGAGTAAACAGCAAAGTGATGTGGAGGAGTGAACAATGAGACGGGAAGAACCAAGATCGTGTGCTGTCCTGGAATCCAAGGGAAAGAAGTGTATCAAGGGGAATGCAGTGATGCACTGTGTCCAATACTGCAATGTGACCAACTAAGACAAAGACTGAGAATGGACTATTGGACAATGTGATGGTTATTGGATTCCTATCAAGAATTGTTTTGGTAAAATGGTGAGAGTGAAAACTTGACTAAAGTGGATTTAGAAGGGAATGGGAGGAGAAAAATGGACACAGAATACAGAAACACTTTTGATAAGTACTTTTGCAAAGGGGAGGACAGAAATAGAGAAGTAGCTGATGAAGAAAAAATTTTTTAGTATAGGAGCAATAATGAAAGCTTGCATGATGATATAGTAAGGAGCTAAAATTACTGGTGTAGGGGAGAGAGAAAAAAATTGCTGAAGTGATGCCCTTGCGTAGTGTAAGAAGGAATAGGATCTAGTGCACAGATGCAGGGATTATCTTAGGTAGAAGCAGGAATAGCTGATTTAAGGGAACAGGTGGGAAGTCAGAGTATGTGGGTGCAGAACTTGGTAGGGAGGTGCATTTAGTGATGAAAGTCTTGAAGGAAAAAATATCTTCTGATTGTTTCAAATTTCTTAGTAATGTAGGAAAAAAAACATCAACTGAGAGTGAAGATGAAGTAGGAAGTATTGGTGGTTTGAGGAGAGAAGAGACGGTATGAAATCCAAGTCCAGGAAACTGGGACAGTGAGTGGTCCAGGGAATTGTGGTATGATTGCTAGGCAGCATCAAGGCCCCCTTGAAGTGGGTGCTTGTGTCCAGCTACATTGTTGTAGC
Source organism: Phocoena phocoena (assembly GCF_963924675.1). Taxonomy (NCBI): domain Eukaryota; kingdom Metazoa; phylum Chordata; class Mammalia; order Artiodactyla; family Phocoenidae; genus Phocoena; species Phocoena phocoena. The sequence goes on along the minus strand of NC_089225.1, from coordinate 48,605,097 downwards.
ATGGAGTAAGGGGAGAGTTGGATATAAATAGGATGGGGATTTTGCCAGACAATTAAAAAAAGAGGGAGGGGGAGTTTGTTACATGTGTATGTAAGGAGTGATTATTATGAATGACCATGGAAGTTAATCTATTTAATAAAAGGAAAGAGGACATTAAATAAGTGAACAGTGAAAGTGTAATAAGATCAATGAGTTGGGGTCCCGGTTGGGTTAAAGGATGGTTCAAGCTGGGGTTAAAGATGAAACAAGCCTGAAAGATAAATGGTACAGGATGCATGCAGTAGAGATTATAGGCAGGTCATAGATACTGGCAAAGAAGGGATCTAAGATAAAACCCGCAGTGGTGAGGCCCTGAGGGAGGGTAAAGAACACAACCATTGGAGGAAAGGAATTTAAGAAGCTTAGAGACCTAAGTTGGTAATTAGGTTTGCATCTAGATAATGTGTTGAAAGGCTATCTGTAGGCAAACTGAAATTACCAAGATTTTAGGCAGAGGTCATGCTGGAAAGTGTGCCAGTGAGGATGGAGCTAATTTCCTATTTTCAAAGGATTATATACTTGTGCAAACTCCTCAGAAGATGTATATCCACATGTAGAAATATTTTGAATCACTATTTTATCCTGTATTGGCTTTTAGTTTTGAATAGATTTATGATGCTAAAAAGAGAGAGAAAGAATAAAGCATACACAAAATAAAAACCTCTGAAGAACCTCACTTAGGATAAAGATTATTAATCTATATCCAGTCAGTACGGAGGCACAACGAAAAATACTTTTGTATGAATTGTAACATTTATACATCAAAGGTGAAATATTATCTTCTTATCAGATGCAAATAGAAGAATATTTTATTTGTATTTTTAACCTACAAAAGAAATGCATGATTACTATTAAAAATGCAAACTGAATAAAGGAAAATAAAGTAAAAATAAATATCCTACATACCAATCTTCCCATACAAGTCTTCCCTCAAAATAACCACTGTAAAACATACCTTGTAGAGTCATCAAAATAGTTCTAAATATATGTAAATATATACCTATATATATGAAATTACAACCCTTTTCTTTTCCTTTCTTTTTTTCCCACAGATAATGCCATACATACTGTTATGAAACCTGCTTTTTTCACTGTACAATATTCATCATTCACTTTACAGTCCTGACCATTTTTCCATATCAGTATATGAAAGTCTAAAATTACTATTATTATTACTTATTTATTTTTGTGGTACGCGGGCCTCTCACTGCTGTGGCCTCTCCCGTTGCAGAGCACAGGCTCCAGACGCGCAGGCTCAGCGGCCATGGCTCACGGGCCCAGCAGCTCCGCGGCATGCGGGATCTTCCCGGACCGGGGCACGAACCCACGTCCCCTGCATCGGCAGGCAGACTCTCAACCACTGCACCACCAGGGAAGCCCTAAAATTATTTTAAATATCTATGGAATACTTATTACATAGATGCACTAAAACTGATTAAATGTGTTCCTCTTAATGGATATTTAGGTCATTCCCAGGTTTTGCTTTTTACAAACATTGCTGTAATGAATACCATGTGTGAGAATATCTATAAAACCAATTCTTAGAAGTAGAAATGTTGGATCAAAAGATAAGCATCTGGGGCTTCCCTGGTGGCGCAGTGGTTGAGAGTCCACCTGCCATGCAGGGGACACGGGTTCGTGCCCTGGTCCAGGAAGATCCAACATGCCGCGGAGCGGCTAGACCCGTGAGCCATGGCTGCTGAGCCTGCGCATCCGGAGCCTGTGCTCCGCAAGGGGAGAGGCCACAACAGTGAGAGGCCCGCGTACCGCAAAAAAAAAAAATAGATAAGCATCTTTTTTTTTTCTTTATAAATTTATTTGTTTTTATTTTTGGCTGTGTTGGGTCTTCATTGCTGTGCGTGGGTTTTCTCTAGTTGTGGCGAGCAGGGGCTACTCTTCATTGCAGTGCGCAGACTTCTCACTGTCGTGACTTCTCTTGTTGCAGAGCACGGGCTCTAGGCGTGCAGGCTTCAGTAGTTGTGGCGCATGGGCTTACTTGCTCTGCGGCATGTGGGATCTTCCCAGGCCAGGGCTCGAACCCATGTGCCCTGCATTGGCAGGCAGATTCTTAACCACTGTGCCACCAGGGAAGCCCGATAAGCATCTTTTAAATGTTGGTAAATACTGTCAAGTTTTCTTCCAAAAAGTGCTCATTTCTCTGCACTCTTACTAACACTGGGTACTAGTAAAGTTTATAATCTTTATTAATATAATAATATAAAAGATGATTTCTTACAAAGACTATTTTGAGAAAAAAAGTATAACAGGGGACCCATTCTCATTATATATTAACATATATTGTAAAGTTTCATATTTAAGTAAAATTAAATAAATTAGTCATTGATATGGAATCAAATGCCCATGACAAGGCTCAAGACTAGATATTAAAAACTAACATAAAATAACAATGGCTTTTTAAAATAAAGATAAAAGTTATCTTACTGGAAAAGATTGTCATGGAACTACTGACTAATCATTAATTTAAAAAGTAGGATCCCCATACACCATATCAAGTAGGATTTATCCCAGGGATGCAGAGATCGTCCAATATCCACAAATCAATCATTGTCATACACCAAATTAACAAATGAGACTAAAGATAATATCATCATCTCAATAGATGCAGAAAAAGCTTTTCACAAAATTCAACATCCGTGATAAAGTCTCTCGTAGGTATAGAGGGAAAATATCTCAACATAATAAGGACCATATATGACTAGCCCACAACTAACATCATACTCAAGGATGAAAAGTTGAAAGCATTTCCCTCTGAGATCAGAAAAAAGACAAGGATGCCCGCTCTCACCACTAGCCACAGCAATTGGACAGGAAACAAATAAATGGACTCCAAATTGGAAAGGAAAAGGTAAAACTATCACTGCTTGCAGATGACATAATACTATAAATAGAAAATGCTAAAGATGCCACCAAAAAACTACTGGAACTCATTAATAAATTTAGTAAAGCTGCAAGATACAAAATTAATACACAGAAATCTGTTGTGTTTCTGTACACTAACAACAAAGTATCAGAAAAAGAAATTAAGAAAACAATCCCATTTACGATCACATCAAAAAGAATAAAACTAAGGAGGTAAAAGACCTGTACTCAGAAAACTATTCAATACTGATGAAAGAAACTGAAGACAGCACGAACAGTTGGAAAGATATACCATGCTCATGGATTGAAAAAATTAATATTGTTAAAATGACCATACTACCCAAAGGTGATCTATTGATTCAATGCAATCCTTATCAAAATACCAATGTTATTTTTAACAGAACTAGAACAAATAATTCTAAAATTTTTAGGAAACACAAAAGACCCCAAATAGTCAAAACATTCCTGAGAAAGAAGAACAAAGCTGGAATTATCATGTGCCCTGTTTTCAAACTATACTACAAAACTACAATCATCAAAACAGTATGGTACTGGCAGAAAAACAGACACATAGATCAATGGAACAGAATACAGAGTCCAGGAATGAACCTACACTTATATGAGCAATTAGTCTATGATAAAGAAGACAAGAATATACAATGGGGGAAAAGACAACCTCTTCAAAAACTGGTGTTGTGAAAACTGGACAGCTACCTGCAAAGGAATAAAACTGAACTACTTTCACACACCATATATGAAAACAAACTCAAAATGGATTAAAGACTTAAATGTAGGATTTGAAACCATAAAACTTTTACAAGAAAACATAGTATGTTATTTGACATCAGTCTTAGCAATATTTGGGGGGGTTATGTCTCCTCTGACAAGGGAAACAAAAGCAAAAATAAACAAATGAGGCATAACATAAGACTAAAAAGCTGTTGCACAGTGAAGAAAACTATCAACAAAATGAAAAGGCTACTTGCTGAATGAAAGAAGATATTTGCAAATGACACATTCAGTAGGAGGTTAATATCAAAATATACAAAGAACTCATACAACTAAACATCAAAAAAACCCAAACTACCCAATTAAAAAGTGGACAGAGGACCTGAATAGACATTTTCCCCAAGAAGACATACAGATGGCCAACAGGCACATGAAAAGATGCTCAACATCACTAATCAACAGGAAAATACAAATCAAAGCCAAAACAAGATGTCATCTCATACCTATCAGATGGGCTATTATCAAAAATACAACAAATAACAAGTGTTGGTGAGGATGTGAAGAAAAGGGAACACTTGTGCACCATTGGTGAGAATCTAAATTGGTATAGCCACTGTAGCAAACAGTATGGAGGTTCCTCAAATAACTAAAACTAAAACTACCATATGATCCAGCAATTTCATTCCTGGGAATCTATCCAAAGAAAACAAAAACACTAACTTGAAAAGATATGTGCACCACTATGTTCACTACAGCATTATTCACAATAGCCAAAATATGGAAGCAACCTAGGTTTCACTCAATAATGAATGGATAAAGAATATGTGCTATATATATATATATATATATATATATATATATATATATATATTACTAAGCCATATAAAGAATGAAATCTTGCCGTTTGCAACAACATGGATGGACCTAGAGGGGTTTATGTTTAGTGAAATAAGTCAGACAAAGACAAATACTGCATGATTTCATTTATATGTGAAATCTTAAAAACAAAACAACTGAAAAAACATAATTAAATAGAAACAGAGTCATAGATACAGAAAACAAACAGGTGGTTGCCAGAGGGGCTGGGGGGAAGAGAGAAATAGGCAAGGGAGACTAAGAGGTATAAACTTTCAGTTACAAAATAAATGAGTCACAGGTATGAAACGTACAGCATGGGGAATATAGTCAATAATTATGTAATATCTTTGTATGGTGACAGATGGTAACTAGATTTATCATGGTGATCATTCTGAAATATACACAAATAACAAATCACTATGTTGTGTACCAGGAACGAAAATAGTGTTCTAGGTCAATTATACTTCAAAACCAACCAAAACAACAAAGAAGAAAACTCAGAGAAAAAGAGGTCAGATTTGTGGCTACCAGAGGCAGGGGGTGGAGGGAAGGGAAAGTGGATAAAGGTAGTCAAAAGGTATTAATGAACTTCTGGGCTTCCCTGGTGGCGCAGTGGTCGAGAGTCCACCTGCCGATGCAGGGGACACGTGTTCGTGCCTGGTCCGGGAAGATCCCACATGCCGCAGAGCGGCTAGGCCCGTGAGCCATGGCCGTTGAGCCTGTGCATCTGGAGCCTGTGCTCTGCAACGGGAAAGCCACAACAGTGAGAGGCCCGCGTACCGCAGAAAGAAAAAAAAAAAAAGGTATGAACTTCCAGTTATAAGATAAATAAGTACTAGAGGTGTGATGTACAACCTGATAAATATAATTAACACAGATGTACCTTATAGATTAAAGTTGTTAAGAAAGTAAATTCTAAGAATTTTAATCCCAGGGAAAATATTTTATTTCTATTCTTTAATTTTGTATCTATGTTAGATGATAGAGGTTCTTTAAACTTACTGTGGTAATCATTGAATGATGTATGTAAGTCAAATCATTATGCTGTACACCTTAAACTTATACTGTGCTATATATCAATTATATCTCAATAAAACTGAAAGAAAAATATAAAGATTATGAAAGAACAAAAAGTTGGATCCCTAGCTCACACTATTGTCATAAGACACTAGATAAGCTAAAACTTAAAAAAATAAAACACTTAAAATGCTGAATATTTACATAACCTTCAGATAAGTAGTATTTCTGTTACTCAACTATGGGAGAGCATCAAAATTTTACACATATATAAATAATGTGTAATATAAGTAAGTATATATATAACATATATAAATAAAGCATATGTATAACTTCTGCATACATAAAATATTAAAAGACACTACAGAGGGGCAGAGTCAAGATGGCAGAGTAGGAGGACATAGAGTTCACATCTCCTCACAACTAGGGCACCTACTAGGTGCTGGTGGGGGACCTTGGACACCTCAGGGGAAGGGAGGAATCCCGTGAGACCAGGTCCTCATCTCAGTACCATGACCTGGCTTCACCCAACTGCCTGAAAACTCCAGTGCTGGATGCCTCGGGCCAAACAACCAGCAAGACAGGAACACAGCCCCACGCATCAAAAAAATTAGATGACAGAAAAATATGTTACAGGCAAAGGAGCAAGGTAAAAACCTACAAGACTAAATATATGAAGAGGAAATAGGCAACCTTCCTGAAAAAGAATGCAGAGTAATGATAGTAAAGATGATACAAAATCTCAGAAACAGAATGAAGGCATGGACAGACAAAATACAAGAAATGTTTAACAAGGATCGAGAAGAACTAAAGAACACACAAACAGTGATGAACAACACAATAACTGAAATGAAAAATACACTAAAAGGAATCAATAGCAGAATAACTGAGGCAGAAGAACGAATAAGTGAGCTGGAAGACAGAATGGGGAACAGAATAAAAAAGAAGAATGAAAAGAAATAAGGACACTCTCAGAGACCTCTGGGAAAACACTAAACACACCAACATTCAAATTATAGGGGTCCCAGAAGAAGAAGAGAAAAAGCAAGGGTCTGAGAAAATATTGGAAGAGATTATAGACGAAAACTTCCTAACATGGGAAAGGAAATAGTCACCAAAGTCCAGGAAGTGCAGAGAGTCCCATACAGGATAAACCCAAGGAGAAACATTCAAAGACACATATTAATCAAACTAACAAAAAAATAAATTCAAAGAAATAATATTAAAAGCAGCAAGGGAAAAGCAACAAATAACATACAAGGGAATCTCCATAAGGTTATCAGCTGATTTTTCAGCAGAAACTCCAAAGGCCAGAAGCGAGTGGCAGGATATATTTAACATAATGAAAGGGGAAAACCTACAACCAAGATTACTCTACCTAGCAAGAATTTCATTCAGATTCAATAGAGAAATCAAAAGCTTTACAGACAAGCAAAAGCTAAGAGAATTCAGCACCACCAAACCAGCTTTACAACAAACGATAAATGAACTTCTCTAGGCAGGAAACACAAGAGAAGGAAAAGACCTACAATAACAAACCCAAAACAATACAGAAAATGGTAATAGTAACATACATATCAATAATTAACTTAAATGTAAATGGATTAAATGCTCCAACCAAAAGGCACAGACTGGCTGAAAGGATACAAAAAGAACACCCATATATATGCTATCTACAAGAGACCCACTTCAGACCTAGAGACACATAGAGACTGAAAGTGAGGGGATGGAAAAAGATATTCCATGCAAATGCAAATCAAAAGAAAGCTGGAGTAGCGATAATCATATCAGATAAACCAGACTTTAAAATAAAGACTGTTGCAAGAGACAAGGAGGGACACTACATAATGATCAAGGGATCAATCCAAGAAGAAGACATAACAATTATAAATATTTATGCACCCAACATAGGAGCACCTCAATACATAAGGTGAATGCTAACAGCCATAAAAGGGGAAATTGATAGTAACACAATAATAGTGGGAGGCTTTAACACCCCACTTACACCAGTGGACAGATCATCCAGACAGAAAATAAATAAGGAAACACAGCTTTAAATGACACAATACACCAGATAGACTTAATTTATAGGACACTCCACCTGAAAGCAGCAGAATACACTTTCTTCTCAAGTACATACGGAATATTCTCTATTATAGATCACACATGGGGTCACAAATCAAGACTCGATAAATTTAGGAAAACTGAAATCGTATCAAGCATCTTTTCCAGCCACAACACTATGAGATTAGAGATCAATTACAGGAAGAAAGCTGTAAAAAACACACACACAGAGGCCAAACAATACGCTACTAAATAACCAAAATATTACTGAAAAAATCAAAGAGGAAATAAAAAAATACATAGAAATAAATGACAACGAAAACACGATGACCCAAAACGTATGGGATGCAGCAAAATTAGTGCAAAGAGGGAATTTTATAGCAATTCAATTGTACCTCAAGAAACAAGAAAAATCTCAAATAAATAACCTTACACCTTAAGCAACTAGAGAAAGAAGAACAAACAAAATCCAAATTTAGAAGGAAGCAAATCATAAAAATCAGAGCAGAAATAAATGAAATATAAATGAAAAATACAATAGCAAAAATCAATGAAACTAAAAGCTGGTTCTTTGAGAAGATAAACAAAACTGTAGCCAGACTCATCAAGAAAAAAAGGGAAAGGATTCAAATCAATAAAATTACAAATGAAAAAGGAGAAATTACAACTGGCACTGCAGAAATACAAAGGATCATAAGAGACTACTACAAGCAGCTACATGCCAATAAAAAGGACAACCTGGAAAAAATGGACAAATTCTTAAAAAGGTACAACCTTCCAAGACTGAACCAGGAAGGAATAGAAAATATAGCCAGACCTATCAAGTAATGCAATTGAAACTGTGATGAAAAATCTTCCAACAAACAAGAGTACAGGACCAGATGGCTTCACAGGTGAATTCTATCAAACATTTAAAGAAGAACTAACACCTATCCTTCTCAAACTCTTCCAAAAAATTGCTTCCAAGGCTCATTCTACGAGGCCACCATCACCCTGATACCAAAACCAGACAAAGAAATCACATAAAAAGAAAAGTACAGACCCATCAGATGCAAAAATCCTCAAGAAAATACTAGCAAACAGAATCCAACAACATATTAAAAGGATCATACACCATGATCAAGTGGCCTTTATCCCAGGGATACAAGGATTCTTCAATATACACAAATCAATCAATGTAATATACCATATTAACAAATTAAAGAAGAAAAACCATATGATCATCTCAATAGACACAGAAAAAGATTTGACAAAATTCAACAGCCATTTATCATAAAAACTCTCCAGAAAGTAGGCATAGAGGGAACCTACCTCAACATAATAAAGGCCATATACAACAAACTCACAGCAAACATTCTCAATGGTGAAAAACTGAAAGCATTTCCTCTAAGATTGGGAATAAAACAGGATGCCCACCTTCACTACTATTATTCAACATGGTTTTGGAAGTCCTAGCCATAGCAATCAGAGAAGAAAAAGAAATAAAAGGAATCCAAATTGGAAAAGAAGTAAAACTGTCACTGTTTGCAGATAACATGATACTGTACATAGAAAATCCTAAAGATGCTACCAGAAAACTACTAGAGCTAATCAATGAATTTGGTAAAGTTGCAGGATACAAGATTAATGCACAGAAATCTCTTGCATTCCTATAGACTAACAATGAAAGATCAGAAAGAGATATTAAGGAAACAATCCCATTTACCACTGCAACAAAAAGAATAAAATACTTAGGAATAATCCTACCTAAGGAGACAAAAGACCTGTATGCAGAAAACTATAAGACAGTGATGAAAGAAATCAAAGACGATACAAACAGATGGAGAGATATACCATGTTCTTTGATCAGAAGAATCAACATTGTGAAAATGGTTATACTACCCAAAGCAATCTACAGATTCAATGCAATCCCTATCAAACTACCAATGGTATTTTTCACAGAAGTAGAACAAAAAATTTCACAATTTGTATGGAAACACAAAAAACCCCGAATAGCCAATGCAATCTTGAGAAAGAAAAATGGAGATGGAGGAATCAGGCTCCCTGACTTCAGACTATACTACAAAGCTGCAGTAGTCAAGACTGGCACAAAAACAGAAATATAGATCAATGGTACAGGATAGAAAGCCCAGAGATAAACCCACACATCTATGGTCACCTAATCTATGACAAAGGAGGCAAGAATATACAATGGAGAAAAGACAGTCTCTTCAGTAAGTGGTGCTGGGAAAACTGGACAGCTACATGTAAAAGAATGAAATTAGAACACTCACTAACACCATACACAAAAATAAGCTCCAAATGGATTAAAGACCTAAATGTAAGACAGGACACTATAAAACTCTTAGAGGAAAACATAGGAAGAACACTCTTCGACATAAATCACAGTAAGCTCTTTTTTGATCCACCTCATAGTGCAATGAAAATAAAGACAACCATAAACAAATGGGACCTAATGAAACTTAAAAGCTTCTGCACAGCAAAGAAAACCATAAACAAGACAAAAAGACAACCCTCAGAATGGGAGAAAATATTTGCAAACAAAGCAACTGACAAAGGATTAATCTCCAAAATATACAAGGAGCTCATGCAGCTCAATATCAAAAACAAACAAACAAGGACCCAATTAAAAACTGGGCAGAAGACCTAAATAGACATTTGTCCAAAGAAGACATACAGATGGCCAAGAGGTACATGAAAAGATGCTCAACATCACTAATTATTAGAGAAATGCAAATCAAAACTATAATGAGGTATCACCTCACACCAGTCAGAATGGCCATCAAAAAATCTACAAACAGTAAGTGCTGGAGAGGGTGTGGAGAAAAGGGAACCCTCTTGCACTGTTGGTGGGACTGTAAATTGATACAGCCACTATGCAGAACAGTATGGATGCCCTTTAAAAAACTAAAAATAGAACTACCATATGACCCAGCAATCCCACTACTGGGCATATACCCTGAGAAAAACCGTAATTCAAAATGATACATGAACCACAATGTTCATTGCAGCACTACTTACAATAGCCAGGGCATGGAAGCAACCTAAGTGTCCATCGACGATGAATGGATAAAGATGTGGTACATAAATACAATGGAATATTACTCAGCCATAAAAAGGAATGAAATTGGGTCATTTATAGAGATGTGGATGGACCTAGAGTCTGTCATAAGAGTGAAGTAAGCCAGAAAGAGAAAAACAAATATTGTATATTAACGCATATATGTGGAATCTAGAATAAACGGTACAGATGAAGCTATTGGCAGGGCACAAATAGAGATGCAGACGTAGAGAATGGACATGTGGACACAGGGGGAAAGGGGAATGAATTGGAAGATTGGGACTGACATATATACACTACCATGTGTAAAACAGATAGCTAGTGGGAACCTGCTGTATGGTGCAGGGACCTCAGCTTGGTGCTGTTTGATGACCTAGAAGGGTGGGATGGGGGTGGTGGTGGTGGGAGGGAGGTCCAAGAGAGACGAGATATATGTATACAGCTGATTCATTTCGTTGTACAGCAGAAACTAACACAACATTGCAAAGCAACTATACCCCAATAAAAATAAATAAAAGGCACTATGAATTGGAAAACAATTGCTATGATAGAGAATTTGTTTTTAAACGCTGTATTTAAAACGCATTAAAAATCCTCACATAAATCAGTAAATATGATCACAATAAGACAAACTGGACAGGAATTCCCTAGCAGTCCAGTGGTTAGGACTTTGCACTCTCACTGCCAAGGGCCCGGGTTCAATCCCTGGCTGGGTAACTAAAATCCCACAAGTCATGTGGTACAGCCAAAAAAAAAAAAAAACAGAAAGACAAACTGGGTGACAGATATGAGAAAACAATTCATAAAAGAAAGACACAAAGTCTCATTTTTTTAAAAATCAGGCAAAAATTTTAACTTCACTCTCAATTTAGCAAAGACATTATATTTTCAACTACCAAATTTGAAAACAATTAATGCTTCAACCTAGTATTAGCATGCTTACAAATTGGCATTTGTATGCAACGCTTATGGAATATGTAAATCACACAAATTTTCTATGTGGCAATTACACAAATAGAACCTTGAAAATGTGCATATCATTTAATCAAGCAGTTCAATATCTAAAAATTTATCATAAGAACACACTAAAATGTATATAAAATTTTAGCTTACATACTGCTTGTTGAAATATTTGTCACAATGGAATATTGAAAAAATCCAAGTGCTCAACAACAGGATTTTTGCTAAAGAAAATTTGGTGTTGTCATATGATAGAATAATATGCAGGCATAAAAATGACTGCATACGAGAACAAAGAAAACAAAAAGCAGTTTTTCAAAAAGGGAGTACAGCATGAGCACATGTTTATAAAAGAACTAACCAAGTAACAAATCAAAATATTTATGGTATAAAATGTAGGAATATATATGTCCTTTAGTTTTTTCATGTGTGTTTTCTAAATGGACTCTAATGAGCATATGTTCGCTTACTGGCAAAGGAAAATTCAAATTAGTTTAAATTTAATGGGAGGAAGAAATGGACACTGTGGTCCAGCAGAAGTTTCACTGAAACCACACTCAAAAACTGAAACTGTGCAATTAGTGCTGCATCGATAGTTTTAAGAAACAAAAAGTTTGAGTCTTTTGTCGACTTGGGACTGCTCATGAAATGGGGATTTCCCCTGAAGGCTTCTTCCACTCTCACTGAAATCCCACAGAAAAATTTAACCCTGGCTCTTTCATCTCTAGCTCCATCACCCAGAGTCAGGTTTACTATGTATATTCACAAGATTCCGTGAACTCTGCTCATACATCTCCATCATCACTGCTACCAGCTAGTCTAAACCAGCACTGCCTCTCACCTGGAGAGAAAACTATCTCATTAAGGATTTCTCTAATTTCATTCCTGTTTCCCTATAATCCATTCTCCACAAAGAGCCAGAATGATCACAAATCAGATTATGTCAGTTTCTACTTAAATCCTACTGATGGCTTCTAGTTGTACTTCAAATAATAATTAAACCTTTATAATAATTTACAAATTCCTATAAGGTTTGGCCTCTCTTTCCTTAGGGTATTTGCACTCACAATTCCTTCTCTTTGAAACACACAGCCCTGGATCTTCTCCTGGCTGAAAATTTATTTCAACTCAAATGCCACCTCCTCACGGATGCCTTCCTTAACCAGCCAAAGCTAATTGTCCTCCCCTCTTGCAACCATGTCCTTTTTTCATATTGTTCTATCTACTGGTGTTCACTGCATTTATTACTCAGAAATTACCTTGTTCATTTACATTTTAAAATAATTTATTTTCTGTATCAACTGGAATTTGATGACAGAAGTATTGTGTAGTTCTCCATTGTATCTCAAGTCTCTAGATCTTTGCCTGGAAAAGAGCAGGTGATTCACTGGAGACATATAAATTATAGGAAATTGCCTTTATCAAAGAGAGATGAAAAGAATTACCAAACTTCCCAGCAAATTTGAAGCCACTTCCACAATTCTATTATAAAACATTTGGTGTTTTTCCAATTTTCAGTTTACTCTAATTGTGTAAAAAAGGTTTAATCCACCCAGTGCCCAGATCTTGGTTTCCAACACCACTCTCCAATAAAAAGCAACAGTGCTCCTTACAGATATGGCTGATTATAAGACTAGGGCAGGGAATATACAAGATGAGCCTGGAACATCTTGTTCTAGTGCTAGAACTTTTCTATTTACTTTTCTTCAAAATTTTATAGTGGGTCTACCTTCTGTAAAAGAAAGTAGATTACAGCTATTACAATGTTTGTGGTGGAAATGTGGACTACTGACTATCTAGACTATTGGGCTGGCCAAAAAATTCATTTGGTCTTAAGTAAAAATAAAAGACACTTTTTGTTTTCACCAAGAACTTTATTGAACAATGTATTCACTAACCAAATGAACTTTTTGGCCAACCCAATATGATCAAAGGGGTGGAAATGTCAAACAGGATGTTTGACCTACCTACACAAACTCATGTGTAGATAAAGACAAATATATCCAGATGTTCAGGGCAGCATTCTTTACAATAATAAAAAAAAAAGTGGTAATAACCCTAAATATACATTGTTATGGAATTGTTAATCATTTGTGATACAGTCCTAGTTTACAGTTTAATGTAATATCACCAGGAAAAATTTATACTTTTGATTTGCAAAGTCACCTCCACCTCTGCTTCCACCCACTCAAATTTCTCTAAACCCAAATGCAATAAGGCAGAGAACACACTAATATGTTAATATTATAGGGAGATAAGCGAACAGCTTTTACTTTTGAGTTTTAATATGATTTCACTTCATGTTCTTGATGCAGGCCATTTTTTCCTACATAGAAATAATATTTCGGTAGGCACTACTATATAGCTAACGGTATTCATCATTACCATTAAAATGTATATAAAATTCTAATGCTCTTAAAATCAGTATAATATGAAATTACATTTTGATGATTAAAAGCTTAGTTGCCAGGCTTCCCTGGTGGCGCAGTGGTTGAGAGTCCGCCTGCCGATGCAGGGGACACGGGTTCGTGTCCCGGTCTGGGAGGATCCCACATGCCGCAGAGCGGCTGGGCCCGTGAGCCATGGCCGCTGAGCCTGCGCGTCCGGAGCCTGTGCTCCGCAACGGGAGAGGCCACAACAGTGAGGGGCCAGCGTGCCGCAAAAAAAAAAAAAGCTTAGTTGCCTTCATTGGAATGATGACCTTTCTTCTTTTTTGAATCCTAAAGCAAGAACTTTTCCCAACATAGCAAATAATTTTTTTCATATATCTTACTTTGTTATATTTAAACATTAGAGAAAATCATGTTAAACTTGTATTCTAGACATAAGACATGTGAAGTAGGTACCAGCAAAATCCAAATCCACAGTATTTTAAAATACAAAATTTATATTAAAATCACTTGAATTATTTTCCAAATTGGTTTCCCTTTGAAATAAGCTTGTTTGTAACCATCATCAGTATTTAAAGCACACTGAGCAAATTGCATTAATAATTTATAGAGCAAAAGGTGATACAAATAGGAAAAGTAGTGGGTTTTTCTTTTTTTTTCTATTGGAAGCATGTGAAAGTGATATGAAGTTGATATTAAAAGTATTTGTGAACTTTGTTAGAAAAGTTTTTTTCAATAGAAATTTTAGAAGATCTTGATGTGTACCTTTTAGCATGTTTGCTTAGAACAGAAATCTGAAAAATATTATTCTAAGACCTGCCTTGTGTTTCCTATGACTTATTATAAAATTACAACATTATAAAATAAGTATTTTTCAAAGGGAATTAACAACAAACAAAAGATAGAGTTCAATCCCTTGAAAGTACACTGAATTGAGAAGTGATGACCTAGTGTAACTGTGCAGGATCCTATGGGGCCTTCCCGGGACAGACTACCACCGCCCCTTATGATGTCTTACACCTGCCTCTTGTCTGTAGAAAAACTTCAGCCAAAAATAAATTTAATCAGAGAAGTAAGAAAATGCAGAAAGAAAGGAAAACTGTCAAGCAAGACAAAATAATATCAGTTTAGCCATTAAACAAAGTCAAGGAAGGACCTTTAGTTCTTCCTCAAGGGCTAGAGATAATATTCCGAGCCATGTCCTTTGAGCTGTTTTGCAGATACTGAAAGCCCCACCAGGTGGAAGAAGTTGACTGTTTGCTGACCACAACCCCATAGACCCCAGACCGGTTGGAACCAGAAGGACTAGCTGACCAGAAATTTGTGGCTCAGATCACAAGCAAGACATCATGGCTACTTGGAACCACATGATCAAGACAATCATCTCTAAAAATAAGAGATTACCCCCTTCCCAGGAGGTAACCCTTTCCTCTTTTCCCTATATAATCTCTGAACAAAACCTGGGGAGTTGGGGAATTGGTTTTCTTAGACAAAAGTCCACCTTCTCCCCAGGATTGAAGGTTTCCTCAATAGTTATCTTTCATTTTACCCAATACTTGTCTCTCAGTATTGGATTCTTCAGCGACAAGCAGCCCAACCTGAGTTTGGTTACACTAGGTTTGCTGCTGCATAGTTAGCACTTTCCTCAGAACCTCTACTGCCAAGCATTGTCCATGACAATGGGTGCTAATGGAATTGAACTTGAATTAGGGTTCCCATTTCAAATCACCAATTGTCCCATCTGTGCCCCCCAAACTGCCCATGCTGCTGGTCAAGAAAATATGGAGACAAATAAACATCAAGTTCTGAAATGCATAAGGGTTAAGAGTTCCACAGCTGGCAATAGAAACCCCACTTTTTTTAGTAACAAAAGAATAAAAGCAAACACAAATAAAATTTAATTCTGTCTTAATATTTTAATAATTGCAAATTTGAGGCTAGACAATGATACTCTCATTTATAAAGCTTAGAAGCTGAATGAGGTAGTTAGGAACATATCTAAAGGTGACCCCTGAAAGAAGAAGACAGGAGGGAAGAAAAGAACACAGGAGGGGCAGGGGTGAAATCTGCTTTACAGTGTTGCCCAAGGTCAGCCCTGAGGGAAGGTAAGTCATCTGTGTCTGTACTGCCACTTAAATGTCTGTTTCTGTTCTCACTATGGCCTGTCAGGCTCACCATATAACTCAATAGAGTCAGGTCTTAAAACAAGGAAGTAATATTCTACCCAAGCAATTCTAAACTGAACTGAATTAATCTGACCCGAGAAAGCAGATCTTTCAGAGGCTTCAGTGTGAAGGATGGGATTCTTCATCATGCCTGTGCCTTCTTCAAGGCTTCACATTCCTGTCCCATGGCATGTGATTGCAATGGAATGCCTAGAAGAGATGGGCTCTAGGAAAGATGTGAGAGGATTCTGGAACTGTCAATAGAAAGGGAGAAAGAAAGAACTTCTTTATAAAGGAGGTTAGTTCGCCCTAAGGGAAGGACACGTAATTAAATTGACTTTCTTTTCTCTTTACACACACCCTTGTGAGAGTACTTATGAAATGGAGGAAGGAAAAGGCAAGAGTTTGAATATTTAATGCCGATGCTGGCAAACCAGCCCTTACTAATCAAACTAACTAGATACGTATAATAGATATGTGTTGGTCTAATCTTATGCATGTTCAAAATAGAACCTGTTGTTTCTTGTTTGTTTTTTTTGTTTGTTTTCTTTTTGTTTTTGCGGTACGCAGGCCTCTCACTGTTGTGGCTTCTCCCGTTGCGGAGCACAGGCTCTGGACGCGCAGGCTCAGCGGCCATGGCTCACGGGCCCAGCTGCTCCACGGCATGTGGGATCCGCCCGGACCGGGGCACGAACCCGTGTCCCCTGCATGGGCAGGTGGACTCTCAACCAGGTGCCACCAGGAAGCCCAGAACCTGTTTTTAAACAGGTCATTCCAACTAAGAAACAGATAACTGAAGCGGGTACAATAAGCTTACTGTGAAACAATGTTATTAGTTGCCAAATCAAGAATTAATGTGACTAAAATATTCTCTGATGGAAAGTGTTTTGATACTGAGGATTAATTATTTCTTCCAGAAAGTCCATATGCCACAAATAGCCTTTTCTGAGGAACCAACTAATTTAAATAGAAGAGATATTTTATCCTACAGACAAGGATTTAATTTCCAAGAACAGGGCATCTAAAGTGAGCTATATTAGCTTTCCTTTATATCATCTCCTACCCCTTCTTCCGGTCTCAAAGAAAAAAACATTCTTGAACCTTCCCTGTCTTGTCTCCTGTAGGAATTTAATTTATTTTTTTGTTTCTTTTTTCTTCACTTTCTCTCTACTGACTTTATATCCTTACTCTGTGAAGGGGCTTCTCTAACCCTAACTAAAATCGAACTTTACCCCTCAAGATTAAAAAATGTTATCTTTATTTCCTTTCACTGATAAATGTCTTAAAATCTAAAATCACTCTTCAGCTTTCTGTTTCCCATTTAGCCCTCTGTCCAAGCCCATGTCTATGCAAATCTACTAAACCTCTTCTTTTAAAATCCATCCATGACCTAATAATAACAAAGTCCATCAGCTCCTACCTTATTCTCTTATTAATCACTTTATGGGTTTGCTATTGGTAGTCAGTTTAACTGCTTTGTCTCCTATGACACTGTTATTACTCTAATTTATCCCATTATTTTTTTACAATTAATATTCTCTCTAAACTTGTTTTACTCCACCTACTCTTAAAGTTATATCCCAGTCATTTTCACTCCACTTTTATTCCCTATTGATGTTCATTTATGTGTGACCTAATTCTTGCCAGAGCTTCATACATCCATATATTCAGCTTTAGCTTCTAATCGGATACTTGGATGTAAAATTTTCACATTCTTCCATAACATCTCTATGTGAGAGTATGTGTTAGTATGTAAAAGCATAACATCAAAAGCCAGATTCATTATCCTTACTTTTACTGTTCCAAGGGAAAAAAATACAACACCCTCACGCTTCAACAGATTGGATTATTTACCATTCTTTATAATTTCCCTACATAATGTCCAATAGTTCACTATTTCTTTGCATTTGCCTGCCTCACCTTTGTGCCTGGAAAGAACAACTTTATATTTTTATTAAATTATACCCAACTCACTCTTAAAGATATAATTTAACTATCATATCCCCTTAACATCATTTTCTCTGGGCTCTAAGTTCCTCATGGACAGAAATTGTGACTGTTGGCTTATTCTGAATCTAAGGATGTACACAGTGCCTGGCTCCAGACAGGTGCTCATATACCTGTCCCATTCACTTTCCCACCCTTCTTCATTTTCATTCTGATGTTTATAATATTTTGAGCTATAGTACTATCTGTACATGCACATTTCCATGTTAAACTCCATGAGATAAACTATGTACCTTTGTTTATATCTCAATCTGTACCATGGACAGTTCTTGGCAGGTCTGTGGTACTCTGTAAATGTTGTATGTAAAAGTGACATATTTTAATCTCCTTTTTTCCCCTCAAGATATTGAAGAAGTAGGGTGCAGCCTGTGTACAGGAGGTTAAAAAAAAAAAGGAAGGTGAGGGCATGAGAGGATGTTCTTGTAGGGGTCGGTCGACCATACTTATAGTCTGTTCTATTAGGTAGGAGGAATAGAGTCGGGAGCTAGTATGTGACCACCCATATCATTCATGGGCATAGAGTAGAATAATATACCTCATTGAATGGGGAAAGAAGAATACTAAGAAACAGAGAATCTCCATAGTTGTTGTTTTAGTTTTCTTGGATGCCTTCTCAAGAGCCCTGAGAAAATTGAACACTGTATATAATATACCATTGAGCACAAAATTTGCCCAGACACACACACACACACACACACACACACACACACACACACACACACACACACACATACACAGAGTCAATATCAGCACACCTGGTATATGCCATTTGGATATGTTCACACTAGAGGTAAATTGTGTTACTGCTATGAAAGATTGAACACTGTCTGCCAATCAGCGTTCTAGTCTTGCCTATGATTCTAGTTATGTGGCTCTGGGAATTCCACTTAATCTCTCGGCCATAAGTGTTTTTAGTTAAATAATGAGATAGATAAATGTTAATAATCTGTGTTCCTAAAATTTTTTCATGTATATAGAATCGTATGGAACTTAAATCTCTTTATAGATTCCAAATGTCAAAGAATGAATTTTTTTTTCTTGGTGGTTTGAACCATTCTGTAAAATCATTCTCCAAAGCTTTCACAACCTCTGACAGAGCACAACTACCAGTTTACAGAAAAAATGATGAGTAAGATAGAAACATCCTTCTGCACCCTCCACCTGCCACCTCCACCACCGGCACCACACACATCCATACAGACACACTGCTCTTTCGAAAGAGGAAGGAATGAGATATTTAAAAACAATCTTACCAAAATAATTTTTAAATATTTTTATATTTCATTATAAATTCATCTAAATGACAGTTGGGACTTTTAAATACAGGATTTCTATATTGCTTTCTTCCTGTTAATTTTATAATAATAAAAAGAGAATTTAGGGCAAAGCATGAGAAGCAGCAGAAAAGCAAGGCGGTTGCATGCAATTTCCAGCTCCTGAGTCATTCCACTCTTTAGCACAGCTAATGTCACATGATGAAAAATACTTTTAAATGTGAGCATCTTACACAACATCAACTATTTTAAATGGCCACAGTCCTATCATCACAAATCCACCACAATCTAAGAAAAATTCATTTTCTCAGCAATTAATTTGTTTTCAGTTTACTCCTCACATCCATACTGGAGGGAGGGGGCAGGGTCTGTACCATCATTCCAAGTCTACTAAGCACATTACATAAATCTTCCACTCATGTGGGAGAAATGACTTACATATTTTTCCTAAAAGGGAAAAAAGCATAAATAATCTGTACCATCATTACTGGCAGGAATTGTTCAGAAGGCCTTTGGGCTCAAGATGTTGGCGTGCCTCGGAAGCTGCTATCAGAAGGCTCAGCCCTGGGCTTTGGCAAAGGAACTGCCATGTTAATCTGCTTCATTACATTTCTACAATTTGTTCACCCCATTAAGGAGCAGTGTTTGCCTTGTGAAAGGAAGATCTATCCTTCACTTTGAAAGCTTTACCTTCAAAAGGTATACAAATATGGCCACAGACAGACACTAAAGGCCAGAAAGCCAAAGAAATATTAAAATACAGCATGTCAGAGTCAGAGCTCATTTCAGTCTAAGAAGATTTAAAGATGCAGAACAGCCAGAATTACAGCTTTTTAATCTCTTAGATCCAAATCTAAGCTCACAAAGCACACATTTTAAATGTCATCATTAACATAAATAACAATTCATTGAAAGGTCAAAGATAGAATCATGTTGGCTTACCTGAAATAAAGGAAATTGTAAATCATAGATCAGAATCCACGTATGTGTTAAATACAATATTCTCCAACACAGTTATTCAGAATTCCCACTAGAGCAGAAAGTAAAATCTCACGTGTTCCATCCTCACTGAAGGGGAAAAAACAAGAAAGAACGACCGCAGCATCCTCTCTGTTTCTGCCTTAGCTTTCTGTTCTGACACATACTCAATGGTACCCACTGTCTGTTAGAAAGCAGCATGCTAAATTTAAAAAATAAATAAATAAATATAAGGCAGCATCTTACATGACAGCTCCATCTCCTGGCCAAAAGTGGAATTATTTTCATTAATGATCCCTTGGCAATGCCACATCTAGTAAGTTTGATGTGGTTATAGCCCATAATTTCACTGTATTTGAAATCAACTACCTTAATTAATTGTAAAGTAAACATTTCAGAAGGATTAGCGTATGATTTTTTCTTAATTTGTAGTCCTACTTTGGGATTTACTTCAATTTACTTACATTGTATTTAAATTAAATGGAACCTTGTCATAGCATTATTAAAAATTTACTGCTTACCTAAAAACTTATTTAACTTTATTTGCCATCTGCAAAAATAATATATATCTCCTACAAAATAATTTTGGATGTCAAATT
Source organism: Phocoena phocoena (assembly GCF_963924675.1). Classification (NCBI taxonomy): domain Eukaryota; kingdom Metazoa; phylum Chordata; class Mammalia; order Artiodactyla; family Phocoenidae; genus Phocoena; species Phocoena phocoena. The sequence continues at coordinate 48,584,076 of NC_089225.1, read as the reverse complement.
TATATTTCTTGAACACCACTTTGTGGAGATATATAGGTTTTTGCTACTAGAGAAATTCGGCATTATGTTGTTGTTATTAATGTTATTTGGGGGTGTTAAAGGATTGAAGTTAATGCAGGACAATGAAATTAATAAAAGGCAAACTAGAAGATCTTTAGTTGACTCAAGCTTTTTAAGATATTTCAAAATATACAAATATCAAATTACATGCTACATGAAATTTGATAATTGTAGTACCCTATAGTGTGTAGTTATATCTTATTAGAAGGATAAGAGAAAAATTAAATTATTATAAGAATGCATTTAGTAAATAACATCAGTTATACTGAGCATATTATGTGCTCAATATGTATTCGTTTATTTTTTCTATGGTTAATTGTGAAGTCCTGGTTAATTGTTAAATTTTGAAATAAATATATAGATTGTCCTTCTTCAACATTTTCACAATACCATTTAAATTTGAAGACATATGTATGAACTAAAGTTCTCCCTACTAGTCTGATATTCCGAAGCCTTTCACTCGCTGCCACTGCAGAAACACTGTGACGCTGTCCGAGGTGCTGAAAACCACTTTCAGAACTCAAAGGTTCTAGGTCTTAAACTGGTCTGAAATGTTGTCTTTGTAATATTTCACATAAATTTTATTTTTAACAGTACTATATAATTCAGAATAAGTGACAGTATCTAAGATACAAATGTCTAAGTAATTTTTTATCCACAGAATATATAGTATACATATTGACCAGAAGCCATAATGCAGATGAATCTATTCAATAAAAATATGATTATAAGTCACACTTTCTTTGGATCCTCCACATAATATTTAATTTTATTCTTGATGATGTTATATTATGCAGATTGTTCCAGCATAAGTTCCCACATTGAATAGATGAAGTTACTTAAGTCTACTCTTCAGTAATTCGCTCAGAGTTAATTAATAAGCAAGTCAGAAGAACAAACCTAGTTCTCTAAATTTTACCTTACTTCTATTTCTATAATATCATTAAGGTATATTTGTATTATTTTAAAAATACATAATAACATTGCACAACTAAAAAATTAAAGTGACTTGGCAGATCAAATTATTTAAATATGTACACTCAAACTATTCCCTCTCATAAGTTTCCTGCAAAAACAGGATACTGTTATAATCCCTCAGGGCACATAAGTTATGATAATTTCTCTTCAATTTTTCAGCAAAGCACTCCTAATGGTCAAAAAAGATTGAACTCATAAGATTAGAATCTGAGATGTCACAAACATGAAATATCACTGAAGCTTCACTTTATCTTTAAAATCATGGAAACTTTATAATAATTTATGTAACATTTAAACACTTTTCTTAAAACATCAATTATTATACCATTATTCTGAATGTAAATTTTACCCTTTAGGAAGATGTGCCTAACTTATCTTGGGATTTTATGGATCTCCAGGCATGCCACCACATGCTCCTGGGGACACAATACCCCCAGCGTGAGGACTATGAGATTATGGGACATAAAATTAATTTATCTCGGCAAATAGGTAATTACTTAAAAGTTTTTTTTCATGTATTCCTTTCCAGCATAAAATTTCAGGTTTGACTAATCACAAAACTAGGAGTCCAATATTAATAAGTGATACCTTAAAAAATTATAAAATATATTTGCATTCTTCATTTTTAGTGTGCTCTGTAAAAGTCACTGTGGCAAATTGTAAATATTGTCACAATCCTTTTCTCCTCCTCATGTTCATGTCTTTTGCAATGTGAGTACCATTAAGAGATGGAGACTATTTTTTCATCTTTTTTTTTAACATCTTTATTGGAGTATAATTGCTTTACAATGGTGTGTTAGTTTCTGCTTTATAACAAAGTGAATCAGTAATACATATACATATGTTCCCATATCTCTTCCCTCTTGCATCTCCCTCCCTCCCACCCTCCCTATCCCACCTCTCTAGGTGGTCACAAAGCACCAAGCTGATCTCCCTGTGCTATGCGGCTGCTTCCCACTAGCTATCTATTTTACATTTGGTAGTGTATATATGTCCATGCCACTCTCTCACTTTGTCCCAGCTTACCCTTCTCCCTCCCGATATCCTCAAGTCCATTCTTTAGTAGGTCTGTGTCTTTATTCCCATCTTGCCCCTAGGTGCTTCATGACCTTTTTTTTTTTTTCTCTTAGATTCCATATATATGTGTTAGCATACAGTATTTGTTTCTCTCTTTCTGACTTAACTTCACTCCATATGACAGACTCCAGGTCCATCAACCTCACTACAAATAACTCAATTTCGTTTCTTTTTATGGCTGAGTAATATTCCATTGTATATATGTGCCACATCTTCTTTATCCATTCATCTGTTGATGGACACTTAGGTTGCTTCCATGTCCTGGCTATTGTAAACAGAGCTGCAATGAACATTGTGGTACATGACTCTTTTTGAATTATGGTTTTCTCAGGGTATATGCCCAGTAGTGGGATTGCTGGGTCATATGGTAGTTCTAGTTTTAGTTTTTTAAGGAACTCCATACTTTCTCCATAGTGGCTGTATCAATTTACATTACCACCAACAGTGCAAGAGGGTTCCCTTTTCTCCACACCCTCTCCAGCATTTATTGCTTGTAGATTTTTTGATGATGGCCATTCTGACCGGTATGAGATATCTCATTGTAGTTTTGATCTGCATTTCTCTAATGATTAATGATGTTGAGCATCCTTTCATGTGTTTGTTGGCAATCTGTATATTGTCTTTGGAGAAATGTCTATTTAGATCTTCTGCCCATTTCTGGATTCCTATACACTAATGATGAAAAATCTGAAAGTGAAATTAAGGAAACACTCCAATTTACCATTGCAACAAAAAGAATAAAATATCTAGGAATAAACCTACCTGAGACAAAAGACCTGTATGCAGAAAATTATAAGACACTGATGAAAGAAATTAAAGGTGATACAAATAGATAGAGAGATATACCATGTTCTTAGATTGGAAGAACTGACATTGTGAAAATGACTCTACTACCCAAAGCAATCTACAGATCGAGTGCAATCTCTATCAAACTACCACTGGCATTTTTCACAGAACTAGAACAAAAAATTTCACAATTTATATGGAAACACAAAAGACCTCGAACAGCCAAAGCGATCTTGAGAAAGAAAAACGGAGATGGAGGAATCAGGCTCCCTGACTTCAGACTATACTACAAAGATACAATAATCAAGGCAGTATGGTACTTGCACAAAAACAGAAAGATAGATCAATGGAACAGGATAGAAAGCCCAGAGATAAACCCACGCACATATGGTCACCTTATCTTTGATAAAGGAGGCAAGAATATACAGTGGAGAAAAGACAGCCTCTTCAATAAGTGGTGCTGGGAAAACTGGACAGGTACATGTAAAAGTATGAAATTAGAACACTCCCTAACACCATACACAAAAATAAACTCAAAATGGATTAAAGACCTAAATGTAAGGCCAGACACTATCAAACTCTTAGCCGAAAACATAGGCAGAACACTCTATGACATAAATCACAGCAAGATCCTTTTTGACCCACCTCCTAGAGAAATGGAAATAAAAACAAAAATAAACAAATGGGACCTAATGAAAGTTAAAAGCTTTTGCAGAGCAAAGGAAACCATAAACAAGATGAAAAGACAACCCTCAGAATGGGAGAAAATATTTGCAACTGACAAAGGATTAATCTCCAAAATGTTTTCTTTTATCTGAGCTGATCTCATGATTTGGCAATAAAATGTAATGAAAGTGACATTGTTCTAGTGTAATCTTCGAAATTTCTTTCATACTTCTGCTTCCTCTCTTAGCGCCCTCTCTGACCACCATATGAACAAGTCTGCACCTGCCTAGCGGAAGACGTGAGACCACATGGAGCAGAGACAGTTTCCCAGTTGTGAATTTCTAAGAACAGCTAGTCCCAAGCTGACCTGGCAGCTGATGCAAGTGAATTAGCAAATCCAGCCTAAGATCAATTGAGTCTAGCCAGGATCAGCCAAACCAAAACAACGATGAACTAACTAAATGTTTGTTTGCATTAGATCCAATTTCTTCATGTTCAATCCAATGGTGCATTTGCAATTATAGTATTAAAAAGCATTTGAAACATTTGCTTACTTCCTTCTTCTTGAAATATTTTCTCCCCTTGCTTTTGCTTGGCAGCATCCTATAATGTAGTTCATCTATATATGGCTGCTTCTTCTCTTTGTCCTTTGCTGATTTCCCCTCCATTTTCCTAGCTCTGAACATTGACAGGCTCCAGAAAACAATCTCTGACAGCTCCCAAATTATTGTTCTAGCTTGGCTCCTGAACTCCAGACTTAGTATATTCAAATGTCATTCATCATTTTCATGCCCTTTTAACTTAACATGTAAAAATGAGCTTCTCCATCTCCAGTTAATAGCAATTCCATCTTTTCAATTACTTAGACCAAAACTTTATGTCACCTTTGACTCTTACTTTCATATTCCACGTTATCAGTTTGTGAGTACTGTTAACTTCAAAATGTATCCAGAATCTAATTCACTACATCACTAGTTTATCTTGACATAAGCTAGCATCATTTCTATTTTGTATTTATGCAATTCTTCTTATTTCTTTCTCTACCTCTTCTTTTGCCTTTGCTACAATCTCTTCTTAACACAGAAACTAGAGTAATCCTACTAAACTGTAAGTCGTACAATGTACTCTTCTCAAATTTTTCCAGTGGCCACCATTCTCCCTCAGAATAAAGCCAAGGACAGTCTAATAGGCCTCTTTACTACTCTGATTTATTTTCTAGTTACCCTTGCCTTCACTCACTCTACTCCAACCTTTCTGGTTTTGTTGCAGTTAAACATGGCAGCAATTCTCCTTCAGGAAATTCCCATCTTTTGATCTCCTTGCCTGGAATACTCTTACATGGGCTCCTCATAGCTCACTCCCTCTCTTTCTGGGTCATGACTCAGAGCCATTTCCTCAGTGAGGCTAGCCCTGACCCCTAACAGTACACCCTAACCCTTCTTCTGTTTTTATTTTTCCCTGCAGCTGACATACTATACATTTTGTTTACTGTTGCCTCTTCTATGGAAAACGTAAACTCCATGAAGGCAGAGATGTTTGTTTCATTCACTGCTATAAACCTGGTTCATAAAACAGTACTTGGAACATAAAAGCTGCCCAAATAATGAATGAATATCTTAGACACAGAATATGCATTTTTATTAATACATCATGGAAATGTTATTTATATTTATGTGTGAATTTCTATGTTCTTATGAATATGTCTGTCACAGAGTGTGAAATCAATGAGGTAAATAGCATGTTCTTTGATTAAACTATCATCCAGGATCTAAACAGAAAGTTGGAAATATAGTGGGTATTCAATAAATAAATTGAGTTAATTACATAAATGTTGAAATTAGACCACTAAGCTTTTGAATTATTTTCCATAAGTTCTGAAAAAAATCTTGCTAAAATATCATTGAACAACTCATTTCATGTTAGCATGCTTTCCCAGACTTTGAAGGAGACCTTGAACTGACTTTGAAAAGACTATTATAACTTTATTTTTTATTAAAAAATGTTTATTCTCATCTAGAATAGTTTTAGCTACTTAAAAATAAGTTGTAAAAATATAAGCAATGTTTCCCATGGTGTGTGTGTGTGTGTGTGTGTATCTATACCTATCTGTCTGAGAGAATATATACACATGTATGTTCTTAAATCAACTTGAGTTGATGTTCATTTGGCTAACAACAACAAAGAAACAACACATAATTTCTTAATGATATATCTCTCTGGCACTGCTTTAATCATAAAATCCACAGTTTTATTTTGGCGGCTTGATTTTTAAAATTACTTTAAATTTTACGGGATAAAACAAGTGTGGAGGTTAATTTTATGTGTCAGTTTAACTGGCCACAAGGAGCCCAGATTGAACATTATTTATGGGTGTATCTGTTAGGGTTCTGGATGAAATTAGCATTTGAATTGGTGGACTCAGTAGAGCAGATTGTCCTCCTCAAAGTGGGTGGGCAACATTCAATCTGTTGAGAGTCTAAATAGAACAAAAGGTGAAGGAAGAAGGAATTCCTCCCTTTTTAAAAAATGCCTCCCTGCTTGAGCTAAGACAGCTTTTCTCATCTTTTTCTGCTCTCAACTGAGATTTTCACTTTCGGCTCCTTTGGTTCTTAGGCCTTAGGACTCAGACTGAAGTACTTCACTGGCTTTTCTGGGTCTCCAGCTTTACATGTGTGTATAATATTTTTTACATTTATATATTATATACTTTATATTTAAATATATAGTACATTGTATATAAAATATTTATATATTATACTATATAATTATATGTATTATATATGATATATTATGTAGCTCCTATATATAATATTGTTTTAATAATATGTTATAATATCATATATATATGTACACATACATGTTCTGTTTCTCAGAAAAACCCTAATACAGTAGGTAAGTCTTATTTCACTCCGTTAAGTTGCAGACATCAATTAAGATTTAATTTTGTCACTCTTTACCACTTCTCACTCACTCAATTTTTTTAAACATCTGTCCAATTCAAGAAGTAAAGGAAGACTAAGAAGACTAAGAGTCTAGTTTGTACAGAATATTTGTTTATATTTTTCTCGCATCACTTTTTCCCATGTAAAATATCCACTTTGAAGAAATGCAACCAAGCAGACTATTGAAAAAAACAATTTACTTTATATAGTTTTAGTCAGGACAGTTTTAAAAAGTTGAGCTCCATATCTAATGTTTCTCTTGTAGCATTATCATTAGGGCATCACAGACCTTCAAGCTAGAAAAGGTAGAGACTTTTTCACACCATGTTCAAAGACTTCTAATACTGATGAAAAGGGTAGCTTATCACACTAATCTCAATTAGTGTGAACTGACATTTACTAGTATGTTATCAAATGATAGATGAATAAATAAAGGGGAGATAAAAATTAGGCTGGCAAAAGCATATAATTTCCATAAACAAAAATCTGATAGAATATTTGCCACAAACTTTTGAAAAAGGGGGTATTACAAATAATTTAGCAATAGCTAAAGTTTATTGAGTACTTTTTATGTGCCAAGCAGTGTGCCAAGCACTTTGCATAGATCATCTCATTAAATTACCACAGCAGGCCTGTGAACTAGGTTTTCTTTTTTTCCCTAATAAAGATGAAGAAAATAAAGCTAAAAATCTCTCAGCTGGCAAAAGATGTTTCTTGAACTCCAACTCAGACCTCAATTCTCAATGTTTGGGTTCCATTTGAATCCTTCTTGAGACTCAGGAGATAGAAACCCTGAGGAAATTATTCCAGCAACCTTTAGAATTTATGTGCTTTTTGTTCTCAGCTCTAGGTCTCATCAGTTACGCAAGCCAAAAAAGCAAGATGGAGGTGGGAAAGAAGGATAATCTTCAGCTGTGTTTCTCCTTACTACTGTATTTTACAGCCGGTAATGGGTTTATAATAGATGGAAGGACTAACACAGAAAGACAGGAAAAGAAACAGAAGCAAGAGTGATTAAAGAAAATAAATCATCAAGAGATTAATGAGCAGGAGAAGAGGGCAGAGTGGTAAAAGAAGAGAAGTACAGGACCCCTGGAATTCTGCGAAAGACTCGTCTCTTCTTAGAAGATAGTTCTCTGAAAGAGTGCAGCTTTCCATGATCCACTGAACAATGAGAAGTTTTCATATGTGCTAAAAGCCTCACATGATCCTGTTGGTGACACTAGAAATACATAAATTCTGGTGGGTGGCTCCCTGCTGACAGTAAGGAAAGTATAATCAGGTTGTCCTGACATCCCTAATCAGAAGGTGTGCTTTTGTCCTGAAGCAAAAACTCAGCCAACACGATGAAGAACCATTTAGACATGATGACACCCTCCAAACCCTAAGCCAAAGCATGGTTACTTGGTGCCTACAAAAATCCTCTGATAGGCAGAAGACTGACCATAAACTCCAAATCCTTCTTTGTGGTTCTTATAGTAGCCATTTCACAGTGCTTTTTTCCCCAAGCTTATCATTATTATTTCTACTAATAATGGTAATTATCAGCTCAAAATTTTTATTAAAAACTGCATTTGATAAATTCTTAGTTTTATTTTCTGACAAATTCACCTCTCAGTGGGGCAAATAACACAAGGTAGAGAACTACAATTAATTAAGTTCAATAACAAATTTTAGAAAGAACTCACTTGGATGATGGGACAGAGTGGAGAGATCAGAGACGATTAGAATTCTGTAGGCTTCGTTGGGCAGAGAGCCCTGCTACTCATCTGTATAAAGCATGAAGGCTGAACTAGGGAAGGGTAGGCAAGAGAAGCTTTAATTACTAGAAACAGTCCTCTCCCTTACTGAATTTACTACACTGCAACAAGTTACAGGGACCAGAGTCAAATAAGAAAATTCCAGCACGGCAAGTAAGAAAAGTGAATTCAGAGTGATGGGGCCTAAAAGATGCTAATTGTTTTAGGGATGGAGTGGGCAGAAGATGATGAAGTCTGGAGAAATTTCTGAGTGTCTCCAGGTTCACCTTACAGTGGGGATAAGTACTCTCTGGTAAGATGCTGGAGATGAGAGATGTACTGCACATCTTTTCCCTTGACCCATGCTCATCACAGTGTGATGTACCAATTACTTCTAAAGTTACCTCTATCACACTGTATTTCACTGGGAAGGTGCTTTCTTGAGTTAGGCAAATCACTGACTCATAGAAGATAAGAGATGTCAGGAATAGAAAGAACATCTAGAAATTAAACGCTACAGAATTAACAACTTTGCCACCTAAGCAACACATAGTGTTCCTCCAGCATCCTGCATCATTGGATAATGCACATAAACCCAGTAGACAGCCAGCACATTCTTTCCTTGTATTTGTCTACAGTGCGTATCTCTTTGTTCTAAAAATTAACTGGAAACAGAGTTCTCTGGGAAGACAAACATTGTTTTAGACATGTAGTCAGTCACTGAGATGCTAAAGTAGAAAGGAGTATTAAAATCAGAGTAGTAGTTTAAATTGTCCTTTGAAGGAGCCAAGCAACACCACCAAAATCCGAGATAAACAGTGTAAGGTCAGTGTTGGAGGAAGGGGTATAGAGGCCCTTGAATAGGCCAGTCAGGTATGCTCAGCAACTGCGTGGGTATAATATCATAACTGTTCTTCAAACCAGCTAGGGTCAGTTAGTGACACAGGCTGCGTTCAAGAAAATGATCTCAAAGGAAAGTTATCAGGCTTCAAAAGAGTTTTACCAGTTAGTTGATCTTACTACTTAAGCAGGACCAGTTACCTGGAAAAATATGAATGGAAAGAGTTTTTCCTGGGGGAGTAAAATCCTCTTAGCCTATTGGAGTCATCAGTACTTCCAAGCCAGCCTGTAGAGCAGAAGTCAAGAGGATTTTTAGGTAAGGAAGGTTTTGGTTCTAGTCAAGGCTATAGGAAACTCTGGCTTCTTAAGATCAGTAATTGTGACAAACAGTGGGGAAATTAGCAGTTAACCCATCATCAGTAACTAGAAAACCCTAGAAATGACCAGGATATATTGATTTAACCAGGATCTTTCAGAGCAAATACTTCATCTAGCCTTCTCCATGTTTTGTGGTCATGTACACAAGAGGGTCCTATTTTACTGCCAGGAGTGGCATGAAATTCTCATCTTGATCATTACCTTTTCACCCACTGAGGTCTGTAGAAGATGTGGGAGAAAAATGTCTGCATATTTGGAGACATTTAACACTTCTCCTTCTTAGATAAAAGGTGAATAGGGACTGAACAAGGAGAAGTTTCCATATACGGCTATGAACATGAAGGGGCAAAATTGTCAGATACAGCATATTAAACCATTTTTATAGCAAAGATTGAATTCACATTATCATGAACAAAGGGAGCAGATGAGGATGGTGAACCAAAAGTAAAAGATATGAATGTGGAGATACAAAGTGAACCTATACATGTGGAAGATAAAGCTGTCAGAGGATATCAAGTGCTCAGATTCTTTATGTTCCCCAGGAATGGTGGGCAGGGTTATTAGAGGAGTGGACAAAAAGAGGAACAAACACTTGCAGATGAGAGAGTCTAGTGATGATATATAGTATTTAAACAATTATGAAGAAGGCAGGTGATATGGAAAGGTGAATAATGCAGAGGAATTGTCAATAGATTCACAAGTAACTCGGGTGAAGAGGAAGGACTCAAATCTCTAAGTTCTACCTGCTTTTACCATTATGCTTTTGGTCAATATAATAGAGAACTTAATAACAGCTATATGACAATGGAAAGAGCTTCTTGGAGACAGGAATTTCTCTGAGTTCCACAGAATTTGAACATCTGTCAGAAATGCTGTCAAATGGATTTTTGTACTGATGTAGGAATAGCTGGTTTCTATAACCCACTTTGGCTCTTAAATAACAAGACGTTGTTACCAGGGCATATATCTAAACACCTCTCTTGCTTTAGAGATCAGGAAACCAATTTATACCTCAGATTTACATTTCAGAAAAGACAGATGACTAAACAAAGATATCACTTCAAGAGAGAACTAGAAGCCCTCTCACCTACCTCATCCCCCAACCAGTTTCCTTTCCACTAAACCAAACAGTCCTTCACCATGGAAAGGATGTGCAGTTCCTCATGAGAATTATAGCAAAAGTGGTCTCATTTCTTTTTGCTGCTCCATGTGGAAGCATTCTATGTATTTCCAAAAGAGAAGGCAACTACGAAGAGCTGAATTTAGGAAGTGAGTCTCTGACATTTTTCAAACTCCAGGGTAGCAGAGGCAATTCTCTGTGTTCACCAAACCATTTCATTTTCTTCTTTAACACACAGCTAAGTTCCCTGGCAGTTTATAGCACAATGTGATTATAACCAAAACAAAGTAAGCAAGAGTGATGTTCATCTCTTGCAGGCCTGGCCCCTCACTCTTGTCATGTGATCCTTGACAAACTCTTTTATTCCTTGTATCCTGGCCAGGTCCAGAGGATCCAGTGGAGGATTCTGAAGAGCCATTAGATAGATGGAATTTGGTCTTGGGCCATCAATTAGAGTAGTGCCAATCAGGAAATAGAGAATGGTGAGGAAAATCATAGAGCAACACATCCTTCAAAGCATGTGGTATTGACTAAGAAATCAGAATCAAAGAATCTGTTGGCATGGTCCAGTGTTGCTTGAAGTGTGTTTCCTAGAATTTTAGTTTCTCAAGATGCTAATAGATTTCCCCCCCAAAAGGGAAGGTAGTTTCTAGGGTCAAAAATAGTTTAAGTAATGTTGAGTATAATAAGGTATAAGCTGAGATAGTATAACAAAGTTATACGCTGGTTCAAACAGGACAGAAAATTGTCTCTCCCACAAGAATCTAGAGTATGAAAGCAGGCTCTACATTGTAAGGTCATCAGGGACCCATTCTGCTGTTCTGTTCTCCCCTAGGGTATTGTCCTCATCCTCATGTTGAGGTTGGTTGACACTCATGTCCACATTCTGGCCCATGGGAAGAAGCGAGGAAGTGGAGAATGAGCAAATGCAGAAGTTGTACATATACCCCTCAGTTACAATCCACTGGCAAGAACTCAATTGCATCGCCATGTCTAATTTCAATGGAAGGTGTTGGGTGGCCACATTCCCAGGTTAAACTCTATTATTATGGCAAAAGGCAAGAACATATTTGTGGGAGAGGGGAAACTAGCAGTCTATCACACTGGATTAAAAATATTAAAGAAATTATTTCTTTACTAAAGTATTTCTCAAGATACTTAAAGCAGTAATGTCCATTATGATTCTTTAATAGAGATTTTAATAAGAATTTGCCATAACATTGGACTACAAAACCCATTTTTCCTTGGACCATCTCTGGGGATAGTATTCTATAGAACATACAATCAGAAACATTGGCCTATCAAGCTCCTTTAGCTATAAAAGCAGGGACCAATCTAGCTCACTTGCCCTGAAGGGATAAAAAGATCTCTGCAAGAGACTACTACTCTAATCCTCCATCCTCACTTCTAAAGTTCTTTTGGAATAAACTAATGATGTGGAACCTAACATAATAGTTTTTACCCATAGATTCCAAAAGAAAGAAAAACACAAATCAGAATAACTGCAGATAATTTATCTCACATCTCTCAAATTTGTGTATGTGCTTGGAAATAGCATAAAAGGCTTTCTTCAATTGAATTTTTTGAAGGAGAAAAATGTTTTACCCACACATTAAAAAATTATCCACAGACTACAGTCTGTATTTTTAACACTTGTTAGCTAGGAGTCATCCAGCCTTATAAGTTTAGAACACAGTACCAGCAAAGAAGGCTTAAAATATAAGAGTGGGAGATTTGCTATCGGGACAAATTTAATGGCAGTTGTGGTTACACCAACAAAGCTCAGGTTTTCTGCCATGTGCCAATAATTCCAGGTTTCTCTCCTGGTTCTCCATCTAGCACTCTGATTGCTCTTTTGCTTTCCTCCTACTGTCTGATCAGACACAGTATTTTAACTGTAAAGAGTATTATGGTTAATTTGTGAATAATGATAATGGGCTAAAAGTTGCAAATGGTTACTTTTTTTTTTTTTTTTTTTTTTTGCGGTACGCGGGCCTCTCACTGCTGTGGCCTCTCCCGTTGCAGAGCACAGGCTCCGGACGCGCAGGCTCAGTGGCCATGGCTCACAGGCCCAGCCGCTCTGCGACATGTGGGATCCTCCCGGACCGGGGCACGTACCCGCGTCCCCTGCATCGGCAGGCGGACTCTCAACCACTGTGCCACCAGGGAAGCCCACAAATGGTTACTTTTTTATATAATTTAATGTGAATCTGAGATTGTCTCCAAAATAGTATGAGTCCCATTAACTTTCATTCAGAGAGCCTTTCTTAAGAGGGAAGAAAGTTAGATTTATAGTTCGTATGTTGGTAATAGAATTATGGGATTGGGTCTCAAGTGTGAACAGCATTATTTTGAAGCAGAAAAATACTGCATGCCTCTGTTCTAATCATAAGCAATTGTGTTTCTCAATAATTTTTACTAAGCACAGAACTAATCATAACTGTCCCTTGCTAGAAAATATTCAGTGGCTCACTTCTGTCCAGGGATGAAGTTCCAGCCCCTAAGGATGGCAAGCAAGATCTTTTTATGATGGGATTTATGCCTGCCTTACCTCTGCAGCCTTACCGCCTCCTCTTCTCTGCCATGTACAATTAGCTTCTATATTACTGGATATTCCCAATAACAATATACATTTTCATGTCTCTGTTCCCTCCTGCACATTGTTACCTCCACTGAGAACTTTCTTTGTTTTCCATCATCTGCCTGGTAATCTACTAATCTTGTAAAGCTCAGGTTCTGTGCAGACCTGGCCAGCCATCTAAAGTAGATTCATCACTCCCTTCTCCCTTGTCTTAGATACAGTATTATAGCTCTATCACCCAAATTCACATGGTTGTTATATATAAAGACCAATCAAATGAAGTTGGGAAATTATTTCTGAAACAACAAACTGCTACAAAATTACTTTGAAATTATCAGTAGGCAGCAGTGCTGGATAACAATCCCAGGAGAACCTTTGAGCTTCTTTGTTTTTCTCCCTTGGCACTGACATAAGGTGCTGTCACACAGTAATATCATATTTATTTAATTTTGTCATTTCGGTCCCTCCCCTTAGTCTGTCTCTGGGAACACAAAGGCAGACTGCTAATCAGGAGTCCCAGCTGGAATGAAATTGACAGTGTGGGTGCTGAACAAAGTGTTATTAACACTGTGGGCAGAAGCAAAGGATCAGAGAAATGCTTTCTTTCTAGAAATAGCTCCCTGGGCTCTCCTCCACCTCATTTGCACCTCTAGGTATGTTATTCATGTGGACTTAAAAAGACAGGACAAAAAAATTCAGACCTACCCTGTCTCTTTAAATAAAGGTAATACCAAATGTCTGAGCATATCCAGACCATTGTGTAGACCCATTCAATTGGACAAACATTTCTTAGCAGGCCCCATGTTAGGTGCTAGGGACACAAAGATGAACAAGGCAAAATCTCTGCCTCAAGTAGCTCACCTTCTAATAGATGAGAGAAAAATGAAACCAAAATTAGCACAGAGTGGGATACATTTCATAATACAGGCAAGCATAACAGATGACATAGCTAATAAATCTTCCCAGGTTGGAAGCAAGAAGGAGATCAAGAAAGATTTCTCAGGTGAAAAACCAACAAAATATATTTACCAGTTTACTTATACAACTTTCCACCAAAACCTATTTTGTTTTTTTTTTGCCCAGCCCGTTAGAGCATACGCTCTATGAATTTATCACTTGGTCAAATAGCTTCTAAATTAAAATAGCTTCTATAACCTATATTTTAAATTACCAGTTAAAGCACTTTTCTCTCTTGCCTTCCATCCAGTCTGAATTTTCGATAAACTTGATGTTTATTTAAGCATAACCTGATGTTATATTTAAACTACTACTCTGCATATTTGTTTTCTTACTAAGAATTTCTTTTCTAGTCAAACATTTTCAACTTTATAGCACTCAATGTCATAATCAATTTTTTACAAGTTAAATTTCATTTTAAGCTGATTTCAATTTTAAGTTACTTCTATACTCTATTTCTTTCATTTCTGCATCTATAAAACTATTAACACTTTCTAGTCCTTTGAACAGGCTGGAGACTCACTTATAAACACAGAGGATCATGTTAAGTCCTACTCATAAATTCAGTAAGTCCGTTCCAGATAGACATTGCAAGGTCAAAGCCAGAACTAAGCCAGGATCAGACCTTGAATAAAAGTCTATTTTATGAGCAATTTTGACTATATTCTTAAGCTTCTTATGTAGGATTCAAGGAATCCTGAAGCATCCTTCTTTAGAACTGATTCGATAAAAATGATTTATCTCCACTGAAACCCATAGCAAACAGATAGGAAATTGGAAATAAACCTCATGCTTATGAAATTTTTAAGGGGAAAGTTGATTAGATAAAACCCAAATGGAAACCAAAATCCCCAGAAAAAAGTCCTCAAAAAAGTATAGGATGACCCTCATGTTGCTGCTGTCATTTGGATAGCTGTCTTATGTGAATGCATATAAGGTTGTCTGATAGCAAATTTCATGATTAATTTCAATATTAAAACCCTGCTTTTGTTTGAGTTTGGTCATCAATGAAATGAACAAAACCTCTTTGGCTATGCACTAGCCTTGCTTCAACTAGTAGGAAACATGAGAAAACATAGTAAGCCATTGCTTTTAAAGAAGAAAGCAATGAGGTTAAAAACAGAATGAATGCCAACAATCACAGTGTGTCTCCAAGGGTAAAGAGCTGATTTAATATCTTCTCTTTTATAACAAGCACAAGCAAATAGTTCTAATTCATGCTTTAATTAATCAGATTAATGTAAGCACTAGTTGGATGGAATAAGTGTTTGTTTTTTCCATTCTTGTGTGTTGTTATTTGCTTATTGGTGTCTCAGCTCCATTTCAGATAGCTTAGAGGGATAATTCTGCTTATTCAAGCATGCTGGCAGAGCTGGTTCCAACAAGAAATATCTCTGCATCTCAGAGTATGGCTCAAAGGTATCTGCAGAGAAAATACCATTCCTATTAAATCAGGCAAGAACATTTGTCCCAAAGAGATGAATCAAAAAAGAAATGTTTTATAAAGCTCAGACCGAATGTTTTAAGAGACTATTTTCTTATGCCATGCTATTCTTTATGGTAGAACACCTTTACCATCTCTCTTTCATCCTTTCTTTTCATCTTTTCTCTTCCATCCTCCTCCTAAGAGTCGACTCCACAGTTATCTTTTTATGAACCTGTCCTGACTACCCCAGCCCACATCGCCTCTTTTTTATAAACAGTGCATTTTTTGCATTGATTCTGACACTTAATAGTAGAACAAGTATATGGTCAATATTTTGATGTATGCCTAGGCTAGGAAAAGTGTGGGCTTTGGTGCAAGACAAGCCTTGGGTGAAATCTCAGTTCAAATATTTACTTAACCTTTCTACTATCATTTAGCTCCTCTGTGATATCCACCTGTAACTACCTGGTAAGATTGTGAGTATTTAGCTAAAAAAAAAAGTAGTATGCTTAGCACAGTGTAGACATTCTATAAATGTTATTATGGTATTTATATAAATGATACATAGACTATGATAAAGAAGGTCTATTCGCGTTAACTATATTTTTGGCTAGAGAAAGAAATACATTTTTAGCAAAACTGGGATCAAAATCTATTCATTTCTGAGTTCTCCAGCAAGACTACATCCTAAATATTCCCAAATAGACCCTTCTGAAATACTAACAGATTCATTTACAGTTGACCCTTGAACAACACGGGTTTGAACTGCATGGGTCCACTTAGGAACAGAATTTTTCAACAAATATGTACTGCAATACCGCACAGTCCCTGGTTGGTCGAATCCACAAATGTGGAATTGGGAATACAGAGGGCAGGAGGACCGACTGTAAAGTTATGTGGGAAGTTTTGACTGCAGGGAGGATTGGCACCCCTACTGCCCCCCACCCCACCCCATGCTCTTCAAGGGTCAACTGTACTTGCCTCTTACTCAAAAGACTATCTAATGCTTTAAAACGAAAACAAAATACATACAGGAAAATCAAAGTTTGCCACATCCTCACTCTTCATTGCTTCATACAATTTCATTTCCATATCCCAGATTCTCTCTTTCCCTTTAATAAGATCACTTTCCTCATTTCAGATATTCAGTCCTCTCCTAATCATTTACTTGTTTCCTAAAGAACAAATATAGAAGATGGTTTCAAAGAATTCAGTCTCACAGTTTGTGAACAACTGAAGAATTGTTCTTCAGACTGTCTTCTTTTTTAACAGATAAATCTTTATGGAATAAAGTTGTCTGTTTCATGAATAAAAAATTTAGGAACCACACCAAAACATGGTGATATATATGGATGAAGTTACATACACATACATACAATCACAAATAAACTATATATATATTCTGTAATCCCAGTGAGAACTAATAAGGTCCTACTAAGGCAGAGACAACAGAATGGAAACAAAAGTAGAAAAGAGACATTAAAATTTTATAATGTACAATATTTAAAAACAAGATAAGGGTGCCAAGAAAATTCACTGGTCTTTTCAACAAATGATGCTGGGTCTATTGGATATCCACATACAAAAGAATGAGGTTGGACCCCTTCCTTACACCACATACAGGAATTAAGTCAAAATGGATTATAAACCTAAATTTAAGAACTAAAATTATAAAACTCTTGGAAAAAATCATAGAAGTAAACCTTCATTACCTTGAGTTAGGCAATAATTTCTTAGATATGATACAAAAAAAACACGTGACAAAGGAATACAAATAAATTCAAATTTATCAGAGTTAAAAACCTTTGTCCTTCAAAGACTACCATCAAGAAAATGAAAACACAACCCACAGGATGGGGGAAAATATTTGAAAGTCATAGATCTAACAAGGAATTTATATCTAGCATAAGTAAAGAATTTTTACGGAGGACCTTCAAGATGGCGGAGGAGAAAGATGTGGAGATCACCTTCCACCCCACAAATACATCAAAAATACATCTACATGTGGAACAACTCCTACAGAACACCTACTGAATGTTGGCAGAAGACATCAGACTTCCCAAAAGGCAAGAAACTCTCCACGTACCTGGGTAGGTCAAAAGAAAAAACAGACAAAAGAATAGGGATGGGACCTGCACCTCTGGGAGGGAGCTGTGAAGGAAGAAAAGTTTCCACACACCAGGAAGCCCTTCACTGGTGGAAACGGTGGGTGGGCAGGGGTGAAGCTTCAGAGCCTTGGAGGAGAGCGAAGCAACAGGGGTGCAGAGGTCAAAGCGTAGAGATTCCCGCACAGAGGATAGGTGCTGACCAGCACTCACTAGCCTGAGAGGCTTGTCTGCTCCCCCACTGGGGCAGGTAGGGGCTGGGAGCTGAGGCTCCGGTTTCCGAGGTCAGATCCCAGGAAGGGGACTGGGGTTGGCTGCGTGAAGACAGCCTGAAGGGGGATAGTGCACCACAGCTAGCCAGGAGGGAGTCTGGGAAAAACTCTGGACCTGCCTAAGAGGCAAGAGACCATTGTTTCCGGGTGTGCCAGGAGAGGAGATTCAGAATGCCACCGAAACGAGCTGCAGAGACAGGCGTGAGCTGTGGCTATCAGAGGAGTCTGTGCAGCCCGCCACTGCCAGGGTCCCGTGATCCAGAGACAACTTCCCCAGAACACACAGCACGCCTCCGGTTGCTGCAACGTCAAGTTGGCCTCTGCTGCTGCAGGCTCGCCCCACATTCCGTACCCCTCCCTCCCCTCGGCCTGAGTGAGCCAGAGCCCCCTAATCGGCTGCTCCTTTAACCCTGTCCTGTCTGGGCAAAGACCAGATGTCAGAGAGTGACCTACATGCAGAGGCAGGGCCAAATGCAAAGCTGAACCCCAGGAGCTGTGTGAACAAAGAAGAGAAAGGGAAACTTCTCCGTGCAGCATCAGGAGCAGTGGATTAAATATCCACAATCAACTTAATGTACCCTGCAACTGTGGAATACCTGAATGGACAATGAATCATCCTAAAATTGAGGCAGTGGACTTTGGGAGCAACTTATAGACTTGGGGTTTGCTGTCTGCAACAGACTAATTTCTGATTTTTATTTTAGTATAGTTTTCAGAGCTTGTTATCATTGGTGGATTTGTTTATTGCTTTGGTTGCTCTCTTCTTTTTTTATTAATTTTTTATTTTAATAACTTTTTTTATTTTTCCTTCTTTTTTTTCTCCCTTTTCTTCTGAGCTGTGTGGCTGACAGGGACTTGGTGCTCCAGCCGGGTGTCAGGCCTGAGCCTCTGAGGTGGGAGAGCCAAGTTCAGGACATTGGACCACCAGAGACCTCCTGGACCCAAATAATATCAATCGGCGAGAGCTCTCCCAGAGATCTCCATCTCAGCACTAAGACCCAGCTCCACACAATGACCAGCAAGCTCCAGTGCTGGACACCCCATGCCAAGAAACTAGCAAGAAAGGAATACAACCCCATCCATTAGCAGAGAGGCTGCCTAAAATCATAATAAGTTCACAGACGCCCCAAAACACACCACTGGATGTGGTCCTGCCCACCAGAAAGACAAGATCCAGCCTCATCCACCAGAACACAGGCACCAGTCCCCTAACCAGGAAGCCTACAACCCACTGAACCAACCTTACCCACTGTGAGCAGACACCAAAAACAATGGGAACTATGAAGCTGCAGCCTGTGAAAACGAGACCACAAACATAGTAAGTTAAGCAAAATGACAAGACAGAGGAATACGCAGCACATGAAGGAGCAAAATAAAAACCCACCTGACCAAACAAATGAAGAGGAAATAAGCAGTCTACCTGAAAAAGAATTCAGAGTAATGAGAGTAAAGATGATGCAAAATCTTGGAAATGGAATGGAGAAGATACAAGAAACATTTAATAAGGACCTACAAGAACTAAACAGCAAACAAACAATGATGAACAACACAATAAATGAAGTTAAAAATTCCCTAGAAGCAATCAGTAGCAGAATAACTGAGGCAAAGAACAGATAAGAAAGCTGGAATATAAAATAGTGGAAATAACTACTGCAGAGCAGAATAAAGAAAAAGAATAAAAAGAATTGAGGAAAGTATCAGAGACCTCTGGGACAACATTAAATGAACCAATATTCAAATTATAGGGGTCCCAGAAGAAAAAGAGAAAAAGAAAGGGACTGAGAAAATATTTGAAGATATTATAGTTGAAAACTTCCTTAATATGGGAAAGGAAAGAGTCACCCAACCTCAGGAAGTGCAGAGAGTCCCATACAGGATAACCCTTAGGAAAAACACACCAAGACATATATTAACCAAACTAACAAAAATTAAGTTCAAAGAAAAAATATTAAAAGCAGCAAGGGAAAAGCAACAAATAACATACAAGGGAACCCCCATGAGGTTAACAGCTGATATTTCAGCAGAAACTCTACAAGCCAGAAGCGAGTGGCAGGACATATTTAAAGTGATGAAAGGGAAAAACCTACAACCAAGACTACTCTACCCAGCAACGATCTCATTCAGATTCAATGGAGAAATTAAAACCTTTACAGACAAGCAAAATTTAAGAGAATTCAGCACCACAAAACCAGCTTTAAAATAAATGCTAAAGGAACTACTCTAGGAAGAAAACACAAGAGAAGGAAAACACCTACAAAAACAAACCCAAAACAACTAAGAAAATGGTAATAGGAACATACATATCGCTAATTACCTTAAATGTAAATCGATTAAATGCTCCAACCAAAAGATATAGACCAGCTGAATGGATACAAAAACAAGACCCATATATATGCTGTGTACAAGAGATCCACTACAGACCTAGGGACACATAGGGACTGAAAGTGAGGGGATGGAAAAAGATATTCTATGCAAATGGAAATAAAAAGTAAGCTGGAGTAGCAATTCTCGTATCAGACAAAATAGACTTTAAAATAAAGACTATCACAAGAGACAAGGAAGGACACTATATAATGATCAAGGGGTCAATCCAAGAAGAAGATATAACAATTGTAAATATATATGCACCCAACATAGGAGCACCTCAGTGCCTAAGGCAAATGCTAACAGCCATAAAAGGGGAAATCAACAGTAACACAGTCATAGTAGGGGACTTTAACACCCCACTTTCACCAACGCACAGATCATGAAAAATGAAAATAAATAAGGAAACACAGGTTTTAAATGATACATTAAACAAGGTGGACTTAATTGATATTTATAGGACATTCCATACAAAAACAACAGAATACATGTTCTTCTCAAGTGCTCATGGAACATTCTCCAGGATAGATATATCTTGGTCACAAGTCAAGCCTTGGTAAATTTAAGAAAATTGAAATCGTATCAAGTATTTTTTCAGACTACAGTGCTATGAGACTAGATATCAAATAAAGGAAAAAAACTGTAAAACATACAAACACATGGAGGCTAAACAATATGCTACTAAATAACCAAGGATCACTGAAGAAATCAGAGGAAATGAGAAAATACCTAGAAACAAATGACAATGAAAACACAAAGACCCAAACCCTATGGGAAGCAGCAAAAGCAGTTCTAAGAGGGAAGTTTATAGCAATACAATCCTACCTCAACAAACAAGAAAAATCTCAAATAAACAACCTAACCTTACACCTAAAGCAATTAGAGAAAGAAGAAAAAAAAATCCCCAAAGTTAGCAGAAATCATAAAAATCAGATCAGAAATAAATGAAAAAGAAATGAAGGACACAATAGCAAAGATCAATAAAACTAAAAGATGGTTGTTAGAGAAGATAAACAAAATTGACAAACCATTAACCAGACTCATCAAGAAAAAGAGGAAAAAGACTCAAATCGACAAATTATAAATGAAAAAGGAGAAGTAAAAACTGACACTGCAGAAATACAAAGGATCATGAGAGATTACCACAAGCAACTATATGCCAATAAAATGGACAACCTGGAAGAAATGGACAAATTGTTAGAAAAGCACAACCTTCCAAGACTGAACCAGGAAGAAATAGAAAATAAAAACAGACCAATCACAAGCACTGAAATTGAAACTGTGGTTTAAAATCTTCCAACAAACAAAAGTCCCATACCACACGGCTTCACAGGTACATTCTATCAAAGATCTAGAGAAGAGCTAACACCTGTCCTTCTCAAACTCTTCCAAAAAACAGCAGAGGGAGGAACACTCGCAAACTCATTCCACAAGGCCACCATCACCTTGAAACCAAAACCAGACAAAGATGTCACAGAAAAAGAAAACTACAGTCCAATATCACTGATGAACATAGATGCAAAAATCCTCAACAAAATACTAGCAAACAGAATCCAACAGCACATTAAAAGAATCATACACTATGATCAAGTGGGGTTTATCCCAGGAATGCAAGGATTCTTCAATATACTCAAATCAATCAATGTGATACATCATATTAACAAATGGAAGGATGAAAACCATATGATAATCTCAATAGATGCAGAAAAATCTTTTGACAAAATTCAACACCAATTTATGATAAAAACTTTACAAGAAAGTAGGCATAGAGGGAACTTACCTCAACATAATAAAGGCCACATATCACAAACCCACAGCCTACATCGTTCTCAATGGTGAAAAACTGAAACCATTTCCACTAAGATCAGGTAAAAGACAAGGTTGCCCAATCTCACCACTATTATTCAACATAGTTTTGAAAGTTTTAGTCAGAGAAATCAGAGAAGAAAAGGAATCCAAAGCGGAAAAGAAGAAGTAAAAGTGTCACTGTTTGAAGATGACATGATACTATACATAGAGAATCCTAAAGATGCTATCAGAAAACTACTAGAGTGAATCAATGAATTTGTAAAGTAGCAGGATACAAAATTAATGCACAGAAATTTCTTGCATTCCTATACACTAATGATGAAAAACTTGAAAGAGAAATTAAGAAAACACTCCCATTTACCATTGCAACAAAAAGAATAAAATACCTAGGAATAAACTTACCTAAGGAGACAAAAGACCTGTATGCAGAAAATTATAAGACACTGATGAAATAAATTAAAGATGATACAAACAAATGGAGAGATAAACCATGTTCTTGGGTTGAAAGACTCAACATTGTGAAAATGACTATACTACCCAAAGCAATCTACAGATTCAATGCAATCCCTATCAAACTACCAATGGCATTTTTCACAGAACTAGAACAAAAAGTTTCACAATTTGTAGGGAAACACAAGAGATCCCGAATAGCCAAAGCAATCTTGAGAAAGAAAAACGGAGCTGGAGGAATCAGGTTCCCTGACTTCAGACTGTATTACAAAGCTACAGTAATCAAGACAGTACGGTACTGGCACAAAAACAGAAATATAGATCAATGGAACAGGATAGAAAGCCCAGAGATAAACCTGCGCACATATGGTCACCTTATCTTTGATAAAGGAGGCAAGAATATACAATGGAGAAAAGACAGCCTCTTCAATAAGTGGTGCTGGGAAAACAGGACAGCTACATGCTAGAGAATGAAATTAGAACACTCCCAAATACCGTACACAAAAATAAACTCAAAATGGATTAAAGACCTAAATGTAAGGCCAGACACTGTAAAACTCTTAGAGGAAAACATAGGCAGAACACTCTATGACATAAATCATAGCAAGATCCTTTTTGACCCACCTCCTAGAGAAATGGAAGCAAAAACAAACAAATGGGACCTAATGAAACTTAAAAGCTTTTGCACGCAAAGGGAACCATAAACAAGACAAAAAGACAACCCTCAAAATGGGAGAAAATATTTGCAAACAAAGCAACTGACAAAGGATAATCTCCAAAATATACAAGCAGCTCATGCATCTCAATATCAGAAAAACAAACAACCCAATCCAAAAATGGGCAGATGACCTAAATAGACATTTCTCTAAAGAAGATATACAGATTGACAACAAACACATGAAAGGATGCTCAACATCACTAATCATTAAAGAAATGTAAAGCAAAACTACAAATGAGGTTATCACCTCACACCAGTCAGAATGGCCATCATCAAAACATCTACAAACTATAAATGCTGGAGAGGGTGTGGAGAAAAGCGAACCCTCTTGCACTGTTGGTGGGAATGTAAACTGATACACCCCCTATGGAGAACTGTATGGAGGTTCCTTAAAAAACTAAAAATAGAACTACCATACAACCCAGCAGTCCCACTAGTGGGTGTATATCCTGAGAAAACCATAATTCAAAAATAGTCATGCACCACAATGTTCATTGCAGCACTATTTACAATAGCCAGGACATGGAAGCAACTTCAGTGTCCATCGACAGATTGGTGGATAAAGAAGATGTGGCACATATATACAATTGAATATTACTCAGCCATAAAAAGAAATGAAATTGAGTTATTTGTAGTGAGGTGGATGGACCTAGAGTCTGTCATACAGAGTGAAGTAAGTTATAAAGAGAAAAATACCATATGCTAACATATATATATATATGGAATCTAAAAAAGAAAATGGTTCTGACAGGAATAAAGATGCAGGCGTAGAGAATGGACTTGAGGACACAGGGAGGGGGAAGGGTAAGCTGGGACGAAGTGAGAGTGGCATTGACATATATACACTACCAAATGTAAAATAGATAGCTAGTGGGAAGCAGCTGCATCACACAGGGAGATCAGCTCAGTGCTTTGTGACCACCTAGAGGTGTGGGATAGGGAGCGAGTGAGGGAGATGTAAGAGGGAAGGGATATGGGGGTATATGTATACTTATAGCTGATTCACTTTATTATACAGCAGAAACTAACACACCATTGTAAAGCAATTATACTCCAATAAAGATGTTAAAAAAAGGAAAAGAATTTTCACACATAAATAACTAAAAAACAAATAACATAATTTAAAAACCAGCACAGGATTTCAATAGACATTTCTTCAAAGAAAATATACAAATAGCCAATAAGTACTGGAAAAGATGCTTAACATCATTAATCATTAGGTATATGCAAATCAAAACCACAATGAGATATCACTTCACATCCACTAGGAAGGCAATGATAATAATTATAATAACAACAATAGCAACAGGTAAAAAAGACAAGTGGTGAGGATATGGAGAAATTCTAATCTTTTGCATGTTGATGGGAGTGTAAACTGGTTCAGCCATCTTGGAAAACAATCTGGCAGTTCCGCAAAAAGTTAAACAGAGAGTTACCATATGACACAGTAATTTCACTCCTAGATATATGCTAAAGAGAAGAAAAAAGCAATACATTAACACAAAATGTTGTACATGAATGCTCATAGTAAGATTATTCAGAATAGCCAAAAAGTGGAAACAAACCAGTCTATCAGCTGTTAAAGAAATAAATAAAATGTAGTTTATCTCTACAAGGAAATTGTATTTGACAACTAAAATGAATGAAATATTGACACACACTACAGGATGGATGAATCTTGAAATCATTATGCCAAGTGAAAGAAGCCAGTCACAAAAGACCACATAATGTATGACTGCATTATATGAAACATCCAGAATAGGTAGATCGATAGAGACAGAGAGTAGATTAGTGGTTACCTAGGGCTGGGGATGCAGGGATGAAGAGGTCGGGGAAATGGAAAGTGACTATTGATGAATATGGGATTTCTTGTTGGGATGATTAAATGTTCTAAAAGTGATAGTGATGATACTTGCACAGTTCTGTTAATATACTAAAATCCATAGCATTGTATACTTTAAATGGATGAATTGTATAACGTTCAAATTATTTCTCAATAAAGTTGTTTAAAAGTTAAATTAAATGCTTTGGGAAAGGAATATACATGAGGTCTAAGTGAAGTCTATCAGTTTCTGGCTTGGATGACTAATGACTGAAACCAAAGACTACCAAAGTAAAAGAAGCGTCTTTAAGATGAATGATCTCACCAAAGACAACAGTAAGTAGAATTATGTGGCAAGAGAAGTCAAGAGTACAAAACAATACAGAGACATCAAGTAATGGAAGAACAGTCCTTGTATTTGGTAATTTTAGGACACTGGTAACCCCAGGGAAATTGATTTCTGAGGAATAGTAGCAGTAGCCTCAAACTGCAGTAGTCAAGGATTAAACAAGGAATTTATCACTTTTTTTTTTTTTTTTACTATCTCTGGTAGTAGACTAAGAGAATACACAGGCCAAGCACAACATATAGATGACCCTTAATCTTCTTCCCTTCTTATCCATACTTAATATCTTTGTTTCCCTTCCTCTGTCACACTGTACCCAGATGTTAAATATTTACAGGCCTTTTTCCTATGTTCTTTCCCAGCTTGCACTCACCATCTTCAACTTAGAACTGGATCATAAATCTTGGCTCCAGAATTGCTGGGGTACGTGCCACTCAAGTCTGGCATTGGGGAAACCAACAGAGTAGAGAGGACTATGGCATAGGATGAAGAAACCATTGAAGCTTCTCTTTAACCCCAAGCCATGGAAGATGGGATGGGCAGAGAAATAAGGAGAGGAGAATGAAGAGGTTATAATGAGTTTATTACATGAGAAATTAGACCACAAACTATCTCAGTATGTTGGAAAAATAAGTTAAATATTACAAAAACAGAATGGTTAATAGAGATAAATATAAAGCTCTGGTTTGGATATAAAAAATATAAGTTTAGGATAAGGTGAATCAGGTTTAATAAAACTATCTGAAAAATAAAAATGTAGAGTTCTGTCTGCTTAGACAGAATAAATTTTAAACTAAAACGCTGTAGAGATCATTCTCTTTGGCTCTCTGTATATCACTTTTCTGCAAAGCAAATTTAGTTTAGCTAATGAAATATAAAACTCTTGGGGGATATTTCAAATGACATGATAAATAGGAAAACACCTTAAAAATTGCAAGTTAAGTTTTATTGTTTTTAATCAGAGGTAGAGCAAGACTTAAGAAGACACTGCCCAACAGTGAGATTGTCTTTGAGTGACTGTTAACTAAACATATATCTGAATTTGGGCTAGAAAGAAGGGTTGTCCACTTATTTGGGTGTTCAGTTGCCACAGACATATTCCTTACAAGACAGAATCTTTAAAGGAACCATTTCTGGGGAAAGCAATTTTAGTGGCCTTTAGATGTCACCACAAGACACTCTCCTTTTGCTTCACTAATCTCTTCTAGAAGTGACGAGCGGGAAAAATCTATAGTGGATACTTGCTGTACTTGCAACTCTGCACACTCTCATCATCTGCTTATACTCACACCCCAATTTCTCTTTAGAGATCCTTCTTGATCAAACTGTTGGTACCTGTAGTCCATGTAACTCTGTCACTGCCGTTGGCTTCTGTATTTCTCTGGCCACCAAGCCTGGTCCAAGATTAGACATTAGTCTCAATCAGAACCAACGGATCAAAATATCAAAACTTTGGAACTGGACTAGAATTGTGAGCATATAAACATTTAATTCCTAGAGGCCATCTTGGCATAAGAGAGGAGAGAATATCTATGAATAAAGCCAATAGTGAGAAAAGAAAAGGCGACAGCTGGAAGAGAGATCAGGTCCAGATGATTTCATTTGATCTCCAGGTGCAGGCTTGCCCGAAGCCATATCACATTCTGGACTTCCCAATCCTATAAGCCAATACACTCTCTTTCCGCTTAAGCCAATTATGGTTGAATATTCTGACACTTGAAGCCAAATAATCCCAAATAATTTTTACATCGCTGCTTCTAAAATGCCTGCTTCGTGGCAGGCAAAACACAACTGGGCAGTCTTTTTCATAGGCAGCTAAGGCCCCTACATAAGAATAAATCAATAAATTAAGGCTCGCTTAGCAAACATCTTTTCTTTCCAAATGATGTTGATTATTAATGTGATTGATCTAAGTCTGCATAAAACATAAATGGAATAGCACTATATTAAAGAAACCTTTTTATTTGCAGTGCTCAGGGAAAACATTATCAGGTATGTGATAGCTCTCAGAAAGCAGTTTTAGTTCTAGCACTTGAAATTCTTGTACTCAATTACAAGTCTGTTTTATTAAATGGCTATCTCATTTTATTTGCTCTTACCACACCCTGGGCTTTGCTTTTGCTAATGCTTAGGACACTCCCTGTGAATTAAACCCTCAGGAAAATACCGTCAATGCTTCCTGCAATTGACCTCCATATTAAAAACGGCATGAAGGTTGTCCAACAGACATAACATGTTCCCTAAATGCAATGCTTCCAATTTGTAAAAGAGACATGGCAGGCAACCTTGCTTTGTCACCTCATTTATTTCCTCCAAATTTATGACCTATACAATGGAGTTTTTCAATGTTTTTTTCTTCAGCAGCTAGCTTGCCATTGTGTAGTGATGCATAGAACTGTAGGACTGAAGTTTCTAGAGATTATTTAAGTATTCCTCTCTAGTTAAAATTGTGTATGCGTATTCAATCAGAGATTGTTTATACCTTGAATCATTCATCTTTCTCCACATCACCAACCCATCATAATTAGAAGATATATTTTTTTCTGGCAGATCATCTCTGTCTAGATCATTAGGGGTGATCAAAAGTTTAACTGATTATGTGGTTTTAGTTTTGTCCGACTCTAGATTCTGGGTGTGATACTTTAGGAGATGAGAACTCTGGTTTATTATTATGGCTGTTTCTTGCTTGCCGAGTTACCTATTTGTTGTTCAAGGCTCTTGACCATGCAGTACTGATAATTAGCAACTAATTTAAGAAATAAAAGCTACTTCCTTAATCTTCAATTGTTCTTAAAGTTATTATCAAAAGTGTTGGAGTTTGTAGAACAGATTTCTAAATAGTGAAGAAGAATTGTTCATGCCACTCAATCTTAAAGAAAAAAACCCCGAATTACATTTTTGACAGTTATCATCATGTTGCTTGTCAATGATGATATTAACAATGCTAGTTCAATTAATCTACAAGGACACTCTTCAAACAGAAGAACCCAGCAAGGACAAAATCATTGTAGTGCCTGATCATTTCTGTTGGTAAAAAATTCAGTAGATTACAGAGATACTGAAAAGTAAATGAATCAGTGGGGCCTTATACAGATGCAACAGCATACTACAAAGGATTTCGAGAGGTGAAATGAGTGTGAGTGTGGATTAAACAGTAGGTGAATCACAATATTTAAATTGGAAATTTCAACCAAAGAACCAAGAATTAATAAATGCAATGCTGTATTCCAAAGAAGGTTCCAGACATGCATACCTGAATGAAGTTTCATTATTCTCACAACCCTGCACCCACCTCAAGGGGACAAAACTTGGTCTGTGGAAATTAGAGGGGATTTTTGAAGAGGAATTGTTTTGAAACTTCTACTAATTAATCCCCAAAACACCTTCCACCAAGAGAGAAGAGTGGAGGTAGCCCCATCTTCACCTCAAGTATTGTAATAAGATTTTCAAAGGCATCAACCATGAAGCTTAATAAAAGTCCCCAACATTTAATCAGGCATAGGACACAAGAAAATCTAACATGCTGCTTTTGCAAAACAAAAGAGAGGTGGTTTCTGTACTGGGATTGGAGTCCATCTCCAGAAATTTTGGTAAAATTTAGGCAGAAAAATGCAAGAGTTTCCACATGGAAGACAATCAATCTGGAACCAGTTTTAAACCTTTTCAGTTGTCCATCTGAAAAGGCAATAAGATGTGGACAAATAACCTGGATGAAGTGGGTCTCCAGAAAACCATAAGCCTAGGGAGGAGCATTTTTCAAGGGGAATAAAAATGCATTGTCCTTGTGAAAGGAAAAGTAGTCAAATACTCCCTCTAAGAATCACTACTGAAAGAAGAATTGCCTCTAAACATTTGGCGGTTCCTAAGACATCAAGATGATGAAGTTGTCTTACAGCCTTACCAGCCAAGTAAGAACTTTCCTTCTTCCACTTTCCATCTCATCCCATCTTTAATCCTGCAAGGGTCAGGACCCAAGAGTGGCATGCTGGGGGAGGAGAGGTAGAATCTTAAGGAGGGGAGAGAGAGGACTGCATTTTTATTTGCACCAGAAAGAGAAAAGTTTAAGTTTAAATCAAGTTCAAATTTTTATTTTCTAAATGGGTTATTTATACAGCTAGTAAATTGAGATTAAGTTTGTGACAAAATGAGACTATAAGACTTTGTATTACTTAAGAGTGACAAGAAAAAATACTGAGCACGTCCAAGATTTTAACCATGAACAGGGGAAGAAATTCTTCCACTGTATTCCTTTTTGAAAACAGTGAAGATAAAAATAGAGTTGCCTTTGATATCATACTCTGTGAGCCCAGGCCTGTTCAATGTATTATTTGACTGTGAATAGTCTGTACACAAATTGATGGCCCAGTATTTACACGGTCACAATTCCTATGAGGATACTTATTTCTAAAGCTCCTGAATGAGAGTTGTTGCATCTAATTTGTTCAGGCATTTTAGTAGCCACTTAGCTACGAACAGAATGATTACCTTATTTCAAAGGCTTCCAAACAATCAAATAAGTATGGCTAACTTATAGATGACTAACAAACAAGCACTAAAAAGCCACTGGAAGAATCTAGAGAAGTATGAAAAAAATCCAAGTCTTAATTTTCTGGAAAATATAGGAAGCTAAATTATCACGTTAGACATTAATTTTTCTAAAGTTTTCATGTGTATATAGGAGATAGAAATAATACAGTGGAAAGAAATCTGTATACAAAATCAAGTAAAAATATGTGTTTCAAAAATAAACTTTGTGAAGAAATATAGTAATATTTTACAGTTTAAAACCATATTGTCATTTTATTTATCTTGCCAACAATCCTGTGAGGGAAGTGAGGCCACAAAAATTACTACATTTACAGTTGAGAACATGGAGCCTGAAAAAGTTCAGGTGTTTTGCCTAATACCACACAGATTTTTATTAGCAAAGCTAGGCCTGGAACCTAGGGCTCTTTCCCTGTTCTAAAATAGAGATGTTGATTACAAACGCAAATTGGAAATTTTCTTTAATAACTTATTAAAACAAAGGGTTTTGAAAGAGTAGCTTAGGAAGTTTGAGAAAATAGACATTATTTTTTTTTAATCTTTAAATGTTTAACACTTAAAAACTTGTGAGTCTACAATTATCTCAAAATAAAAAGTTTAATTAAACAGAAATCCATGGGTTTTGGTGGCTGATTTGCCTAACCAGTCTCAGTTCTAATAAGAACTCCCCAATTTTCCACAGGTAACTACCTCTCACCTGCTCTCAGCCCACCTGATTTGAGTGAGCTGCCTCTATCACCTTCTCTAAAGGTGGCACGTGGCCCAAGTTTGGAGCAACTTATCCTCTTGGTCTCTGTGACTGTTCAGGGTTGGGTACCTGACCCAATCAAAGGTCATCAGAGCTGATCCTAGGATTTTTGCTGCTGCACTTGGTAATGAAGTGTTCTCATTCTCACTATTCTTGAACCTGGTTGGATGGAACCAGTCCTGCAGGAGTACACCATGTGCAGACAGCCTGCCTAAGAATAAAGGCCACAGAGAAGAAAACTAAAGATGGAGGGAAAGCTTCCAGATGCCATTACTTCAGGACGTGAACCCAGATGTGTCCAAAGCACCTCTAGCTCCCACAAGTTTTGATTTGTGAGCCTGTTATTGCTGCTTTTGTCCTGAGTATTTTTGAATCAGAATTCTGCCACTTACAATACAGAGAGCTCTAAAATGCACATGGTGTCAATATAGCCACATGATTTCTTCTGAAATCGTTTTCTAGAAACACTCGTTAATATACTTCACAGAGACCATTCTGTGTGAGGTGAGTGACTTCAAAACATTTACACACTGTAAACCCAGCTATCCCATTTTTGAAGCTGTTTTTTCTATTTCACATAAAAATGGAGGAATAATTTTTCTCTGATGAGCAGTTTCAGTCAGGTGTTCTACAGCCCATGTGTACATCCATCTGTAGATGTGCATCGTGTTGAAACTGTTGTGTTGTCAGTTTCCCTCCCTAGTCCATAAACTCCTTGAGGTCAGGGACTGTGTTTTATTTACTCATGTCCCACCAACCACTTTTCAATGAACACTTGTTAAGCAAACGAATAACTCAAACTTCAATATTTAAAAACATAAAAATTACTGTCACAAAAATTCCTTGAACGTGAGTTTCCCCATCTCAATGTTCCTTTAACAGTGATATTACATGATTTTCACATAAAACACACTGAGCCTGTCTCTGATCCATCATAATAATCAGTTACCAAGATGAATGACGTAATTCTTACCTTCAAGCTTCTACCTCTAAGAGATAGAGCTAATCAGGCTGTACACTTTTATTTATTTATGTTTACAAACCTACCCAGACCAAGAGACTTGCAGCCTTGCTTTAACATGACTGTGACTTCCTCTGCTGTGTTCTTAAATATAAATTAAATAAATAAATAAAGGGGCTAGATGAAGTAAATTAGTAGTATCTATCTGAAGGCTGGGAAACTGACACTCTTGAAACAGTGAGAATAAATCAACAGCCAATATTTATCCAAGTGCTTACAATTGTCCAGCCCATGCAGAGCACCTGCCATGGTGTTAACCAGCATTTAACTTCTGTGTGAACAGCTGCCAGGCTCTACTTACTGCTACAAATTATTTTAGATTCTAAAGTCAGTGTTTGCATTATCAGCCCTTCTATTTGGCTCCCTCCTGAGCCTACCATAGCCCGTTCCAGCCCACTCACTCAGCAAGGCTGCCTGTCACAGGAGCAAAGCACTGTGCGGAGTCCATTTTTGTCCCACAGGATAGCCAATCCTCATCACACCTGCTCCACTTGAAGCTGAACAAATGGGTCCAGGTGTGCAGTGACCCACAGCAACAGGGACCAAAGCCAAGGCCACCTGTTTTGCTGGGTAGCAGAGAGAAAGTTTTTTTTTTTTTTGCGGTACGCAGGCCTCTCACTGTTATGGCCTCTCCTGTTGCGGAGCACAGGCTCCGGAGGCGCAGGCTCAGCGGCCATGGCTCACGGGCCCAGCCACTCCACGGCATGTGGGATCTTCCCAGGCCGGGGCACAAACCCGTGTCCCCTGCATCGGCAGGCGGACTCTCAACCACTGCGCCACCAGGGAAGCCCAGAGGGAAAGATTTTGCTACAAGACTACACATTGCCAGTTTGGGGCAGATTAACATCTCTAGCTGGAGGAACATTTTGCAAGGGAAGTAAAGGTACTATTCTTTCCCAGATAGAGATAACAACAACAACAACTTGTGTTGCTAGAGATAACCTATTGCAAGAAAAATAAGAATGCAGTTGCCCTCCAAAAGGCTTTAAAAGATACTTAGTGTTAGTTAACCACCATATACAAAAATAAACTCAAAATGGATTAAAGACCTAAATGTAAGACCAGAAACTATAAAACTCCTAGAAGAAAACATAGGTAGAACACTCTTTGACATAAATTGTAGCAATATTTTTTGGACCTGTCTCCTAAAGCAAAGGCAATAAAAGCAACAATTAATAAATGGGATCTAATTAAACTTAAATGCTTTTGCAAAGCAAAGGAAACCACCAACAAAATGCAAAGACAACCTACTAATGTGGGAGAAAATATTTGCAAATGATATGACCGATAAGGGGCTAATATCCAAAATATATAAACAGCTCCTACAACTCAACAGCAAAAAAACAAACAACCTGAATAAAAAATGCTCAGAAGACATGAAGAGACATTTTTCCAAAGAAGACATACAGAAGGCCAACAGCACATGAAATAATGTTCAACATTGTTAATCAACAGAGAAACGCAAATCAAAATCACAACGAGATATCACTTCACACCTGTCAGAATGGCTAACATCAAAAAGACCACAAATAACAAATTTTTGACTAGGATGTGGAGAAAAAGGAACACTGTTGGTGGGAATGTAAAGTGGTACAGCCAATGTGGAAAACAGTACAGAGGTTCCCAGAAAACTAAAAATAAAACAGCATTATTTACACTTGCCAAGATAGGGAAGCAACCTAAGTGTCTATCAACAGATGAATGGATAAAGAAGATGTGGCATATATATACAGTGGGATAATATTCAGCCATAAAAATGAATGAAATTTTTCCATTTGCAACAATGTGGATGGACTTGAAGGATATTATGCTAAGTGAAATAAGTCAAACAGAGAAGGATATCACTTATATGTGGAATCTAAAAAAAATAAAACAAACTGGTGAATGTAACAAAAAAGAAACAGACTCACAGATATAGAGAGAAACTTGTGATTACCAGTGGGGAGAGGGAGGGAGGAGAGGCAAGATAGGGGTGAGGGGTTAAGAGGTACAAACTACTGTGTATAAAATAAGCTACAGGGCTTCCTTGGTGGTGCAGTGGTTAAGAATCTGCCTGCCAATGCAGGGGGCACACAGGTTTAAGCCCTGGTCCAGGAAGATCCCACATGCCACGGAGCAACTAAGCCTGTGTGCCACAACTACTGAGCATGTGCTCTAGAGCCCGTGGGCCACAACTACTGAGGCCACATGCCACACTACTGAATCCCATGCACCTAGAGCCCATGCTCCACAACAAGAGAAGCCACTGCAATGAGAAGTCCACTCACAGCAACGAAGAGTAGCCCCCGCTCACCACAACTAGAGAAAGCCCGTGAGCAGCAACGAAGACCCAATGCAACCAAAAATAAAATAAAGAAATTAAAAAAAATAAGCTACAAGGATATATTGTACAATACAGGGAATATAGCCAAAATTTTATAATAACTATAAATGGAATATAACCTTTAAAAACTGTGAATCACTATATTGTACACTTGAAACATATAATATTGTGTATCAACTATACCTCAATAAAATTTTTTTTAAAAGGATGCTAATGATACTTATCAAGGGCAAGATAAAAATTGTTTAGATACATCCATACAACTGAGTAGATCTATGGTAAATTATAGTTTTCTTACACAGAACCAAACTCTGTATGCTTAAAGTTACCTCTCTGTTTTTCCATTCTCTAGACTTAAACACTATATCACAATTAGCATTTCCCTATGGGATTTGTACTCTCAACAATTGTACCATTGCTCCCTTTTTCATTTGGGTCAATTTTGAGAATCATTATTCATAAGTGTGTATCCACCATTTTGTTTATTATTTGTCTCCACACTTAGCAATTAAAAATTTCTGATATGAGCACTCCTGCTGTCTGTGGTTCTTAATTTTAGCACTTTTTTTCAAGTTGCTTAATTAGGTCTCAGATTAGAAATGCTGCAGCATTACAAAATACATTGCCTCTTTTGTTATCAAAGAGATAATCATTTATCTGAGATATTTTATTGTAATTTATTATATGGTTTTGTCCAATTTTTCCATAGTTATTTCAAACATAAACTATTGTGTACAAAAGACCACATCAGAAAATTTAGAGATTACAAGGATAAGCAAAATATTTAAGCTTTCATGAAACCTACAATCTACTAGGTGATCTAAGATATTTAACAATCATGCTACATGTTTACACATAATAAATGCTAAAAAGAGAGCAAATCAGCTCTTCCACTAAATCCTCTACTGTAAGAATAAAAGCTCAGTAACCACTGACATTCCCATCCTAAATTCATCAGATATATGATCTTGGTCGAGTTACTGGACCTCTTGAAACCTCAATTTCTACATCTTTAAAATGAGGACAACACCAACGCTTAACTCATAAAGTTGTGAGAACCAAATGAAAAAAAATCCATGTGAAGCACTTAATACAGTAACAATTACTGTGCCCACTAAATATAAGCCATTACATTTTTATGGTTATATATTTGTATGCCAAAATATCAGAGAGATGAAAGGACAGACAGACAAACCAATGAAAAACTGAGAAGTAAACTGTTTGGATAGAAGACTAATAATATTGGGTAAGACCTTGGAAACTTCAGTTCTGGTGATGGGGGAAGGAGGAAATAAGTCCTGAAAATAAGAGTTTGAATTTCCTGCCACTTCAGTGGGATGGGGCATCAAAATCTAAATAGGTTTGTAGAATGTAAGGAAATGTGGTATTTCCTGAATGCCTAGGTTGCCTAGGTTGTGGACTCTCAATTAGACTTACTCATATAGTCAAGGTTGATGCCATGGAGAGCTAACTCCCTGCATTTCTGGGTTGCATCATCTAGCCACTCAGCAGCCATTCAGGAAAGTAGATTCCCACACCTTGAATATTGTGGTGTTTGCTTCTAAGTCCAAAGGAGGGAAACCTGGCCCAGGTAAACATCAGGCTAGAGAAAGAAGAGGATGTACAAGGGACTCTGAGAAAACATCCAACTCAAAACTACAAGCAACCACCCTATCAACATTTTAATCCCTTCTGCTGTGTTTTAATTTTAACTACTTTACGTAGCACTAATCATCTTCTAACATTATAATTTACTAATTTGTTATGATCATTGTTTATTGCCTATATCTTCTCCATGGCTAAAAACATAAGCTTCATGAAGTGGAGATCTTCATTTTGTTTACTGATTGATATGTTTCAAGCATCAAGAACATTTCCTGGCAAACAGCAGATGCTCAGTAATATTGTTGAATAAATGAATCCTTGAACTCTTCACCTCTACCTTCTGCCTTGATCCTATACAAGAGTCTGGAACTTTGATGAGCGGAGGTGCCCTAGTAATTACTTACTGAAGTTGAAATTACTATCAATCTAGGTTTTCATACACCTGCATATAGACTAAGATTCATATATACAATGTAAGTTTTATAATATATTTCAAATCTGTATACTTTTATCTATCTCCACTTCCATTGACTTATGCATATCATCATCTTTTTCCCAGATTTACAACAATAACACGTCATTTTTCTCCCTGCCTTTCCTCTTGGCTTCTTTCTAGTAGATGGGAGTACCTTAAGAATGCAGCTCCTTGCTTCCTTTGCAGTTTCTCCTTCATCAGCATCTCCCAGTTCCTCCCACACCCCCTGACCTTCACCTTGTTTTCAATGACCCTTCTTTCTGCCCACAGCACATTGGAAAGTTTCATTAACCTATTTATCTTTGTAAACTTAGTTATTTTCTGAAATATAAACACAATAATTTCAACTGTGATTAGTTTGACTAAAAATTAACTCTAGTTTCTTTTCTCCACTAATAAAGTGAACTTTCAAACTGCGAGGAGTTATTTTTTTCAGCTAAATTCACTTCTTAAAACAGATAAACTAAATAAAAATATATCTTACAAAACAAGCTTATAAAGGATTACACCCTCTAGACTTAGACGTATCGTCTATGCATATTTCCTATCTTATTGTGCTAGCATTAAATAATGCTAAACAGACAGCAAAAGTTTAATGTAAGTTCAAGTAATATTTTCAAAAAATAAAAAAATAGTATATTAAATCAAAAATATAATTCTTCTTATCTTAACCTAATCCTGCATAGATTGGGACATAGTTACTCACATGTACCAAATTTTAGAAGATAGAATGAGAAATTATATAAGTGAATTGTCTAACTGCTTGCTTATAATCAGCAACAGATGCTAAGGTCTCATGGAAAAAACAACAATGTATTTTTCCCTTTAGCTTAGGGGATCCCATAGTCGGACAGTGTCACACTAACAAAGTTTGTGTAGGAAAAAAAAGGTCTGTTGCTTAGTCACAAAGCCCTAGAGCAGAAAGCATGTGTGCATATGGTTAAACAGATTATCCAACGATCTTTCCTGAGAGAAGCAGAGCGTATCTCCAATACCTGACCCTATCTGCTTCACATCTGTCCTTTCCCAATGAAATCCCCTGGTAAATAATGGGCATTTACAAGTGTTTAAGAATATTTAGTCATCTGAATGGATGACACATTCTCACTTCTGACAATGTGTATAGCAGTATGAATGGTAATATTGAAAGGTTATAGTTAATACTTTGCACTTAAGTATAGGTTCCCACAAGTTATTACTATTGGTGAGGTGAAGTAAATTTGCTTACCCTCTAAAAATAGAGTAGATTCTTGTTCTAACTCTGGTATTAGATGACAAAGCTTTTCTCATTACTGGCTTTCTAAATGAAAGAGGTAAATGATACGCCAGTTTATACATAGTGACACAATACCATCCTATGCATAACAGATACTTATTGAATACCTACTCCCTGCCAGGCATTGTGTCAAGTAACAAAGAAAAGGATATAAAAAAGTAGAGTACTTGCTCTCAAGAAACTCATAGTCTGTTTAGGAGAGTGTTGAAGAGGATGATTGGAAACAAATAAGCCAAAATGTATAGTGTAGTATGAAAAATACTACGATATAATATGACATAATATAGTACAACCATATAATATAGTGCTACCCATAATCTGGGGAATGCAGAGGAGGGTATATAAGTCATTTTGGGGGAGAACAGAGCAGGATATCAAGTTCACTATCCTAACTGAGTCTTCAAGAATAAATAGCAACTGGGCAGGTGTTGGAAGGAAAATGGGTATGAAAAAAGCAATAATGGAAAGTAATTTCAAGCTGAGGGAAGAGCAATTAAAATGGCATAGTGGCCCAAGATACTTTTAGAAAACTGTAATTACACAGCTGTATAGCGACAACATGAAGGGTAATCTATATTTGGAAACCACCTGGAAATGGAGAATTTTTTATTGCATTATTCTTTTATAATAAAGATAAAAAATATTTTAATATTCCTGAACTGAAGCACACCTAAGTAATATTTTGACAGCTGTTATATCTGGAATATTTGAGCCCTTCATATAAAATCACATTGTCTACTGAGTAGACTTGAAACTGACAATAATCCTGTTTTTTAGACCAATTTTTACCACCATGTAATTTCTGTCTTTCTGTACCAATTTTTCTCAGCTAAAAGATGTGAAAAATATCTACACTTCTCAACTTTTAGAGACATTATAAAGAAAAAAAGATGGACCAGATGAAAGTATTTCATTATTTTCTTTCAGAACAAAGAAATTATTCCTTTGTATAATTTACAACACCTTATATATATCAAGCACTGGGTAAAACTGAGTTTGTGTCAGTATTTATTAGCAGGAGATTCTGATCTAAAATGGACTACAGAGGTGTAAAGGGACAGAAAACAAAATGTAAATTAATTTACATTTTGATAAAATAATAATTAATAAAAATAAATGCAAGCACAGTGGTAGGTAACTTTACTATTAAGGTGACTAAAGACAGAAGCATGGAAGCTGAGTATCAGCATGAATAAGGCCTTTTGGAAAAAGACATATTCCAGGATCTCTTTGAATAACAGAAAGATCTATTCTAAACTCAACTTTAAAAGGGAACAACTGAGGAATAAATAAATATAAACAGTATGAAGGTACACATTTAGTGTACTTTTAATATTTTAAATGTATTTTTAAATTGCACTACTAATGCACACATATATAATTGTACAAGTTTCAAACAGAACAGAAATATACAGAGCAAATCCTAAATATCCATACATTTACCCTTCATTCCCTTCTTCCCCTGAAACATGACAGCTGTCAAACCCTTGATGTATCTTTTCTTTTTTTTAATTTCAGTATACCACACATAAATGTCCGGCTCAATGAATTATTATGAAGTGAATTCCTGTGTTACTGCCACCCAGATCAAAAAACAGCATTTACCAGCCTCCAGAATGGCCCCAGTCTCAACTAATCCTTGCCATAGATTACGTTATCTCAAGAGGATTCACTATTCTTACTTCTAATATTAGTGTTCATTTTATCTGTTTTTAAATGTAATAATAAGAATCAAAATGTTTTGTTTATGTGTGTCTACCGTCTTTCTGCTCAATGTTATATTTGTGAAATTCATTAGGTTTCAGGGAGTTGCTGTGGTTCTTTCATTTTCATCTCTGTACAGTATTACAGATCAAGAACATACTGTAATTCTTTTATCCATTCTCCTATTGACGGCTCTTTGGATTCTTTCTTGTTGGAACTGTTTTCACTCATGTTGCTACAGACATTCTTGTATACCTGCACACATGTCTATCAAGTACATACCTAAGAGCAGAACTCATTAGCACGCAGGGTATGCTTACGCTCAGCTTTAGCTGATGATGCCAAATAGGTTTCCAAAGTGGATATACTAATTTACATTTTGGTGCTTGCTTCGGCAGCACATATACTAAAAATGGAACAATCCAGAGAAGATTAGCATGGCCCCTATGCAAGGATGACACGTAAATTTGTGAAGTGTTCCGTATTTTTACAAGATTATAGCCGAAAACTTCCTTAACGTGAGAAAAGAAACACTCAAGTCCAGGAAGCATAGAGTCCCATACAAGATAAACCCAAGGAGGAACATGCCAAGACACATATTAATCAAACTGACAAAAATTAAAGACAAAGAAAACATATTAAAAGCAGCAAGGGAGCAAGAAGGAAGAGATATGGGGACATATGTATATGTATAACTGATTCACTTTGTTATAAAGCAGAAACTAACACACCATTGTAAAGTAATTATACTCCAATAAAGATGTTAAAAAAAATTAAAAAATCAATAAAAGCAGCAAGGGAAAAGCAACAAATAACATACAAGGGAATGCCCATAAAGTTATCAGCTGATTTTTCAGCAGAAACTCTGCAGGCCAGAAGGGAGTGGCATGATACATTTCAAGTGATGAAAGGGAAACACCTGCAACCGAGAATACTCTACCCCACAAGGCTCGCCTTCGGATTTGAAGGAGAAAATCAAAAGCTTTACAGACAAGAAAAAGCTAACAGACTTCAGCATCACCAAACCAGCTTTACAACAAATCCTAAAGAAATTTCTCTAGGTGGAAAAGAAAAGGCCAAAACTAGAATCACGGAAATTATGAATGAGAAAGCTCATCAGTAAAGGCAAACATAAAGTAAAGGTAGGAAATCATCCACACATAAATATATCAAAACCAGAACTCATGAGGAGAGTACAAATGTAGGATATTGGGAATGCATTAGAAATTAAGAGACCAGGAACTTAAAACAATCTTGTACATATACAGACTGCTATCTCAAAACCTCATGGGAAACACAAGCCAAAAATCTACAGTAATTTACATTCTGATCAGCAGTATATGAGAGTTTACACTCATATACTACAGATCATATACTGCTATAATACACTAGTATTAGCAGCCTTTTAAAATTTTAGCCATTCTGGTGGGTATAGAGTGGTACCAGCAGGACAAGAGTGTTCCTCTAAACACTGTTTTGAAAATAATGGTCTAGGAAACAGGAAAATAAGGCTTGTGTCTGTGAATTTTTTCATGAAGTTTATAGATATTATGAAAAAGCATTATTTGGCTATGATGCTTATGATATCAAATTAGAGCCAAGTAAAGTTATAGTTCTACCCACAAAGTTTCCAAAGATCTCGAGGAACTAGAGGCTGAAGGAATAGAGACCAACTCAAAGGTCCTAACTGAAGGTTATAGCTCTATTCTAACTCTGAACTTTTGTGATTTATGCACAGTTAATATGCACATATATTTACAAAGCATGGTCAGATACCATTGAGGTTCCAGAAGCCCTATATTTGTAGCTAGTATCTATTTCACCTAAACCTCAAGATCCACCTCCTGAAGACCTGAAGTTCATCTGTCATTCCATCTGCAGAAGGAAAGCCCAAAAGCCACAATGAAGCTTAGAATTATAGAAAATGATACCACCCTTCTGGTCACTTTTCCTTTTTCTTTTTTGTATTTAAAATGATAAACCTGCACACATAAAAGAATTTCTTTAGAAACAAAAGGTAAAGGTTTCTTCATGGATATTCATTTATTTTCTCTTTGCTATGAGGTATATTGCCACAATAATTATCATTTGTTTTCCTCACTTTGTTCAAATCAGTCATTAAAATGTGGTCCAGATTGGTTCAACATTCAAAAATCAATTAATGCAAAATGTATTCCAATATGTATTAGGTGCAGACAAATACTGTTTGATTCCACTTATATGGGGTACCTAGAATAGTCAAATTTATGGAGTCAGAAAGTACATGGGTAGATGCCAGGGGCTGGGGGGTGGGGGCTGCGGGGGAGGGCGAATGGGGAGTTAATGTTTAAAGGGGACAGCGTTTCAGTTTAGGAAAGTGAAAAATTCGGGAGATGGATGATGGTGAGACTTGCACAACAATGCGAATGCACTTAGTACCACTGAACTGTATGGTTAAATATGGTTAAAGTAGTATGTTTTATATTATGTGACTTTTACCACAATAAAAAAGCATTTAAAAAAAACAGTTAATGCAATCCATCACAGCAACAGGCTAACAAAAAGGAATTAATCATCCCATTTATGTTGGATACTTAAATTAGGTTTCTTTTGTGGATGTTCTTTGTTTCCATCTTACAACGTGGACTAATAGCATTTTCAGCCTCCACAAAAATGTTATCCTGGGATAGGATATTCTTACCCAACTAGGCAGATTCATGGATGTTTTCTGGATGTCATGTCTTTCTCTTCCTTGACCTTCCTTCCTTCCTTCCTTCCTCTCTTCCCTCTCTCTTTTTTTTCTTTCTTGGCTGGATTGTATGCTCAAATAACTTATTAAAAAAGGATATAGAGCGGTTAAAATTTCAGAGTTTAGATAATCAGAAATACCTTTTTTTGCTTCTCATACAAGATTTACTTGATTTTCCAGCTTGGCTGGGAATAAAACTATATCCCTACATGTTTTGATGGCCTTTCTTCCTTGCTTCCTACCAATAGTTATTGTTAATAAGTCTGATGGTGATCTGATTCTTGTTTGTTCTTTTTATCTTTGATGTTTTGAAATTTTATAATGCATCTCAATGTGTGCTCTTCTTCATCAAGTGAACATTTGGTGAGCCTTTTCATTTCTGGAAATTTGTCTTGTACTATATATCTACTTGTTATTTTACTTTAGGGACTGATACTCTAACTTTTTTTTTCTATCACATTTTATATCTTTGTGTTTTGTTCAACTTTCTAAAAGATGTCTTTATTTTCTTCCAAACTGTTGAATGATTTTCCCCTGCTTTATCTATGATGTATATAATTTATGAGAGCTCTTTATATATTTTATTATTCCCCCAAGGTATCCTACTCTCACTTCATAGATGCATCTAGGATATTAAATATAGTATTCACATATTTATCTTAGCTCCATGCATTGTCTTGATTTTTCAGATTTATTAGTTTTTATGTTTGGTCTAGTTTTTATGTTTGGTCTAGGCCCAGGGAACCACCATTCCAAATAGTAAGGTAGGGGAGGAAGGTAATGAGAGGGAGATATCTAGGAAACTTTAAAAGAGAATTGCTAAATCAGGTTTGGATATTTGGAATAATAATTGTTACTCGTTGACAGATCTACTGGAACAATTAAAAATATTAGCAATGACTATGTGAATCAGATAAGACATATATTTCCATGATAACGTATGAATTCTATCTGTTAAATTTAGTATAATTCATATTTGTAATTCATACTT
This sequence comes from Phocoena phocoena, assembly GCF_963924675.1. Classification (NCBI taxonomy): domain Eukaryota; kingdom Metazoa; phylum Chordata; class Mammalia; order Artiodactyla; family Phocoenidae; genus Phocoena; species Phocoena phocoena. The sequence continues at coordinate 48,541,224 of NC_089225.1, read as the reverse complement.
ATTATAATTATATAATTCTGTTAAATTTGTTATGATTCCATTTGTTTATTTGTTATAGAACTTAATTGCTTTTCTTTTTCTTCCACCAATTTCATTCCATGATAATTATCCCTCATTGTCCTAAGAAAAGTTTATACTTTAAAGCACACACACACACACACACACACACACACACACAACCTAGAATCACCTGAAAAACTCAGTTCCCCAGAAAATACTACCAGGAACTCTCTTGAGCATGTGGATACCCAAAAGTGGGCATCAGAATGAATATGCTTCTAAGTATCATTACTAGTGGAGAAGTTAGTATGGAGCGCTAAGGACAGGCAGAGTAATGAGCATTTAGTGAAGGGATAATTTGGCTGTGACAAGAGAAAAAGGTAAAAGTTCCTAGAAAATAGAAATATCTCATGACAGAAAACTTACACAGCAAAACTGTAAATTGTCTTGAATTTTAACTGAATTTGTGAGTAGCAGTGGACGAAATTAGTAGAAGTTCATTTCCTTTATGCTCCTCCAGCACTTGGTGCACATTTGTATCACAGCAGTTATATTACTAGGTTATAATTGCCTGTGTGGTTAAGATATGTGAAGTACTAACTGACGTGCTTTTACTTCCTTCGATATTTCATTGTTTCACCTGTAAAATGCAAGTAATAATACCTTCTATGGGTGAGGGTTAAATGAATATATGCAAAATGCATAAAACAACAACTGGCACATAGTACTAAAGAAATATTTTTTTATTGTTGTTATTAAATTTCTTCACTATTACCAGAGGCTCTTCCTGCAGCCCTCCCCCAAAATTCTGGCCAGATATCAAGGCTATTATTCCCTAAGTGGAATTGTCATGGGAAACAGAAAAAAGAATCATCAGATTCCTGTGTTTTAAATTTGAAAGGTCTTAATCTCCCGTGTATATGCTGTCTACAAGAGACCCACTTCAGACCTAGGGACACATACAGACTGAAAGTGAGGGGACGGAAAAAGATATTCCATGCAAATGGAACTCAAAAGAAAGCTGGAGTAGCAATATCAGAAAAAATAGACTTAAAAAAAAAGACTACTACAAGAGACAAGGAAGGACACTACATAATGATCAAGGATTCAATCCAAGAAGAAGAAAACAATTGTAAATATTTATGCACCCAACATAGGAGCACCTCATTACCTAAGGCAACTACCAACAGCCATAAAAGGGGAAATCGACAGTAACACAATCATAGTAGGGGACTTTAACACCCTATTTTCAACAATGGCCAGATCATCCAAAATGAAAATAAAAAAGGAAACACAAGCTTTAAATGATACATTAAACAAGATGGACTTAATTGATATTTATAGGACATTCCATCCAAAACAACAGAATACACTTTCTTCTCAAGTGCTCATGGAACATTCTCCAGGATAGATCATATCTTGGGTCACAAATCAAGCCTTGGTAAATTTAAGAAAACTGAAATCTTATCAAGTATCTTTCTGACTGCAACGCTATGAGACTAGATATCAATTACAGGAAAAAATCTGTAAAAAATACAAACACATGGAGGCTAAACAATACACTATTTAATAATGAAGAGATCGCTGGCGAAATCAAAAAGGAAATCAAAAAAGACCTAGAAACAAATGACAATGAAAACACGATGACCCAAAACCTATGGGATGCAGCAAAAGCAGTTCTAAGAGGGAAGTTTATAGCAATACAATCCTACCTCAGTAAACAAGAAAAATCTCAGATAAACAACCTAAACTTACACCTAAAGCAATTACAGAAAAAAGAACCAAAAAAAAACCCCCAAAGTTAGCAGTAGGAAAGAAATCATAAAGATCAGATTAGAAATAAATGAAAAAGAAATGAAGGAAACGATAGCAGAGATCAAAAAAACTAAAAGCTGGTTCTTTGAGAACATAAACAAAATTGATAAACCATTAGCCAGACTCATCAGAAAAAAAGGGAGAAGACTCAAATCAATAGAATTAGAAATGAAAAAGGAGAAGTAACAACTGACACTGCAGAAATACAAAGGATCATGAGACATTACTACAAGCAACTCTATCCCAATAAAATGGACAACCTGGAAGAAATGGAAAAATTCTGAGAAATGCACAACCTTCTGAGACTGAACCAGGAAGAAATAGAAAATATGAACAGACCAATCACAAGTACTGAAATTGAAACTGTGATTAAAAATCTTCCAACAAACAAAAGTCCCATACCACATGGCTTCACAGTCGAATTCTATCAAACATTTAGAGAAGAGCTCACACCTATCCTTCTCAAACTCTTCCAAAATATAGCAGAGGGAGGAACACTCCCAAACTCATTCTACGAGGCCACCATCACCCTGATACCAAAACCAGACAAAGATGTCACAAAGAAAGAAAACTACAGGCCAATATCACTGATGAACATAGATGCAAAATTCCTCAACAAAATACTAGCAAACAGAATCCAACAGCACATTAAATGGATCATACACCATGACCAGGTGGGGTCTAACCCAGAGATGCAAGGATTCTTCAATATACGCAAATCAATCAAGGTGATACACCATGTTAACAAACTGAAGGCAAAAAACCATATGATCATCTCAATAGATGCAGAGAAAGGTTTCGACAAAATTCAACACCCATTTATGATAAAAACCCTCTAGAAAGTAGGCATAGAGGGAACTTACCTCAACATAATAAAAGTCATATATGACAAATGCACAACCAATATCGTCCTCAATGGTGAAAAACTGAAACCATTTCCACTAAGATCAGGAACAAGACAAGGTTGCCCAATCTCACCACTATTATTCAACATACTTTTGGAAGTTTTAGCCAGAGCATTCAGAGAAGAATAAGAAATAAAAGGAATCCAAATCGGAAAAGAAGAAGTAAAGCTGTCACTGTTTGCAGATGACATGATACTACACATAGAAAATCCTAAAGATGCTACCAGAAAACTACTAGAGCTAATCAATGAATGTGGTAGAGTAGCAGGATACAAAATTAATGCACAGAAATCTCTTGTATTCCTATACACTAATAATGAAAAACCTGAAAGAGAAATTAAGGAAACACTCCCATTTACCAGGCAACAAAAAGAATAAAATACCTAGGAATAAACATACCTAAGGAGACAAAAGACCTGTATGCAGGAAATTATAAGACACTGATGAAAGAAATTAAAGATGATACAAACAGATGGATATATACCATGTTCTTGGATTGGAAGACTCAACATTGTGAAAATGACTATACTACCCAAAGCAATCTATAGAGTCAATGCAATCCCTATCAAACTACCAACGGCATTTTTCACAGAACTAGAACAAAAAATTTCACAATTTGTATGGAAACAAAAAAGACCCCAAATAGCCAAAGCAATCTTGAGAAAGGAAAACGGAGCTGGAGGAATCAGGCTCCCTGACTTCAGACTATACTACAAAGCTACAGTAATCAAGACAGTATGGTACTGGTACAAAAACAGAAATATAGATTAATGGAACAGGATAGAAATCCCAGAGATAAACCCACGCACATATGGTCACCTTATCTTTGATAAAGGAGGCAAGGATATACAGTGGAGAAAAGACAGCCTCTTCAATAAATGGTGCTGGGATAACTGAACAGGTACATGTAAAAGAATGAAATTAGAACACTCCCTAACACCATGCACAAAAATAAACTCATAATGGATTAAAGACCTAAATGTAAGGACAGACACTATCAAACTTTTAGAGGAAAACATAGGCAGAACACTCTATGACATAAATCACAGCAAGATCCTTTATGACCCACCTCCTAGAGAAATGGAAATAAAAACAAAAATAAACAAATGGGACCTAATGAAACTTAAAAGCTTTTGCAGAGCAAAGGAAACCATAAACAAGACGAAAAGACAACCCTCAAAATGGGAGAAAATATTTGCAAATGAAGCAATTGACAAAGGATTAATCTCCAAAATTTACAAGCAGCTCATGCAGCTGAATATCAAAAAAACAAACAACTCAATCCAAAAACGGGCAGAAGACCTAAATAGACATTTCTCCTACAAAGATATACAGATTGCCAACAAATACATGAAAGAATGCTCAACATCATTAATCATTAGAGAAATGCAAATCAAAAACACAATGAGATATCATCTCACACCGATCAGAATGGCCATCATCAAAAAATCTACAAGCAATAAATGCTGGAGAGAGTGTGGAGAAAAGGGAACCCTCTTGCACTGTTGGTGGGAATGTAAATTGATACAGCCCCTATGGAGAAAGTATGGAGTTCCTTAAAAAACTAAAACTAGAACTACCATACGACCCAGCAATCCCACTACTGAGCATATATCCTGAAAAAACCATAATTCAAAAAGCGTCATGTACCACAATGTTCATTGCAGCTCTATTTACAATAGCCAGGACGTGGAGGTAAGCTATGTGTCCTCTGACAGATGAATGGATAAAGAAGATGTGGCCCATATATACAATGGAATATTACTCAGCCATTAAACGAAATGAAATTGAGTTATTTGTAGTGAGGTGGATGGACCTAGAGTCTGTCATACAGAGTGAAGTAACTCAGAAAGAGAAAAACAATTACCGTATGCTAACACATATATATGGAGTCTAAAAAACAAACAAAAAGAATGGTCATGAAGAACCTAGGAGTAAGACAGGAATAAAGGCACAGACCTACTAGAGAATGGACTTGAGGATATGGGGAGGGGGAAGGGTAAGCTGTGACAAAGTGAGAGTGTGGCATGGACATATATACACTACCAAATGTAAAAGAGATAGCTAGCGGGAAGCAGTCACATAGCACAGGGAGATCAGCTCCGTACTTTGTGACCACCTAGAGGGGTGGGATAGGGAGGGTGGGAGGGAGGGAGACGCAAGAGGGAAGAGATATGGGGATATATGTATATGTATAACTGATTCACTTTGTTACAAAGCAGAAACTAACACACCATTGTAAAGCAATTATACTCCAATAAAGATGTTGAAAGAAAGAAAGAAAGAAAGGTCTTAATCTAAGTGTTATGAGTTCAATTGTTTCCACACACTTTCAGAAAAGAAATATGTTGAAATCCTAATCTCCAGTGACTCAAAATATGCCCTTATTTGGAAATGAGGTCTTTATATAGGTGAGCAAGTTAAAATGAAGTCATTAGGGTCAACCCTAATCCAAAATGACTTGTGTCATTATAAAAAGGAGAAATTTGGACACAGAGACAGGTGTGCACAGAGGGAAGACAATATGAAGAGATGCAGGGAGAACACTACGGAAAGACCAGAGACAGAGATTGGAGTTATATTGTCACAAGGAATGTCTGGGCTATCAGAAGCTTGAAAGACACAAGGGAGGATCCCTACAGTTTTCAGAAGGAGCATAACCCTGCTGACACCTCGATTTAGGACTTCTAACCTCCAGAACTGTGAGACAATAAATTTCTGTTGGTGTGAGCTACGCAGTGTGATACTTATAGCAGCCCAAGCAAACTAACACATTATATATAAGACAGGAAAGATTTCAGAGGAAAACTTGTGGATTCAGTTTACTACTGGCACAAAAGGAAGAGAGAGTCAAGCTAAACTCTTTGGGCGCTGGAACGGAAGCTTGTGAAGAAGCAAGGGAACCCAACCCAACTGGGGTCTCTAATAAGGGGACCCTACATAGCTTGCTGCTCAGTAGTAGCTAAAAAGGCAGAAAGATAAGAAGTTGAAATATTCTAATGTAGCAGGGATTGTGCCTCATTTGTCTGAAGCCCACAGAACACATTATGCTCCATGGGATGGAAACAGTAGAACAGAGATGGCCATGTGGGGTGCCCGGGACATGGGACTTACGTCAGCCAATTACAACCCAGAGTGACTCTGGAAAGTCGCTACTTGCTTGTTTTCCCTTTTCCCCTAAGCACAGGAACACAAGTTACCTGAGAGAAAGAGCTGACAAAACCTGAGGTAACTAATGGTCATGAAGAGGGGATGCTGCCATGCAAAACTGAATTGATGGTGTTTCTGGGGCCAAACAGGAATGAAGCCACATTGGTAGATGTCTGCATGGAGGGATGACGATGCCCAGGGATCAGAGAGAATTCCACACGTCACTGGATTCCCACATAGAAAAGTGGGAGGCTGGGGATCAAACTCTGCTTTTCTCCATACGTATTCCTGACTGAGATCAGTCCCCGTGAGAAGAGTATAAACCTGAAATCACTGGAGAAAGCCTCAAGTGATTCAGTCCACCTGGAATTGACAGGATTTATTTTTCTACCATTAGGCAAAATGGGTGCTAGAATTTAAAAGCTAAGTAAATAACACTCCTTGAGCACATGGCATAAAAATACGGTACCCGCTATATTTCTCTCTTCATTATACGTAAGTTCCTTGATGACAGGCACTGTGTGTTTTTATCTCTGTCTTTTCAAAGCTAATATAATGCCTGACATATACTAAGGTGCTCCATCAATATGAACATATTTAATTAATTATTGATAAACTAATGAAATTATAGTTGTTTTCTCTAAAGTAAATTGATAGTCAAATGAAATGCATAGCACTTATAGTTAAGAAATCTCTTTTAATAAACTGATAAAATCATTTTCATTTTTCTTATGTATTGTGAGCTTCAATATCCTTATAAGCCACGTTTTCTTAAGTATTTTAGCTACATAGATATAATAGTATATAACCTTTGATTGAATTATCTTATGTAAGATAAATTTCACCTGTTCCTTGTGTCATATACAGACCAAATAATCCATAAATCTAAGTTACATAGGCCTCACTTAAGTTTAAAATACTTTCCCAGATATTATTTCTCATAAATGTTTTATCAAAAAGCAATACAAAATGACTATCAGTTTTACACTGTTCTTTAAGGAGTCAGATTACTCATTCAGAAAAGAATTCATCCTGTGCAAAGATAAAGTTTTCAGAAGGCTAGAGCAGGCCACAAGAGAGATTTTACAAAATTCTACATGTAAGGTGTAAGGTAATCTAAAAACCTAATTTTCAAACAGAAATTTGGAGGGTTTTTAATTGTAGTCATTTATGGTTGAAACAACTTTGTAAACTTATAAAATTTAGAAAAATATACAATATTAGAAAATGTGCATACTCAAGTAATTTAGTATGCAAAAGAATATTTTTGTACATACTCATATGCAGGGGATAGGTTACATTTTACCTCATGATAAAGAATAATGGGGATGTTTTTCCTTTCATTCAGTTTTATGTGTCTGCCAGTAGATGGCGGTACCATGTTGAGTGCTGTCGGCTTTTTTTTTTTTCTCCTCAAAGCTGTTTTCTGATATATGTTGGGTACCACAGAGTGAACCTCAGAACAGGAAGCCGAGGCATAAGCAGAGAGGATTCTGGAAAGGTCTCTTTGTTTTCTTGTCCCCAGAGAAAGCAAAGAAAAAAAAATTGTAGTTAATATGTAAACCTCTGTGGCCAAAAATCTGAACAACTGCAGGAGGCTCATTATACTCTAACCATCTTGGATGCGGTCTTTGTTACGCTGTGATCCATAAGGCTCTGGTTTATCAGGTAAGCTGGCAAAACATTTAATTATCTGAACCATAGAATCTAGCCACCAGATCATTTTTCTTATTTTAAAATGATCTTCATGCTTCTATTTTTAACCTAATGTTGTTTTAATGTAAATTACAGGAACCAAAGGCATCATCTGATGTGTAAACTGCTTACTATTCCTTTATCTCAAAGGAAATAGAGCCTCTGTCTAGAAATGGTGACTTATGGTACAGACTAGGCACTACTGAGCTTGTATTTTTGAAACATGTAGATGCTTATGATCCATTGTAGTCAGAGAAAATATTTTTTTATTACACAGAGCTAGCCTAATTGATTTTGTGGCTGCACCTTATCTATTTAAATGTCCAGTGTGCCAAGTATTTTTTAAACATAAATGTATAGTGAAATTGGAACTGTCATTCTCGTGCTTTGGTCTTTTTTTTTTAACAGCTTTAGAGAGGCCATCCCTATAGGGAGTGATAACAATACAGAGGTATATAGCTGTTTGAAAAACATTATCATTTGTCTCTAAAATAATCTATTCGCACCAATACCAATCATTAAAATGAGATTTAACCTTCTAGTAATAAAATGATCCCTATATACTCCAGTATGTGTTGTTTCTTTATTTTAATATATACATTTTATATTAAATATTTACCATTCTATTTATTGATGTAAAGGGTACTGTACCTTCTATGAGTTGTCTCATAAGCTTCATATATTTCTGTATTTTTTCTGTGTGTATTTAATACCTGGTTATTATTATTATTACTAATTATTAGGGAGAGCCACTTGGACAAAAAACATTTACTTTATCTATAATCTGTATTTTCTGTAGTTTTCTTTAAAATATTTTATAGAATAATCATAAATGTTTTATTCAATTAGCAATCACATAGTTAGAACAGGAAATTATTGGCAGAAAATCTATAGGTATTAATTTAAAGAAGAGTTTTAAAAATCATAAAGCTTTTTAAAAAATACAACAGGTGGTGTAATGTAGCATACGGGGACAAAGATAAAGGCATACGTGCTTATAGGAATTTGCATGAAAACATTTCATCACAATCAGTCCAAGTAGTGAGTGCCCTGTGTGGAATAAAGACCTCTGATTTCAACCTGGGTTTCTAGTTAGTACTGGTCAAATCAGCCTAAAAACAGAACTTGAGGCCTCAGCTTTAAAAGCAACTGTAATCTCTAATAATATGGAAAAATATTGATTTCTCACCCAAGATTTTACCATGGGTAGCAATAATACTACCCCTAAAAATGTTACAAAATAGCTGTTGCCTCAGAGAAATGCCCTAGGTTTTATGTATTTCAGGAGATCTCCTACCATAGGATATAGAGAAAACTGTTTCTTTGAAAGGGGTTCCCAGAAATGGATGCTAATTGGCTTGAGCATATTGTACACTCCATGTTTCTTTACAGGGGACTGAATATAACTTTGTTCTGTGTAAACACCAGAGCTGGTCTTTCAGAACTGTTTTACATTTATGAATGGATGCTTACATTTTGGCCCTGATAATTAGCAATATTTTTATCGGTATAGTTGCAAGAATCTCTTAATTTTTGTCTGTATATGTAGTCACAATGTGAAGAACAAATGTACACAGAGTTCTTCACTAAATGTGCTCTTTGAAAATTTTTAGAAATCAAACCTGTTTTGATTAAATGATATATCAAATAAGTTTGGTATCTTATTCTTTTAAAGAACTAATAGTGACTTCATTTGTAAGGTCCAGAATAATAACTATAGTTTATTGGTGTGACAGAGAAAAATAGGTTGGACACTGAGCTGGAAGTCTTGATTTCTGATGCAAGTTCTGCTACTAATAAGCTTTGTCACCTCAGAAGAGATACCTGTAAAAGATGGGAATTGGAATCAAGGATATATAAGGACACTTTTCATTTTAAAATTCTATTAATTCTAATTTATCTGGATTTTCTCCAATTTATTTCTCCGCTTAATAGTAATCTGATGCATCTTTGACTTTTACTGAGTTGTTTGTTACCATTAATGGTGTGCTAAACATGAGGATAGAGAAATAGAGAGGTTTTAAAGGTCCTTGGCCAGCTTCTCTGTGGTGGAAACAACCAGAAAGCAATATGGAGAAGTGGTTAAGAGAAAGGTCTGGCAGAATAAATCCTAGCTCCACTATTAACTGACAAAGATTGAAACTTTCTGAGCCTCTATTATATCACCTATAAAATAGGAATGATGATGCCTATGTTGAAGGATTGTGTAAATAAATATTGTCTGTCCAGTGTTTATTATATATCCTGGGATATGATTAAATGCCCACCCTCCCCTCCTCCCCTGTTCCCCAACCCCTGACAAAAGGAACAGATATCATTTTAATACTGGTGATGGTAATATATCTTCCACCACAACAGGAAGAACAGAGTGAAACTGCCAAGAAATTCTGTAGTTGAAAAGGGAATAATTCTCATCCTGGAAGCATGCCCTTGCTGAAACAACAACAACAAAACATGTGCTCCCTATAATAATATCAATTAGTGTTAACATCTGGCCATTTCCTGGATTGTTTATAGAACTCTCATAATACCTTATAGAAGACTACTCTTTTGCCCAATGATATATTATCACAGACCCCACTTCAAAGGCTTGCTTCTTTTTAACGAAAATAGGAGCAAAAGACTTTATTTCACTTGTACCTTAAGAGATACACCTATTAGACAAAAGGCTTTGTGAAGATTCACAGAGAAAATCTAGATTTCACCAAGAACCACATTTATATGCCAAATAATTTCTACTATGACCATCAAATTACAGAACCTGAATCCCAGAAATCATTGCATGTGTTGGCTATGCAATCAACTCACAAACTGTCTACTGTTTAAATCATATTGATGGTCCAATGAAAGGTGGAAAGTCAAATTGTGCCTGATGAAATTGTTGACATACGGCAAAATCCCTGCTTCCCTCCAAAGGGTTTCTCTACATACAGCTTCGTGCTCTTGACAGCTGTGTGCTACTGGGATCTTGGGGAGCTAGAGCTGGGATGTCCTTTCAGCACCCCAGGCCTCCTAAGCCTTCCCTTCAACCACCCTGGGCCTCTTTAAACTGACTCAAATAACTGTGCTGTCAGTTTCATCTTCATGGCAGCCAAGATGACTTAATGGGCTCATGATTAGACAGATCTGAGATGGCCTTGAGTTTGAGAGTCTTAAAGACATGAGCAGAAGTTTTCTCAATTAGACAATGCTCTGCTTGGAATTTGTAACTAGTCCATCTCCCTGACTCTGGCTCACTCCCAGCTCTTCTGATTCCTTATTTTTAGGGGTTAAATGAAAGCACCCATGAGTGTAAGCACATAAAAACAAATACTTTTTTTCACCAAGGAATGAACATGTGACTAGACAGTGAAATTTCTTTGCATGGGTGGCTGTGCAGATTACTTTTTTCTCATCATCACTCATGTATAGGAACACTATGAACTCACTGAAGGCTGGGAATTAATGTTTAATTTGTCATCTAAAAATATTCTTTCCACCTTAATATTAATGGTTATTTTACCAGTTTTCCAAAACTATGAGGATTAATTTATCCACCTACCCCTGAAATATAATTTAAGGTATTAACAGTACACTTCTGTACTGGGGATCTGTTTTTAAATTTTTATTAACTTCAATCCTAAATTATCTTTACTTCCACTTAAATTTTATCCATAAACACCTTTAATGGCAATTCAGTGTAGAACCTGGTATACAAACTACTAGTTCTTGAGGTAGATTGTTCTTGGAGGTAGTTATAAAATTTGGGAAGGATAAAAGCCAATTTTATTGTCCCTTGGGTTGCAAGCTCACATATTTATCTTTGATTAGGAAGCTGCCTTTTCAGGTCAGCTTTACCTGATAATATTTTTCACACTGGGGTGAAGTTAACACATTCTTTGGATGCACTTTAATGGGATATAACAAGGGTAGATTTAAAAGCAGAGTAATGTTAATTTTCTGTTAATTTTACTTGAAAATAAGTTAATGAAGAGAATCTTGCTCTCTTGCTAAGCAAAGATGTGCTTTGCTCTGTGAACTGCCTGATGCGCATCAGCTCTTTGGATATCTGAAATTTGAATCTACATTCAGACATATAATTAGCCACAACAGAAGAGTTCTTTAAAATTTATATGCATACCTACTCAACTGGATAACAGAAGTTTTAATATGTATTTACTGAGTGATTCTTATAATCCTACACCTCTTTTTACCAGGGTTTGAAATGATAAAGGACCTTATAGAGAGAATATTAAAGAAATTTCTGCCCAAGATATATGAATAGAGAACAGCGGCAAAGTAACTTATAAGCATGCTTACAAATTAAATATACATATTAAACACAAATACAGTGCATATAACATATGCTAGGTGGTTGTATTAGGGAATTCTCAGGGGTTGTTTTAGTTCAGAGAAACCTTTTAAAAGTCTGGAGTTATTTCTGTAATAACTGAATTAGGTTTTCACCCTTTTGGAGACTGCATATAGGGAGCCCTGCATGTGATTAAGCTCTGAGCTGGAGGAAAGTGAAAGAAATGATGGTCCTTAAATTTTTAAACAGTGGTTTAATATTGTTTTATTCAATGGGTGATTTCAAAGATGGGAAGTCACTCTTTAAATAACTTTGGCCATTTTCTGCCAAGAAGCTAACTTTGGGGAATTTTAATCTCCTAATATTCAGAAGATACTTTATTCTTACTTGGGTTGTACAGAACACTTTGTCCTTTTCTTTTTCCAAGAGCTTGAACTGGAATAATTCATTAAATCCCAGCTCTTGTTGTTAAGTGACATTGTGCTTCTGAACCAGAACCCCAAATATTCTTGCACAGAGCTTATTAATAGGACACGTTTTATGGGCTCAAGCCTTTATTTGAGAACTGATGACCTGTTTGTTAGCTTCTCTTTGTCCTTGATGTTTTTGCTTGTGACATTTATTTTTCTCTTTATAGGTTACTTTTGCTGTACCCAAACAAAGTATTCTGATGAGATCAGGAGCATTCAGGGTGGTATGGCTGTAGACTAAACAAAGTATTCTAAGCAATTTCTTTTCATGGAACTTATATCATGGTTGGACATAACCTTAAGAATAAATTCTCCAAGAAATAAGCCCAAATTCCTACATGCACAAAGCAGGTAAGAAAAATGAGTAAAGTTAGTCAGGCTGGGACTAAGGAACTCCATAGCCCATGTACTTTCTAAAGAGGGGCTAGGAGACTGTTGAATCAAATGATTTTTCCAATGAAGCTTAAAATCTAGATTTTTATGAGAAACCTCTCTGTTGTTAAATGTTGTCATCTATTTCAAATTATTTACAATACTGGATAGATTCAACAAAGCATACCTACAGGCAGGATATGGCCAAGGGATTTTTGGCCAGGTATTTTTTCCTTTTGCCAATCCAACCAGAAGTTTTACCAATGAAGGAAAATAAACTTCATGGAGAGGAAATGGCTTGACTGTATTTGGAGGAACTGCTACACTAGAGCTCAGATTTCTTGTCTGCTCCTCCAGGTCCAACCAACTGCCCACCATTTTTCTATCTCTTTCATTTCAAATCCTTGAATGTTCTACATATTCCCTCCCACATTTCTGTTTATAGTGCTGCTAATTACATCACTGAACTTTGTCTTCATAGATCTTTTTTCTCCCCTTTTTTGTTGCTATTAATGCTCCCCTTGCTGTGGATATCTTGTTACTGATATGTTATTTGATGAGGTATGTGATATTCCCATTTCTGCACTGTTCTGAAATGACTGAAATTTGTAGGGCAAACATGTCCTTTAGCTGTGAAAAGATAAAAATATTATTAGTAGGATATTTATATGTCCATATGGTCTCAAAGTTTTAAAATATCTTATTAAACTATCTTTAATCATAACCAATACTGATTACAGTTCAAGTAAATCCATTCTTAATATTATTTTTCAACAATTTTATTGGGCTCTATTATCAATCTTTATATATCTATAGCAAAAATTAAAGTATATTATTATATTAGCATTGGAAGAACAGACAAAAGTATTATTCACAAATATATTGCATTCTCTTTCATTGATATGAAACTTGGTAGTATTAGATAAGAATAAAAATCAAATACATGTGCCTAGAATGAGAACTTCTTGGCCGTTATGGAAAATCAGAAAGAAAAAGCAAAATGAAAAAAGTCAGATTTTTTTAAACTTCCTAATAAAAATGACAGGAGAAAAAAAAAAAAACAGTTGAACGGGAATAGATATGCAAACATCTGAGAGAAAATGGAAAGAGGTAAAACATGATGAGCTTATTTAGAGAGTGGCCCACAGCGCTGGCTGCACATTAGAATCACCTGGGAAGCTTAAAAAAAGAGCAAAGCTGGCTCCACCTTAGGCCAATTCAATTAGATGCTCTGGGGCTAAGCCTGGGTATCCATGTTTGTTTAAAAGCTCTGCAAGCATAGTTCAAATAGGCAGCCAGGTTTGAAAAGCAACTGACTAAAGGAAGACAGAGAAAAATAAGAGAAGCTAATGAAAGCTTGGCCAGAGAAGTGAAAGACAACTGAGAAATGACTTTCAGAATAATTTCAAAATTCTAACAAGTGGGTGCATGTTAAGTAAAAAGACTATTATGCAAATACTTAAAATAGCAAAAAATGCATTTCTCCCTTGGTTGAAAAGGGTGGTATTTATTCTATATGTTTAAGCAGTTTTATATTTCAAATTGTTAATTTCCTACCCTTACCTCTACTTGAAAGTTGACCCAGCTGCTGGATATGGTATATTTTGCAAACTAACAATATAAACAATTGTGCACACTCAGAAATAAGCATCCATTAACTTCAATTTATACAACCAGAGATTTGCCCTCTTTTTATTCTGTACCTTATAGATTGCTCCTTTGAAAACTGTCTTAAAATCAAATAAGAGGGCTTCCCTGGTGGTGCAGTGGTTGAGTCTGCCTGCCGATGCAGGAGACACGGGTTCGTGCCCCAGTCCGGGAAGATCCCACATGCCGCGGAGCAGCTGGGCCCGTAAGCCACGGCCGCTGAGCCTGCGCGTCCAGAGCCTGTGCTCCGCAGCGGGAGAGGCCACAACAGTGAGAGGCCCGTGTACCGCAAAAAAAAAAAAAAATCAAATAAGAGTGTCCATTGAAAGATACTCTTTGAATGTCCAGGTCATTCAGCTGGAAACAAAACATTGATTTGTAATTACTGAAACTTCAATTGTGGCAGATTTAGAGGAAAAGCAGATATGTAAACCAACAAATTTTTTAAAGCCAAAATTCAAGTGGCATTTCTGAGGAAGAAATGAATTAACCTAATAGCTAAGTGGAATTAATAATGAATTGAGTTTCCAAAAAGGAATTCCATTACTAAGGTGAGTCTGCCTTTTCAACTCTTTAAGGAGACATTTGCTGGGTTAACACCACAGTTGTTTTTCCATGTTGATTTCCCACAGTCCTTTCCGCGACTGGGGAGAGACTGTGGTAGCCCCTACTAAAACAATCCTCTACATCCTTCAGAGCAGATTATATCCTAAAGTCTTTCCTCTGGAGAAACATCCTTTAATATTACTACCGAACTATGCTTTCTTTGTGACCTCTACCATTCTGTCAACCAGGTCACCACAATTATCACCATGTATGAAAGATCTGTTAAATCTCAGGATAAGAATATACATATTTTGAATCAGGAGGCTGGTGATTGCACAGTGAACAGAAGGAATACTATATTATATTTGAGGCTAAGTTTATGATGGATGTCTATGAAATGGTGCTTGGGTTCTCAAACTGGGATTGGATCACTGACTTTCGAAAAAATTACATCCTAGCTTTATACACAAAGTACTTTGGTAGTCTACAATGAAAATATAAGTAACAAACCAGTAAAATACTAATAAGTATGAAAGCCTGAACCAAAAAGAATGTTTTTTGATGAAGGATCACCTTAAATTAGTCAGTGTAGAGAGCAAAAAATTTACTGTTGACTAAAGCATTCCCTCCACCAACACAGTGACAACTGTGAGAACTAACTTGATTCTTTGGGGAAAAGAATTCCAACTTGTTATTCAAAAGCATCAAGTATATTTTGCAAAGGGAAAAGGTAATGCTTAGGCGTAAATGAAAAGTGGCAGAGCACATCCAAATCATGATGCAGATCTCTATGCAAATTAGCACAAGAGTTAAAATACGCCACGGAAACCACAATAGCAAGCTCTCTCATACATTTGTTAGGTTTGTTTACTCTGTCTCAAAATTATCCTGAGTCTGTGTAAGACACATTTCTTTTAAATATCCATTAAATGTACTATAATGGTGCTAGGTTTCAAACAACACTCTTTGAGACCAATTTAACCATAAAATAATACTCATTTTTTCCAACAATCCATATCCCTCAGGAAAGCTAAATTTGGGCAATTTTTATGCATGACAAAATATTTTCTATTTATTCTCTTAATTTCTTCCTGAACAAAAATTTTAAAACTAAATATCTAAGACATAAAAAGGCACACTTGATTTAGAAACTCTTTGAATTTTCTTTTTCAACATTTGATAGATATTTTATTTTTTCTATGATTTTTTAAAATTGAAGTATAGTTGATTTACAATGTTGCGTTAGTTTCTGGTGTAGAGCAAAGTAACTCATTTTTATATATATATATATATATGTATGAATGCATATATTTTTTTTCATATTCTTTTCCATTATAGATTATTACAAGATATTGAATATAGTTCCCTGTGCTATACAGTAGGACTTTGTTAGTTTATCTATTTTATATATAGTAGTTTGTGTCTGCAAACTCCTAAATTTAGCCCTCCCTCCCCTTTCCCCTTTGGCAACTATAAGTTTGTTTTCTATGTCTTTAAACTTTCTAATCAATTTTTTGGTAAACCTAGAAATGCCCTACAAAAATAAAGTCTATTAAGTTTTTTTAAAAGGGGAAAGACAATTGAAGAATAACTGAATTCAGTGCTCAACTTTGCACAGGCAATTTGATCAGAATCCTAAATTATCCATGTCCTTGAGGAGTTAGTTCAGGTTGCACACATGGAACATTGTAGAAATGCCACAAATTCCAGTTCTGTCCTTCCCAGCATCTTCTCTATTCAGCTCTTACTTTTCTCCTCATGATCGCTGCCCTCTCTAGCCGTGGTCTTACTTGCTAGATCCTCCATCCTGGGAAGGGCCAGATAGGCTATGCCTGTCTTTTCTCTAATTAGCACATTGGTTGCTGCAATCTGTCAGAAATAAAGTTTTGCATCAAATGTAATTTCCTCTTACCTGTGGCATTCTGGCTTTCCTTTAGCCTCAAAAGAATTGAGCACCGAACAGCATTCCTCCTGCCTTTCCATGCAGAGACCCTTCACTGTGTGTTCCCGCTGCAATAAGTGGCAACATCTACACCTAAATCAGGGCAGTACACACAGGCCCCTGCTCTATTTTGGTGCCAGTGATGTGCTAAATGGCTGAAGGAAAAACATAGACTCTCTGAGTCCTGAATTCAGATCCTAGGGATGATATTTTCAGTTTCTTTAGCGACTGGTCATATTTCACTGAAAACTAGACTTCAAGTTTTGTCATTTTTTAAAAAATTATTATTTGTATAGAATTTCTCAGATGAGAAGATTTTTGATATTACCAATTTCATGAAGAAATCATGTATACAGAATTGAATATCTAAAGCTAGAAAGGATTCAAGGGATAGTTCTTTTCAGAAACCAACTCTCTGGCTATGCTCTTCTCAAGCCATTCATAGTGTTGACTCATCAAAAAACATAGTTTGAATTTGAGCAAGCACATAGTTCACTGAAGTATTCTGAATATGAAGGCAGACTTTAATAGGTATAACACAGCCAACTCCAGTTACATCACTAGTCCAATATTCAATGACCCTTTTTGTTCAGAGTATAAGGCGACTGCTATACCCTTAGATCACTGTCTCTCAGAAGGGATGAATGTTGGAATACACCGAGTGCAGAGTCCCTGCGCTTCTGAGATAAAAGAGGCACTACAAATCAACTAGTCACTTTCCTCCACTCCCTCGCTATAACAGATGTGGACACTCAACACCAAAGACACTGAGTGTTCAATATGTCACAGCAAGTGATGTCAAAGATAAGCCTAGAAAACAGGTTACCTGAATCGCAGGTACATTCCCCTCTTTCTGTTTTCCTCCCTCTCTTCCTTATCTTTTCATTAAACCTTGTTTCTAAAAAGATGGGGCAGGGCATGCTTTTCCATTATATTACACTGTCTTCTGCAGCACCACTTCAGGGTAATCAGACTCCACAGCATTATAACCATCTAGCGAGGGAAAATGCTTAACAGAGAAGCCACTCAGGTGGCTGGGTTCTGGCTGGTGAAGAATCACGTGACAGCCGAACTGCAGCCCCACCTAAATCAGTCTGTGCTCCAGTGGAGTTTACCACTAGCACTAATCTGAGAGCAGATTTTACAGCTTCCCTGCTCCAGGCTAGATAAAGCTCAATCCTCTGTATTTTAAGCCTCAAAGGAGTACAGGTAACATGTGAAGTAAGCACCACCATTTTGAAGTAATGCAAGTTGTACCTCGAGTTCCCTGAGGTTGCCAAGTGAAAAAGGCAATCAACTCTTAACACCCTGTTGTGAAAACAGTGCACTGTCATTTTGATTACAGTAAATAAACAGTCTGTGGTTGCCTGGAAAGAAACTGGCTAAAGCACAAGTCACCAGCAAGCAGTAGGAGAGACGTGGCTGAGGGCAACTCAGAGGGCTCTCTATTATGGCTGAAGCAAAACTGATGTTACGATAGGAATATGGATCAAGGATCGTTTATTGGGCTGAGAACTTTGCTTTCTATTTTCCATGATGCCAATTTACTTCAAAATAGAAGGCTTCCTATAATTCTGGTTATATTGTGATTTAAATGTGGTTTCTGCTCCTGAAACACGTGCATGCATTACACACACACACACACACACACACACACACACACACACACACAATGCTCACATTTGTTTCTCAGCCCAAAATCCTAGGAATTAATAACAAAATCTGACCAAGTAAAACAGGAAAATTGTCAATCCAGAGAGAGCCTGCCCCTCCCTTTTAGAGCATCTCACAACGAGGGATTTGCCCCCTTTCTTAATTCACGCATTTGTATATGGGTTTGATCACCTGGTGGAGGGTGAAGGAATAGGGGAAAGGCATACACTAGACAAGCAGTAGCCAATATAAATATAATGAGACACATATGTACTTTGAAAATTTCTAGATGCTAACATAAAAAAAGACAAAGAAACAAGTGAAATTAATGTTCCTAATGCTTTTTTTTCAAATAAATTTATTTTTGGCTGTGTTGGGTCTTCGTTGCTGCGCGCGGGCTTTCTTTTTGTTGCGGCAAGCGGGGGCTACTCTTCATTGCAGTGCATGGGCTTCCCATTGCAGTGGCTTCTCGTTGCGGAGCACGGGCTCTAGGCCAGCGGGCTTCAGCAGTTGTGGCTCATGGGCTCTAGAGCGCAGGCTCAGTACTTGTGGCACACGGGCTTAGTTGCTCCACGGCATGTGGGATCTTCCCAGATCAGGGCTCAAACCCATGACCCCTGCATTGGCAGGTGGATTCTTAACCACTGCGCCACTGGGGAAGCCCACTAATGCTTTTTTTTAAGCCAATATACCCAAAATATTATTTCTGATTTGGCACTAGCGACATTTTTAGTGCTCAATTCTTACATGTGACCAGGGCTACCACATTGGACAGGGTATTTGCAGAATTTGTTTTAGGTAATTATATTCAACAGATATCTAATAACATCCTGCTTACTATGGTAAGTAAGCAATAAAATCCTTATCCTCAAGGAATTTAAAATGTAGAAGCAATAAGACACATCCTTAATAAAAGCAGAAGCCAGAATATTATAATTAGTATATGAATTCTTAAAGCAATATGTGCATGTTGTTGGAGTTCAGAGGAAGGCAAAATCACTTCTGACTCAGAATTTGGGTATGATGAGCCTTGGAGTATAGGTAGGATTTTTTTTTTTTAATTGGAGTATAGTTGTTTTACACTGCTGTGTCAGTTTCTGCTGTACAGCAAAGTGAGTCAGCCATACGTATACATATATCCCCTCTGTTTTGGATTTCCTTCCCTTTTAAGTCACCATAGAGCACTGAGTAGAGTTCCCTGTGCTATACAGTAGGTTCTCAATAGCTATCTACTTTACACATGGTAGTGTATATATGTCAATCCCAATCTCCCAATTCATCCCATCCCCCCTTCCCCCTTGTTATCCATACATTTGTTGTCTACGTCTGTGTCTCTATTTCTGCTTTGCAAATAAGATCATCTTTACCATTTTTCTAAATTCCACATATATGCGTTAATATATGATATTTGTTTTTCGCTTTCTGACTTATTTCACTCTGTATGACAGTCTCTAGGTCCATCCACGTCTCTGCCAATGACACAATTTCGTTCCTTTTTACAGCTCAGTAATATTCCATCGTATATATGTAACACATCTTTTTATCCATTCATCTGTTGATGGACATTTAGGTTGCTTCCATGTCCTGACTATTGCATTGGGTTGGCCAAAAAGCCATTTGGGTTCTTCCTTAGCATCTTATGGAAAAACCCAAATGAACGTTTTGGCCAACCCATAAATAGTGCTGCAATGAACATTGGAGTGCATGTGTCTTTTTGAATTATGGTTTTCTCAGGGTATGTGCCCGGTAGTGGGATTGCTGGGTCATATGGTAGTTCTATTTTTAGTTGTTTAAGGAACCTCCATACTGTTCTCCATAGTGGCTGTACCAATTTACATTCCCACCAACAGTGCAAGAGGGTTCCCTTTTCTCCACACCCTCTCCAGCATTTATTGTTTGTAGATTTTTTCATGATGGCCATTCTAACTGGTGTGAGGTGATACCTCATTGTAGTTTTGATTTGCATTTCTCTAATAACTGGTGATGTTGAGCATCTTTTCATGTGTTTGTTGGCCATCTGCATGTCTTCTTTGGAGGTGAATGATATTTCAGGAAGAGGGAATGTTTTTGAAAGCCAGAGGCCAGAGACTAGGGGCTTTCAGGGAATGGCAACTAGATCAGTTTGCAGAGGAGCATACATGTAAGATGAAGCTGGAGAAGCAGATTAGTAAAATACTTTTTAGAGAGAGTCTCTGATTATTACTTTTTCTAAAGAAAAAAAGACACTGGATTTGGTGGCATGATTTACCAGCCATGTGACCTTGGACATGTTACTTCTCCTCTCTGAACCCTATTATTTCCTTACCTACACAATGAGGACAATAATCACCATTATCTCATAGGGTTATTGTGAAGATAAAATGAGCTAATCAGTGCCTGGCACAGAGCAAGTGCTTAGTCCGTGTCCTCTATTATCACCACTATTACTTCTCTAAGATATTTTGAAATGGGAAATTCTTTTAGTAAAACATTCAGTCCTCAATTTGCTTTGTTTTAAAGAGAGTCTGGTAAACTTAGCTTACTTAGTCAATTATCTTTGAGGTAAACAGGACCTGAATGTATGTATTTTGGTCTAGGTTAAATAGGACAACATAATTCAGAAATATTGTACCTATAGAGAATTTAGCTTTTGTTGTTCTTTTATGTGTTATCATCTTCATGGCTGTATGATACAAAACTGAGTTACTTTATTTACCTAAACAATCCCCTATTAGTAGATATTTCAGGTTTTTCCCAGACTTTGCTGTTATAAAATATGCTGCCTTGGGCTTCCCTGGTGGCGCAGTGATTGAGAGTCCGCCTGCCGTTGCAGGGGACACGGGTTCGTGCTCCGGTCCGGGAGGATCCCACATGCCGCCGAGTGGCTGGGCCCGTGAGCCATGGCTACTGAGCCTGCGTGTCCAGAGCCTGTGCTCCACAACGGGAGAGGCCACAACAGTGAGAGGCCCGCATACCGCTAAAAATAAATAAATAAATAAATATATATATATATATATATATATATATATATATATATACTGCCTTAAATAGAATACAAGACTTTCTAAAGAGTACTTGTAGGCTGAACTTCTAAATAGTAAGTCTAAGTAAAATGTTTAAATCTTTTTGAGAAACTAAAATTAAATAATTCATTTATTCAGAAAATGTCTGTTGAGCACCCAGTATGTGCTATATGCACTGTTCTAAGCACTTGGGATTCATTGGTGAACAAAATGGACCAAAAAAGGCAAATATTCCAGCCCCTGTAAGTCTTATGTTCTACCCAGGAGAAATAGAAAATGAACAATAAACATTATAAGTAAGTAAATTACATAGTACATAATAAGGTGATAAGTGCTTTGGAAACAATAAAGTGGGATAAGCAGCTGGAGGGGAAGCACAGTAGGTCTCTTTGAAAAGGTAAACTTTTGACCAAGACTTGAAGAAATGAGAAAGTTAGGCCATCTAGACGAAAGAACACTCATGGGAGAGGGAACAGTATACGTGTGTTTGGTAGGTGCAGAGGACAGCCAGAAGCCAATTTGGCTAGGGAGGAGTGAGAAAGGAGGAGAGCACAAGATGAGTTCAGCTAGGTAACTGGAACGCCATATCATAAGGTCTGAGAGGCAATTGTAAGGAGTTTGGCCTTTTCTCTGGGTGGCTCCTATAGGCTCCTGCACAGAGGAATAACTTGATTTGCTTTCTGTTTTTCCCAAATCACTCTGACTTCTGGGTGAAAATAGGCTATGTGGGAATCAGACTGGAAGCAGGGAGATGGTTAGGAAGCTATTGCAGGCTTCTGTGAAATACTGCCATAAATCATTTCAAGGTTCCAGGTTCAGAAGAATTACACCACAGGACATTAAACAAATGAACAAATGACACTGAAGAAGCTATGACTGTCATCGTTGAGAAATCATAAAAATGAGAGCAGTATGACTGGTACATATGTTTTTAACTTCAAAACAAACAAAAAAAGCACTTCTGGAGTCTACAAGCCAGTCATTGTCAAAATGTGATTCCTGGGCCAGCATCATCAGCATCCTCTGTGTACTTACTAGAAACGCAGAATTTGGGGCTTTACCCATATCTACAGAATCAGCAACTCTGGGGTGGGGCCTGGCAAGCTGTGTTTTTTTTTTTTTTTTTTTTTTTTTTTGCAAGCTGTGTTTTAATAAAAGCCCTACAGGTGATTCTGATGCTAAATTTTGAGGACCACTGCTATAAACTCTAATGGTGAAAACCAGATGGCCTGAAAGATCCTTTTCAATTTTGGGATACTGAGCTTTCCAAGCTCAGTGTTTAACATTTATTTTCATTGTAAAATTAAGTATAGTCCTTGAGAAAAGTGATTTGTTTATAAGAAGCATAGACTTATGATTAAGAACAAGTAAATCTTTTAAATCATGTATTTAGAGAAATTTAACTTTTATTTATTATATTCCATCTCTTTATAAAAAAGTTAAGTAAAGCGGTATATTATTTTTTCAAAATCCACATGCACTAGGCAGTTGAAGACAAGGAAAATGGAGAAAGTGTAGATGATAAATCTGTTAAAGATTGTGCATTAATGAAGTTACTGTTTTAGAATGTACATTTAGCTCTGAGCCTCCTGGACTCAACATTTTTAGAGTAAGGCAGAAATGAATTTAATACAACTCAAAGAAAGAAATCCCAGCTATTAAGTCAACCTAACCTAGACCCCCATTTAGTCTTCTAATGGTCAAATTTGCTCCAGGAGAATCTCTGGAGTACACAGAGAAGTAGATGCATGGTTTTGCTTCCTAGACAAATTTCCAGTTTTTCACTTCACAATATCTTGATGATTTGACCATGTGAAGTTATTTCCTTGATAAGAGTCTCAAGACTTAAAACCAAATGAGCAGCTGGTAGGATAGGGCTATTACAGACATTGAAGGGCCAACCAGCGATCCCATCCAGATGGAAGGCTGCCCTTTCCCCATGGGGAAACGCTGCCAGGGACCTGCTGGCAAAATCTGTGAGCTACTCAGTGAGCGGCTTTGGATTTGCTTCAACCCTTGCACAAAGAGCTGAGTCCCAGAATTTTACAGCCTAATGCCTGCCAGAAATGGTTTTGATCTGGAAAATTCTGAAGCAGTTACATCACATCAGCATAAAGGAAGATAAAATGGATTGAAAGGAAAGAAAATGGCATAAGTGGCCAAAAGTAGCTAATGGAGAAACTAAAGAGGCAAAATAATGGTTAAAAACAATGGAGCTGGAGTAAGACAAAAATTAAATAAACACTGGACTTTAAAGATATTAAATGATAAATCAATTGTTAGGATAAACTAACACAAAAGGAAATATAAATAAATTTATCTCTACAAAATACATTTGTTGGCATTAGTATTAAAATTATTAATAGTAAAAATAGAAATGAGTTAACAAAAATAAAATTAAAGCAACTTTGTCCAAAGTTCCTCAGCTGGTGACACCTACCCTTTTCAGAGTAAAGCTTCTATTACACTCTTTGAACAAGCACTTCCTCATTTGTGGTATAAAGAACTTCCCCTTAATTTCCAAACTGCTAAAATTCTATTAAGGTAATTTCAAAGGTAGGCTATCCATTCTGGGGGGATCTCCAGGTCCAATACTTGTATTAAATAATCTGAAAGTATAGTTTCTGAATCATCTTATCTCATCACCATCTAAATGGAATTCACTGAGCTTAACTAATTTTAGCCATCATTAGATGTCTTATTTGATTAAACCTTGTATGGGTCTTCTGTGAAATTAAATTTAAGACATCTGCTAAGCATGTTACCTAGTGTCCCTTATGATAACAAAACTTCCCTCAGTTTAGTTCTCAGAGAAAGTTTGTCTTTTTATACATAGCCTTTAAGAATTGTTTTTGGTTTTGTTTCCTAAAATAAAATCAAATACATGTGACCCAGTGTGCTTCCACTTTTTCTTACCTACTGGGAACAACAGCGCTAAATGCCAGCCTTGACTGTATAAAGTAACCATCTCATATTCATAGTAATCTCTACTCTTTTCCTTCAGTACAAACTTCTTAACTTGTAATCCATGTGCCATCTCCACCAAATTCATTTAAGGAGCTAGATTAAAATGTAGTTCCCTGGGCCTTGCCCTAGACCAACTTTTTCAGAATCTCCAGAGGTTGAACCCAGAAATCTGCAACTTTAACAAGTAGTCCAAATGATTCTTATGCTCACTGAAGTTCAGAACTGATTTAAAGCGTCTTCATTCTCCTCTTAACTCATGTAGTCCAATTTTATCTTATGATTAATCTATAAGCCATGGTCTACTTTGAAAGATGAGTGAGATAGAGATCTTATTAGGACATAATACAACTTACAGTATGAGGCCTAAATTGGAGCTGAAATCACTATTTCCCATGTGTACTTGAGACTGAAAAAATCTCTCGCATTTGGAGCCCAGGCCATGAGATATATTTTCTCTGATCCATGAATCAGTGATTTTCATAAGGGAAGGTTAAAGAAAGAGAACTCAAGCTGGCATGCTTTCTCAAACTCCACTCTTCTGTTCCTCCTTAATTTCTTAGTTCCTCTTTGATATTCAGCCCTCCTTACCCACCCCCCTCCTTGTCCTCAGAGAAAAGACTACAAATACTTTGGAATATCTAAATTGTTATTTTGGTTATTTAACGTCACGCTCATTATATGTCAGGCTGGAGATCACGGTATTTAAAACCCAGTTATTTATGTGCTGTGAAGGGGCGAAGTAGCATTTATTAAGCTGTGGCTGTAAAGTAGAGGGAAGTAACATTTATTTAAGGACTATAAATTTATTTAACAATTTAATGGTTCAAGCTCTGATGCACGGATCTGTCTGATGGGTATTATTAATGTAATAATAGCTATAATACTATTATTACTATTATTGCTACTTCTATTACTACTAAAACCTCCAGCTTTTATGGAAAACCTACTTTATACCAGCTATTGTACAAGTGACTTTACATGCATGTGTGTGTGCGTGAGATCATTTAATTCTAACAACAACCCTCTTTCACTGTGTATTATAATCTCCATTAACAGATGGGAAACTAAAAATTGGATTGGTTAGGTAACACGTTCAATGTCAAACAGCTAGCAAGTGGCAGAGCCAGGTCTGTGTTGTTACCAAGTGAAAGGTAAGAGAGGAGAGGCAGAGGCCAGATCATAAAGGCACCGGCACACTTTGCTAAAGTGATGATAAGTCACTGAGAACCACTGACAAATTTTAATAAGGGTAAAATGTATGTTTTAGAAAGATCACTCTGATGACAGATTAAAGATTGGTAGCTTAGGAATGAGTTCTCATCTGAAAACAAAGATGGTAAAAGACTGTGCATTAAATAAAAAGGTGACATTTAATGGTTTTTTGTCATAGTAAATTGTAAAAGGAGATTTGTTAGTGAGGATTCAGACCAGTTTGACTCGTAAGCTTTGTATAAGTGAACTGAAATATTTTTTTAAATGTCGATTGCTGATTTAAAAATTACATATATTGTCCTTTTAAAAATCCTGGTTTAACTGGGCTTAGCCATTGCTAATGGTTATAGCTGGAAGGAATATGACATCAGATATTATGCCTAGGTTTAACATGCTGTTTTTTTCACCCCTGCTTATAAAATTTATTCTTAGAAGCCACTGAATAAAGTTTATTGGTCTTATCTTAGTCAGCCAATCAAATGGTTTTAGGTGGAGAGGAAAAGGAGCTGAAAAGGAACTGGAATAATAACCCACAACATCCATGTGGACCACATGCTCCACTGGTCTACCTCTTCGACCTTTCTGGTATTTGAAGAAAAGAAACAAAGGGGAAGTAAAGAGGGGAGAGGAAGGAAGGAAGTAGGAGGTGAAGAACAGGAAGATGCTCTAGAGCTCCAGCCTGGCTTCAGAAGGGGTGATTGAATCAGGGCTGCCAACGACGGAAAGTGAGCCCCATGTCCACCCTAGGATCCTGACAGTGGCTCCAGGCTCCATCCTTCCTTGAGCACACAAGGGCATGCTTCTCACACGGGTCAAACAACCTGTTTTGTGTCAATCCCGCTTCCTTGATCTAGGACTGTAAGTAAACAAAATACAAAAACCCAGACCTAGAACCAGAGCACTCACATCAATCCAAATGCCAAAGATGCTGGGCTCACTTCACCTGTGTTCTCTTTCTACACAGATCATGGAGCAAGAAAGCTGATGTCAAGCCACATCAGAATTCATCAGGGATGAGATACCTGTCAAGGACTTGCGGTAGAGTGGCTTACTGGAATAAAAAAAATCTCTTGTAAGACTAGTGTAAGAACAAATGAGATAATTCCCAGAAGCGGCCTGGAGCTTTTCCAGAAAAAGGTGCTGTGACTATCTAAGGTACCTAAACTGCTAATGGGTATAAATCTGTGTTTGCGGAAGGTAAACTAAAATCTTTATTAGCTAACAGTGGTAGCAGTTTCAGGGCAAAAAGAAGGTAGAAGAGTGATTTCCTACCTCTTTGCTAGTTTGTTCCTCCAAAGAGAAAAACACTTAGAGACATGGCAGAGATGACCTCAGGGAGTGGAATGATGATAAAGGCTATTGATGTAAGAAAGAGAAACTAACCCAGCTTTTTATTTATTTTTCTTTCAAAAGAGACATTCATCCTGTGTATTACCTAGGACTGTATTTACTTGAATTTTATTATATTTATGTGGTAATTGGTTCCATAGTTCACCTCTCTGTATAGGATAAAGGACAACAAAACATGTGGTCAGAAGTTGATTATAAGCTGGCTTCTGGACTGGCCAAATTTTTGAACCTACTGAGGAGTGTTTATTTATTTGGTGTATCAGCTGCAATTAACTAAAAAAGCTCTCTAAAATTATCTAAGTCAAGAAGGATGTTTATTGAACATAACAAGCGGTGCAGAGGTTGTTTGGGTCCAAGAGCTGAGCGATCCCTCAAGAGCCCAGGGGTAGATCTGTCTCTGTGATCTGCCACCCAAAGTCTGTCAGCTTTGCCCTCACAATGGCATCCATTCTGGTTGTAAGTGCCTGCAGTAGTGCCATGTATCATACCTGGATGCTAAGGTCCAGGGGACAGAGAATTCTGTCTCCTCCTCGGTCTCTTTCTTTTGAGTGAAGAAATCTTTTACAAACACCCACTTGGCAGACTTCCCCTCATCTTTTATTAGCCAGAATTGGACCAAGTGCCTAATCCTTAACCAATGATTGGCAAGGGGCTTGGAGGAGGTGTCAAAGTGGAATGGTCACGGGAGATGAACACAAAATCTGCTTCAGTTTGCAAACATACAGTAGAAAAACTCAGGAGCTGATGAAACCAATGATGCTGATATATCTATTACAACGTTGGCTTAATTGTTGTTATTAGTGAGCAGTTGTCTCTCTAAGCTTATAGCTGTCTGATAAAGATAAAGTCACAGGGAACTTCATCTCCTAGAAGATGATTATTATTTCCAAGACAAAAATTGTTCTGAAGACAGCGATGACTTGTGCTTTCACACTCAGCTATTTTTTTCAGAGGCATGACATTAGAGAAAGGCAAAAATAGTTTTTTTTATTAAACAGTTAGTAAGTCAATAATTATATTTGTGTATAGACAATCATGTGTTAAGCTAACAGGAAAGAAACAACGGTAGAGAAAGCCTACATTTCATTTGTATTTGGCCATGGCATAGTGATATCCATACTACAGTTACTTTCTCAGTAGGTTTGTCCAAACCAATAGCAATATTGAATTCCTTGACATCACACTAAGAACAAGAGGTCCATTACACAGAAGAAGCAGCTAGCCTAAGCATTTAATTTACCTTTAAATAATTCCAAAATGCTTAACATACATGTAAGCAGGTATCTAGTAGATGGTAGTTTTATTAATTCATTCCTGCTTGTTTTGTATTCTACTTTAAAACAAAGGTGAGGACTATATTGCTATATTTCTTAGGCTGCACCACCCCGTTCCTAACATGGGGCTCTATACATAATAACCTCCTAATAAGGTAGCTGACTCATCCTAATTCCATTTCTGAAAACATGAACTAAAATTCTTCTCATTTTGCAGGCTTGGGGCCCAGCTTTTCCTAAACTATCTGGGTTCAAATCCTGACTCCTTATTACTTTTGTAACTTGAACAAGTTATCTAACCTACCTGCACCTAGGTCTTTTGATCTGTAAAATGGGAATAATAATAATAGTACTAATCTCATAAGATTAAAATGACAATTAAATGAGTTAGTGTGGGGCTTCCCTGGTGGCGCAGTGGTTGAGAGTCCGCCTGCCGATGCAGGGGACACGGGTTCGTGCCCCGGTCCGGGAAGATCCCACATGCAGCGGAGCAGCTGGGCCCGTGGGCCATGGCTGCTGAGCCTGTGCATCCGGAGCCTGTGCTCCACGACGGGAGAGGTAGCCGCAGTGAGAGGCCCGCGTACCGCACAAAAAAAAAAGAAAAGAAAAGAAAAGAAATGAGTTAGTGTGCATAAATTAAATGACAGTGTCTGAGACATAGTAATCATTCAACAGATGTTTATCTATTAATATTATTTAATCCTCAAAGCCACCTGGTTTGGTAGGCACACCAACAAAGTATTATTTCAAAACTCTTTTAAAACATGGAAAATAATATTTTATTCTGCCTTGGCGAGTGTCCAGTGTTTATTATTATAATGTGCTGAATGCTGTGTGTATGCCTTTGATAAAATATGCTCTTGGTCACACATGCTACCTGAGGATATATAGCAAATACTCGACAATCATTAGCCCTAAATGAAAATTCCTTTGGAAAAAAATAATAACTTTCTTTAGTAGGACAGTAGTTAATTGGTCCACTTTGTCTTCTAGATTATACCCTTTCTATAATAGTCTCTTGTTGATACCAAGAAAACACAGACAGCATCCTTTCCTTAGTAATGGACCCAGTCTTTCCCTGACAACTCCCTCCCTTGTCATCAAGAACATGAAAATACATTTGGATGTTTTTTTTTCCCCCTGATCTCTCAAGTTGCATGACACAGAGCAACTTTCTATCCTTGAAGATGGCAAACTTACTGCCTCTGACATAATTTTCTTTTCATGGGAACAGACCAGAACTAATTGATTTTGTCTGTAACATGATTATAAAAATCCCTACAGAGAGAGAGACTATTGATACTAACAGGCTATAAACCAATACAATTCAACATACTGTCTTCTGTTCTGGAAAATCAGGCAAGATGAGAATTCACGGGCTAAATGACTAATGGAAAAAATACTTTGCCTTTGCTGCAATAATGCCACTGCATATCCCAAATATTTACTGTGCCACTTTTCTTAGATTCTGATTCATTAACAATTATTAGTTTTGTATTCATTTTATTTGTTGGTTTCATATAGTTTCAGCAGCTTATGTTAGTATCATAGCATACAGATATGTGAGCCTGGAAAACTGAACTGAGGTATACGAATCAATTTTTCTGTAGTTATTAATATACAGCTTAGATCTTTAATATCAAATCCCACAATAGTAAGACTCAAGATAAAAAATGTCAACAGTAGGAAAAATCCGTCAAGAACAGACTGTGTGGAAAATGTTTTGCCTCAGAGCAACAATTTGTGTTTGTCAATAGACACTTCAGTGAAGATTACTTTGCTTCTCTGTGCCTGTTCCTCATTTATTTTAAAGGCAGGAAGTTCAACTAATTGTCACATCTAATGCATACCTTTTAATTAGCATCTTGGAAATTCCTCTTTTGGCATCCATGTAACTCTTCTAATTTCATTGTCTAATATCCTCTGTGTTCCCTCTCCTTAAAATTGGTAGTCACAAGAGTCCTGCTCTTCATCTTCCGATTTTTTCCTAAATAATGTACTGCATATTCTTCAGTTTCAACTGGTGACTGCTTAATCAACATTTTCCCAGCCCAGGCAGCTTTCCTGAGTCTCAGACCCATATTTTAATTACACATCCAATTGTCTCACAGGCATCTGAAACTAAATAAAACTCAAGCATAATTCATTACTGTGCCCTATAAACCTTCTCCATGTCTCGGTTGGGTTAAATCTGTGGCTTAAACCAGAAATCTGGAAATGAACTTAACCCCATAACTCTTCTTCACCCTATCAAATCATCACAAAATCTTATTGGTCTTCTCTTCCTAATTGTGCCTTGAGTACAGTCCTCGGGCCATGGTTTGTTTTCTCTCTAACTTACTGACTGCCTACTATTTTCCAGGCACCTGCTCACCTTTAGATGCATTTTCTCATTTAAAGGTCACATTAACTCTATGAAGTATGTGCTATCATTGCTATCATTATCTTCACTATGTAGATTGGGAACCTGAAGATTATGAAGGATAAAAAAAATTATCCAAGGTCACACTGCTAGAATGTAGCAGAGCCAGGACTTGAATGCAGTCCTAATTGCCAAGTCCATGCCCTTAAATAATAAAGCTACAGTCAAATTCTCTTGCCCTCTGCTTTAGACCACTGGTGTCCATCTGCTTCCTTTTAAGGAAGCTGTTCTCAAAGGGTGGTTTGCAGACAATGCGGTATTCCTGAGTCCCTTTCAGAGGGGCTCTGAGGTAGAAACTATTATTTTCTTAACAATACCAAGGTGTCATTTGCCTTTTCTTCGCTGTTCTGACATTTGCATTGACAGTGCTATAGTCAGGGGGTAAAACTGCTAATGCCTGAGTGGGAATCAAGGCAGTGGCGTCATACTGAAGGAGGAGTCCTTGTTTTCTTCACCACCAAACACTTTCAGTAAGAAAAAAATACCAGTTCACATAAGAACATCTTTGATGAAGCAGTAAATATTATTAACTATTAAATCTTGACCCTAAAGAACACATATTTTTAATATTCTGTATGACGATAGGGAAAGAATACATAAAGCATTTCTTCTGCATACTGAGCACCATGGTTGTCTCAAGGAAAAGCACTTGTGTGATTGTGTCAGGAGCCGAATACCACTTTTTTTTTCATGGAACCCCATTTTCACTTGAAAGAAAGAACTAACAAACTATGGTTATTCAGACTTGGGTATCTGGCAGATATTTTCTCAAAAATGAACAAAGGAAAAACTTGTCATTTCAGGGAAAGCAAATGACAGCATTTGTTGCCAATGTTAAAATTGGAGCTTTCAAGTGTAAATTGGAATTTTGGAAAACTTTTATCTGACACTGGGAGCTTGACAGTCTCCCAATACATTATGACTTTTCTCAAGAGATCAATGGTGATATTAACAAATGTGATTTTTGAATGTTATATAATAAAATTTGTCAAAATTTGAAAAATCTGCATAATAATGTGCTGATATTTCCCAAATGATCCCTGCATGATGGTACAAAATCCATCCAAAGGGCAAGATCAATCCAAAGTTCACTGATTCCACATTGAAACTAATTTAAGAGAGTACCATTTGTAGAGTTTTGGTATTTATCAAAGAATAATAATCCCAATTGTCTGATAAAGAAATTAAAATATTCCCTATTTTCCAGTTACATATATGTGAGAGGATTTTCTCCTTTCTTTAAAAAAATTTTTATTTTATTTTAAAATTTTATTTATTTTTGGCTGTGTTGGGTCTTCGTTGCTGCCCACAGGCTTCCTCTAGTTGCAGCGAGCGGGGGCTACTTTTTGATGCAGTGCGCGGGCTTCTCATTGTGGTGGTTCCCTTGTTGCAGAGCACAGGACCTAGAATGCAAGGGCTTCAGTAGTTGCGGTGCATGGGCTCAGTAGTTGTGGCTCACAGGCTCTAGAGCACAGGCTCAGTAGTTGTGGCACATGGGCTTAGTTGCTCCACAGCATGTGGGATCTATCTGGCCCAGGGATCAAACCCGTGTCCCCTGCATTGGCAGGTGGATTCTTTGTGTGTGTGTGTGTGTGTGTGTGTGTGTTTCTTGAGTTTTATTTATCATGGAAACAAGCAGTGGGAGTCAATACTCCAGGTAATTTCTAAAATGCCATGAACTTAATTTTATACTCTGCAACTTTTTGCTTTGTATATATGAGCTCTTAAGAATAACTGCATTGGGCTTCCCTGGTGGTGCAATGGTTAAGGATCCACCTGCCAATGCAGAGGACATGGGTCTGAGCCGTGGTCTGGGAAGATCCTACATGCTGTGGAGCAACTAAACCCATGCGCCACAACTACTGAGCCTGCGCTCTACAGCCCTCAAGCCACAACTATGGAAGCCCGTATGCCACAACTACTGAAGCCTGTGCGCCTAGAGCCTGTGCTCCGCAACAAGAGAAGCCACCGCAATGAGAAGCCCTCACACCATAACGAAGTGTAGCCCCCGCTCGCTGCAACTAGAGAAAGCCCGTGCACAGCAACGGAAGACCCAATGCAGCCAATAAATTAATTAATTAATTAATTAATTTAAAAATCTGTTTTTAAAAAAGAATAAATATTTTTAAAAAAAGAATAATTGCATTTAGCTGAATACAACATAAAGGTAACAGTTTAAAATATCAAATTCTTAACTTCAAGATTGTTCTTGATTTTGAATTCCCATTTTCTAGCAAGAAATATTTAAATAGTTCTCAATCTAAGATTTAAAGAACAAAGAAATGTATCAACTGCAATTATCTGAAACAGAGCTGAACAGTAGAAGAAAAACAAGAACAAAATTACAAAATAACAAAAACCAAACCACTGGAAGCCCAGGTTTGGCAGGCGGATTCTTAACCACTGTGCCACCAGGGAAGTCCCGGGAGGATTTTCATCTTGTACTTGAATCAAAACAACAAATCTCAACAGATGGAACCCTGAAGAGGATGTGAGAATCTAGGTGTATTTCATTAAGCCAGACAGGAAAGGGATTTGCCCAAATGTAAAACAAGTTCATTCTTCTACTCAATTCTTTTCCTTTGGGATAATAAGTTATTTTCATTAAAAATCTGTTTTATATGTAAACATACAAGGGCTTGTTATTAAGTTAATTAAAGCATGTTTTTTAATTTTCTATTTTAATTCTTAATACAGTAAATATGGATAGATAAGCCTCCCCTTAAACAAAAGCTCTTTGAGGTCTTCTATAATTTTAGCAGTATTAAGGAATCCTGAAACCAAAATGTGTGAAAACCATTGCTCTCGGATCACTCCCTATCTGTCTGCCTTTCATACCACCACCATCTTTCCAACCTTCCAAATGATCATGCCACTCCCCACCCACAGCTTACCTTACTGTGCTGAATGAGGCCTTTGGTGATCTATATCCTGCCTAAATTTCCATTCCTTTCTCTTTCCGCTCCCTTTTGGGCAGGTTGGTCTCCACCCATAATGAACTGCTTATAATTCCTCCCAAACAATCCATGCTCTCTGTTATTTCTGGGTTCATATACATGCTGCCTCCCTGCCTACCAAGTAGGTCTCTACTGATATGTCTTCCTACCAACCCTCCCCCAACTACCACCACAACAACTAGTTGGTCAAATCCCAACCTGTCTACAAAACCCACCCCAGTATCACTTCTTCAGGAAAACTTGCCTGAACCATACCTCTCTGGGCAGAATAAATTGCTCCCTTTTATGGGCCTCAGACAATAAGCAGTTACATATAATTGTATTATAATTATTAGTATAGAAATCTGTCTCTCTCAATGGATTGTCAGTTCCTTAAGGGCAGGGACTATGGGTACCTAGTCCAAGCACAGTGTTGATACATAGTAGTCCCTCAATTAATATTTCCTAAATAAATGATCCTAAGGTTCCTTCCAGGCTTGACATTCTGTCGTCCACCCCTACAATAGGATATTTTGAACCACAGTCTTTCTTGATTAACAGAAGGATGTATTTGTTTTACTCACACACATTAACACACAAAAACACTTTAGTTTTTAATCAAAGAGATCATCTCCTCAGTCTTTTATCTTTTTTGTCCTTGCAAGGACAGTTCTGGAGAAAATTTGGTATGTTAAATTTGATGTGTTTTAATAAATTATAATGCACATATATTCATTAATAATATATATTCCACACCAAGGCATCAGTAGGAATTAATTTTGTAAAGTCTGGCCCTAATAGGAATATAAAATTATGTAAGAGCTCTGTATAATAAGCTCACAAAGAACAAGAAAGAAGACGAAAAAAATTAAAATAGAACTGCCAAAGAACTATGAGAGGTTTCTAAACAGCAATGCTGTAGATGAAGCCCCGAGAAACTCTTGTTCACTATAATCTTTAATGTCTCAGCCTATCCAAATATTGAACAAACCCTAGTTCCCCTTGCAGACAAAAATCTGAGAGTCTAGAACTGGCCTGTCTTCTCAGGATTTAGAGACAGCAGCATGGGAATTTCAAAGAGACTTCTTTACTTCCTTTTGACCAAGACTCAAATTTTTTATTCTAGCCCTTGATAAGTGAACAAGAAGGTAAAGGATTATTTATTTTTAAATAAATTTCCATGATTTGTGATGGTTCCTTGTTCCATGTCATCCCAGAGAAATCAAAGTCATCTGTAAAGATTACTGAAAGATTTCTACATGTTTAAACTAATTTCATTTTAAAACTTAGGAACCAGAAGACTCCAATTAAATAAGTATAATTATTTCTTTATGGCAAAGTGTTGCCTCATACATCATAAGGTACTTCGATGACCCTGAGGTTGAGGAAGGTTCAATGACAAACAGTAACAGACTCAATACTAATCTAGATCTCTGATACCAATTGCTGCATGGTTTTCATTCCATTGTCAGTAAAGAAACCAAAATCAGTGCAAGTAAATGCTCAAATACAAAAGTAACCTTTCTTCTCCCTTAAGAAAGCAACCACGTTCCACAGAAATTTTTAAAGAAAGTTTTCTCATGCTGTGTCATTTTCATTTAGCACTGGGGAAGAACCTTATCCATTTAATTCATGACAGGTGATGAGACACAGGTGGATTACACATCCCTGGGTATTTAAGGTTTGCAGTTAAGCACAAACTCTTTCCACACTGAAAAGTATAAAAGCTGTGATTATTCCACAGCAGCCTAGCGTTTGG
Source organism: Phocoena phocoena (assembly GCF_963924675.1). NCBI lineage: Eukaryota > Metazoa > Chordata > Mammalia > Artiodactyla > Phocoenidae > Phocoena > Phocoena phocoena. The sequence goes on along the minus strand of NC_089225.1, from coordinate 48,505,816 downwards.
AGTGACTATGTCGCCATTGAAATGACATAAAATGGCTGAAACTATTAATTCTACTTTGTGCTGTCTACCATGAATTTAGAAGGCACAAAATAGATGATTGATTGATTTTTAAGTAAAACAGAATAACTGTTCCCAAACCTTCTGATTTATATACTGGTTGATGGAGCATAAAAAAAGAGCCTTGTCCCACCACAAATCAGAAGTTCATTTTCAGAACTAGTAGCAAAAATGGCACAATTTTTTGACAAGTCTGATAATTTATAACTTATCTAGAATATACCTTCATAATAGCAGGAAATATAATAACAATGTCATATTATGAGTATGAATTCTATGAAAAGACACAGGTATTAAAATATGTTTTGTTACTGGAACAGACCAGGGAACCAGTAACTCAGATATACACTCAAAAAACATATAATAACCTATATCATTTTTCTTATGTTACTATAAGATCTAGAGTTTCTGCTTCTCTGGAAGGTCAGTATAGCCATGCAATCAACTGCCAAGAGTTAGAAGGCCATTTAGGGATAAACTACCATGGAGACTAGAATAAGGGCAGAGACAGGTGGGTGGTTGCAGATAGGGAAAATGTCATAGATGACTTGGATGATTATTTTGATGCCAAGGTTGTAGATCATTCTACAAGATGACTGGTGTACTCATTGTATTTTTGTTATTTTTTCTATCTTCTATCTTGATTTTTATAATGAGATTCTTGGCACAGTGCAAAATAATATTTAACTGTTAACTTATGTTTCAAAATTTATGTAGCTGATTTCCTGTATTTTTGACAGCTCTGTCACATTTCCAGCAGATAGAATGTTTTCCCTTCCCTGGGAAATTAAACATGTCCACTCCACATGTCTGCCTTACCTCCATTCCTCTCCCAGCCAGGTGGTAGGCATGAATGAAGGTGCCCCTGTACTCTGCAATTCCCAGCCCATTCCTGAACCTCCACAGTCAGTTGTAGTTCCAGCAAGTTAAGACCTTATTTAAAGAAGAGTGGCTTGAATTGTGAGGATGCTTGAAACCACAACAGAGGAAATGGCTGGAGGAACTGAAGATAATTAGGTTATGATAGTTGACACTAGTACAGTGCTTGCTAATTCCAGAAAATAGTCTAAACATTTACTGTAAATTAATTCATTTATTCCTTACAATAACCTGGGAGGTCAGTTTTCATGTTATCCCCATTTTATAGATGAAGACTGAAGCACCGAGAGGTTACATTTTTAAAGTCATGCAGCTCATCAGTGGCAGAGCCAGGGTTTAGAACAAAAGAAGTCTAGCTCCATAGTCCATGCTTTTACCACACTACACCAAATGGAAGATTCAGGAAGAAGATGAAACTTGTCTTGGAATACTTAAAGAGCAGCAGACTGGGAAAGGAAGTAAATATATTCTGCATTGCTTCAGAAGATACCTCAGAAGGATCCAAGGTGAAAAGCTAAACAGAAACAGTTTTGACTTCTCTGTCCCTGCTGACGGTCAGACCTTGTCTGGACAACCAGTGGTCAATGATGCTGATAATCAGAACAGTGGCTGGGTTAGGCAAAACTTCTTTTCCTATCCTGAGATTTTATGAGTCAGGGATATACCACTGCATTGTCACCAGGATTTCTTTCTTTGGAAAGTTAGTAAGATGTGATAAAAGGAGGAGGGAGAGAAATCATGGGTCCTTGAGTAATTTTATTGACAAGCATTCTTGGCATTACTCTTTACCAAACATATACTATACTTTGGTGCAAAGGTATCAGAACAGACTTTTGAAGGACATATAAAGTTGGTGTATTGAAAATTAGATTGAATGATGCTTCTAAGTTAAAATTTGGAGTGCAGCATGAAAAGCACTACTTAAAGTTTATACTTAAAAAAATTACTAGAAGAAACATTAAATGACATCTTGGTTGATTTTCTTAATCCCTCTTGTTCATTTGGTTTCCTATCTCTCATGCATTTTTTTTAAATTGTAGGATATTCTTATGCAAGAAGCTAAACGTAATTAAATGTGCAGGATGAAAAGATGGCACAGGCACTTCCGGTACCCCCAGGACCTGAAAGCTTCCGCCTTTTTACTAGAGAATCTCTTGCTGCTATCGAAAAACGTGCTGCAGAAGAGAAAGCCAAGAAACCCAAGAGAGAACAAAACAACGATGACGAGAACAAACCAAAGCCAAACAGTGACTTGGAAGCTGGAAAGAACCTTCCATTTATTTACGGAGACATCCCTCCAGGGATGGTGTCAGAGCCACTGGAGGACCTGGACCCATACTATATCAATAAGAAAGTGAGTGTTGATTTTATCCTTCCAATAAGTCTTTAATTTAACTCAACTTTAATATACTTTGCTGGGGCTCATATATATACCACACCATAATTTTTCTACTGTTAAAGGTTTTATAGTTTTTATTTCCACTTATTTTTAAGCACAATATAATAAGCAGAAACATTTATAAGAAATGAAGTCAAGATCTGGCCACAGTGAAGAGATATAAAGAAATGAACAATCTGTACAATTTCATAGTAATCGATGCTGTCAAAATTAAAACTGACATCAACAAAGCAAAATATCTGTTATTGCCGACATATTTAAGCACACGGTAGACAACAGAACAGTAGCTATGTGAAAGAAGAGTTATGGGGTACATATAACTATTTTTTAGTTCTTATTTGGCTTGAGGTTTCTTCACAATAGATTTGTGTTCTAGAGGGCAATAAATAAGCTTTTACTTAGCATCCTCCTATAGGAAGATATACAGTGAGAAGCATGTTCACCCAAAGATACATGTTTTTGGTCCACTAACCTGGAATATGATTGGGAGCTTCTCTTAAGCTTAATTTGTCACAGGCTAGATTCTATAACACTTACATATTGTTAAAAAATCACTCCAAGAAAAAAATGTCAAGACCAGAAGGCAAACCCCCCCCGAAAAACCTCAAGTTTTTCCATCCATATATGATTTAAATCAACAGCTATGACTGTGCCTTCCTAATACTATAATAATCACATAATTCTGTCAGAATTAGCTAGTTTTTGATGTTAAACCAGCTGTACAGTATTTTATAGGAAATATAAAAAACGGATGATAGATTCTATGCTTTCTAATTGGGTATTTTGACACCTTACAACCACAATTTATATTTCACGTTCACAAGCATAAAAACAGGCCCATGTAGAAACTAAAGATAAATTAATATCACCATGAGCCACTCGCTTACAGATTAAAGGAGATATTGAGCACTTTTACTAGCCGAAGCCAGCCCTTTTACAAGGAATGGCGAAAGAAATTGCATTCTTTAAGCAGCATACAATTTATAAGATCAATGATGGTTAAAGGAACTGACAACCATTCAGACATGGAACTAGCCCTATTGCTCTAAAGGACTGCTTCTCAAGCTTACATGTACATACACATCACCAGGGGATCTTGTTAAAATACAGATTCTGATTCCATCGATCTGGGGTGGGGTCACAGATCCTGCGTTTCTAACAAGCCCTCGAGTGAGACTCATGCTGCTAGTACATGGGCCATGCTTCGAGTAGCGAGCTTTAAAATGCTTTATTTAAAGTTACAGAACAAAGTTAAATAAACAGGTCCTTTCTTCTTCCTTTTAAACTAGCTTCATGAAAGATGGCAGATAATAAATATTCATATAGTTCTAAAAATAATTTATTCCAGTACTTTACCATGGAATTGATAAAGAAAATTTTGAAATTTAGTTACTGTATTATTACACATGATGATGCTAGTGAGGCATTCCCCAAGAAACTAGAAGAAAATTCTCCTCTGAAAATTATTGATTCAAACTATATATTTGCAAAGATACCTTCAAGAGACAGGGGCATGACTGATACTCTGACATGATTAAAAGTATTTTCTACTTAAAGAAAGGAAGTGTCCTTAAGAAAGGGAACTGGTAAAATTAAGGGGGAAAAAGGAGAATAATAGAGACAAACATTAGCATTTTCCCAGGGAGACAGATCTTTAGTAGTAGCCCTGAAAGCATATTCCTCCCAGATAGTCACTTCATTGTAAAGGGGCTACACTGTACTACCTAATCAAGATGTCATCAAACATATGTTTTATTTAACTAAGTCAGCTTATTTGGACTCCACCCTCAGCAAAGAATATCTTATAATTTGTCTTCCCATAGATCTGCTTAAAGAAAAGAATGTGCTGGTTGTGCTATGGCAATTATTTCAGCCCATGTGACAGTGATATAACTGGTTGTATATAAGTAGACTGGCATTCTGATTTTATATCAGGCTTTAAAGTTTGGTTAATGTGAGTCTGCTGCTGAGAAACAGAATTATTCTCTGTGTGCTGACAAAGTCAGTTTTTATTGCCTTCCTGTCTGACAGCAAGACTTGAACCCTGATTTATTCATAATGGCCATGACCCATCTTGAGAGACATCTAGACTGTTTACTGTTGTCTGCACAGCTTTCCTTTATGAAGTGTCCATAAAGATAAAGATTGAGGTGCTATTGAAGAAAAAGGTAGTTTGTGGTTCTTAGGATAGAAGGAGCTAATATAGGAAGCTAATGGAGAAGTTCTGGAATTTAAAATACAGTATAGAGCTTGTTAATTATATGAAATAATGCAGGTGAAAGGTATTTTAAAATTGTAAAGCATTATGTAACTTTGCTTCCATCAATTAATGATACAGTTTACATACCTAATTTAATCATATGAGCAACATCACAGTGTATTTTAATGGCATTCAAATTGAACAGATAAAACTTAAGAATAGTGACAGTAATAATAACAGCTAACATTTGTTATGCCCATACTTTGTCAGGTACTGTTTGAGTGCTTTAACTGGTATAACTTATTTAATATTCAAAGAACCAGTGAGGCAGGTACTATGTTAACCTCATTTTATAGATGGGAAGGTGAAGCCCAGAGAGGTTAAGTAACTTGCCCAAAGTCACATTCCGTAAGTGGTGGATTAGGATTCGAACCCAGGCAGTCAGGCTCCAGAACCAGAGCTCTTAACCACTAAGCAAAACTACATATGGTGTTTATTAATATAAGAAAAGAAAATTTTTTTAAAAATTGGTTTTATAATTTTGAATTCTCTGATGTATGCGGTTCTACTCAGAGAACTTATTCTTGCCTCAAGTAGTAAAAATTTTAGTGAACCTGTAAAATGTGCATCTACCTGGAAAAAAGAAGCAGGCAGCATTCCAGAGTAGACAATAACCAGTTTAACATACTTCCGGATATAACATTCATCATCTTAGTAGCAATAAGTAGTACTATTTTTTTAAGTCACATCAATACTTATCATTTCTTAAAGGACTGATTTTGGAATTGACACTATTTATCTCTCTTCTATTTACGTGTCATTCTGTCAATTTTCAGTTTAGATATATCTCTCAATAACATAAGAGCCCCAAATTTCAAATGCCTTTCCTGAAATTTTTTCACTATACAGGACATTAACGTTTTATTCTTAATTTCTCAGAACTCAGAGTTTTCTTTGTGTTAGGGGCTGTTCTCCAGAAATAAACTGGTATTGTGTTCTTAAGGTCTGCTTTTTCCAGAATCAGTAAATTCACCGAAGATGCCCTTGGCATGTCGTTTTTAATCCTATTAGTACTACAAAGGCCAATCTTGTGGGAAGAGAAGAGGATTCCATGTTTTAAGGGACAGTTCATTCCTGTTCACTCTATTTTTGGAGAATTTTTCAAAATAAAATCCTCTCAATGTTACAAGTGGTTTTTTCAGGGATATTGTTTCAAAAAAGCATGAGTAAATGCACCTTAAACTATGGTAAACTTTACATGTTACTGCTGTCATTGAATGTTTAAATGGATCTAGATTGTTTGGCTATAATATTACATGATTTAATCCTGTGAATTCAAAAAATCCTTTAATGCATTTGTGCTTCAAGGGCACTCTTCCCAATGTCCACTGTCCCTTGTGGATAATCTCAGTGCTAGTAAAGAACAGTTTATTTGCCCTTGTCATAGAATTGTTCAAATTTATAGAGTACAGTTCATGGAAAATGGTTGGTGAGGTCCATGGTCTTGAATACAAAAGGCCAATGTGAAGAGAAGTTGTTTTCTCTACCCTTTATACTTACAATATAAATATTTTATATTTATAAAATATAAATATTATACTCACAATATATCTATTCAAACAGAGCATGTTGTCAGTGAACATGAATGTATGGGATATAGCTCTTACTTAAAGGATAAAAACATATTATTAAGTAACTGGTTATACAGAATAGATGTCTTAAAGGTAAATGGCATCTTAAAGATAAACCCACATTTAATTAAAACAAGTGTTTATTTGCAAACCAGGCTATTAAATGCTGTGGAAAAAATGGAGAAAAAGTAGTGAACAGGCTCTTTATGTTCAATGATTTATAACAACTTCTAAGCTAGTCCTCAGTGGAATGAACTCTACATGTAAATTGCTACTTGACTCTAATTACAAGCAACATGCCAATGTGCATATATTAATGTACTAAGACTTACTGGAAAAGGAAAACAATTAGGGAGTGATCAGAAGGCAGTGTGATTTATCTGGAAAGACATGGTGGAGGAGATGATCTTGATAGCTGAGGACATTCCCAGAGAGTAGGAATTTTCAATCCTTGGCTGCATATTAGAATCACGTGAGGAAATTTTTTAACATACCATTGTTTGTGCCCATCCTCCAGAAATTGATTCAATTGTTCTCACGTGGATCCCATATACTGGCGATTTTAAAATCACCCCAGGAAATTCTAACATGTAGACAGGACTAAGAACCTTTGATATAATAGTGGGTCATTGTAGGTGGGACCTTATTGTCAGGTCTGTTACGGACCTGAAACGGTAGGAAGTTTGCATTACATGACCTTTCAGGTGCCTCCCTCCTCTAGGATTCTATGACACTCATTTTCAGAATCAGAGGGAGAAGTTGACAGTGAGTGGAACTGGCAAGTGAATTGAATTGGCTGGAACAGAGATGCTTTGGTGGGAAAAAAATAAAAGATGATCCTAGAGAGACCTACTAGGTAATCACTGGGTAGTACAGCTTAAATGGTAAATTGAAGATTATAGGTTTCAGGGAATGCCCTTTGAAATGATGTAGTTCAGCCTAACTCTTAATGCAGCTGTTCCTTCTCAGTATTACCAGCAGATCTATAGAATGAGCAAAACCAGTTTATTCAGCCTGTTTGAACATTTTAAACTAGGACAACTACCAGAGGGAAAATAGCCTTCATAAACCTTGGAGTTAAAAGACTTGATGCAATTAAAATATTTATAAAAGATTATTTTAATAGCAGTATGTACAGAATAATCTGATAAGTTACCAAAACTGGAGACAGATGGTAAGGCTTAGATAGACTTAAGAGTCCATAAAGTTACCTTACATCTTGGTAAAAATTTTGTGTAGGATCATCAATTTGTATCAGGAAGTTGATACCTGAGAGACAGATTAGATAATAGTATATCATATCTTTATTTGTAGCTATATGTTAATTTAAGGGAGAAACATCTAACATGTTTATAGTTATGATATACAAACTGGCTTAAACAAGTTCAAACAAATCAGGTAAAAAGTTTTTTTATGTGTATAAGCTCTTCAAATAAGCCACATGTCTAATCTAGTGATTTTTTTCTCATATTTTCTTTTTCAGACTTTTATAGTATTGAATAAAGGGAAGGCAATTTTCCGATTCAGTGCCACCTCTGCCTTGTATATTTTAACTCCGCTAAACCCTGTTAGGAAAATTGCTATTAAGATTTTGGTACATTCATATCCTTTTCATGTGAATTGTCTAAATGCTGTTTCTAGTAGTTGATTTTACAAAAAATGTCATTCTTTTTAAAATATATATATAAAATTTCTTTGGGATTAATGTAACGTTGTTTAATCTGTTTTACTCATTGATTTTCTGCTATTTATAACAAGATTATTGTAGAATGACTATTATGATTCTAGAAGTAAAAACGCTACCATGATAGTGAATGTGTAAATGAAACACATTGTGTAGTAGGAATAACAGCAAATCGACTTCAAACTTTTTATTAACCTCAATTAGACCATATATAACCACGACTAAAGAAACATAGTCTATGGTGCTTAGTATTATTATCTATATTACCAAATGTTCAAACTTTTGTGCCTTAATTCATTCTGTATTTTCATCACCTGGGCCTGTCCTCGCTCCCTTCCTGCCTCCCTCCTTCCTTCCTTCCTTTCTTCCCTCTTTCCTTCCTTTCTTCCCTCTTTCCTTCCTTTAGTAAATATTTTTTAAACTACTATGTGCCTATGTATCTGATTGATAATACATATTTAAAACTCATTGAACTTAAAACTACTTACAGTGATAGTCAAAATGTATATGTAAAATGACATAATAGGGGTGGATTTCAAGAAAATTCTCAACACATGATAATAAAATAGAAAGGTGATCTTCAGATGCAGTGTTCAAGAATCGGCATCTTATACAGATTCAAAACAGGCTAACATAAAAACTAAAAGAGAGACAACAGAGACAGGGTTAACCTAGAGACAGGGGAAATAGGACTGATAACCTTTTGAAGTGCATTTGAATTCTCCCATTCTATGGTTTGATACTGTAAAGTATTTACGCTTTAAAATAAAAGATTTACCTCAAAATATGTAATCATAAACTTCCTTAGAGTGAAGTCTGGATTGAGATCCTAAGGGAAATTACCATATGTAATTCTTAGGAAGGTTTAAAAACAGTGTTTGTTTAGGTATGGTGTGGACTAGATACAGGAAGATAGCTAGGTAGTCAAAGTTCCCACACTCTCAAGTGAAAATAGAAAGTTAGAAAATAATACTAGCTCTTTAGCAAAAAATTGTCTCTCTCTTTATTCTTACGTTGTAAACGCTAAAGAAACAAGTTACATCACTATAAGACTGCTAGAGTTTCTAATTACAGTGGAATTCTCAATCAGTGTAATCCTCAAATATATGGGGCTGTTCATTCTCAAGTGTATTACATTGCACTCATTAACCTTTTTTCTGTCAGTAGAAATTGTAAACGATACCTGAAGTATAACTTTTAGACTTATACTATAAACTTACTAAAGAATGGTCATTTCCCCTGCAGTGCAGTTTCACACAACTCACTGAAATGCAAAATTCCCATTTGCTTCAAACAGAGATCTCTTTCTATTGAATTCAGTTTTGTGAGAAAATGATGTAAAATAAAAAAGAATGGACCAAGAGTATATGACAGACTTTGAAGTTTCTTATTGTTTTTGCCATTGTTTTAAAAGAAATAAGTAAGGTTAATTTTACAGGTAACTTGTGTTGATTTTTTTTTTTTTGTACTGGATCATTTTTAAGTGGCCATGACATTGTACTAGCATTTATTCCTTAACTATAATCTACTTTATTCAGCATGCTTATCATGTGCACTATTTTGACCAACTGTGTATTTATGACCCTGAGTAATCCTCCAGACTGGACAAAGAATGTGGAGTAAGTAGAAATAATTTCTTGGAATGAGAAATACACACTCAAATTCTCTAGCAATCTCCTTATAGTTATGGTCTGACTCATGGTTTCCACTTTTTTGAAGTCAGGCTAAATACTTTTAAGAAAAAGTTATTTCCATAATATGAAAAAAATAGAGCAAGTTCTTAGGGGACTTTTTCTCCTATGAGGTAGGTATTTCTTCTGACAAAGGATAGTATTTGTTTAAGAAAGATTATTAATTGTATATACTAGGTGGTAAACTAAACAATCATTTAGCATAAAAGTTAAGACTGAATCACAGTTATGCACTTTAGATAAAATATAATTACCATTTGAATAATTTTATAAATAAAATTATTTTATTCTAGTATATTACTATTATTGTTATATTCTGATAAAATAGATTTAGGTGTTTAGCTCTATATTACTATATTAGGCATTTCAGTTATATGTTATATCATTGCATTTAGGAAAAATACATTTAGGTATTTAAGTTACTTTGATGTTTAGTTATATTTCGACACATAGTTTATTTAGACAGAGGATGTGTGCTAAAACACCACAGATGTGTCCTGTAAAAAGGAAATATAGAACTACCATATGACCCAGCAATCCCACTACTGGGCATATACCCTGAGAAAACCATAATTCAAAAAGAGTCATGTACCACAATGTTCATTGCAGCTCTATTTACAATAGCCAGGACATGGAAGCAATCTCAGTGTCCATCGACAGATGAATGGATAAAGATGATGTGGCACATATATACCATGGACTATTACTCAGCCATAAAAAGAAACAAAATTGAGTTATTTGTAGTGAGGTGGATGGACCTAGAGTCTGTCATACAGAGTGCAGTAAATCAGAAAGAGAAAAACAAATACCATATGCTAACACATATACATGGAATCTAAAAAAAAAACACCAATGGTTCTGAAGAACCTAGGGGCAGGACAGAAATAAAGACGCAGACATAGAGAATGGACTTGAGGACACGGGGAGGGGGAAGGGTAAGCTGGGATGAAGTGAGAGAGTGGCATGGACATATATACACTACCAAATGTAAAATAGATAGCTAGTGGGAAGCAGCCACATAGCACAGGGAGATCAGCTCGGTGCTTTGTGACCACCTAGAGGGGTGGGATAGGGAGGGTGGGAGGGAGAGGCAAGAGGGAGGAGATATGGGGATATATGTATATGTATATCTGATTCACTTTGTTATAAAGCAGAAACTAACACACCATTGTAAAGCAATTATACTCCAATAAAGATATTTAAAAAGAAGAGAGACAGGTAAAGGGGACACTTAAATATTATTATTTGAATATGCAGTTTTCTCTTTTTAAAGTCATTTTTAGAGATGACTATATCCATTATGAAAAGTCTTAGCTTTACAAAAGCTTTTGACTTACACGGTTTAGTTGGAAAACTTTGCACAGGTTTCTGATCAATTATCTCTAGTCAGTTGACAGCAAGGCAGCAGGAAAACAAGCAAAATATTAGTGGTTACAGCCAAAAAACAAAACAAAACAAAGAAACAAACAAAAAACCACACAAAAAAACAGAGTGCAATGCAAAGAGAAGTCAGTCCCGACATGAAAATAGAAGTCACTGATAGCAGAAACCGTCCCTGTACAAAGAGGTAGCATACTCAGAAGGCCTGAGGACCATATTGTATAGTGAAGGTTGTTGTGTAAGGCAAGGCACTGCTATGGACATCAAAATTACAGGGGAAAATAAAACACCTTGTAAAATGGACAGAATCAACAATATGATTAAGAGCCTAGTGGGGGTACAGCCAAGAAAAATCAAGATCCCCTTGATTCTCACTGACCTGTTCAATCTAGTTTGCTAATAGGTACATCTGAACACCCATTCTGTGCAGAGCTGTCTCAGATGTTAAGTTCTAAGACCTCTCTTCCTTGGATAGCTATCACACTCACCATACACTCCAAATGTCCCCACAAATTTTCTTCCTTTTCCAAAACAGGAATAGGAGCAGGGACTTTAATCTTGTTTCTAGTCTGTAGATAACTTAGAATTGCTTAAGCATAAACCACAGGGCACTAACCATTAATAGGATAAACAGAACATACATGGGAGCTGTCTCATGCCTTTTGCAATGCCAGGTAACTCTCCAAACAGAAATGTCATGGTGATTATATGTAATACACAAAGATCCAAACCAAAACACAAGTAACCATAAGCTTGACATTGTAAATTATGTCTTCCCAATAAAGTCAGCTACTTCATAATAAGTAAAGATAGCAGTTATACTTACTCCTCATGAAATTAATTGAATTGTTTAAAAAAGGAAGACTTAGGAAAACTAGACGTGAAGATTTCTGCATACATTTTCCTTTGATTTCTTTGTTCCCTCATAAGAGAGAAATTTCTACAGAAAAAAAAATGCGAAAATAACTCTCTTAACTTTTTTCACATATAAAATACTAGTAGGCTAGAAAAGATAATGAATTTTAATGAAAGTAAATTAAATCTTTGTGGCTTGAGAGGAGTAATCTGAAGAACAAACTTAGATTGTACTTTTAAAAAGAATCCACTGTTGAAAAACAAGTACTCTCTCCCAACTATTTTTGGAAGAAACAGAAGTAACTTGTATTGTCAACACTCAAAGCAGAGAGGGCTAGAAATTCACTACCAAACAACAAATGGAAAAGTCTTTCACCATTTTGGAGGCTGAAACTTGAATTTGAGCATGTTTAAATGATTTGGCCCAATTGCATAGTAACTGATGAGAGGTTAGATTCAGGAATTTTGGTATCCCTGAATTTTGGTAATTTTGGTAATTGTGTAAACACACACACAGAAAATACTAATGCACTGGAAGTTTTTTAATGAATATGTATATATACATATATAGATATATATATATATATTTGGTGAATATATGTGTGTGTGTGTGTATATATATATATATATATATATATATAGAGAGAGAGAGAGAGAGAGAGAGAGAGAGAGAGAAAAGCAGATTTATAACTTTATGCCTGAATCTTAAGGATAAAAAGGGGAAGTAGGGCTTCCCTAGTGGCACAGTGGTTGAGAGTCTGCCTGCTGATGAAGGGGACACGGGTTCGTGTCCCAGTCCACCGGGCCCATGAGCCATGGCCGCTGAGCCTGCGTGTCCAGAGCTTGTGCTCCGCAATGGGAGAGGCCACAACAGTGAGAGGCCCGCGTACAGCAAAAAAAAAAAAAAAAGGGGGGGAAGTACATTTTCTAGATTAGACATGTAAAATATCCCCCCAAATTATTTTAATCATTAAGAAATCTGAGTGAAATATTTTATTATAAATAAACAAATCCAAGAAATGTTATCTCTAGAGCTATAATGTCCAATGAGCTATAATGTCCAATAAGCCACATGCAGCTATTGAAACTTGAAATTTGGCTAGTCTTAATTGTTGAAAGGATAACATTTTAGATATATTGGTTTAAATAAAATATAATATGCAAACTAAGTTTACTCATTCCTTCTTACTTTATTTGGTTACTAGAAATTTTAAAACTACATATGTAGCTTGTATTATATTTCATTTGGACAGTGTTACTCTAGCAGATCAAGCTTGATAAATATCCATAAAACACATGAAACTATTATTCTAAAACCTAAATATTTAAACAAGATCAGATTCTTTGTGGAAGATATTATCTCTTCAGTTTAACCCTTTACTCAAGCTCATAAGATTAAACTAGCAGGTTTTTTTTGTAAGTGGAAATAAGGAACAAGGCCTTAGTGAAGTGAAAAACCGCAAAAGGATAGGATTTGCTATATTTTAACAGTTCAAACGAAGCAGTTAATTTTTGTTTGGATGCTTTTCCTAGGTACACATTCACTGGAATCTATACCTTTGAGTCACTTATAAAAATCTTGGCAAGAGGGTTTTGCTTAGAAGATTTTACATTCCTTCGTGATCCATGGAACTGGCTGGATTTCAGTGTCATTGTGATGGCGTGAGTATTTTTGAAAACATGTTAAGCTCAAAGGAATGAAAATAGTTGCAGCATAAATCAGGTAGTTGTGACATATTTTTAAAGTAGAGTTTGCTTATAAGCCAAATTAACTATATGCCTCATATATTTTGAGAATACATATTAGAATATATATTGCAAGGTAAATATATCTGGTAAATGAGCAATAAGTGGAATTACCTTCATGCCATATAGTCTTCTACTTCATCAAAGTGAAGTTATTCATTGACTATAATTTAATACCACCAACTGTACTTTGATTAGTTTTGTAAACAAACTTGTTCATATTAGTGAAAACTGCATTGAAATAAAGCAGCAATATTTTATTCCGTAAAGGCAGCTGTTAGCACATGGCACCCTGAAGTCTATAGCATTTCCATAAAACTCAAGGGGCTCTATATGCCAAACCAAACCACTTTTCATTCTTTATTTAGTATAAACTTTTCCAAAACTATCAGTAACTCTGATTTAATTCTACAGGTATGTAACAGAATTTGTAAGCCTAGGCAATGTTTCAGCCCTTCGAACTTTCAGAGTCTTGAGAGCTCTGAAAACTATTTCTGTAATCCCAGGTAAGAAGAAACTGGTGTAAGATGGTAGGCCCCTTATATCTCCAACTTTTCTTTTGTGTTATTGTGTTTGTGTGTGAACTCCCTATTACAGATATGTGACAGAGTTTGTGGACCTGGGCAATGTCTCAGCGTTGAGAACATTCAGAGTTCTCCGAGCACTGAAAACAATTTCAGTTATTCCAGGTGAGAGCTAGCTTAAACACCGAGGCTGACTTTAAATACACTGTAATAATATTGAGGTTGAAATTACACTTATAACATTAGCCTTGTTGTTTATTGTTTGTCATCTTCAAGAATGCCAAATGAAATTGCATGTTTATTTATAAAGTCAGCCTTTGAGTTTAACAGAGAATTGCATGAGGTGTCTATAAAAAATACTGGTTTTGCTCTCTTTCTCACCCACTTTTTTTTTGCATTTACGATGCAATGTTTTCTTTTTCTTACATTCTAAAAAAGCTTTGCTACCATGGCTTTACTAACTGATTTAGATTTTACCATTTACCGCAGATCTATTTTGAAAGTGGATCTCCTCTTATAAAGGAGCAAAGATTATTATTGAACAGCATGTACATGGCATGGGATTTTTATTATTTTAAAATTCTTTCCTCCTCTAAATCATTGCTACTTGGAAGCTAGTATTAAAAAATGGTTGGAGAGAAACAGCCTCATGAAACACAAAATCTGAAGTGTAAAACAACTGCAAGTTTGCCTTTACATGTTCGTGGCAGCACATAAAACCACACATTAAGAAAACCTCCTGCCTAGATATTTACACCTTTATTTTAAACCTCCAGAAATCACACTGATCATAAATAAAATCTGCTCTTCATCCATTTCCCAAACCATCTGGCTGTCCATAAAGCTTTGGTGTCTAAAGAGACAAACAATTGTTTGTGGGGAAAGAGAATGTGTATGACTATTAAGAAGACATTGTGGCTTATGACACTCTTCCTCAGCTGATCTATCCTTCTCTCTCCTCAGGTTTAAAGACCATCGTGGGTGCCCTGATACAGTCTGTGAAGAAGCTTTCTGACGTCATGATCTTGACTGTGTTCTGTCTGAGCGTGTTTGCTCTAATTGGTCTGCAGCTGTTCATGGGCAACCTGCGGAATAAATGTTTGCAATGGCCCCCAAGCAATTCTGCTTTTGAAACCAACACCACCTCCTTCTTTAATGGCACAATGAATTCAAATGGGACATTTGTTAATGTAACAATGAGCACATTTAACTGGAAGGATTACATTGAAGAGGAAGGTAAGCAAGATTGCTCCATTGTTAATCTCAGTGTTGCTGAATGAGTTTTCAACTATAAATAGTTGAGGCTGTGGGCTTGAAGCCATCTTTGTAAATTGGTGTCCACTTTGGAAATAACTGAACTAAACAAATTCTCATTTGTTCCTGATGGCAATAGGACTGATATGAAATGAAACAGTTTATTCTTTATATTAACAGGTCACTTTTATGTTTTGGATGGACAAAAAGACCCTTTACTCTGTGGAAATGGCTCAGATGCAGGGTAAGGATAACTTTTTTCTAAAGATGTAGAACACTTTGGAAAAAAAGCAAATAGGAAAAATATACCGGGGTAGCCTTACATGTGTATAATAAAGAGTGGTACTGCCTACCTAGGAAGTACCTTCTCTGTCTTAATTGGATTGGTATCAATTCTAAACTCACAGCCATTAAAATCATCCCTTTGGGTGAAGAACTGTCATCAAGAATTTGACAGTTAGGATGTACCTGAATTATTGCTCCAAGTGTGAAGGCCCAGCATCTGTCTTGTCTGTAAACCCATCAGAGCCATTTAAGAATTACAGGGAAGGAAACATAAGATGGGTACATTTTGATTGATGTGAGGATGTATTGATGGGATAAGTTTTGCTGTGGCTAGAAATGATCCAGACTGTAACATGGTCTTCAGGGTGCAAACCCAGTTGGGAAACTGCTTTGAGAGACTTAGGTATTCTTGAAATAGCATGAAATCCTGTGTGCAAGGAAGCCACATGGCAGATGTATGTCAAAGGCATGTTTGAGTCTGCATCTGCATATTTTACAGATTTTTTTCACATTCTACAATAAGAGATGCTGTAATGTCTTAGCTATCCTGCTAGTCTCTCATACTTAACATATTTTGCCAAGAGTATTATAAATTAATTTTAAATCAGGGTAGAGAGTGAATTTCTTAGAAGCCAAGGGATAGCAATAGTAAGTGACTCTTAGATCACAGAACTTACACAGAACATATTTTGAGTCATCCTAGAAAATGGGAAACTGGTGTGTTCATAAAGGTTTAAGAGGGTTACTGAAACCATATACCAGTCACAGAGATGGAATTTGGGGGAAATTTTTTTTCCTGATAGTTTTCTCAAACTTTGGTAGGAGAACATGGTGAATAAGAGCATAGGTTCTACAGTTTATGTATACCTGGGTTCAAATCCTACCTCCACCATTTAAAATCTCTTTGACCTTGGAAAAGTGTCCAAAGCTCTCTGTATTTGAGTTTATTTATTTCTAAAATGAAGAGAGTAATATCATCTCTCCCTTGGGGCTATTATGGTGATTAATTACTTAATACATATAAATCACTTGGACTAGCACCTGGTCCATCAAAAACATTTATTGCATGTTAGCTATTGTTTTTATTATTACGGTTAAAAACCTAGATGAAATTTTGGATAAGGTTGGTTAATGCATACTTTATCCCTACTAAACCATACTAATCCCTTCCCTTTATTGAGTACCTGCTATGGGTCAGGTAATTTACATGGTAAAATTGACCATCACTCTATTGTTAAATGTCAAATAAAATTCTAAAGAAATCTATGCAACTTCAATACTTCCTATAAGACTATAGTCATTAAGACAATATGGTATTGGGAAATAGTAGCTACAGATCAATGAAACAGAGCAGACAGCCAAAAAAATAGACCACAAAAAATGTTGTCAACTAGTTTTTGACAAAGAAGAAAATGCAGTTCAATAGAGACAGGAAAATTTTTTCAAAAAATGGTGCTAAAACAATTGGTGATCCATATGCAATAAAATGAATCTAGATACAGCTTTACACCCTACACAAAAATTAACTCAAAACTAATCATAAACCTAAATGTAAAATACAAAATTATTAAAATTCTTTAAGAAAACATAGAATAAAAGCTACATGACTTTGGAATTTGTGATGAGTTTTTAAATGCAACCCCAATAGCACAGTCCATGAAATAAATAATTGATAAGTTGGACTTTATTAAAATTAAAAGCTTCTGCTCTGCAAAGACACTGTAAAGGGAGTGAAAAGACAAGCCATAGAGTGGGAAAAAGTATTTGCAAAACACATATCTGATAAAGGACTTGTATCCAAAATAAACTAAGCACCCTTAAAACTCAAAAAAGAAAGCAAATAACCCAATTTAAAAATGGGCAAAACTCTGAACAGACACCTTACAAAAGAATATACACAGATAGCTAATATGCATATATAAAGATGCTCAACATCTTTTGTCACTAGGGAGTTGAAAGTAAAACAATAATGAGTTACTATATACTACTATATAGCTATTAGAATGACAGAAATTTTTTTTAAAAACTGAAAATACCAACTGCTGGTGAAGATGCAGAATAGGAATTCTCATTCATTCATTGCTGGTTGGAATGCAAAATAGTACGGCCATATTAAAAGACAATTTGGCAGTTTCTTACAAAATAAACACAGTCTTACCATACAACTCAGCAACTGCCCTACTAAATATTTAGCTAATTAATTTGAAAATTTATATCCACACAAAATCCTGATATGAATATTTATAGCAGCTGCATTCATAATCACAAGAAACTGGAAGCAATCAAGTTATCCCTCAAGAAGTGAGTAAACAAACTGTGGTATACTCATACAATGAAATATTACTGAATAATAAAAAGAAATGAGCTATCAAGCCATAAAAACATTGATGAACCTTAAATGCATATTAATAAGTGAAAAAAAGCCAATCTGAAAAAGCTACATTCTGTATAATTCCAATTACATGACATTCTGAAAAAGATACACAATAGAGATGATAAAATGATCAATGTTTTCCAGGGGTTCAGGGTAGGGCCTTGACTGGTTGATGCATAGGGGATTTTGTAGGGTGGAGAAACTATTCTGTATGATTCTGAAATGGTGAACGTTAAGCATTTGTCAAATTCATAGAACTTTACAGCACAAAGACTGAACAGTATAAGCAAAAAAAAAAATCTTACGTGAGGTTTAGGGATCCCAGGTTGAAACACAGAATGTGACAAAGGTATCTAAATATATTTTAAAATATAAAATAACCTCACTGAAGGAGGGGAACAGGTGCTAATCTAAGAAACTTTAGAAATGAATGGAGCCTGTAAGACTAAGGCAAAAGGAACTGTACTCTATTTGATAAAGCTGTTTTCCATGATAATGTGGATTAACAATACTGAAACAATTATACATGTATACTGGTACTGAACAATTAAGTATATAGATAGCAGATGACAGAAGCCAGGTTTCTCACTTTTGGAGTGAGGGGTTACAGATAAGCAAAGGGAGGAGGATCAATCCAGAATGATCCCATAGTAATGAAATAAAGTTGGAGAAATGAGTATGACCATATATTTAGCTTAATCTAGGCACATACAAAAATATATACATATGGTATTAGAAAACAAGATCTGGGTGCTGTGTTTATTACCAAGGCAGTGTCATTGCTTCTAGGCCCTCAGCTGGCAGAGCGAGGAGATATATGTGTATACACAAACACATACACACACTAATCATAATTTCTAATGCTGTTCTTCAATAAAAGAGCAAGGGCTCCTTGGAGAAATGGATGATTCTAGGACTGGGGCAGAAAATATAAAAGATAATCCTGGAGCATCTTGTAGTTCCAGAATGTAAGAAAGTGCTGAAAAACAAACAAAAACAAAACACACACCTCCATGTGTTGCGGCAAAGACATACAGGAGTCAAGTGAAAAAGCTCCCAATGGCCAAAACTGGAACAATTTGAGCAAAAAATTACAATAATTATATTATAAATATAATTGTATTATAATTCAAAGTATAAAATTGTATTATAATTCAAAGTATAAAATATCCATGAGTATATACTTATATAAATAACTGATTGAATAAATAGATAAATGAGAGATAATAGATAAATCTCATGCAGAAGAATTCCAAATAATTTCTGTACATACTCCACTCTTAAGAAGGTGGATCATAACTCCCTGCACCTTATGTATAGGCTGCACATAATGACTTTATTCCAAAGAGTACAGTATGGAAAAAGAAGAAAAAACAAGAGTAGATTTACAGTGGAGAAACCTGACAAACACTATCTCACCTGACAAACACTATCTCAAGTCAGGTGATGAAAGTTAGCATCAACAGTGATAAGTCATACTGATAGCATGTACCCTTGATATGATGTAAGGATAATAATATTTTACGTCTGTGGTCTTCCTCCCAAAAAATCCATAACCTCAATATCTAATCATGAGAAAAACATCAGACAAATCCCAATTGAAAGATATTCTTCAAAATACCTGACCAGTATTCCTCAAAAATGTCAAGGTAATCAGAAACAAGGAAAAGTCTGATAAACTGTCACAGCCAAGAGGAGCCTAATGAGACATGATGACTAAATGTAATGTGCATCCTGGATGGGATCCTGGAACATAAAAAGGATATTAGGGAAAAACGGAGAAAATATGACTAAATTATGAACTTTGGTTAATAATGATATATCAATTTTTTTTTTTTTTGCAATACGTGGGCTTCTCACTGTTGTGGCCTCTCCCGTTGCGGAGCACAGGCTCCGGACGCGCAGGCTCATGGCTCACGGGCCCAGCCACTCCGCGGCATGTGGGATCTTCCCGGACTGGGGCACGAACCCGTGTCCCCTGCATCGGCAGGTGGACTCTCAACCACTGCGCCACCAGGGAAGCCCAATAATAATATAGCAATATTGATTGAAATGTACCATACCAACATAAGATGTTAATTATATGGGAAACTAGGCATGGGATAAATGGGAAGTCTCTGTACTCTCTTTGCAATTTTTCTGCACATCTATAATTATTCTAAAATGTAAGTTTTATTTTAGGAATTTTTATAGAAGTGACTAATGAAGTAACTCATTAAGTTGTTCCCTACCTTTTGGTTGTTTTCTGACTTTTCATTTTTTTTTTTTTTTTTTTTTATTTTTGCGGTACGCGGGCCTCTCACCGCTGCGGCCTCTCCCATTGTGGAGCACAGGCTCCGGACGCGCAGGCTCAGCGACCACGGCTCACGGGCCCAGCCACTCCGCGGCATGTGGGATCCTCCCGGACCGGGGCACGAACCCGCGTCCCCTGCATTGGCAGGCGGACTCTCAACCACTGCGCCACCAGGGAAGCCCTGACTTTTCATTTTTAATCACTGATTCTTGCTACTTTGAAAAGAAAGGTGTCAGAGGCAAAAAAATGTGTGGTTGCTGCCTCTCTGCCATTCTAAATGTCTATAAATGATTCCTCACACCTAAGTTTTCTATTGATTTTCCTAATAAATTTCATCTGATAACAGTTTCACTGTGAACAATATCTAAAGTGTTCTGGAAATGAAGGCAAGCAAATTCATCACAGACAGCAACTCTCGGTTTTGACAATTCCTATAAATTAATATGGATTGAAATAGCTATAAATGCTCTGCTGACCCCAGCTCCATTTCTCTCTCTTGCAGCCAGTGTCCGGAAGGATACATCTGTGTGAAGGCTGGTCGAAACCCCAACTATGGCTACACAAGCTTCGACACTTTTAGCTGGGCTTTCTTGTCTCTATTTCGACTCATGACTCAAGACTACTGGGAGAACCTTTACCAGCTGGTAAGTGTATTAGTCCCTTTGGGTTGCTATAACAAAATGCCATAACAGAAATACATTTCTCACAGTTCTGGAGGCCGGGGAGTCCAAGATCAAGACACCAGCATGATCGCATTCTGACAAGAGCCCTCTTCCCAGTTCATAAACTGACATCTTCTTGCTGTGTCATCACCCAGAGGAAGGGGTTAGGGATGTCTCTGGAGTCTCTTTTTATTAGGCACTCTTTTTATTAGCCCATTCATGTGGGCTCCACTCTCATGACCTAAACACCTCCCAGAGGCCACACCTTCTAATAGCATCACAATGGGCATTAGGATTTCAACATACGAATTTGGGCGGGGGGTGGGGGACACACACATTCAGAGCACAGCAGAAAGGTTCAAACTAACATGCATGAAAGTTAAATTTATGAACATATATGAAATGACTAGTATAGATATTTGTTTATAATACTCTAGAATACAGAGAAGGGTACAGCATAAAGCAAGTGTGCCTAGGATCCCAACTGTTCATTCACTCAGTACATGTATATTGAGATTCTTTGATGACAGGCATTCTGCTAGGGGCTATGGAGGATGCAGAGAATGTTCATGACTTTGAGTTTATAATATAGTTGTGGATTTAACAAGAACATGTGAAAAGATTTTGAAATTCAATTATATAAAAATTTCAAATTAAACCTAAGGTTAATTGGAGCTAGGAGAGGAGGGAAGAAAGATGTTATCTCTAGATGATGTGGAGAGTAGTAACTCCATTGAAAGGAATTAAAAATAGTGTCCTTACTTGTAATATTGCCCCACATTATAGACTCTAAGAAAAGCATTTTAGTAGTGCTCAAATACATATCCAGTATATACTAATTTGAAATGTGTATGCTTACATCAAATGACACTACAATCAAGCCTCAAATAATTTAACTATTATTTGTGTGTCTGTGTGTGTGTGTGTGTGTGTGTGCATTTTAACACCAAATAAAATCTTGGTCAAAATACACTGAATGCTAAAAAGCACTTGTCTTCTGACTGTCTAATGATGCTAATCCGATCTTTATTTGGGGACATTTTATAAAATATTGTTGAAATTTATCTTTTTTTTTTTTCCCTAGACGTTACGTGCTGCTGGAAAAACATACATGATATTTTTTGTCCTGGTGATTTTCTTGGGCTCTTTTTATTTGGTGAATTTGATCCTGGCTGTGGTAGCCATGGCCTATGAAGAACAGAATCAGGCCACCTTAGAAGAGGCAGAACAGAAAGAGGCTGAATTTCAGCAAATGCTCGAACAGATTAAAAAGCAACAGGAAGAAGCTCAGGTACTAAGTGATAATAAGCAAAGCTTCTTTATTATTATCATTGTTATTATTATTTAGTTTTAAGTAGGAATATTGTTGTACCATAGAGGTCAAACTGGAACTGGCTTTTCATTTGGCATACAGGCATTGTCATTAGAAAAGAAAAAGCTATTCAAACATAAAATTGTTTCCTAAGTTAGAGTCAGAGTAGCTTTTTAGATATTATAGATAAGGAAATTAGCTCAGGGTAGAAAACATATTCAGAATAAGGTTAAATATGCAATTGTCACATGAAAACTCAGGGGAGATTTTGATTTTCAGTTTAATGTAGAAAATATACATAATGGATATTTCCAACTATTCCTGTTTTACCCCTAATTACAACATTTGAAGTTTTATTCTATAGTTGATTGATCTCAAATGTGAACAAGAAAACTTTATGCATACCTAACTTTAACCATTCTTTGGAATTTCTATAGCACAACAGGATATCAGGAAGGCATCTGCTATTAGATTCCAACTTTAAATTCTCATTAATATGAAAGGACGTTTGGGCTAGGGCCATAGTGAATGGGGCATTCATGTCTTGAGGAAATGAGAGAGAAAAACAGTATTTATTTAAAGAAAAAAACATAAATTGAAGGTGAAAGTCATGGGAAGACAAAGCGAAATCCGATTCACTTCAGTAAGAATTATAAATCCTCTATGTCTTCACCAACATTTGGTATGATCAGTCTTATCAACCATTCTACTAGGTATTTCACTGATGTCTTATTTTGCATTTTCTTAATTATTAAGGAATCTGAGCATCTTTTCATGTTTTTATTTTCTATCTGTATGGCTTCTATTGTAAAGTGGATATTCAAATATTATGCCCATTTTTTAGCTGGGTTGTTTGTTTTCTTATTATTGAGTTTGAGTAGCTTTAATATATAAATGAAATAAGTCCTTTAGTCCTTCATGATATCTATGCTTTGCAAATATTTTCTCCCAGTCTGTAATTTGTCTTTCATTCTCCTAACTGTACTTTTCCGAGGTAAGAGTTTTTAACTTTGATGAAGTACAGTTTATCAAACTTTTTTTTCCGTTTCTTTGATCATGCTTTTGGTGTTGCATCTAAGAAATTTCTGCCAAATCAAAATCATAAATATTTTCTCCTAATTTTTCTTCTGAAATTTTTATAGTTTTATGTTTTGTGTTTAGATCAATGACCCATTTTAAGTTAATTTTTGTGTAAGGTGGTGTGATTTATGTGTTGAGGCTTTTTTTGCATATGGATATCTAATTATTCCAGCACCACTTGTTGAACGAAATATCTTTGCTCCACTAAACAGCCACTGAACCTTTGTCAAAAATCAATTGTCCATATGTGAGTGAGTCTATTTCTGGATTCTATCCTATTCAATTGATTTGTTTGCTTCTCTTTGTATCAAAACTGCACTCTCTTAATCACTGTAGCTATTTAATAGCTACAGTCTTGAAATCAGATAGTCTTTTTCAAGACTGTTTTGACTATTCCAGGTCAAATATATTTTAAAAATATATAGCTTCATATGAGTTTGAGAATCAGCTTGTCAATTCAGTATAGATAGTTTCTACTGTTATGTCTTCAAATTTATCATCTTTTCTCCTGCAACACTGGATTTGCCATTAATCCCATCCACTGTATTTTTCATCTCAGACATTATAGTTTTCATCTCTAAAAGCTTGATCTGCATCTCTTTTATATCTCCCACACAGCTAACATTTTGAACATACACAATACAGTTATAATAACTGTTTAGAGTCCTAAAGTCCTTGTCTGCTAATTCTAACATCTGTGTCAGATCTTGGTCAATTTTCATAATTTATTCTTCATTTTTAGTTACATATTCCTGATTTTTTTTTGCATTTCTGACAATCTTCAATTAAATTCCGGACGTCTGAAACTTTACCTTTTGGGGTGCTGGATATTGTTGTATTCCTATAAAAATTTTCAATCCTTGTTTGGGAGCATAGTTAAATTATTTATAAACAGTTTGATCCTTTCCATCTTCAAACCTTTGAAGAATTGTTAGGAGAACTTAGAATTTTATCTAAGGCTAATTATTCCCTACTACTAAGTGAAAATCCTTCTGAAAATTCTACCCAATGGCCCATTCATATAGTGTCTTAAAAACCACTGTTACATGTATTTAGTCTGTTTTAGTGGTTGTTTCAGAGGAAGAGCAAATCTGAGCTGTTATTATATCTTGATCAGAAGCAGAAGTCCAAATAACTTTTGTGCATAGTGATTTTTTTCAGATGGATGTTTCCAAATATTTGAAGCATTATTGTAAGATAATGAAATAAGATAGCTATTTGCAGGGCAAAGAATTTCTTCATTTTGAAGCTTAAATAAATGTTATAGGAAATAATATACATGTATACATATAGATAGATAATGCACAGTTGTATTTTAAAGCATTGGATTATTCTATTATCATTTATAAAAACAGACAAAGCGATGTGCTTGAAAATACTAAACAGACATACAGTACAGGGGTAAGAATGTACTCTGAAATTCAGCCACTTTAGGGAAAATATGGCATCAATTAAAAGAGTATAATCTTTTAAATTTAGCAGTAAAAGTGCACTATGTCTAACAGAAGTTTAAAGAACTTAATTATCTCTATCCTAATTAGGTCAGCTAAAAAAATGTCAGTTCTTTTCACTTAAAAGTCAGTTATTGGATTACAGTGATCAAATCATGATTTGACTCAGCTTTAGCTTCATACATAAAAAAAAATTATACTGATTCCAGGGTATCTTATCCCAGTGTTTTAATATTGACTGGGATGGCACAGGACTAAGTTAATTTTACTTCCTTATTGACAATGCAGTTGGTAATGACCAATAAATAGCCAGTGTTCAAGGAGAGGAGGGAGTGGAGGCAGGTGGGGGGGTGGACTTAGTCCACCCATGAGATCACTGGTGCTCCAGTGTAATGTGAGTCTTGCTAACCACCTCTGACTCTTCAAAAGCTACTATCTAGCTAATGACTTCATGAAGCCTAGCATCATTTCCATTTTTATTTAATAACTGTTAAAGGACCTCCTAGTGCTAGTCATTGTTTAGACATGAAAAAAAATTTTCATATTCAGCTCAGTGGATTCACAAACCAAGTACAACTTTAAAAGACAGAGAGAGAAAAGCCAACAAAGAAAGAAATGCTTTGTCCTATACCGTCATATTTGTGTTTGGCATTTAATTTGTGATCTTTAAACATCTAATAGTGCCCAACATAGCATATTCCATAGCAGTATATATTGGTCTGACAGGAAAAATTTAGGAGTAAGCTTTGGGGCAAAATTAGAAATAGTGGCATTTAAGAGATCCAATATAATTAGGGGTAGAATTGTAATAAGTATAGTTAATGTCTTGTAGTTTTAAAACTGGGGGATTTTAAAACTGGATCTTATGTTTACAGTGAAGTATAATCACACATAGTCATGTGGTTTTATTTTTTAAGGACACACAGATATAGTAAGTTATAGAGCCTATTTTGAATCACACAGAAATGATATAAGAAAAAGCAAATGTTATTCCCTGTGGAAATATTAGCACATATTTGTTATTTGTTACAAGAGGAATTCAGCAAGGCAGTTGTGAAAGTAACCCTATTAGTCTAAGTAAACAGGACACTGGCCATGTCACAGAGATGGGTATAAACAGGTACACAGACATGGGAGGTGACAGGAAACATCTGCCTTTGAAAGGGAATTGGCAAATCCCTGGAAGTGGAACAAGTGACAAATTTGAGTTAACGAGTGACACAGAAAATGTGTTGTGTTGGGAGGTTACCGTTGTTGCCTTACAAATCTGTATGGTTTTGAGTTACTCCAACTGTTACCCATGATAGGTAGGGAAATCATGTCTTATGCAAAACAAATTCCAGAAGTGATTTAAATGAACTGAGTTTCAGAATTATGGCAAGGGAATATTACCACCACTTCCACGTCCTTTGCTCCTGACGACAAACAAGCCAATAAATTATTAGCACTATGTGTTGTGTGTTTCTGCCTATACAAAATGGAAAGGAGAACTGACTTTATTCGGATAAAAAGAAATATATATATATATTCATTCTTTCAAGGAGTGGTGTATATTATATATCTCCTATGTATCAAGTACTATGCAACCATATTTAACTTGCTACAGATTAGTACTTCATTTATCCACTTTATTTTACACATTTATATTAAACATTCATATTTATAAAGGGCCCTTAATATTTCTCATCTTTCATTACTGATGATATTAAAAGTGATACTGATGATCAAGAATTCAATAAAATAATCTGGTTATCTGATTATATGCAATTCTGTAAGTTCTGAATTAAAGTTTGATTTAAACGTTAGGCATTGTCCTATATCGAGTCTTAGATCTGGGTTTCCATGATGAATATAGTATTCAATATAAAGATTTTATGTGTTGCTTAGCCTAACACACATATTTAGTACTATATGTAATGCTATAGTTCCCATCCCTGGTGTCATGTTAATCTCAGAGAATTCGTATCACAGCACCTTTAGTTTTAAACCTTTTTTAAAATCTTTAGTTGAGATGAGATTCAGAAATGGAAGCTACTTAGGAAGGTTTGCTTCTCAAGAAGGAGGAAACGTAAAGCACAACATGTTGTCAAAGCATTCAATATGAGTTTTATCTTCTTTTCTAAAATATGTTTCTATTATACAGACCATTCTGACACATAGTTTTTATGAGATCTTAAAAAGTCAAGTCTAAGTATGTCTTGTTCTTCCCCCACCCTCACTCAGTGTCTAAGACAACTGATGTAACAACAACTGATGTCTTTTTTTGCCTTAATTCACCAAATACTTACTGAGTCTTTTTTTATGTCAGGAGACAGAAGAGGCAATGTGCACACAGACACACACATACACATACACACACACACACACACACACAAATGACAGAATTCCTAACTAGCTTAGAGTCTAAGTGGAGAAGATAGAACAAAATGGTAGCTATATTAGACTTGTTTGTATTCAGTAATGACATATGTAAAGAGTTGAGCCAATATTCTCATAATTTAATAATTTATGTTTATAAACAGGAATATACTTAATGAGAAATCAGCTTTGAGTTTCATATCTTCTCCAATTTGGTTAGATCAATTCCCATCTAAAACTACTATTCATATAAATAAAAATACAAAACATCTGGCATGCCATGTTTCACCTCAGACCTGCTGTGTTTCTTTAGTAGGTACAGAAATTCAAAATGCTTAAGTATATTTAGTGATGAAATACGAAAAGAAAGTAT
The DNA here is from genome assembly GCF_963924675.1 of Phocoena phocoena. Taxonomy (NCBI): domain Eukaryota; kingdom Metazoa; phylum Chordata; class Mammalia; order Artiodactyla; family Phocoenidae; genus Phocoena; species Phocoena phocoena. The sequence continues at coordinate 48,478,328 of NC_089225.1, read as the reverse complement.
TTCAAGAAGTATTCATAATCCCTTGAATGATTATTTCAGGTACTTACTGACTGCTATGTTAATCATTTGTTACTATATATAATAATAATAAATAATATATAAACATTTAAAATTTAAAGCTAAAAGTGCTATCTAATAAATTAATCATGTTAAACTGTGAGATTAATATGACCCCAGGAATGGGAACAAACACTGAATGTGATTCAAATAAAGGAAGAGGATCAACTAGCCAATACATTCCCACTACTCCCATCTAGAGGTAAAAGAGTAGACACTTTAAATGCTTTGAGTTCACAAAAGAAGAAAAGAAAAAGACTTTTGTCCTAGATTTAGAAGGAAAAAATACCACTAGGTTGTTCACAATCACAAGTGGGAGGAATAAACCTATGGATGGAATTGGAATAGTAATCAGACCAAGAACCACCACTTAGAGAACATTTGCTTTTAAAGTGTAGAAGATATTTTTAAGAGAGCAGTTGTTCCCTGAAATGAAGCTAATCTCAACAGAGTTTTAAAAAAAAAGACTCTTCAGAAGCTGTGCCAAACCAGACTTTTCTAGTCTTAATGCATAAGCTAACATATTGCTTTATACTATTTAAAATTGTTATTAAGTAAACTCTCTTGTAGTAAAACACAATGAAATGACCAGAAGACATCATTTTCACATATAGCTAATAGTCTTAAATAGCAACATTTGTATCACTTTCAACTGTTCCAAAGTAGTATGTTCTAAATAATGCCTGGTTTTGTTTAAACAGGCAGTTGCAGCAGCAGCAGCTGCTTCAAGAGATTTCAGTGGAATAGGTGGGTTAGGAGAGCTCTTGGAAAGCTCTTCAGAAGTATCAAAATTAAGCTCTAAAAGTGCTAAGGAGTGGAGGAACCGAAGAAAGAAAAGAAGACAGAGGGAGCATCTTGAAGGAAACAAAGGAGCGGGAAACAGGTTTCCCAAATCTGTATCTGAGGACAGTGTCAAAAGAAGCTTCCTTTTCTCCATGGATGGAAATCGACTGACTAGTGACAAGAAATTCTACTCCCCTCATCAGGTATGGTTTTCTACTAAGTGCTCCAGTTTGTTTTGTCATTGTTGTATTTTGGTATATTTTTTGTAATACCTGATTTAAATGAGGGACAGGGAACTAACATTTAATACGATTATTTAAATTTATACCCTAAATTGTCTTTAAAAGGGACTTTTATTAAATCATTAATAACTTTTATTTTAAGGTAATCAGTTTTAAGCATTGCACTATTTTGAGACCATTTTCTTAATCAGCTTTTTTAGGAAGTGGGGGAGTGAAAACTATCTATCAGATTATTTTCTTCAGTGAGAGAGTTTTGTAATCCCTTGTTTACCTTTTCCATTTTGAGACCTCAGATGAACCTACTTTTTTTGCATATGGGTTTCTGCCTTTATTATCTGAGGTTGTGATGCAAGATATGTATGAATTTTGAAAAGAAATATCTCTGGATTTTTGCTTTTATCTTTTTTTAAAATAAATTTATTTATTTATTTATTTTTGTTTGCATTGGGTCTTTATTGCCACACGTGGGCTTTCTCTTGTTGCAGCGAGCGAGGGCTACTCTTCATTATGGCGCGTGGGCTTCTCATTGCAGTGGCTTCTCTTGTTGCGGAGCTCAGGCTCTAGGCACGTGGGCTTCAGTAGTTGTGGTATGCGGGCTCAGTAGTTGTGGTGCACGGGCTTAGTTGCTCCACAGCATGTGGGATCTTCCTGGACCAGGGCTCGAACCTGTGTCCCCTGCATTGGCAGGCAGACTCCCAACCACTGTGCCACCAGGGAAGCCCTGCTTTCATCTTTTGATATGAGAACTGTACTCTCATGAGCTTCCATTATGCTGATATGGTGTCATGCCTTGATACATTAGAATGAAGTTATGACCTAAATGCTCTCGAAGAGAACTAAATTAAAGACAGTCTGTTTTTGCTCTGATTTAATGCCAAGTACCCAATTCTTCAGCATATTTTCAAGTCAAAGAGGGAAAATAGTTTCAACTCTTTGTTTATAAGTTTTATCAGTTGCATAATGAAGAGTAAATAGTTATGAAATCTGTGATAAGTACAATTATGGCTTTGAACCCTATCTGGTTCCATTAGAATTTCATGGGCTATGAATTATTAACTCTTCTAATTATATTAATCTGGGTCAGAATTATGTCCTAAAGATACTGCTTTGAGAGACACGCTATATAATTAAGTTAAATCAAAAAACTGTACATCATCCAAGGGGTCTTATAAAAAACAAATATTTTTGAAAAAATGGAGTGATAAACACAAAATTCAGTATAGTGTTTAGCTCTTGGCTGAGGAAAATGCATATGCTAGTTAACAATGGGTGTTTATTTTATAGTTTATATTGAATATGTAAGTAAGAATTTTAAAAAGAAATAAACTCTATATTAATAACTTATAACTTGAATTTTCATATTAGGACAAAATATATATGCACACACAAAAATTTATAAGACAAAAACCATTTCCCTACAGATAATGCCAGTATCAAGAGATCCAACTATTACCTTGCATAGTACAAATATAAAGTATGGTATTACATGAGTATAATACATTTGGGATTAACCTGAGGCTCAATAGGCCAAGTTAATTTCTCAGATTAGATTTTTTGGCTTAAACTTCACTCCTGATATTTTAGCATTATTAAGACCATTAGGAGTCATTAAGATTAGGAATATTTGACATTATAGCATAATGACTGAAGGCTTATGTTCATATCTCCACTCTAAATTAGTTCTGTGACCTTGTTTGAGTCACTTGTACTTTGTAAAATTTCTGTAAAATGGGGTAATAATGTCTACCTTAAAGAGCTGTGGGTTCTTAAAGAGTTCTATATATTAAGCAATATATAGAAACCCTATGTGACAAATAGTAGAGCTCTTATTAAGTTAAAATGGGTCATTGAATTACAAATTAGGAAAACTAAAATTTTTTGAGTAGTTTCAGTTATCACAAATGTATACACATAGTAGTAATAATTACATGAACATATTTAGGTGTTTTGAAAATAGCACTATTTCCATCATTGTTTCATAATATAATGCTCAAATAAAAGCTTGTGGATTAGTTCACTCAGCCAAAAGCTTGTGGATCAGTTCACTCAGCCAATCCACAATGATCACCTACTATGTGGAAGAAAGAGTTCTAGAAAAAAATCTCAATGAACAAAACAATATAATTCACTGACCTCATGGAACTTTATACTAAAGGAAGAGATAGACAATAAACAAAATAAGTTATAGACTATGTCAGAAAGTGATAAGTGCTATGGAAAAAAAAATAAAGCGGGAAAAGGGGATTAAGAACACTAACCGGTGGTAAAAAAAGAATTTAAATAGGGTGGGTTGGGAAGCCCTCACTGTAAAGGAGAAATCTCAGCAAAGATTTCGAGGAGGCAAGGGGAGAGGCTATCTCATCAAAGAGCATTTCAGGCTCACTGAAGAGCAAGTCTAAGGCCCTGATGTGGTAATATGCCCAGAATGTTCAAGAAGCAGCTGGAAGGCCTCTGTTGAGTGAACCACAGAGAGGGAACAGCACAGGGAAGTTAGCTGAAAGCCAGAGTTTAAATACTAAAAACAGAATTGGCATATACATACGTTATATGTAGTTCATTTCATATTTGTAAATAGACAGATAGTGACATACGTAGACATAGATAGGGAGAGAGAGAAAGAGATGATAGGATGATAGACAGATAGATAGATAGATAGATGAAATAGATAGATAGTAGATGTTGCAAAAGAAAAAGAAATCGCCTATTAGCATTGATAATTACATATCCCAGTAAAGACAGGCAGAGAGCATCACCACAACTCACAAGCAAAAATATACCAGAAGCACTTTACAGTGTCTGGTTGTATAAACAAACTCTCTAAAAGGTAAGAGAATCAGTGGAGGTAGTGGGGATAGGAAGCATAAGATGGACATGGCATAATGTTCAACACAAACATATCTTCTAACAATGTTAAAGCCAAGAAGCCATAAATAATGGGTACCCTGTCCTCTACTAACATAAACTTTACATGTTATTTTATATTTATTATATTATTTTATTCTTAAATAGATAATACATGTTCATAGACAGCATGAAAAAGTACTTAAAGGCATACAATGGAAAGTGAATCCCCCCAAAGATTTTATCTATGTTGTCTGGACATGAGGAGACTATTTTAAACCAGAATCTTTATAGCTAGAACCAAGTGTAGTTGTTGACTTATTGAAAACATTGATAAGCTACATATATTTAACTTGAAATCCTATTAAGTGAGTATTTCCAACAAATACTCACTTTACATGCTTCTACTAGAACATCTTCAAATTCCCTGCATCTTCCATTTTGACATCCCATTCCACTTCAGGTTCAGTCCCTACATGCAGGATTGTGTCTTACACACCTAAATTCTTCTATTTTCCCTTTTGTTACTGAAAATTAAGAAAAAGAGTTCAGATTTACCTTCTTGAAACAAGGCAAAAGAAAAAGATGCCTGGAATTTATACTTTGGCACGCCTGAGGCAAAGAAAGATGGCCTTTAGGTCCTCAAAACATAAAAGCTTGTTTTCCGTAGAGAAAGAGCTGCCACAGCTGTGGGTATTCCCTCCACTCTGCTGCATCTTCTAGTGTGTTATTTTTGGTTTATTTTCTCTCAATACTATTTTTGCTATCTTCTTTTCTCAGTTTCTGTTGCCTTGAAAGCTGTGCTCACACCCATTATTATACTTTCTAAAGAGTGAATAGAAGTTTCAAATAAACCCAAGGATCTGGAACGCCTTTGAAAACAGCCTGACATAAAAACATGCAAATTAAAGGCATGTACCAGATATGTTATGGATGTACACACATACCACATACTCCCAACCAATACTGTGTATACAGATTTTCAGTTTCCAAAGACAGTATTCTAACACAGGTATATTAAGATGATTGTATTGAGCCATCCTAGGAATTAGTGTAAGACAATGTTGGTATTCCTCTTAGTGTAGGGTGAGGTCCACCTGCATTAGAATCACCTAGAATGTATGTTGAATACTCAGAGATTCCAGAGTCCTACCCCCTGTTTACTGAATCCCAATTCCAGAAAGCTGGGACCTAAAACTACACACTAAGGTTTCAAATATGAGTCTGAACATACAAATATCATATTGATCATTTAAATTGAGTCTGAAGAGATTAAAAACATTACCATTCCTTATTACTGAGGGCTGAATTAATGTCTTCACAACGTCTAATTTCTTGATCACTTTGATGACTGGAAAATCAGTCTAACTACCGACTGACATTGGGTAAACAAACCTGCTGCATGAACTGAATATCACATACACACAGTCTCAGGCTAGATAAGCTGGGCAGTCAATAATTCCTGTGAATGTTTCTAACCAAATCCAAAGCAATAGCACATTTCTCAATGAATAGTATCTTTCCAGAACATCACTGAGACAGACGGCAAAAAGATTATTCTAGTGCTTTGCAGGCAGGGAAAAGCCATAAAAATAAAACTAAAAATGGGGCCTAAGAAAATCAGCATGACCTAATTAGGCAGAGGGACCAAAAATAAATTTGAGGGAGTCTGCCTTTCTTACGTTTTTTTCCACTAGAATTATTTTCTTTGGTTTTACACCGAAGCTTGGAGGGAGAAAGGGAAAGTCCAGGCATGTTTCCTGCTGGCATATGGATATGTATGCATATGTATGTGTATGTATGTATATACGTTACCCTGGCTATGCAGAGAGATAGAACAGGCCATGAGAAACTGCTGGGGGTGAGGGGAATATTGGAAATGTCATTGTTAATGAGGAAGGTAGTAAACAAAGATTCTGCAAGAGAATAGAGATGTTTTTGAAAACTCACCAAGGCTAAAATAAACACAGAATTATTTGATGCTGCTGATTTAAAGTCCATTGAAAAAGTGGAAGAAAGGGCTTCATGCTAAATCCTCATTTTCAAGTACCAGAAACTGTTTGCTTGATTTATTCACAAACAAATATAATTTTAAAAGTTTCTGAATCATCCAGTTCCTTTTAATAAAGTTAAATTGAGATTAGAAGGATATGCTGTCTTCTACATCACCCTTATTGGTAAAGTCATGTATAAATGCCTTACTTTTTTAAGGCAGTGTTAAATTTTAAGTAAGAATAGTAATTTATACAGCAATTTAGGCATTCTCTCTGTTGTGTTTGCTATGACATATATTCCCTCAAAACAGGTGAATCATTAGTAGCCATTTGGGAAACTGTTAGCAAATTTAGAAGACAGCATCATAGGTTAAGTTTTGTGACTTTTATGCCCATGTGGATAGAGACAAGCAAGTCCAGAAAAAAAAGAGTAATTTCCTTTTAGAACTCAAAATAAGAGAATGGAGAGATAATGGTTTTGTTTTTAAATCGTTATCCAAAAGTAACATATTGGTACAAATATTTTAAATTTAAGCCAACAGTCTCACTTGAACCATAACTTGTTTTCCAAGTTGTGTACCCTTTCAGACCATAGCATTTAGGAGTGAAAGCCACCTACCAAAAAGAATCATTTGTCCTCTCCAGCATCAGGTTCTGCTCCTAGAATATTACAGTAACAAAATCCACCTCACAGTACTAGAGTGAAGATTAAATGAAGTGGTCATGCACTTAGTAGAGTGCATATCAGAATTCTTAATCAGAAAAACTACTCTTTTATACTTAAATTTACATTGTGGTCTTTAATAAAAATATCAAAACATATGAGTTCTCTGTAAACTTGATTACCTGTGTTTAAGAGCAAGACTATTCTAACCCAAAAGCAAATAGATTCTGTAATATTAAGACTTTTATTAAATAGTTGTGTCCCCCATCCCAATTCTTTTCTTCCTTGCTCTTTCCTCAGTCTCTATTAAGTATCCGTGGCTCCCTGTTTTCCCCACGACGCAATAGCAAAACGAGTATTTTCAGCTTCAGAGGTCGGGCAAAGGATATTGGTTCTGAAAATGACTTTGCTGATGATGAACACAGTACATTTGAAGACAGCGAGAGCAGGAGAGACTCACTGTTTGTGCCACACAGACACGGAGAGCGACGCAACAGTAACGTTAGTCAGGCCAGTATGTCATCCAGGATGGTGCCAGGGCTTCCAGCAAATGGGAAGATGCACAGCACTGTGGATTGCAATGGTGTGGTTTCCTTGGTGGGTGGACCGTCAGCTCTAACCTCACCTACTGGACAACTTCCACCAGAGGTGATAATAGATAATAAATTAGCTCTACTGACATTATATACCAATTTAAAATAACCAAGGCCTGGGCATTTTAGCCTGTTATACCAACCTGCTTCCCCAAACTGAAAGTCCTTAAAAATAATATATGATTTATTGAATGGAAAACAATAGGATCTTTAGAACCAACTAAATTGTGTGGGACCATTAACTTCCAAATGCTTTAGGTTAAAAGAGCCCAGTTTTTAGAGACTGGGATGAAACTCGTATCTGCAAATTCAGTCGACCTACCAGCACAAAATAATGGGCGCTTTGACAACCAAATTGCTATTATAGATGTTTGTCGACCCAGAATTGTATAATAATCTATTCATATTCTGGAAATTTCATATACTTAAAATTAAATATTGTAATGACCAATATATTGATAATGGGCACTTTTCATACAACTGTCAATATTACAGTGACTCTAAAATGTTTTGATGTCTATTAAATGACTCTAAAGTGTTTTGATTTCTTACAGGATGGCATATAGAAATAACTAAAGAAATCTCAGGAAAGCACACACATTTCATTGTACATCTGTGTTTGTGCATGGAAAAAAACTGGCCCATATATGTCAATATTTTCAATATAGCCTCAAAGATAATAATTCAGCCTGAAGACTATATAATACTATTATTTGTTTTGGGGGAAGATTGATCTGATTATTAATCATTGAGATAAGTTAAAATTCCTTGCATTTGAATGAAATGGAATAATATATGACTTTGGCATGCTTATGAAAATTTTCCCTGAAAATTCCAACAGGTAAACTAAAGTATTTCTGCAACGTAATTGCCTTATATAATTGCATCCAACTAGTAAATTCTTGTTTTAACCCTTTAGGGTACCATCTGTGATTTTTTAAAGTATTTATAACTTAATAATAAATTTAGTATTTTACTATTACTTGAAAATTGTGACTTGGGAAAACTGCATGTAGCATGCCTTTCCAGAGAAATGCTACGTTGTGTTGTATTATTCATTGAAAAGGGTTGTTTGAGCCAGCAGTGTTTGGTTTGCAGGGTACCACCAATGAAACAGAAGTCAGAAAGAGAAGGCTAAGTTCTTACCAGATTTCAATGGAGATGCTAGAGGATTCCTCCGGAAGACAAAGAGCCATGAGCATAGCCAGCATCCTGACTAACACAATGGAGGGTAAGAAGAAGGTCATGGGATAGTCAGCTTCCTATGATTATATACTTTATGGAACTATTATTTATTCCCATAGAATTATGAAAGTCAGTTACCCAAGATCAAAGCTGTATAATAGACCTAAGTAGATAATATATGGAATACACTATTATCACATTGATTACAAAAACTAATATTGTCCTTATTTCTTTTTGATTCTGGTTCTCATCTGAAGAGTGATATTTCACCACTTGATACCTCATCAGTGAGGATTTATCCTTATGTTATATTATCCTTAAGCAATTAGACTAAAAACTTGCCTTTTTAAGTTTTAGAAGCACAAGGAAACATCTCTTTCAAGCTTCAATCTGTTGTCCAGGCATGGAGGTAGTGATGGGTTGGGGAGGCATATGAATAAGTTGGAGGAATCAAAACCTGTGCTCCACTTCGACAGGGACCCTAAAAAAAGATTTTTTCCTCCATCTTCCACATACACAGAAACCATTACATTCCTCCAATGAACAGCTGACACAAATATTTGTTGATTTTGATACACAGGAATGGGCAGCAACAATTATTTCCTTGTTCATTCATTAAGTCCCCATTTCTTCAAGTTTGGAGGAATATTATATTAGTACTGCAATTTTATAAATCATTTATAAGTCATATCTAATATGAATTCTTTAGAAAACTTCAATTACATGTATCTTATCCCATTGGCGTACTGGATATACAAATGGGCATATAATAATTATAATAGGTTTCACCCATTAAATTACTAGTGCCTTTTTAATATATTAAGCTAAAATTCTGAAAAATATGAGTAATTATGAATAACAGAACTAGATTTGGGTCTAAATCTATATTAAAAAGAAGGGCAGGGCTTCCCTGGTGGCGCAGTGGTTGAGAGTCCGCTTGCGATGGGGGGGACGCGGGTTCGTGCCCGGTCCGGGAAGATCCCACATGGCACGGAGTGGCTAGACCCGTGAGCCATGGCCGCTGAGCCTGCGCGTCCGGAGCCTGTGCTCCGCAAGGGAGAGGCCACAACAGTGAGAGGCCCGCGTACCGCAAAAAAAAAAAAAAAAAAAAAGAAGGGCATACTACATTCTCAGTGTGTGGAAGATCAATGCTGATGTGGAGAGAGAGAGGAAAGAATGGGTCACACACATTAATAAGGATCACAGCTTTAGACAGTATTCTTAAAAAGGTCTTTCAAAAGAATAATTGTTTGATATATTTAATAATTCTAAAAGCTTACTTTAAAATTCTGTTTTGATAAAGAAAATACAGCAATTTAATAGATAAGTTAGTTTGAGGCAAAATATTAAATTCTAAGTATTTATTTTCTGTTTAATTAAAGGAGAAAGTCTATTTACTTGACATTTTTTATGAATATATTGTGAAAATATTTAATGGGATTGTCTTCTCAAGTCTGTTAAACTAATATGAACTTCCAACCCCAAGTAGAAGCATCAATTTTATCAAATAATGTATAATCTGCAACAACAATAATTTGTTTTTATTGTTATTTACTACTTTTACTCTTTATTGTTCCTCCAGAGCTTGAAGAATCTAGGCAGAAATGTCCACCATGCTGGTATAGATTTGCCAATGTGTTCTTGATCTGGGACTGCTGTGATCCATGGCTAAAAGTAAAGCATCTTGTGAATTTAATTGTTATGGATCCATTTGTTGATCTTGCCATCACTATATGCATTGTCTTGAATACCCTCTTCATGGCCATGGAGCACTACCCAATGACTGGTCAATTCAGTAGTGTGTTGACTGTAGGAAACCTGGTGAGTTCATTTGATGTTTACTTATTTACTTTGTCAGGGATGGGGCAGATAGACCAAAGAAGAAATCCATTTGTGTGTGGAACCCCCTAATTATACCATCTTTCTTCATAGGAAGAAATATTTAAAGGAATATTGAAGGTATTCTCAGTGATAAGGTATAAATGCTGACTATTGAGACCAACATCTGTGCTGACTGATCATGGTGTCTTACCCTTTGTAAACTTGTTAAAATCTTTACTGTCATTCTTGCTGGAAATATAGGCCCAGAGAAACAATGACGTCTAATTCTGGCTCCACAAGCATGCAGTTTTAGCACACATAGCTTCTGAAGAAATCATGTTCTCTGAAGGGAATATATAAGGATTGATTTCTGAGCAAAAGAGGGCATAGCTGTTTCAAATTGAACTTCTTAATAAAATGCTTCAGTAGAATTCACAGAAGAGAAGAAATAGTTGATAAAAATGCATTTGTAATTTAGCCACATTTTTGGCTCAAGTTACTTGGGCAGACATCTGTGTATGTGTATGCTGACTTGTACATTTCCTCCTAAATGTATATGAAGAATCTGAAATGGATGAACAAGTAAGAAAAGAATTTACATAGTTTATTAATCAAGACCTTTTTTGGCACAAGACAGAAACAGAACTCAAACTAGCTTAAGAGGAAAGTAAAAAGACTGACTCATGGAATGGAAAGAAAAAGATGAACTACCAAAACATATGAAGGGTAATTTTGCAATTGGGCTTCAGGATGGGCTTCAGGATATCCTTTAACCAAGGAACTGGATATAGCCCAAACATTCATTGCATCTTTTCTCTGTAGGTCAGGAACATGATCAGCCATAGCTCATTGGTTTTACATCTTGTAACCTCTGCACTGGAAAAAGACTGGGTCTCTTTTTCAGTTCCAGCTCAGACTCTCGTGATAGGATTCTATTCAGCATAACCTGGGTCAGATGCTCACCTGTGGTTTCATCAGCATTGGTGAGGGTGGAGTCATGTGAAAATGGCAGTCCTTAGGAATTACACAGGTGGAGGAACTATTCCCAACAGAAAGAAGAAAGCGCATACTGGGCAGACAGTTGCATAAATGTCTACTCCAATAAGAGAACTCAACTTCACTGCATTATAGAACACCCACCAGATTCCTGACACTTTCTTCATCTTTGACACCTGTGATACTGATTTTTTTTTTCCAATTTCTCCTTCATCGGAAGGAGATGATTTCTCCTTCATCTTTCCAATCACTCTATCTCTGCGTCCTTGTCTGGACTTCTCTTCTTTTACCTATTAAGGCTATGTTTTTCACTCAATATTACTATGTACTCAACAACTCTAGGTATTATCTACAATTATAGTGTAAGTTGTGCTCCATTCCTGTATTTCCAACAGTTACAGATCATTGCTCCAGGATAACTTTAAACACAGTATGTGACATCTGAAATATCATCTTTCTCACAATTTACTGAAAGCCCTAAAAATCTCAATTTAGTCTTGTATTACCTCTAGTAGTAGCCTTCCAACTTCAAAGAGCCTTCCAGCTTCGAAGATAGCCATTTGACTTACTTCCTCTTTATTTCTTATATATTTATACAATTTTATATGAAGATCCATTATTTCTTTTTTCCCAGGTATCAACTTTTTTACTCTTGTAACTACTATTAAAATCATATTTCTAGTACTCTGCACTCAGTATGCTTTCATCTTGCTAAAGGATCTATTGCCTATATTTGTGGTTCAACACTCTTACCTGGTTTTCAAAACTCCCTATCTGATTCCATCCTTCCTATACCAGCTTATTTTCCTTTGGTTCCTAACCAACCACCACCAGCCTTATCAGAACAGCCTTGTCACTATAACACACAAATGTTTATATGCTTACATATGGGATAGTATATCACTGTTCTCTACCTTCACATTTAAAGTACTCCAACTCAAATCACTTCATCTCAATTCTTCATATTCTTCAAGGTCCAACTGAAGCCTCATCTCCTCTAATATGATACTCAGCCCATATCAAACACACTTTTTCTTAATTCCTAATGCATTTGTGAACAGAACTTAGTTGAATATTTTAAAAAATCCACTATAAATTACTCCATGGCAGAGCTCACATCCCATTTTTCTTTTGTATCTTGCAGAGCGTTTACATGATTGTAGCTCAATAAATAACCAACTGCTTGTTTCCTACCCAAAAAGGCATCATGCAGCATCTTTTCATAAAAGAACATGGGTTTGGAGTCAGGTGGAACTGGGTTTGACCTTACTAATAATGAAGCATCTGGACAAGTTTGATAAAAAATCTGAGTCTTTGTTTTCTATTATTGAAATGGATATAATAATACTCATCTCCCAGAGTTGTTGTGAAGATCTAATGAGATAATGTGAAAACACGTAGCACTGTGCCTGGCATCTAGCACGTGCTCAATAAACAATTTCCTTCCTCTTCTGTATGCTATTAACCTTTCTTTGAAATACTGACGGAAAATAGTTCTGCTCTAGCTGCTGTATTTTTCCCAGGATATTAGACAGTTAGGGAAGTTGAACAGTTAGGGAAAATTTTGGAAATTTGTCAGAGTGAAGCAGGAAACTGAGGTTTTATAGAATTTCAATGCTGAAGCAACTGAGTATGGAGGGACAGGATAAGAGACATTGGATTATAGGACAATCAAATGGAAAAGCACTAGACTAAAGCACCAAATCTGGGTCCAAATCCAGTTGTCCATGCTAAATATCTGGATGGTCTTAAAAAAGTCACAAGTACTTCCTTCTCATGAGCACAATGTGTTGGACTAAATGTCCCTCATTCTAAAATCTGTAACTTTGAGTAGTGATGGAGATAATGAAGTAGGGAAGTGGGGTTCTACCACTGGTTGACTGTTTGTGGTAGAACCATGCATAAGCTGAGCTTAGTGTTGGGAAAACAAGACTCTTGAAGACAGAGAGTGTAGACGACAGAGAACAGACTTAACTATTTCTAACCTTAGGAATAAGAGAATGTGTAAACTGACTGTTACTATTGGCTAAAAGCTCATTATGAGTAGTAGTAATAATGTTGTATATCTGTAAAGTATTTCATAGTTTTGCATATCTTATTTTATACCCATAACAAGCTTTATAATAAATATTTATATATGAAAAATTATATATATATAATATATATACACAAAGAAAAAGAGAGAATATATTCCTTATAGCATGGGTACTTAGCTGAATTTGGATTTATATTATACTCCATGGATGGATGTTACATCACATATTCTGTGGGGAGTTTACAGTTTTCTCATTAAAATAAATTTAAAATTTCTATGGACTAGTTTATTACTACGCAAATGATTGCATATTGCCTTATAAATAAGGACATCGAGTTTTTTGGTTGAATTGATAACAAAAGAATGTTCCATAAAAGAGTTGTGGAACTTCCAGTCTTTACTTAGATCAATGTGCCTTTTTGTTTCCTCTTTCTGGAGCATATAAAAATTACATCACTTCCTTTTGATTCGATTGATCAAATTTGAGTATCAAGAGACCTCAAATCTCTATTGAGTTTCTCTAAGATGCTCTGTTTTGCTTTCATTTTTAAATTTTGTTTTAACCATTATAAAACCCATGCACTCATCTTAGGGATTCTATAAGCAAGGAATCTTCCATCAATCATAGTAGGTTAGATAACCTCTTCATCATACAAACATTTCCAACTAACCTGTAACTTTTTCTTCAGGGAATATCGATAGAGATCTGTAGCTCCTACACTAATTATTTTTCTTACTATAACTCTCCTAACCAGTGATTAGAGGTCCATGATATCCCTTTATTCTGCTAGACCTAGATGGGAACTTAGAAAATGGTACTTGTTCTAAAAAATCTTACAGGCTATTTGCAAATAAAAGTCTAAAGAAACATAATTAGCAAAATGATTTTAATTAAATGGTGTGGTGTAGGATATGAATTCAAAATCTCAGGAAAGGGACATGATAAATTTTGAAGGAAAAAAATGGCTCGTTTATTGAAAGATAAAACCCATGGGAGCCAAATTCTAGACCTCACCTGTGAAGCCTCTCTCATCAATGAAGAAGTGCTATTTGGCCATCTAACTCCTCTCCTAGTGTAATATAAAACTGCCTTCTCTTCTCTTTCTAACAACTACTAATAAAGCTCTTGTGTAACAATAATTGTGTGTACACTACAGTTTGTAATAAAATTTGCTAAGCAATACTGATAGAAATCCAAGAATATTAAACACAGACCTGATGAATCATCTCACTATCCTCATTTGACAGATGAGATAAAAGAAAATCATAAATGTTAAATGATGTCCCACCATTTTCCTTTAAATATATTTCAATTTCATCCTTCAAAAAAGAATCAACAACAACAACAAATATTTAAAGATACAAATCCAAAAGGCATGAGGATGATAAAACTAAAACCATTAAAACAAGAAGCTAATAGTAATGGAGCGAAAGGCGGCTACAGTTATGTCAAATTCACTACAAAAGAGTGGAATGTCAGTCTGGACAAGAAGAGGTTCTGTGGAGCAAACTGATCAATATTCAAACTTGAGCCTTTAGAACTAACATTTCTATCTTTTTAATGTATGTATCAACAGAACTTTCCTCTCTAAGTAAATACTCAGTAAGGAAACTTTCTTATCCCTGAACTGAGACCTTAAGCCCTAACATTTGATCATCCAAGCCCCGTGCCCCCCAAAACAAAATGCTTGGAATTTGTTTACTCTTGGTCCAGACTCCCAGGCTGATTCTTATCCCTATCTTTAGCACTTACACTTTTGCTGATTGTCTTGTGTCATCACGTACAATAGGTTAGAAACTTTTCACTGAACTTATCTCCTCATTAAAGAAGCTGGCTTAGGAAGCCTATAGATGTATTGTCCATAAGAAATTTATCAGCCTAAATGAATTAGGTTTATGCATTCTCAGTTTGTATATCCTAATTAGTACTGCATTTTCAAAGCCTAGTACAACATCTAGTAAGTACTCAGCAATTTATTATTAATGAATGAATGGCTACAGAAACATATAATCCAAAATTTCAAAAAACAAAAAGCTCCTTCAGAAGACAAGATATATTATAATTAGGCTAAGTCCAAACAATAAACATTCAGTATGTTTTTGTTAATTGTCTTAGTCTTAAAAATTCTTCATGATAAAGAAATTCAAAGGCAGCAGAATGTATGTTTATAAACCATACACGGATTTATGTACATAACCATATACATATCCAGGGGTTGCAGTTCTCTGTGTTCTTAGCATTTTTTGATGGAGTTTTAAAATTTTATAAACATAAGCATCATGATCAATAGCCTCAGTTGACCTTTGCTAGAATGAGAAAGATTTTTTCAAAATTCTTAATCACTGACAATGCTAAACTAGACTAAAATGTATGTAAAACAATCCCAATGATTTTTAGGGCCTAAATTGAAAGCATTTAAAGAGATAAATAGCTATGACATTAAACTGCAAATTATAATTAAAATGTTATTTTTAAAGAGAATTTCATGCTGGGATTAAATTTTAGATGAAAGAATGTAAGTTTAAGGTATGGGTTTTTAAAATGCAGGACATCTTCTAGTCATTTCAGAAGAGCTGAAAAGTTCACCTTATGATTTTCTGTAGGAAGAGATATTTGTAGATCATTTACCTGGATTGTTTCTAACTCAATTTAACTAATATATTTCTATAATCAGGCTGTTTATTTCAAATAGTAGCTGCTCCTAAAACTTTATATAAGAAATAAAATTCATATAAATGAGAACTTATTTTACATTCACCAGGGAAAAAATACCCCAGGGTAAGTCCTTCTATAAATGAAAAAAAACACTTTTTAATGTGCATTCCAGCATATCTGGATTTTCATATACTAAGCTTGCTTGAATTACATTTTACTTCTATTTGAGTGAATGAATGATGAACTGAAGTTAAGCTATCTTTTCTGGTATGGGTACTTCCCTTAGGTCTTTCTGTGATTGGGAAAATGAGACGCTGGCTGCAATTATACTTTGTAAGAGTAGAACAAGATTTCCTTTAATTAATATATTTTAGGAAACCAAATAATTTTGATACTGTAATTTTGACAAAGTTCCTTCAAGGTAAAGGCTGATTTACCTCGGTAAGTGGTAAGCTTGACTTTAGTCATAATATGCAGCTTTTACCTATAGTTAATGTAATTGCTTTAAAAGATTTTTCGCAAGAGTAATTTCATAGCTCTTCATGTCCTTGGGCATCTTAGCCTGTGGTTTTGAATTAAAAAACAAAACCATTTTCAAACAGACATTCATCCAGCCACTCAAATAATTTATTAATCCTAATTTTGGGTGTATGCATACTGAGAATGTTCTCCTGATGCTTTCAATTAAATCTGCAGTTCCTTGCTCTACTTATCCATTAACCTTAATTCTGAGGCATAAATCCAGAAATAATTATTATAAAACATTTGTGGCAAACTCACTCTTATTTCAGGAATGTTTATAAAATTATAGAAATAAGATGGTGTCCCTTAAAAACAAATAAAAATGAAGAACAAAATATGGTTTTTACCAATCTGAAGTAATTTTTGAGTGACTTCCAATAATACATAAATTGTTCTTATTGCAATACTTTAAAAAAATTGGTTGTGATTATGGTAGAAACATAGGGTACCAAAAAAGGCAATAATTCAGTAGCTATTATTTAGTATTGGATTTCAAATGTGGACAATGAAATGTTTTCAAATCAGCATTGTCTTGGAAATCTAGCAGATTCATTAACTAACACAAATCCACTTAAAATATTCCCCTGAAAAAACTGCTAAACTTGTATATCCATTTGTCACATTTCTTCACTTTAAATTTTAGATATTTTTACTCACAACTGTTTAACCTTCTTTGCAAATTCTTAGAGTGTCAAAACTTTTTCAATGCTTGAAGTACTGATCTCTATTTTACTTTAGGTCTTCACTGGGATCTTCACAGCAGAAATGGTCCTCAAGATCATTGCCATGGATCCATATTATTATTTCCAAGAGGGCTGGAATATCTTTGATGGAATTATTGTCAGCCTTAGTTTAATGGAGCTTGGCCTGGCAAATGTGGAGGGACTGTCTGTACTGAGATCGTTCAGACTGGTATCTGCATAGACTATGTTTATATTCTATCTTTCATTGGCAAAATACTTATTTCAAAAATGAGTCAATGTGTATAGTTTTTATAGCTTCTTACCTCAATGATATTTTAAACTTAAACCAGTATGTGTGATATTCTAAGAAAATATATAAATGTTCTCTTTAAAGCTGAGTGTGACTGTTTATCAAGAATGATGAAAAATGGTTGAAACACTTCATAATAATTAACTATGTAAGGCACATTTAAAAACACACATGTGCTTCTAAAATTATGTTTTAAATTCATTAAAAAAATTTTTTTGCTTTAAAGTCTCTAAAGAAATATAAATAAAAACTTTATACCCAATTAATCTTATCTTTTTATCAACCTTACTTATATTAGTGGTAACTACTTTAAAGGAATATGTGGGAAAATATTTGATCCCATTAGCACTTTAGACAATGGTATAACAATTTTTTTTGAATTTAGCAAGAAAAATTATTTTAAAATATGCAAAATTTTATTGGAAATTAAGTAAAATGTGTATTTTTCAAATTGAAAAGAAGCTTTTCCTTAAGTTTATCAAATTAATTTATTTTACTTTTATATTATAAATGTCCATTAAAAATATATAACTCAGGGCTTCCCTGGTGGTGTAGTGGTTGAGAGTCCGCCTGCCAATGCAGGGGATACGGGTTCGTGCCCCGGTCCGGGAGGGTCCTGCATGCTGCGGAGCGGCTAGGCCCATGGGCCATGGCTGCTGGGCCTGTGCGTCCGGGGCCTGTGCTCCACAGCGGGAGAGGCCGCAGCAGTGAGGGGCCCGCGTACCACAAAAAAAAAAAAAAAAAAAAAAAAAAATATATATATATATATATATATATATATATATATATATATATATATATACCTCATACTTTTAATATATCTTTTTACTCTCTAAAATATAGTTGGAGGTGACATTAGCTTGCTAAATTCACAAATGTCTGTAATCAAAGTATTAATTTGTTTTCATGGATATATCTGTTGATGAATCAGAAATGTTTTATCATTTCTGAAATATTTTCTCTCGCTTATATTTGCACTTAAATGATATTATGATTTGATTTACAATTCCAGTATTATTAACACTTTTTTCTGGATTTGAATTTTAGTATAGTTTGAGATTTTATATTCCTCAGAGGTGGGACTACAATATAGTATCATACTGATAAAATGATGTCTAACTAACTTTTAAAATTATATTGTGACTACTACTAAGAGTATATTTTCACTTGATTACAGCTCCGAGTTTTCAAGCTGGCAAAATCCTGGCCCACCCTGAATATGCTAATTAAGATCATTGGCAATTCAGTGGGGGCTCTAGGTAACCTCACCTTGGTGTTGGCCATCATCGTCTTCATTTTTGCTGTGGTCGGCATGCAGCTCTTTGGTAAGAGCTACAAAGAATGTGTCTGCAAGATCTCTAGTGACTGTCAACTCCCACGCTGGCACATGAATGACTTCTTCCACTCCTTCCTGATTGTGTTCCGAGTGCTGTGTGGAGAGTGGATAGAGACCATGTGGGACTGCATGGAGGTCGCTGGCCAAACCATGTGCCTTATTGTTTTCATGTTGGTCATGGTCATTGGAAACCTGGTGGTATGTATGTATTACAAATGCTCATAATTAAGAACAATATCAGACAGTGGCTAAGAAGGTGGCCTGATGCAGCAGACACATCTGGTTTTATCATCAACAACCTAGACTCAAATCCCAGTACTAGCACTCTGAGCATGGGCAAGTTGCTTAACTTCTCTCAGCCTAAAATTCCCCGACTATGAAACTATAATAACAAAACTGAAATCTTATGGTTTATGTGAGGATTACATGAGGTATACCCGTGACAGTCCAGGGACAAAAATATTAGTTTTTAGTTTTCCTTCTTCAAAAAAAATGTTTTTATCAAGACTAACTTTGTCCTAATATTATTTTTTATGGCCTGAATTATTTTTATTCTATTATTATTTTGATGAGATTATGATCTCCAGTAATTCTAAACAAAAGACTATTGAAACTGTTCTTTACACATACATAGTTCATATTGTTTGCTTACTCAGAGGCATAAGTTGCATATTACCAAACTTTGAAGACAAATTTCAATGAAATAGTGCATTATATTTTAGCTATGTATTGTAATTATCCAAACATCTTGGAAATATATTCTTCCCTGAATTTGCTTTATTAAAGGAAAATAAATTATTGAGGTTTAAGTTATGCACATGTATAAACACTGACCAGATTTAAAAGACTTACTTTTAGCTCTGACTTAAAAGCACTAATATAGAAGCACAATTTGTATGTTTATGTGTTTTAATGCTTACATTTTTCAATCGTGTGGTCAGAGTGTTTCTTTATGCTATCATACTGAACCTTTCCTTTGAGAAGTACATTTCAAATGAGACTGCTTAGAAGAATGTTTGTGGGATACCTGTGGACATGCAATTTTTTCAGAATAGTAAATAAGGAAGCTCTAGATTCTGAATAAATCTGATATAAAAATAAGGCAACAAACTGGGGTCCTGGCTTAGCATGAGTCTTCCTACCATGTAACATATTTTGAAACTCAGTAACTACATTTCAAGCTAAAAATATTACTATAAATAAATTTTATTTTGCATCAGCTATAATGAATTCTTCTTCTATTATTCATATTTTATCAGTTAATTGGGTAATATTTTTCCCCATGTATCCAAATGATACACTGAGATTTCTTCATGTTTTCTGCAAAAAAAAAAAGTAAAAAGAAAAGTAATTTATATTATATGGGTCCAGCCTAAACCCTGGAATAATTTTAGACTTCTCTCCATCTGTTGAACTATTTGGACACATATATTTCAAAGTATACTGATGAGAAATGTGTTAAACCTTTTATAATTCGCCTTTAGTAATTTCTGCTGCTATAAAAGTTTGTGGTCATGGGACAATGGAATTTGTATTTCAAGTATGTTGTTTTAACACATATCCATCAGGCTATTAAACAGATAAATTCATTATTTACACACATGAAGCTAGACATTCCCTAGACAAACTGGTAAAATTCAGTAAAATGACTAAAATGAAAATATCTCTTTTTTTTCTCATTGGCCAAAACCACAAAAATGGGATTTTTGTCTTTTCACTGGCAACCCTGAGTAGACACAATTTAAATCTTAGAACCTCCAATTTCCTGTTGTCCTTCTTGGTTTGAAAGGAAGGGTGCTTGTTTTACCATTTTGTCCTTAGAGCAGGTAGAAGATTTCAGGTTCTTTAAATGGTGTGTGATTAAGACAAGGTTTCTGAAATACAGTAAGCATTCAAGAAGCAGCTGTTGAATTAATTTTAGCAAAGATCTATGAGTTCCCTGTTTAAGCCATTATGTTTATGCATACTTCAATATTAATACAGCAAAATTTTCTTTTTTTCTTTTAGGTTCTGAACCTCTTTCTGGCCTTATTGTTGAGTTCATTTAGCTCAGACAATCTTGCTGCCACTGATGATGATAATGAAATGAACAATCTCCAGATTGCAGTAGGAAGGATGCAAAAGGGAATTGATTATGTGAAAAATAAGATACAGGAGTGTTTCCAAGAAACCTTTTTCAGAAAGCCAAAAGGTATAGAAATCCATGAAGGCAACAAAATAGACAGCTGTGTGTCCAATAATACTGGGATTGAAATAAGCAAAGAGCTTAATTATCTTAAGGATGGGAATGGAACCACCAGTGGTGTAGGTACTGGAAGCAGTGTTGAAAAATATGTAATCGATGAAAATGACTATATGTCATTCATAAATAATCCCAGCCTCACTGTAACAGTGCCAATTGCTGTTGGAGAGTCTGACTTTGAAAACGTAAATACTGAAGAGTTCAGCAGTGAGTCAGAACTAGAAGAAAGCAAAGAGGTAAGAATGCTTTTAAAGCTTTTCTTGCATTTCCTATAAAAAACATGCACAAGTTACTTAGTATTTTTATTGTGCTTATATGCATTATTAAAAAGTGTATTGAAAGTCATATATAAAGTAATGTTGGAAAATTATGAGATATTCTTTTTTGAGAATTCCATCCATTGAAATTCTAACTTTCCACAGAAAATCATCATTCTGAATAATTAGTATATTCATCTTCTTGATAGTTTGAAAGTCTGATTAAAAGATGTGGCCTTCAAAAAAACAGATTTTATTTAATATATTCTATTCTACATTCTATTATGCTCTTTAGAAAAATAACAATGAACCATATTTTATTGATCATTGTTAAAGTGTTATCTCCTTACTTTCTATAATATATTAAGTTTTGCTATGATT
Source organism: Phocoena phocoena (assembly GCF_963924675.1). Lineage (NCBI taxonomy): Eukaryota > Metazoa > Chordata > Mammalia > Artiodactyla > Phocoenidae > Phocoena > Phocoena phocoena. Next base: position 48,456,730 of record NC_089225.1, on the reverse strand, counting down.
TTTTTAATGTGAAAGTTTTGTGTACTTTTTGTTCTCCTCTAAACCTTTTATTGCCTATGATAAGAGTATTATTCATTTATTAAAATTTTACACATATTAGGAAATTAAAAGTAGTACTGATTACATTTTGCCCAGTCAAGGATGAGCAAATCTATAAGGTCTTCCAGATTAACTTGGAAATAGTAAGAACTATTTAGAAAAACTCTACTTAAGGATTACAGTTAAACTGTAGACTGGAAAGCTGTTCTTACTGTCATATTACTACTTACTTAAAAGAAAAGAAAGGAAATTGTTCCTCCTGTAGGATTAAAATTCATAGGATCCTATGATAGTAGCTTAGTGGTATTAATTCTGCAATTCTGCATTGTGCAGAACAGGACTAAATTTTTTATTATTACTTATTTATAGACTTCTGATATACCAGTAGGAAGCAGAAAGTTAAGTCTAGCACAGGCTTATAAAAGACAGGTTTTAGCATGAGGGTATAAATATTGACACCACAGGAATCAGACAAATGATGTCTGATTCTGTGAGCATATTTGCATATTTTGGAACTTTCTTTTTTTAGTAATATGTCAACAGATTTGTATAAGTAGTAAGTAGCTGACAGTGTCAAAACTGATACCCTCCCGATCCTTTTTTTCAGGCATTTCAGAGCTTCTGAGATATATTATAATGGTAAATTTGAAAATATTTTGAAAACGGTAAAAATACACACAAAATGTGTATTCTTTCTCCGAAAATTCTTTCTTCGAAATTCTCCGAAATTCCACTCAAAGTCTACTTAGAGAGTTCAATTCTAATTTATGTGTTGCTCATTCTGGTAAAATAAGAATTCAATTTAATTTTATTTTCCATCACTTGACATAGATTTATTTAAGAAAATCATCAATTAATTAACAGGCATTTATTGAGCACTTTTGTGAATTCAGCACTCTGCTGGATACTAAGGGTAAGGAAGAGTTAAAGGAGAGATTCATAACATAACCCCCTTCAGGGAAATCTCAGCATCTTTGAGGAAGCTAATACTAACTCACAAAATTATTAAAAACCTATTAAAAAGTTTAATCCTGTAGGACTGAATACAAGATTATACAAGTATTGAGAACAGCAAGAACATAGCAAATTGTTAAACGGAAGAGATAAAATTAAAGTAGGCCTCAAAATGTGGGTCAAATACATGAACAGAAAGCAAAAAGCAGAAACTTACTAAACAAAAGCCAGAGTTAGAGTGAGTTTAGTATTAAGGTGCAGTAGTGAAATAATCAGCATGTATAAAGTATTGGTTGAAAAGACTGGAAAAATATGTATGGGTGAGTAAGGTAGTTTCAGATTATACAGTCTTTGAAGTAAGTCAAGGAGCTTGGAATTGGCTGCATAGTCAATAAAGTGCTAAGCAGGTGAAAAGCAATAGGAAAGTGATGTTTTAGGAAAATTTATTTGATAGCAATAAGTAAAACCGTTTAGAGTGAGAACTGTTATCTTGGGGAATGTGGTAACAGTCATTTGATAATAATGAGGTGACAGAATTCTGGGCTACGGTAATAAGTATGGGAACTGAGACTAACTGGCTTTTGACCAACCTAGTAAAGAATCTGAGAAATTGGGAAAATGGTGATGCAACTGTCTGAAATGGCCTTTTTAAGAAGGTTACCAGGTTTATGGGGGAAGAGAAAGAATTCAATTGGGACATACTGAATTAGAAGTGGGATATAGTGAGAACAAGAGACTGAATGAGCAGTCAGGGTTTAAAAAATAGATTTAATAACGCAGATTTCATAATTATCTGATTCCTTGAAAATAGAGGAGTTCCCTAAAGAAGTAATTACAAAGAGAAAATAAGGGAAGACTAGGGACAAGACTAGCTTGGGGTCAAGAAGAGATAGAAAAGCCAAAGAGGCAGAGAAACATTTGCTATGTTAACATCATAGGTTTCATCTCACTGCACTCATGGAAATGATATATCTTAATTTCTTTTTACCAAAAAGTTGGTTTCCAGAATACTTCAAAAACTCACTTTGTTATACAGCAGAAACTAACACAACATTGTAAAGCAGTTATACTCCAATAAAGATGTTAAAAAAAAAAACTCTATGATGTCCACAGATATTTCAAATTATTGCTTTAGGAGAATACTACCTCATTGTCATGTCCTTTTTTTTAATGACTAAAAAATCATAAACTTGGAACAATGAGATACAATGTCTTCATTTTCAAGTCCTTGAAAACATTTTATTATCTGAACAAAAATTCTTTATTGGGTGGTTTTTTAAAATAATCATCTGTCCTCTTCCAAGCTAGTTTTGGATACATGGAATCCAATTACAGAATGTAATAAAATTGTTTAAAGTATACAGATATATTAGAGGGAAAATACTTAAAAGTAAATATAAAATTAAAACTTTTATAAAGCTAGGATAAAATTTCAAATTATTTTGCACAGTAAAATTAAATTCAGCAGTAAGTTTTATGTGGATGATTTTTTAAATTAGTACCAGAAAAACCTTGGAAGAATAATAGGGCAATTCTCACGTATGCTCACACAAAGTTTAAAAGTACAGTTGACCCTTGAACAACACAGGAGTTATGGGTGTCAACCCTACATCCAGTTGAAAATCCGAGTATAATTTACAGTTGCCCCTCCATATACATGATTTCGTATCTGCACTCCCACATCTACAAATTCAGCCAACTGAGGATCCTGTAGCTGTAGTATTTACTATTGAAAAAAATCTGTGTGTAAGTGGACCTGCACAGTTCAAACCTGTGTCGTCCCAGGGTCAACTGTACACTGTTTTCAAAAATAAAAGTAAAAATCAGCATTATAGAATAGATTTAAATAAATTCCAGCGAAGTTCAGTTTTGATCTGAAATTTCTGAAAACTGCTGGCATTGAACACAGGTCACATATCAGATTCACATTTATGTTGGCTGGGTTGTTCTTTTTTATTAGCTATTGCACACACACACTCATACACACACACACACACACACAAATTAAAAATAACGTATCCATAAAGTGGCATATTGGTTCACACTTCTTAGTTTTTTGAACACAAGTAGATAAAGAACATTGGGCTGTGCTTTGGGGGACACAAAATATCCTTTCTCTTTGCTGACAAAGTGAAAAATCATACAAGTTAAACCTAACAGACCGATACATTTCAAAAGAAAGGAAGAAAGAAAAGAAAAAAAAATTTGCACCACATTTCTGCTTTAAGAAGAGGCAGTAAATTAGTCATTAATTTAGATAGTATTCGAAAACTCTAGCCGCTCTGTTCCTTCCATTCATTTTCAAAATATCTAGCTATACCACAGTTGGGGAGAAATGATCTCTAGAAGTTTTTAGAGATAAAAATATGAATTGCTGTTATTATATTATGTAATACATATTTTATATATGTGTATCTATTATATGCACCAGTAACATAAACAGACTGGTATGGAAATGAACATAAAGTTTTGCATGAAAAAAATTTTAAGGAAATTGAAGGCATGAATTTCAAAATAGTGATCCTTTTATTTTGTAAAACCTTGGAATTGTATATATCTTATGGCAAGATATAATGTAGAATTTTGTTTTTATATAAACATGATTTCTTGACATTTTTATATAATTATGGATTTTTTACAATTTAGTTCTTGAAAGGTTTCATTGTCTTCCCAGGTGAAGGATATAGAATAAATGCTCTTAAGAAGCATATTTGAAGTTGAATTCCAAAGCTCAATCTAGGAATATCATACTGTGACCTTCACTGCTTACCATTCTTACTTCTCACAGGGGTAAAATCAAGCTGGAGCCTTCAAGAATGAAACTCTGGTGTTTTTTAACCAGCCAGAGGCTCGTGCCACCACTTTTACCCAGGTTACCCAAGCAAGTTGTACATGTACAATCACTTTCTAAATAAATTTTGACTGGCCTGCATGCTACTCAGCTACGTTCCTTCCCCTGCCATGGCAAGGAAGTGCTAGACGTGCCCAGCTGCTCTCTGCTGAATCGTGTGACACATCACAGCATGGTCAGGCAAGACGGGCAGTCCCAACACCGTTTTTGATTCTGTTAATGACTTTCCAGTTTAGTCTGTTTAGGCTTTTAAAAGCAATAATTGCATGCTCTATAGGATTTATATCTATTTTAAAACATGATAGAAATGTTTAAAGTTCAAAACACTTAAGAACTTGAGAGGATGCATTTTTTTTCTGCTTTTATTTCATTAAAATAAGACCACAACTTTTTGTTGTTGTTGATTCAGCCCTTATAAGTAAACTGTATTACCAAAATGAGCCTCACAGGGTTTGACAGTGTTGCCATTTTCAGATCATTATATTCAGATCTGTGAATATAATTTTCAACCCGTCCAATTCATGTGCTCCAGATAGAAATGTTTGCTTTCATGTTTTGGGGGAAAGCCTCCATTAAAAAAAAAAAGAGTAAGGTGATCATGAGATTTTGGATATGAAGGGCCATAGTCTGTATACATTTGGGCACCACATATCTTGGATTTTCATGTAGTTTGGGGAAGTTGTTAAGTCATGTGTCTGCCAAACCCTAAGTGATCACTGTAATTAAAAAATGAAAAGCATCATGATACAGGATAGGAAAATTCATCGCATCTTAATATTAAGTAATTGGTTCAGTGTACCCATTTTTTTAAATTTCCCTGATCCACATTAATTTCTCCCTAAATGTTCTACCTAAAACTGAGCAGGCAAAAAAGAGACTTGGAAAATTTCCTTCTTTGGATTATTATTTATTGATTATAGTTTTATGAGGAATAAAGGATATCTCCAAAAATTGCTGTAGGTTTGTGGATGAAATAAATCTTTAGTTTATTCTCTTGACTCAACTTTCTCCTGTTACTGGAATCACAGCCAGAGTGAGTGTTCTTGTTTGTTTGTTTTTGGGCACACCACACGGCTTGTGGGATCTTAGTTCCCTGACCAGGGATCAAAGCCAGGTCCACAGCAATGAAAGCCTGAGTCTTAACCACTGGACCACCAGGGAATTCCCCAGAGTGAGTGCTCTTGAAGGCAAATTAAAAAGCAAAAAGTGAAAAGTTCATGAGTATTAGCAGTTTTCAAGGCTTTTGGTGAAAAAAAAAAAACCTAATTAGAGCTTGGGGTTTGTCTGTAGCTTTAATTTATACATACTCTCTTCTTCTTTAGGGATAACTGAGAATTAGCTGTAAAATGAAACAAATTCAGACATAAAATTATAAATAAAAATTTTTCTAAAATACAGCCCCTGGTGATTTATGTAATTTTACTTAAAATGACTTTTTAGTTTTAGGAGTAGAACAAGATTATTAGTCATCGAAGAAAATCTGATTATTTTTTCTTCACAAGCAGGGCAGAATTAAATGGTACTGGAAAATTATCTTTTACACCATGTTTATAACAGGATTCCCTCTTTTTCAAAGTCATTATGGAAACTTTGAAAATGATGCTTGACTAAGGTCCCAAGCACGTACCCTTCTAGAAAAGGCCCTGTGCTCCGTTTTCAGAATCTGGAGAGCAATGGGAGAATACCTCTAGCTTCCCATTTCTGTTACGTTCTCAGTGTCTTCCAAATGCTCTCTGAGAAACTGAATGTGACACAACTCTTTCAGAGGCACAGATGGGAGTGTGAAAAACCATTTTAAACCTATCTCGACCTTTAGAGAAAGGTTTTGGTGCTTCAGTGTACTTCTGCTGAAATAAAAATCAAGGCAAGTTTAGATGGAAATTTTTGTATTATCTTCTTAACATAAACCAGCTTTTTCTTTTGCCTGCTGGATGTCCTTTTACCTTATTCTTCAATTACCATATAATTATTGTCAGTTTCCTATATTATGTTCGTAGTAAGGCTCTTTTAAAATAAAAGGTGCATGAGGGGTGTTACACATTTAAAATATGTTAAGGCCAAACTAAATAGAGATGGTTTATATTTTTAACCATTCAATAAGTGGTCCAGAAAAAAAAGAGCTATTGGTTTTAGTCGTGTTCCTCCTGCCTTGGATATGCAGCCCAGTGACCTCACTGTGTGGCTACCTGTCCTTCAAATGAAATATAAGTCAAGATATGGATATGCATATCCAAAAGATCAGACTAAGGCCCTGATAGATTGTGTAACCAAAAGATTTTCTTCTTTTACTTTCAAGACAAAACCCAGAAGTTTTGAAAGAAATGGCTAGATTTTAAAGGCAGTCTGTAATGGCTGAATCTTTTATTTTTGCCTTTTGAATCATATAGCAGTTTGTGAGAGTAAAACATTTGATAGCTGACTGAAAATAAATGAAATGTGAGCGCATTTCGGTGGAAGTAGGCCAGTTGCTAACATTCTCTTCCATTTCTGAAAGTTAAATTTCACTATTTAATTGGATAAAAATTGAGCAATATTCGCCATAAGGGGGGATTTCTATATAAGTTCATGTTATCAGGGGAAAATGGCCTTTCTGGGTGCTGATTCTGTCATTTCTTACAAGTAGTATTTGCAGCTAACCATGAAAACTTCACATTCATGTACCATGTCTTTGAGAACATGGTTCTTGGACCAGCGTGCGGCTTCCACAGCATTGCGCCGGGCTTCTGCTTCAGCCAGGCATGCTTCCTGTGGCTGAATTAGGCCTGGAGAATGTTGCATCTTCAAACCTGCTTTCCAGTGTGCATTTGTAGAGCATAAGTCATCATCCCTCTGTAGACTCAGTAGTTTCTACAAGGGATGGAAGAATCTAGCCTTAAGTGCCATAAAATATTGGACGGATAGGGAGAAAACAGTACAAGAAAACAAATGATGAGCTTGTACTATGTGGTTTTATATGGAAGCTTTCTACTGTTATGCCTATATACCTAATTACATTTTTATAACTACTTCAGAACAAGTATTAATTTTAGTTATTTAGTATAGTCATCAAGTTCCTTAATGTGGAAAATTTCATTTCAGGTATCTTTTTTTTTTATCATTTTAGTAGCACAGCTATGGCAATTTAAAGAAAGTAAGTTATTCTTTGTATTTATCATCAGTCACCTGCTTTTAAATCAGTTATGTGTTTTTAAATAAAATTTGGAAGTCATTTTGGTATGGCTATGATATAATGTATGACAAACTACCCTCTACCAGAGTATGAATGCCAAAATGTTGAACTTAATTAGAAATGTTTAGATTATGAAGATAGTATTATATCCATGTATAGAATTTTAAATGCTTAAGTAGTTTTCTAGGATATAAATTTCAAAATTTTAAAATACAGCAGTAAAATTCTTTATGTTTCCAGTGACTAAAGTTTATCAGGCAGTATATCTTAATTGGTAAGTTGTTGTAACTTAATAAGAACACAGTCTAAGCTTTAATTTATAAATGTAGGTAAATTCACAACTTTAAAATGTTTATGTAGTTGATACAATATTTTTATAACTTCATAGGATAAAGTATATGTACCTTCTTATGACAAAAATGTGGCCTATGAAGATTACACCATGAATAAGCCTGACTCTCCAACTAGCAGGAATTAACTTTATGCCAACTTTCATAGGAAAAGGAGCCTCCCACAAAACACTTTCAGTGGCAGAAACACTAGCCTACCAACTATTTTTTAAACCTTGATTCATCAAGTCTCTGTCTAAACATTCCTTAAGGAGTTTTGCAGAGCATAAGGTTAATGAGCTTATCCTTATAATCAGAAAAACTCCTGGATAACGGTGAAGCAATTCCGCATGTAAAATGGGTTCTGCTCATTTGAGAAGAGCAGAATACATGCAGAGATTTTTTCCTTGTCTGTTTTCAAAAGACATGCTATGCTTCATAATGCCAGGCAGATAGAGGTAAACTAACTCACACACGGACCCTCTCTGCTTTACAATGTACATTACCTCCACAGCCATTTAGAAAATTGAAATTATTTGTATTTTAACATACTAAACACATTCACAAAAGTTTACAATCTAAAGACAGTACCAATAACAAAGACACATCCAGAGGTCAATACTTGGTAAACGGTGGATACAACTGTCATTCAGATTAATGGCTACCAACACTTGTGCTGTAAAGGATTTGCTTTAAATATTTGTATTTAAATATAAGACACTTGTGTAATACATGGCAGAGAATTATAATGCAAAACATTGAACATTTCACAACTGTATTAACAGTGGTAAAATAAGAAGTGAAGGGTGAGTATATTTTCTAAAGTTTTCAAATGGAAAAGTATATGTGTATTTGCGTGTGTATACATATATACTTATTACTTTCTTCCTTCAGATTTCTTTATTGAATGTCTGCCAATATTTTAGAGAAACATTTTGGAAATATGTGTTTTTACCACTAAAATATCATTAATAATTCCTATTCATTAAGAAAATGCATTTTCTAATACAACTAAACAGACTTCTGCAAAGGCCACAATTGAGTTACATATCAAAATGAAGAGATCAAATTATCTAAACACTATAATTCTCTCTATAAGTGTAATAACAAAATGCATTCAATTTTTCATAAATTCAACATTACCATTTAGTGTCTATTCTATGCTTGAATCTTTTGGTGTATAGATGTATATTTGTGTATGTGTGTACATTTTAATATATATGTATATATGTACATAAATATACAATTTTATGTATATATATAATTTATATATATTTATGAGAATATTTGGTCAAAGCAAACAAGTATTATGGGCAAAACGTTCTATAAAATTTAGCATGGAGAAATCATAAGAAAGAAAGGCTTCATGGAAAAAGTGGATCGTGACCAGGCTCAGAAGAAATTATTCAGCTTGGATTGGCCAAAAGGAAGAAGAAACATGAAGCTTTTTATAACTAACCTCAAAATAATTTGGTTTCTTACTGGTTTTATTTATACAGTGGATATTATTGCTGCCACTCATCAAATGTCAGAGTGTCCAACCCATAAACCACCAATGAAATTGGAAGGGAAGAATTATCTAGTATTTTCTTGGTTATACCAGAAGCTGCTGCAATTCTATCCAGCAGTAGCTTTCCTGGGATTTTCTTAAAAGAATAAAGATATTCTGGCTGTAAGAAGCAGAAAAATCCTGAGAGAATAAAATATGTCTTTACCTTCCACCTTTCCAAAAAGTAGAGGATTTTAATGGTAAAAATTCTTGTACTCTAATGATCCTAAGAACCATAGGCCATAATCGATGGCCTAGTCTCTCTTTAACATACTCCAGACTAGGAGATATTTTATTATAGAATTATATTTTGACTTAGGGTAACTTTCATAATATATTTAATTGGACATGGTTAACGTCACCCTCAAAGTAATACCACAGAAAATATCATCTGGATACTACTCTTCCATGTTCACATTATAAAGTATTAAACTACATTTGCATGGTGAGTTCAAAAAATCAAGAATTTTGAGCCAAATTTCCTCCAATATGACTGATGCTTAAGGAGTTATCCAGGTATTTTTCAGTAACACATTAACTCTTTCAGAGGGTTAGGGCAGAGTGACCCTATCACTCAGCTACTAAAGTTAATGGGTCCTTTGAAACCATTAACATGTCCATGTTCTTTCATTCTAAAAGTTTTACATTCCCTGGGTTGTGCTGTATGTCATATCTTTGCATCACTTTTCATAAAGCATTGCACATCCATAATGTCATCCCAAGTGGTATCAGAGTACTTATTAGATATTTATTCTTGCAACACTAAAGTGGCTCTTCCTAGCCACGTGGCATATCACAATAATTTTTTTAAAGGAAAAATTCACAGCCTGATCACATGTTGAATTCGGAATATGCTCCTAATGAAAGTCTATACAGATTTTGAACAATGTCATTTATGAAGAAATTTCCATTTCATTTAGAATTCTTTGGCAAGTATTGAATTCATTTAAGCAGTTCAAAAAAGGGAGAGAAAGAGAAAGAGAGATCTATCATGTTTCTGCTAGTAAAGTAAAAAGAAAATTATGTAAGGCAGAGAAAAATATAGCTCAAAGTTGAACTATAATGACTGTGACTAATGTTAATGTGCCACTCTTCCTTTCTAAAATTACAGAAACATGGACAGTAGTTACAGACAACTGGTAATGTTCTTTGCCCTCTGAACATTTCCATTGAAGAGTGGAAATTACAATTTGATTTGAAGCATTTTAATTAATATAATCAATAGTGAATGTCAGCATACCAAACTTTTATCAAACTATTCTTGATTTGGCCTGAGTGTTGATGTATTAAATTATTTTCATATGGCATCCATAGACAAATAGAGATCATAAACAAGTTAATCAGTAAAATCACTCCCTTCCAAATCAACCACATTGAATGCTGTCTAACCATTTTTTGTCTGAATCAACTTAGTAGTTACATTGTTTTAAACAATAGGACTTCAAGTATGTTAAATTATTAGTACACAATTATCAGTACTGTTAACAGAGTCAAATGCTATCACTACCACCATCATTTTTTCACACCATCACAGAGCATTTCCAAATTAGCTGAATAAAAGGGGAGAAAAATCACATCTTTGCAATGCGGTTTTGTTTCCAGAAATTAAATGCAACCAGCTCATCTGAAGGAAGTACAGTTGATGTTGCTCTGCCCCGAGAAGGTGAACAAGCTGAAATTGAACCCGAGGAAGACCTTAAGCCAGAAGCTTGTTTTACTGAAGGTAAACAAGCTCTAATATGGTTAAATGTAATCTCCCTTCTTTCCTTACAGAGACTAAATATACCTCATTTGAAGAAAGAAATGGTGAAGGCATATTTATCTTTGTTTTCCTCTTTTCTTCCAAAAAGTTAATTTATCTGTATTTCCTGATTATACTATAGCAGCTACTGTGCCTGGACAATTAAGATAATTTGACAAGTCCTTTTTTTCATCCTCCAGAATGTGGAGAAGTGAACCCTAGAAGATAAATGGCATTCTGGAACACCATCTCATTATTGATAAAGCAATCCCTTCAGACCTCATTGGCAATGTTGTGATTTGATTTATAGATGCTGCAATAATTACACTCCATCTCTAACAGTTTCAAATGTGGTTAATTTGGGCTGTGACCAGAGCTGTTTGGGGATATAGATGTGCTCTAGAGCCTTGTCAGGGAGACCAGCAGTTATTCTCACAGTGACCAGTACAGTGGCTAGCACACAAATCAATAAAGGTATGCTGATTCCGTGTGATTGGATTGAATCCCATAAGTAGTAACTCAGAGCAGAAGAGTGGATGGAAGTTTAGAAATAACATGGAAGCTAAGAGCGGGAGGACAAAGGAAGAGAGATACTGACTGACAAGATGAGTCATAGGTGTGACTAAGAAAAGCACTGAGGTTGAAAATAAATAGCTTGGGAAAACTGACAGTGGATGATACCTTGGGAGACAGGGGAATTTTCTGTGTGAAAAGAAGTGTGTAAAAATCCAGGATCACATCAAAAAATGAATAAACAATTTGAATATGTAGTTTTTCCCCAAACCTGAGAGATGTTCTTGTCCATGATTGGCCTTGAGGCAAAGAGAGATCCTAAGCAGGGTTAAAGACTGGAACCATTTATACTCAAGCAGCTCTTTGATTCTAGGTAGCTGGCTGATATGTAAGTCTGAGAATGATTCACTATACAGGAGGGATGCTGAAGATAACTAAGGGATGAAGTAGCCAGTTGCTGTATAAAATGATGATCTGAGACTAGGATTGGGGAGGGAGGAACAAAGTTTATTTCTTCCTATTTAAGATTGAAATATATTTTTCTAATTTATTATATTTAATGTTATCTTTTAGGATGTATTAAAAAGTTTCCATTCTGTCAAGTAAGTATAGAAGAAGGCAAAGGAAAAGTCTGGTGGAATCTGCGGAAAACCTGCTATAGCATTGTTGAACACAACTGGTTTGAGACTTTCATTGTCTTCATGATCCTTCTCAGTAGTGGTGCTTTGGTAAGTGTAACGCATTATTGGCAAGAATCAGGTTCTAGTGAAATAGCTTATCTCCAAAAATACCAGAAGCATACACTTAGTTTAAGGAGCAAAACAAGAGGTATATTTGTACCTTGCAGAGCTTGGCACCCAGGGTTTAACTATGCAAAATTCATTACAGAATAAATTAGAACCATGAGCAGCCAGATGCAATTTCTCATCTGGTGCTTTTCTAACAGATGTTTTCCTTACTGAGACAACCATTTCCAGGGACATTCTGTAACTACATTACCTTCCATGTCAAATCCCATCCAGTTCTCCCAAATAATCATAGTAATATTTATGGACTAAAAGTGTATTTTTTTATGTCTAATCAATTTATTCTTTCAAAATGAGCCAGATCATTCAGAGAATTGATGAAAGTAAGGTTGGAATAGGCCAAGTCTATCCCTCGTTAACAGAACTTCTAGATATTTTCTGAGTTCATATTACTTCTCTAAAAGCATGTCTTTGTAGAAGTAATTGAGATACAGATTTGGGGGTGAGAGGCAGAGAAGAAAGCACAAACTAAATCAGTAAAGATACTGACATTTTCTTGCCAACATTTTCCATTAGTTTTAGTCTTTAGATTTCGTCTGGTTCCACATTTGTCTGATACTAGCCAATGTTTATCAAATTAGTGCTTTGTGCCAAGCATTCTACTAAGAATTTTATCAAGTATTTGGGTGGAGGCAAGACATTCAAATAAAATAAAAGCATTCTTGATTCACAGGCTTTTGAAGATATATACATTGAACAACGAAAAACTATCAAAACCATGCTAGAATATGCTGACAAGGTCTTCACTTATATATTCATCCTGGAAATGCTTCTCAAATGGGTAGCTTATGGATTTCAAACCTATTTCACTAATGCCTGGTGCTGGCTAGATTTCTTGATTGTCGATGTAAGTATCCTAAGTGATTTTTATGAAATTATTCTTAAAAGAGGCAAGTTTGACATTTCATATATTTCTACAATTAAAACCTTGACTTTAATTAGACTCTAGTTTCACCAATTCTGACACAATTATGCAATTATCTTTTTGAAAAACTACCAAAAAAATGCAAAAATGAGGTAAGTCTCAAGGGAAAGCAGCAGAAAAGGTCCTAAAAATGTGGACAGTGGTAAGAGAAAACACAGAGAGAGTTGTTCTAGGCCACAGGCAAATAGCTCTTCTTTTTCTGAAAATTAAGGATCTCAAGGTAAGGAATAGCTAAAAATCTGTTAATTGACAGATCTAGCTTATTAACAGTTCAATTGAAAAAAATTATCTCCAGGAGGCAAAATCAAGACATATTTGGGGCCAGGAATTGTCAGAATTGCACTCTAATCCCTTATTAGAGTGTATGTTACTAAATAATGTTAAAATAACCTATTCACTGTATTCATTCAGCCACAGAAACAATAAAATGTATTTCCATTCTTAAATCAGTAGTTAGATACCTCAGTAGCTAATGAAATATTTACCATGCAAAGAGATAGGTGTAGAAGCCCTGTTCTGAATCTGATTACCCTGAGGTGAATAGTCACAGGAACATTGCCAATAACAAGACCTGTCTGACTTGCAGCCTACTTTTTTATTCCAAGCAATGGAGAGGCACTGGGGCAAAATGAGAGTCAACTGGTCCTTTGTAGTCTGTGATGTTCCATTGCACAAGGCTTCTCAGCCTCCTCCACCTCAAAAAGGTGCTTTAAGCACTATCTCTAGCTGTTTCCCAGCAATTATAAAGCACTTTATTTTTAGTTCTAACGCTTGCCACTATGAATCAATGATTGTCATTATGTGTGCATTCATTCTTTTTATCGTCTTTGACAAGTGTGGGCCTATCTAAATTCTACTCCCCTTCCTCCCATACATACATACTCGAAGTTCTATAACCAAAATGTGTTCAACCCTTTGAGTTGAGACGAAATCTGGTGCCAGGTCACTATTAATAGATCAGAAATGACTTCCAACTTCCCGTGTCTGGTCTTTAATGAATAATAGAGATGAATCTCAATACTGTCCTGAAAAGCTTCCAAACAGGGAAGTTTAATATTTTCATATTCTGCAGATTGAACGGACCTTAAAGAATATCTACGCTCTATTCTACACAGTCTTCTAAACAATTTATTGTAAACTAAAGCCTCAGTTTGAAGAATTTTCCTTAGATAGCACAACTACTTAGTAACAAAGTTGAGATTAGTGTCCTAATTTCCTAATTCTCAATTCAGTGCTCCTTTACCCTACAGATTTCTTATCTAACTCGTACAAATGTTATATTTATATTTTCATACTGGCTTTGGAATTCAGCATGTATGATCTCCAGCTTTTCCCTGAAATGATGGGACACGAAACACATAATATTCTCTGGTTCGAAAAACTTTTGTCATGTATGAAGATCACTTAAAAATGTGATAGAGCTTCTCCAGAAAATTCTGAAATTTACTAAGATATTTTCATTTACTGAAAAATTTACATTCACTGAAACACTTACTACATTGTACTTAAGTCCGTGTATTTCCCTCATACAGAAGAAATAAATGTGATGCAAAAATCTGTCAAGGTTTTGTATCATGTTTGAATCCTTAGAAAGCTAATATAGACACTTAGTTAGCTACAGAATAATGTCAAAGAATGGTGCCCCCCAAATTACTTCCCTTTTAGTAAGTTTAAATTAGTAAAATGGAACTGGGTACCTTTGAGCAAGTTATGTAATCTTAAATGGATCTATCTTCTTTTCCCAAAGCAGGGACTAAAATATGTGAATTCATGTAACCTCAACTAATAACTTGTTCTCAGACCACTGGGTCCAATAAACTAAAGTAAACATAGAGTTAAAACACTTTTTGAAAGTACAAGTAAAACATACTTAAAAGGGTTTCACAGTCCATAAGATAGATTGCTATACCAACTAAGCAGTCACAGAAAGCTCAAAACAAAACAAAGCAAAACCCCAAAAACTGAAGTATAAGTAAAGTAACTTCAAACCAGAAGAAATACACTTTTAAACCTGGAGAAATTTATCTATATAAAATTTATCTATCTTCAATTCCCTACCTAAAAATAAAGGTATTGGGTTATCTCTCCAACCTCCGTTAACATTCATTCATTGATCTAATAAATATTTTGAGCACCTAATAAGGGCCACATGCTATTTGAGATAAAGAAGATATGAACAAGACAAATCAAGCCCTGTTAGATCTACAGGATCTAACACTCTAGGAGAGACTGGAACAGACAGTAAAGATGTAAACAAATAAAATCCAAAAATAAGATAAAAGCAGATGGTGATCACTGCTATGAAAGAAAACAGGATAACAGGATAGAGAATGACTGCAGAGTGGGGAGCAGGAGAGTTTTACCCAGAGTCTCTATGGAAGGTGTCTTTGATGAGGTAAATGATGAGAAATAGTGTCTCAGTACCTGTGGGCTGCTGTAACACAACACCATAGACTTAGTGACCTGTAAACAACAGAATTTATTTCTCACAGTTCTGGAGGCTGCAAAGTCCCAGAATAAAGCGCCAGCAGATTCAGTGTCTAGTGAGAGCCTGCTTCCTGATTCATAGGCAGCAGTCTTCTCGCTGTGTCTTCACATACAGGAAGGGACAAGCAAGCTCTCTGGGGTGTCTTTTATAAATAAGGGCACTAATCCCATTCATGAGGGCTCTGCCTTCATGACCTAATACCCTCCCAAAGACCCCACCTCCAAATACCTTCACACTGGGGATTAGGTTTCAACATATGAATTTTTGGGGGGACATAAACATTCAGTCTATAACAATGGGACAGTTATTTGAAGACCTGAGGGAATAGAAAAGAACAATCTCAAGGCGCCGAAGTATGAGCCAGGGACACTTAAGAGACAGAAGGAAAACTGTTGTGCTTGTGTGTGATGAAACACGGGCAAGAGTAATAGACATTAAATTCAGAAAGGCACCTAGAGGCCATGGTAAGAAACTCATGTTTTACTGTAATTTAATGTATATTGTACATATTATGTAATTTAATGTATATTGATTACGGTTCACAATGGGAAACTCAAGGGAGAAAGGGTGAGCAGGGATCTATTCTACTGTTTTTAAATTATCACATCTGGCTATGGTGAAGGAACAGCAAAAAAGTCAAAGCAGGGAGACCAATTAGGGAGCTGTGTTAATAATCTAGGAAAGAGAAGATTATGTCTTAGACTAAGGCAATGAGACTTACTGATGAACTGGATGTATGACATGAAGAAAAAGGAGAATTCGATTAAACAGAGTTTCTTTCAATCTGAACAAATGGGTAGAAGATGAAACCATTAACTGGAATAGATAAGATCAGAAAACAGGCTTGACAGGGCAAGCAGATGGTAGGTGGAAGAGGGATGTACTAAGTTATGAGATGCCAATTAGACATTCAAGAGTACACGGTGAGTTTTACCCAAGTCTCGAGTTCTGAAGAGAATCTAACACCTGATTATGGATTTGGCAGTCATCAGGAAAGAGATGACATTTGAAATCATGAACCTGGGCAGAGAATGCAAGCTGACAAACAAAAGAGCCCAGACCAAACTCTGGAGACACTTCAACATTTAGAAGTTGGGCAAAAGAGAAGGAACCAGTAAATTAGATTGAGAACTAGCAATTAGAAGAAAAAGGAAAACAAAATATACATGGTATCACAGAAGCCCAGAGGAGGATAGTTGGGTTTTTCCAAAGGAGAGGTGATCAATTTTGTGATCAAAAGGCTGCAAGGAGATCAAGTGACATGAGTACTGAGAAATGACACTTAGATTTGGCAGAATGGACGTCATTGCTGTCATATTTAAGAGATGTCTCATGGAAGTATGGAGATAAAGTACTAGAAATATTGGTAAGATTGAGGAAGAATGGAGGTGAAGAGATAGAGACAGCAAGTATGATAATTCAGGTTGGAATCAAGTAGGACAACTTAACCCATGCCTTTGTTGTCAGAATCGCACACTAGATGGACCACTTTTTCTAACTCTGTATAATTATTTTCTCCTATCCAAAGGCAAAAGATACTATATTCATATGAAAACCAAACTATCCTGTATAACTATACAAGCTATACTTTAGATGCTATTATTATCCATAGACTGAACTAAGCATGTGATCATAATTTATTGAAAAAAATTCACATTTCTTATGGTCCTTATGGATTTTTGCATAAGTGTCATCCCTAAGAAAATTCATTGAGCATCTATCATGACAACTTCAAAGTTGGTTCTAAATTACCCTAAGGTGCTAATGTTTCCAAAACACACTCTTGGTAAAGATTCAACCATCATGAAATATTTATTGGCCACAAGTGATTTCCACTTTAGAGACAGCACAGGTTGCTGATGTGGTTGAAATGAGATGCTTGATGTCTGCTACTCAGACATCCTGCTTGCTCAAGGGCTCCTTAGAATCCTCATCAGCTGCTCTGCTGAAGTGAACAAAAGGAGAATAGGGACATTTTCTGATTCTAATATGTATTTACAATTGCCATCAACCTCTAGAATCAGGTGATCCTGGCTGTTCTTGACATTTATTTTTGACATATCAGCATCCTCAATAATGAAGCCAGAATTGTTATTAATATTAGTAGCCACAATAAGATGCCTAGCACTTCCTGAACACTTACTGTGGGAATAGCACTAATTCAGAGCCTTACCTAATAATAAAGAAAATTGGTAACCCTGATTTAATGCTTACTGTGTACAACAGCTGCTAAAATCACTTTACATATGTTAATTCATCTAATCTTCAAAACTCTATGGTTAGAAGCCATAATTATTCTCATCTTGCAGATAGGGAAACTAAGACAAAGAAAAGTTGTTACTTGTAAACACAGTAAATAAGGAAGAGGCTAAGCAGGATTTTGTAACCAAGGAGTCTGGCTCTAATGACTGTGCTTCCTAACCCCTACATTACCAACCTCATTATCAATATCTCTTTTTAATTATACAGTATTTATTAATCCTCTTAACAATCCTGTTATGTAATTCTTATTTTTATCTCTATTTTGCTACTGATAAAATGAGGTTTAGAGATGTCACACAGCTATTAGGTCAGAGGTACCTCTGTCTAGCACTGTGCTCTTTCTTTGCCCCATATTTTTCAACAGAGCACAGATATATGTAAAATGTCATGTTGCACTAGTCAAAGAGTTCCCACATTACACTCTGAAGGTGGCTGCCTTTGGTGGTGGTGAATGAAAACAATAAGATGCCTTGCTAATATGTGCACATCTGCCTTGAATTTCACCTGGAGCTCTTGTGGAAATATTTGATTAAATTTAAAACTTTGAGGTAAAGGAACTGAATTGCTATAAATTATTGTCATTTGATATCAATTTCTGATCTCTCTTCAAACATACTTCCATGTAAACAGTCTAGTATGTGCTTTGGCTTTTTCTACAAATGTCTCCTAATAGGAATGACTCACTTTGTTCCTTTTCAGGAAGAATTTAATTCTTTTAGCATTATCAATTTACTAATAAGAAAATTTTTTCACTGGCTAGGTTAAAAGAGATAATCCTGTTAATTTAATAGCATAAAGTCTATATTCCAGTTTTTAAAAGATTATGACTTTTAGCCAATACTGGTCTTTCCTTAAACCCCAATTCACATTTCTAATTGCTTCCTAGATAATACTACTTATCCTCTTCCTGACTGAGTACATTCATTACTTTTTCCCTCCAGTCATGCATTTCTTCCTCAATGTCCTGTTTAGTCTGGTAGTGGTATATTTATGAAGCTAAGCTAAATGTCATCTTCAGCCTCTCCCTTTCTTTCACCCCTCACAGTCAATCAATCAGCAAATTCTACTTCCAATTACCAACTAAAAAATGAATTGGAGGTCTGGACCCTCCTCTTCAACAACACACCAACATCACAATGACTAACTAGACCAAGCAATGGCTTTTTTTTCTTTTAACATCTTTATTGGGGTATAATTGCTTTAAAATGGTGTGTTAGTTTCTGCTTTATAACAAAGTGAATCAGATATACATATACATATATCCCCATATGCCTTCCCTCTTGCGTCTCCCTCCCACCCTCCCTATCCCACCCCTCTAGGTGGTCACAAAGCACTGAGCTGCTTTATAAATGTTCTCCCTGCCTCTAGTCATGACCTTGTTAAATATCTCCCTTAGGAAGATCCACATGTCTCTTTCTTTTTCTAAAAGCCTTCCCATGGGATATCATACCAGCTCATCACTGCTAAGATTCTAAGCAGTGACACTGAAGGCAGATAAGGGCTCTCATGTATAATATTAATAACGATTAACCTTTGCTTTAATTCATTTAATCATCACAACAACCACTGAGGTATCCACTGTTATGATCCCAATTTTTTAGATGAGGAAACTGAGACACGGAGTAATTACTTAGCTATTAAGTGACTATATAACATATGTTCATTAAGTAAAATGTCAAAAACAATTCCTATTTTCCTAGAAAAAAACAATAATTAAACCTAAGGACAGATTCACAATTACATACCCCATAAGTAATCATGCTCACTATCAATCAGACTAGCACTTTTACTAGTATTTTACCAGTAGAGTACTTGATTAAAGATGATGCCTCCATTAGTAAAGATACTGTGATTTATCTTCTCAACATGAATAACATATAGCATTATATTGCTTTAATCGTCTTGAAATTACTGAATTATGGAATTCCAGGCAAGGAAGTAAACTTAGAAATCACCTGATTCAAAGTCCTCATTTTTAAAAAAATGGTGTCTGCAATATTTCAATGAAATTCCTATGGAACCCATGGTGTCTACATGCCACAGTGCAGTCCCCAGCGATGCACCACCAGAATTTACTCATCCATTCCCCAGGAATGAACACTTAGATTATCTCCAGTTTCCCTCTGCCACAAATACCATAATTACCAAGATGCTCACTTTACATGTCTGGTGAGCATTATGAATTTTCTAATCATGTAAAAAGTTATAGACAAATAAATAAACTATAAAAGCCTAAGATAAAAGTAGGAGAATGTCAAAAGCAAAGAGGCAGCCTTGAGTTACAGACCTCCGTTACATAAAAGTGTAAGGACTTTCATTTCTGACTGACATTGCATACGAACTGCTCTTCACTTCTCAGACACTGGATGGTCTTTACTCCATTCCTACCATAAATATTACCCATCCCAGCTGATCAAATCCTGCCATCTCCAGTATCCCCAACCTCCCATCTTCGTTAAGAGCACCACTTCCATGAAAGATTTGTACCTGTTCCCTCACCATCACCTGAGCCCCATTTTAGAAGCCGCTTAGCCGACTGTTCTGGAGTAGAAGGAAGGAGGTATGCCCTTAGCAATCTGAAACTCTAGGTGCCCTTCTCTAGGAAATACTGAGTTAGTCTACATGCTATTTAAACCCTATGGTACTATTAATGGAAAACCCTCCATTGCATGATGTATTAAAGCGGCTTTTGTGGTCTCACAAGGAAACCCAACCACAATGTGGATTATTGTTGCTACGTTCTGACCTCTGTAACAAATACAGATTTTACTTTGTAAGCCGTGAAGGAGTATTACACCATTCTGCTCTCTGGCAGGGCTGGAGAAAGGTGGGTGAAGGGACTCAAGAATGTCCAGCTTTCCTATACAGAGACTTTGAATCGATTCTGTTTTCAGTGCCATCCATTACCGCCTGTCTTAGAAGAACACAGGGCCTCCATGTCCAGAGCCTTTTCAGAGTCCATTGGAACAATTTGACTTACTTCAGGCACTTGGGTTTCTGCTGCTGCTTTTGCTCTGCTGAGAAAGTAATCATTCCGGTGTGCTTTATTTTTTCAAACTCCAGAATTTTTTTAGAACTCTCTTTCTTCTTGTCTCTTCTTGCATTCTCTTTGTATTCTTTTGCTTTCCTTCGAGTTAAATTTCAATAAGGAGTATAAATAAATATGTTGTTCAAACAAATATATTAAAATGAAAGTTTAGATGGAATTTGTATGTCTTACTATTTGGTTAATGACCTTTTTGTTACTGATTTGTAGGATCTCCTTTTACATTAAGGAAATTTACTATTTTGTCACATGTGGTATGACTATTTTGCTGATTTGGGCTTTTGTCTCTTGAGCTTTTTTTTTGTCACGTGAAAATGTTTTCATATTGGTTTAGTCAAATTTACCAGCCTTTTTCTCCCTTTTTGGTTTTTCTCATGCTTAGAAGGCCATTTGCTTTAAAGATTATTAAAACATTTTGTCATGCTTTTTCCCTCAGCTTTACAGTTTGAGTTTTGTTTCTTCATCCATTTTTATGTTTGAATTTTTGATCAGTCTGGAACTTATTTTGGTGTAAGGTGTGAGGTGAGACTCCAATTCTATCTTCCTCAAAATGGTTTCTCATTTTAGTTGTTTCTTTCACCTCTCATTTAAAATGCTACCCTTTTCTATGTGTTAAATCTTGGTATGCCAGTATGCCTTGCGTCTAATTTGGGTTTGTTTAATTCACTTCTTTGCCTACTAATATGACAGCTTTAATTATTGTAGATCTATAATTAGCTTTAATATCAGGTGGAATTTGTCCTTTCTGATTGCTCTTCTTCTTAAAACAATATTTTAGATTATTCTTATACTTTTATTTTTCCTTGTTAATATTTTAAAGTTTGTGTAGTTTCAAAAGACACATATAAACTTTAAAAAATTAATATGAAAAAATATATTACAACCGAAAATAATTATATTATTGTTTACAATAGTTTTTCACTTTATTCCCCTGATTTTTTGAGGTCAACAATAACATATATGTAAATAATGGCTTCTTCCACTTTTCTAATTGTTATAGCTCTTATTTCTTTTTCCAGAAAGTGTTAAATAATAATGTTGATAGTGGACATATTTTTTTATTTCTGGTTTTAATGAGAATGCTTCTAAATTTCTCCATCAAAAATTATGCAAGTCTTTGCAATGAAATGTATCATCTCGATGTATGGAGGTGATCATATGGTTTTAATCTTTTAACTGCTTATACTGAATTTAAAAAATTATCTTTAGCCATTTTAAGGGAAATAAATTCATATCACTTAGTTCATTAAACAATCACAGGACTTCCAGGGTCTTCTTCAGAACCGTCAACTCCCTCCTGCATTATTCCCTTCCTTCTCAGTCTCAACTGCCACAGGACTGTGGAAGGGTGTGGATGACAACTAAACCACCCCCTGTGGTTTCATATATTTTCTGGGTAGTAAGGTATCTAGGATCATGTAAATTTGTACTAAAAATTCAGTTTTTGGCAAAGAGTTTCTGTTACACTTTGCACACATTAGGAAGAATGCCTTCTGTGTTTAGCATAAGAGACTAAGATTAAAACACTGTGTATTGAAAGGTCGAGGACAAAGTTGCTGAGATGGGAAACACACTGGACTTGAAAACAGAAATTCCAGTTATGCGCTTGCCCCTTGCTACCTTTTCTTGGACTAGTCATTTGACTACTCTCAGACACAGATAACGAGTGAAAAAGATCACTGTAAGTTTTAAAGCACCCTACCAACATAAGGCATCATCTTTCAATTTTAAGTATGTTGAAAATCTTTAAAATTATTTATTTCAAAATTGCCTTTAAAGCATATTAAGTTTTTCACAATACTTAACTCAATAAGATGAGTTTTTGTCCTACACAAAATGACATGAAATCCATTAAAAGAGGGCAATTCACTAAAATGCAGCTTCTCTAGCAACACACAGAGCCGCCCCAGTGTGCAAGTGGTACCTCTCAGCTTTGAACCCACAACTTGCTATTCTTCCAGAACCTCCTGGTTCTGACCATTACCTTTCTTTTCCTTTCAAAGAGTGAGCTTCCTTACATCAGGGTCTTGAGAAATTTGCAGCCACTTCCCTTTAAATGCCCAAGTCTGAGGACTTGGTTGGGAAGATGAGGGAAGTCTTCAGAAAGCAGCTCCAGAAACTTAAAGAAGCTGTGAATGCTTCCGGAGGCAAATGAGCCCAGAATATAGAAGCCTGTGCGTTCTCTGATAATAACTTTCCCCATCTTTCCACTCTTCTGTAGCAGCGAACACTAGACAGAAATGAATAGCTTGATAAATTATACTGCCACTAGTGAAGTTTACCATTCAAGTCATTTATTTTTCTGTTCAATTCTGCGAGATGAATGTTAAATTAAATAATGAGGGGACAGTGGCTCCATTTGCCTGTAAAGTTTCAGTTCTGGTTTTGGTGTCACCTTTACACCATGACCCTTAAGCCATCCAGTGGATGTAGTAAATTAACCTCTCTCCGATGCATCAAGAAGAGGACTAGTAATATAAAATCCTTGCAAGAATTGAGAAGATAATCATACAAGTCATTTTCTGTGTTCTGTGGTTCAGATTAAGAATGAATTTTTGATAATGGAGGAAAAAGGTTGATATATGGTTTTGAAGTCAGATCACTTGGATTCTAACTTCACCTCTTTCTACCTGTACCTCCTTTTTTCTTTTTTTTTGAAGGGGGGAGTGTGGGGGAAACTCAACTTCCTCACTGGTGAAAAGGCAAAAGTAATAGTACCTATTTCTTGAGATTTATACATGTAAAACACTCAGAACAGAAACTAACATATAGTAAATTTTCAACAAATGTTATTATATTGAAAGAAAATAGAAGCAAATAAAGTCTCTTCCTCCCAAAAGGAAGGGACTTTAACCTTCTTTAACCTTTAACCTTAACCTTTAACCTTTAACCTTCAAAAGGAAGGGACTTTAACCTTTAACATTTAACCTTCTTTAACCTTTCATATATTTAAGTAAAATTTAGCATTTGTGTAAATATCAGAAAGATGTATTATCATTCTGAATGAGAGGTACTGTATTTTAAATTGTAAGTCCAGTAGTTTAGATAAAATATTTTTCATTACTATGAAACTATGTGGTCTGATAAAATGTTTTTCCAGGTTATATTTTATTCTTTTTTTATTTATCCAACATATATTGACTAAAACATATTCAACCAGCCATTATTAGGAACGTTAAAAGAAAAATGCTTCATCTCAGCCCATAAAAAGTTAATGTGACCTAAAAGGGGAGAGAAGATATCTAACCTATTGACTCTATTACATGGTCAATGCCTCCAATACACATAACCAAGATATTACATAAATTTGGAAGCAAAGCATGGTTTCTAATCAATGATATTAAGCCCAGATCCGTGGAGGATATGGCTTTTGAATCAAATCCCAAATCATCAGTGGTGTATGCACAGGTTGAAAAGGGCTCCATGGGTAAAATATCTAACTGGAGGGGTTTACAGATGTTTATATAAATGGGCAAAGACTCCAGTTTCACTGATAAGAAAAGCAATAATATGATATGAGGCTGGTAATGTAAGATGATCACACTATGTGGAATATAAAGGCTGCCAAGGTATGTCTGAAGTTTTATTTGGTTGGCACTAAAGAATAGATATATTCTTGGTGGACTGACTGATATTTGTTTCTTCTTTAGGTTTCTTTGGTTAGCTTGGTAGCCAATGCTCTCGGTTACTCAGAACTTGGTGCCATCAAATCCCTACGGACATTAAGAGCTTTAAGACCACTGAGGGCTTTATCCCGGTTTGAAGGCATGAGGGTAAGAAAAATACAGGTTCTCTGATGATTCATGTCAAAATTAAATGTAAGGACTTCCCTGGCAGTCCAGTGGTTAAGACTCCAGGTCCCAACGCAGGGGGCACAGGTTCAATCCCTGGTCAGGGAACTAAGATCCCACATGCCACACAGTGCGGCCAAAAAATTAATTAATTAATTAAATAAAACATGTTGTTGAAAAAAATTAAGTGTAGGTAATGATTTAGATACAGAGGGCTGCCATACTCTTCTGATATTTATTTCATAGAATTATAAAATTTCAAAGCAGAAATCCTAAGGATCACTGAGCCTAGCCTCCTGAAACTAAAACAGGCCCTCAAAAATTGTTTGTGGCAGAACTAGAACTAGAATCCAAGTCTTCTGGTGACAGTTCAAGGATATTTCCACAAGTAAAACCTATGTGTTGCCATTTATTTCTTTTCATTGCTTATGCATTTTATA
Source organism: Phocoena phocoena (assembly GCF_963924675.1). NCBI lineage: Eukaryota > Metazoa > Chordata > Mammalia > Artiodactyla > Phocoenidae > Phocoena > Phocoena phocoena. The sequence continues at coordinate 48,431,827 of NC_089225.1, read as the reverse complement.
ATTATTTACTACTGACATTCATCCTAGGAGGAGATTTTTCTTCCTCTCAGTAGGTAGTCTGATTTCTAAAAAATTACCAGTAATGAATGAAAGATAGAATGGTTTTTGTGTGCTCTACTTCTTCAATTAATATCAGTAATAAAAGTTGTTGTACAAGAAAACAACACTAAATTGTAGCCTCTGACAAAATCTATATATCCTAAGCAACCAAAGTAGGGGTTAGGATAATTAACTAAGCATTGAAGGCAACCCCTGGGGTTTGTTTCATAGATCTCCCTTTTAAGTGAGCATTCTGAATGAGGTTCACTTTTTCCATTAGCACTTGTATTTTCCTCTCCAGCTCTCTTCCTTAGTGTATATTTTATGCATCTAAACATAAAATACACACTTATATACACATCTACTTGCCACGCCCCTCAAAATACTATTTAGCACAAAGGCCAGCTTTGTTTAATCCAGCTTGCAAATGCACATGGATACTGAATTTCTTCTATGCCATGGGGCTTTTATGTTAGGAGGTGGTTTGTTTAAGCGATAAAAACACTTCAGTTTTGACTTTGAGATTCACTCACCAGGAAGAATGAAACCACTCTCCAGATGCACTGTAAGCAAAGAAATACTTGCTTTTACATTATAATTTTCTTTCATTGCTACTTGATAAAGTCACAAGACAAGATAAAATTAATAAAAATGATTATGTAATTTCAGGTTTTTTCCACACCAATCTTTCACCATCACTCACATTATTTAAGCCTTCATCTGGCTGCATGGTTTCATATTAATAATTCTTTTTTTTTTTTTTGCGGTACGTGGGCCTCTCACTGTTGTGGCCTCTCCCGTTGTGGAGGACAGGCTCCGGACGCACAGTCTCAGCGGCCATGGCTCACGGGCCCAGCCGCTCCGTGGCATGTGGGATCTTCCCGGACCGGGACATGAACCCGTGTCCCCTGCATCGGCAGGTGGACTCTCAACCACTGCGCCACCAGGGAAGCCCTAATAATTCATTTTTGAGGGGAGACAGCTATTGAACAAAATAGAAAACTTCCAGGTTTGCTCTAATCTGAAAACTATTCTAGTTTGGCATTTTTAATTTTGTCATCTGGCAGAATTAACATTCTAGGTATAAAATATGATAAAAGGTATGCATTTATTTGATGATAAGAGAACTTGTGGGAGGTCATTTTACACACATTTTAGAGCCAAGAAAACCCGGTTTCAGTATAATATATATGACAATTTCTAAATGAAATAAGATTCAAGTAGCATAAGAAATTTTTACAATTTTGGATTTCAGGTTTTGATATTAATTTAAAATTCTTTGGTGTTGATTTCTAAAATAATGTTTCAGTATTTTAAAATAAAACAATCGTTTCATTTAATATAAGTGCCTAACAAAATAATCCCAGTATGAGCTAGATTAATTAGATAAGAAAAGATACAAATCACTAGAGATTTGAAAATACACATTAATCTCTTCTGAATTTAGAGAAAGATGACTGAATTTCTCCTTCATGAAATAGGTTGGCCTGGGTTGGTGAAGTAAAATGTGCCCTGAAGTGAACATTTAAGAGATTTGGATCAATAATAATGGGAATACATTCAGTAATTTATGTCCAGAGATAAATTTCCTAATTTAATATACTTTTTTAAAATTAGGAATTATCAATATGGGGAAAAAGGACCTTGTAAATTCCTTATACCATTCTTCATCTTCATCAAAAGTTAACTTGATCTGGTGATACAGATTTAAGGCATTATTAATACTTGTTTATTTGTAATGGGTTTGTTTAACCATGTTTTCAAATCATCAATCATTCATGAACACACCTGAAAGTTAACAGGTATTGTTGAATGATGATTATTTCTTGTTGGTATTTAATACATTTTTTTTTCTTTTTATCCCCAGCATACAAACATTTTCTGATTCCATCTTACTATATCAGGTTTTTGTTTATTTCTTTTCACACTTTGGCATATTTTGCTCTCTTTAAATCCTTTAGCTCTTTAGTGTGTCACTGTTTGTTTTCCCCTACCGAATATGTCCTAGAAAATATCAGAAGAAACAAACTTGTCCACCTAGATTTTTATTTAACTCATTTCACACCCATTTTATATTGAATAAATAATGGAAGAAATGGTTTCCATTTTAACAATTTGTAAACTGCCTTATCCTTATCTCCTCTTCTAGGTGGTTGTGAATGCTCTTGTTGGAGCAATTCCCTCTATCATGAACGTGCTGTTGGTTTGTCTCATCTTCTGGCTGATCTTTAGCATCATGGGTGTGAATTTGTTTGCTGGCAAGTTCTACCACTGTGTAAACACAACAACTGGTAACATGTTTGAAGTTAGTGAAGTTAACAATTTGAGTGATTGTCAGGCTCTTGGCAAGAAAGCTCGGTGGAAAAATGTGAAAGTAAACTTTGATAATGTTGGCGCTGGCTATCTCGCATTGCTTCAAGTGGTAAGTGCCTACTGTATGAGTTTTGAATACGTTTTCAAAATGTTTCAAGTAAAATCATTTCTCTGATGTTCTTTGAGTGATTAATATCTGATAGCATGAAAGTAGTTGATGATAACACCTGTACTATTAGCGTGACTTGACTAAAGAAGATGTTTTGCAATGATTTAAAAATGTAGTTTCCCCAGTGTTCAGTTGTTAATATGTTTTAATGTGATTTTATATTTCTGCTTCCTGTCTTTTCTTACTCTATTATTGAGTGTTATTGTGCTATTACCATTTTTAATTTTCTGTAGCAATAAATGCCAAAGAAGCAATTATATGTATTAAAATAATAACGTATCTATTGTAGTGATTAATTAAATGTATAGATTATTAATCTATGTATTAATCTAAGTATTAATTAATTAACACACAGATACAGATAATGTACAGATTAATGTACAGATAATTGTACCAAGATCTAAGGAGTATAATTCTACTATGTGTGGAAATGCAAATCTTATGGAGTGGATTTCAAAATGTGTAATATTTAATTATTTTGACTTAACTGACAGTATATTAACTAATCAAGAATTTAATGAAAACAGTTGAGTGTTTAAACACACAAGAGGTTTGAATCATAGAGCTTACCTTTTGAAAGGGATTTGAGACTGAGATGAGAGTTTCACCTAGTTACATGTTAGTGTAGAAAAAAACAAAATACCTTCCATGACAAACAAAGAAAAAGAGTTCCAGTTTTGAAATAAAATCTTGTTCTATTTCAATTTCATTTCTTCATTCAATCCATTTCAATCTCTTTGTAGAATATTTCATAATATTGTACAAAAAGTTATATTTAATAACACTATCATATTTTCATATGGTAAAATGAGTATTCTTGGATTAGGTTTTTATGCAGAATTCAAATATATGTTGTTTACAGGCCACATTTAAAGGCTGGATGGATATTATGTATGCAGCTGTTGATTCACGAGATGTAAGTTTCATTCAAATACTATTTATAGCTACTAGATTTTTCCATAGTGATAATTTAACTGAAAGGCCCAGAATTTTATATTAGAAGCAATCAGAACATTTATAACTGCATATAGAAGTTCTCTTTTTAAGCCAATTCACTTCAATATAAATGATATTTTGGTTAACATATGTCTATTATAGATCTAATATGAAAGGATATCTAACTGCATGGATTAGAAGAATCAGATTGGTCCAGTAAATGAGACTCTTAAGATTGGGAAAGCTGCTCAGTGGGGAAGTAATTTGTCTCTCCCTATCCCTGGAGAGTATGATAAACCAGAGTCTGTGAAACAGCTTCCAAAAATATGATAAAAGCAAGCAAGTTTCAGGGAAACTCAATTTAGAAAATAGGAATAAAAATAGTTCCTCAGAATATATCTGTTTACGCTGAATTTTTCTCTTAGAATTTGATGTTCTGTTATTAAAGCCTTATCTCCAAGAGCTAGCATTTACAAACCCAAGGAGAAAATATTGCAAAAAAAATTATAGTAAGACTAATAACAGGTTCAAAATGTTTGCCTTGTTTATACCACTGCTACTTACTCTAAAGAATAGGTACAGGTAAGCCACAATGGGAAAATAGATTTAAGAACAATCGTAAAATTACAAATTTTCATTATATTAGGTCATACTAATTTGAGAAAAGAATTGCTTTTGCAGAACAGTATCTCAGGTCAAGGCAAAAATAACTCTATAGTAAGTAACAACACTCACCAAATTTTTAATTTAGCTCAAGTATTTATTGTGTTTTTAAATATTATTTCATATTTTCAATATTATTTAGGTTAAACTTCAGCCTGTATATGAAGAAAATCTGTATATGTACTTATACTTTGTCATCTTTATCATCTTTGGGTCATTCTTCACTCTGAATCTATTCATTGGTGTCATCATAGATAACTTCAACCAACAGAAAAAGAAGATAAGTATTCCTCAGCTCTCACCTTTCTCCATTCTGAGGTTCTGTCTGTTTTACATCCAAATAACCAGGACACTCATAGTCATGACGGAGTTAGATCATTTTTAAATTGTCTTCCATTCACTATGTGGTCAGTTCAGCTGCAGAGGAGTCCAGCCTCTAACTGGTGGCTCCTCTCCAGATTCATCCTCTGCAGATCTGCTGTAATGTCTTTCTGACTCAAAAATATGACCACTGCTTCAAAACATCCAGTGGGCCTCAATGCTTTACCCTTGCTTACAGAGGCTTTTAGGAATTATCTCCACCCAGTCTTCCTGCTTCATCTTCTTCCACACCACACTTTCTATATGCACTTCCCTACTGCTCAGGTACCCACCATTAACACTATCACTTGCTACATACACAGCTACATGGATTTTCTGCCCTTTTCTGAACAAGGCATGCTCTTCTCCCTCCATGACTTCACATAGGATATTTTCTCTTCCTAAAGTGCTTTGCCTAGCAAACCCTTAATCATCCTTTAAGGTCTAGCTTAAGGGTACTCCCCTATATAAAGCCTGTTTCTGAATCTTGGAACAGATTCAGAAACAGATTATTGTTATCTCTGCAGTACTGGGTTGTTTTTGTTTGTTTGCATATAGACACTGTGTCTTATATATCTATGTAGTTCTGATACTGGGTGCACTGTCTAAGACACAGGAAGTGCTCAAAAAGTGTTGAATAAAGAAGTAAAATTGTCAACACTGAAATGACTAAGGTTTTTTTTCTTTCATGAAAATATATTTGAGACTCCTGAGCCTCCTTCTAAATGTAATATAATCAAATTAGAATCCTGTACTAATCAGAGTTTTATGTGATTATGGGTTTTACATAATGTTAAGGTACTCAGAATTTCACATAAAAAGGAAAAGCAGGATAAATCTATATGAAGCAGGATAATATCCATTTAAAAACTGAAAAAAAAGGATTAAAGGAGAGACTCAGAAATACTTTTGTAAAAGTACTGTTGTAATACAGGTTGGATTGTAACCAGTTTTATACTATGTCTTTACTTTGGAGGTCAAGACATATTTATGACAGAGGAACAAAAAAAATATTACAATGCAATGAAGAAACTTGGGTCCAAGAAACCTCAGAAACCCATACCTCGGCCTGCAGTAAGAATTACTCATCTTCTTTAACATTCCAAAGCCCTATTTCCATATGATGAAATTGGGCAGTGCTCTGCATCAGAACATATTAGGTGATATCATCAATATATAATATGACCTAATTGTAAAGTACATACTGTGTAACACAATTTGCAACTACTACACTGTAAGAATTACTAAGTTCTTAAAAATGAGGCAATGTTCTTTAGTTTGTCAGTTGACAACCTCCAAGTCAGGGTTCCCAATAACTGCTTCCAAAGCCAGGTTCATGCTCCTGCTGCCACCTACTGCTGCCAACAACACACCTGGTTCCAGCTCCTCTGATCTTGTTACATGGTACCCTCTTATCCTTTTAAGTAGGTGGAGTTTTCCAGACTTCCCATTCTACACCCATGGGCTCCCTCTATGCTATTCTCTCCATTGTTATGACTAGGAAATATTTTTAACGTTTTTAGAAAGGAAAAGGGTATATCAAAATAGTTTGTTTCAGCAAATACACCCACACACAAAAGATTTATTCAGAATGCATACTCTGTAGAGCTTCATTATAGTGGAAAGTCATAAAGATGGTGGACTATGTTCACAGAGCTGTATTCTAAATCACCTATCCTCTTAGATGGGTAAGGAATAAGGAACTGAGACCCAAAGAAGGTATACACTGTACGTAAAGTCACAAAGCCTGTAATCGCCAAAACTGGGACTTGACAAGGTCTCATGAATCCTATAAATGACTTCACTTTGCATTATATTTAAGAGTAGTTGGAGTAGGTGCAGGCGGGGGGTGGGGAGGGGAGGGGAAGCAGGGCAGAGGGATGATGTAAGGGAGGGCACACAAAAGGGCATATACCTACTTTACTGAATGTCATTTAAATATTATAGTTAGAAGAGGCAGAATTAAATAGAAAACAACTGACATATTTTGAGGGATGGACAGACAGAAATAAGCTATAATTCAAAATCCCTAAAGCATTGATAAATGAATTGGCATATTCATCCATCTAAAAGTCTGTCTATATTAACCTACTTTGTAAATCTTCATTATTAGTTGTCATTATTTTTTGTAAAAATTATCAGTTATTAAAATCAAGCAAAGCCCATGCACATTATCAACCAGTTGCCACCAATTTATGTTTTATTCAGCTTTGTCTTCCCATGGGACCTAAATAAAACAATTATATTTTGTTTTTGTCATATGACATTTTTCATTTATTGCTCTTTTTTTAACAAATTTGTTTGCGGTAATGTGAGAAGGGTGCACATCCCATGGGCCATACGTAGAAGGACTTCATCTGCAATTTTATGGATCAATATTTATGAAATATGCATATTAACCTTCTCCTTCCTCTCCTTCTAGAACAAATTCCAAGGAATGGTCTTTGATTTTGTAACCAGACAAGTTTTTGATATCAGCATCATGATCCTTATCTGCCTCAATATGGTCACCATGATGGTAGAAACTGATGACCAGAGCAAATATATGACTCTAGTCTTGTCCCGGATCAACCTTGTGTTCATTATCCTGTTCACCGGAGAATTTGTGCTGAAACTTATCTCCCTCAGATACTACTACTTCACCATAGGCTGGAACATCTTTGATTTTGTGGTGGTGATTCTCTCCATTGTAGGTAAGAATGGTTTATTTACAGAGAAGTGCAGTTGTTGGAAAAGTCCCCAAAGCCTATCACCTGTGTAACATGGAAATTAGATCTGAGAATCATAATGTGTATAGATCTAAAGTTCAACACTCTTGTTCATTTTCCACTAACTGAAGAATTTAACTATTCAAAAAAAGAAAACAATATATTTGAAGATTTCAGAAATAGTCTTTGTTTGCTGTTGGCACATTTCATATGCGAGGATAACTATTCATAGTAATTGGGTGTATATAATCTTAAAATGCCATACCACTATGTGAGATTATTTAACTTATAGGATTTTGCAAGAGTCCATATTGGTTTATGACATTATAGAATTATTAAATAAAACTCTATAATCTTTCACTGGTAATATTAGGAAGTGGATCCAAACAGTAAAGGTTTATACTCATAACAAATTTGTTGTTTTCATTAACCTTGCAAAGAAAAAGCATTCATATAAGCATAAGATACTCACTGTTTAGCTGTTTTCTGTATTGTTCCATAGGTATGTTTCTGGCTGAGCTGATAGAGAAATATTTTGTGTCCCCTACCCTGTTCCGAGTGATCCGTCTTGCCAGGATTGGCCGAATCCTGCGTCTGATCAAAGGGGCCAAGGGGATCCGCACGCTGCTCTTTGCTTTGATGATGTCCCTTCCTGCGTTGTTTAACATCGGCCTCCTGCTCTTCCTGGTCATGTTCATCTATGCCATCTTTGGGATGTCCAACTTTGCCTATGTTAAAAAGGAAGCTGGAATTGATGACATGTTCAATTTTGAAACTTTTGGCAACAGCATGATCTGCCTGTTCCAGATTACCACCTCTGCTGGCTGGGATGGATTGCTAGCACCTATTCTCAACAGTGCACCACCTGACTGTGACCCTGACACAATTCACCCTGGCAGCTCAGTTAAGGGAGATTGTGGGAACCCATCTGTGGGGATTTTCTTTTTTGTCAGTTACATCATCATATCATTTCTGGTCGTGGTGAACATGTACATCGCTGTCATCCTGGAGAACTTCAGTGTTGCTACTGAAGAAAGTGCAGAGCCCCTGAGTGAGGACGACTTTGAGATGTTCTATGAGGTTTGGGAGAAGTTTGATCCTGATGCCACCCAGTTCATAGAGTTCTCCAAGCTCTCTGATTTTGCAGCTGCCCTGGATCCTCCTCTTCTCATAGCAAAACCAAACAAAGTCCAGCTCATTGCCATGGATCTGCCCATGGTCAGTGGGGACAGGATCCACTGCCTCGACATTTTATTTGCCTTTACAAAGCGTGTTTTGGGTGAAAGTGGAGAGATGGATGCCCTTCGAATACAAATGGAAGATCGGTTCATGGCATCAAACCCCTCCAAAGTCTCCTATGAGCCCATTACAACCACTTTGAAACGCAAACAAGAGGAGGTATCTGCTGCTATCATTCAGCGTAATTTCAGATGTTATCTTTTAAGGCAAAGGTTAAAGACGGTATTAAGTGAGTATAACAAAGAGGCAATCAAAGGGAGGATTGACTTACCTATAAAAGACGATATGATTATTGACAAATTAAATGGGAACTCCACCCCAGAAAAAACAGATGGAAGTTCCTCTACCACCTCTCCTCCTTCCTATGATAGTGTAACAAAGCCAGACAAAGAAAAGTTTGGAAAAGACAGACCAGAAAAAGAAAGCAAAGGGAAAGAGGTGAGGGAAAATCAAAAGTAAAAAGGGACAAAGAATTATCTTTGTGATCAATTGTTTACAGCCTAAGAAGGTAAAGTTTATGTGTCAACTGGACTCCCAGAGGAGGTCTATGCCAAACTGTTTTAACAAATACTCATGGTCAGTGCCTATAACGAGACAGTGACCTCTCCATCACTACAACTCTGTGAGTCAGGGTATCAACACTGACAAGAGGTTGCTGTTTTCATTACCAGCTGACACTGCTGAGGAGAAACTCAATGGCTACCTAGACTGTAGGGATAGTTGTGCAAAGTGATCATTGTAACTACACCAAACACTTTTAGTACAGTACTTGCATCCACTCTATTTTTAACTTCCATATCTGCAATATTTTTACAAAATTTGTTCTAGTGGATTTCCCTGGTCACTACTTCATAGTTTATTCATAATACTATGTCACTATTTTTGTAAATGAAATTTAAGTTGAGAAAAAAGTATATAAGAGCCCTGTGTTCCTACTCCACAAGTTTCTCGAATAATCAGACAAAGGGTTTTGTCCAAGAGATGAAATTCTTGCTCAAAACCAGAAAGAAAAAATCTAATAACAATTTCAGGTACTTCCATTTTCTAGACGGCTTTAATTTTGAAAGTGTTTTAGTCTATGTTTGTTTATATCTAAACAGTTACGTGCCTGTAAAGTCTCCTCTAATTTTTAAAGGATTATTTTTATGCAAAGTATTCTGTTTCAGCAAGTGCAAATTTTATTCTAAGTTCCAGAGCACTATTTTAATTTTGGTTAAATGCTTTCCAAAAAAAGTAATCTAATAAATCTGTTCTAGAAAAGTATATCTAAAGTATCGCTTTAGAATAGTTGTTCCACCTTCTGATGCAGTGTTGCTTTGCCATCTTCTGCTCTCAGCAAAGCTGACATTTTATGTCAATTAAACACATCCTCTTTTATGTAAATAGTTATTTTATCCTGTGGGGCATGTTTGGGAATATATATATATATATTTATGTGTGTATATATATATATATATCTCCTGATAAACAACTTCTATTAAATCAAATATGTACCACAGTGTATGTGTCTTTTACGAGCTTCCAACGGGGTTGTATCCTGCACCATTCATTAAACATAAATAGTTTGAAGACTACCACTAATGCATGTTAATTACCTATGCTGCTCTATTTTACTCAATCCATTCTTCACAAGTCTTGGTTAGAAGTCGTCACATGTTGGTAGTAGAGTGATTTAACCAGCTCTATGTCTAGTACATCAAGCAGAATAGCTTGCAGTTATTTAAAAGCACCTTTCCTTTTGCATTTTTAATTCAACTTGTGTCATATGGTGTCTCTCTAGATTTCAAGGAAACACACTGCATACTGCCTACTGTCAAAACCTATACTTCATATTTTGCTAAAATATGTCCAAAACTTGTTTAAATATAAATAATGTAAAAATATAATCAATTTTATTTGTTGCATTTTGTACATAAGAAAATTATTTTCAGGTTGATGACATGCCAATTTATTTTACTTTATGCTTTTTCTTTTTATTTTTAATCACAACTCCAAACTTTTAAATCCATAAGAATTTTCAATGGATAATTTCTTAAAATAAAAGTTAAACAATGTGTTTTGTGGATTTCTTTGTTATAATATATTTTCTACCATTCCAGTAGGAGAACATTGGTCAAAAATTGAAACCTAGATCATTTTCTACCAACTATGGTTGCCTCAATATAACCCTTTATCCATGGAAGGTTTTTTTTTACTCAACTTTTGTAGTATTTGCTTATGCAGACTAGTCTTATTTTTTTAATTCCTGTTGCACTAAAGCTATCAGAGATATAACTTGGGCTCTGACCCTTTTAGCCATGAACATAGTGGCTAAGCTGTGCAATTACCTAACATGATATAAATTTTTGTTTTTTGCACAAACCAAAAGATTAATGTTAATTCCTTTTACACAACTATTTACTTGTAGTGTATTGATGAACTGCATGCAGGGAATTGCTATTACTAAAACGAATGGTGAGCTATGTCATTATTGAGCCAAACGAATAAATATTTCATTTTTTATTGTATTTAATTTCCTGGCTTCTGGTTTTTTTTTTATTGTTGGAAGTTTAAAACATATATAATTAATGAAACCTGTACTTGATCTGACATTTGTATACATAAAAGTTCACATGAATTTTATAACAACCTACTGCATGATCCACCAAGCAGTACTATAGAATAAAGTCTATTAAAAGCAGTTTTTGTGAACTTTTCTGTGTGCAAAAGATCAAGCTCACATATTCCAACTTTCAAGTTCAACAACAATAATAGTAGCCATCTATAATGGTTATCCATTTCAATTAATTCCCTTGGCTATAAACATTTTGACCTCAACTCCTCTCAATGTAATTATTGTAATCTCCAAATTTCTTGGCACTAAATAAATGTTATATTACATAGTTTGTTATTTAAATCCATTTTATGAACTCCTATTTACATATAAAATATTAATGATGCAGTGATTGAAAATTTATATTAACTTTTTTTTCAGGGTCCCTTGGATTTATGTCAGGTCAAAACCAAATGTTTCTTCTCAGTAGAAAACTCCAGTTATAATGCTTATATTTTTGATGAATTGGATCTAAATACGCATTTCATAATTTCCCCAACATAAACGGTATGAGGTGACTTAATTGGAATTTGTTGCCTTCTTGCTGTTCAGGTAAATTTTCAGATCTTGCCAACACCACAGAGAAGTCAAGTATTACTCTGCAAAGTCCTTAACCTTTTTATGCATCCTATTATATAATCATTAGCCAAGCAATCTATTAATTGATATGCATTATATCTAAATGATCTTATGTTCAGAAGAGTCTCAGCTGCAAAAAAAAAAAATACTTTAAAAAATATACCTAGCTAAAGGATATTCGGAAAAATGTTCAGAATACAGGGTTGCCAATACAATTTGACAGATTTTTGAAATAACTACTTTCACAAGAAAAATCCTTCTATTATTAAACTTCATGATAGAATTTTGTAAAAAATAGAATTAATCAAGTTGGACATAGAAATAACAATACCATGAAATTAAAGAAACTTAAATTCACCAACAAGTGATACTAAATCAACAATAAGTGATACTAAATTACCAATAAGTGATCCTTTAGTAAAGAAAAACCATTTGTGTGGAGAGAAAAATGAGAATTCTGCATTTCAAATAATGTAGCTGAAAGATAATGTCTATATAAATTTACGTGTTTTACTAATTTTCAAATAACTAGAATACAATAACTTGAAAATCATTCTTGTGCATTTCAAACTACTCAATAGTAATCATAAAGAAAGTTCTTACCAATTTTGTGGAAATGAAAAATGTAAAAAGAACTGGACCAAGAGTTCTGACACTTGGCTTTTAGTTTCAGTTCTGGTATAAAACTAGCAGTGTAATCCAGGCAAACCAAATTCTGGCCCCTCAGATTCCCCCTTTATTTGAATGGGGATGCTGGATTAGGTATGCTGTCTCTAGTAGTACTTTAATTCTAAAATTCTATGTTCAAAATCAAATTGCCATTCAAAATGAGTAATTTCCTTTATATGAATAATACTTAATTTAAAAAAATGTGCATTGTCAATACACTATTTAAAACATTACTCAGATAACTTAAAATAGAAATGCAACATTTGACCTTGACTTTAGCCCCACTAATGAAGAAGTCTTCTTATCCTCAAAGATTTTATATGACAAAGTTGAAGAATGTTTTAAATAATTGAAAGGATGGCTATTATTTCTCTTCTATGATGTTACAGATTTCTAAAAGACAACACCTGATATATAACAGAAGAAATTAAAACAAAGAAATCATTAGTTATTTGTAAAATTGTCTTGAACTACAGGAGTACTTACTCCTTCTGTCATTAACATTTGCCACAAAACTTAAGGAAGTTGGGCTTAAGTCTTATATTCCCTAGAACACTATTTTTACTGAAAAAAGAATAAAAGATGTACATCATTCTCTTATGATAACACCTAAAATGTTTTATTCTTTCACAGAGAAAGACATTTATGATTTGATGCAACCAAACTTTTGTTGTAACTGTCTCCTTCCTATGTGTCCTTCCATCTGCAGTATTTCTCCTCTCCTCTTCTCTCCAGAGTCTCTCCAATATTCCGTCCAGCTGGCATACTGAAATACACATCTGAAATCTTCTAAACCTGATGGCATCCCATTATTCAGAGAATCCATTTCCCTTTCTTATGACAGAGTTTAAAAAAAAAAAAAACCCTGAATAACCTGTCCCTCACATATCCCACTACTATCCTCTGTCATTTGCCATCACTCCACAACTCATGCCTCCTCCCCACGGAGTCACATAGTCTCCAATTACACAATTTTTGGACATCTCTCCTGTCTTGGCACATGCTACAGTCTTTGCCTGAAATGTCTTTCTCTTTTTTTCCCTGACAAATTGTTGCTCATCTTTCAAAAACTGGCTCAAATATCATCTTTTCAAAGCTTCCTCAGATTTCCCCAAAACATTTCTCCTCAGACTTCTTAATGTACATCTAGGATTTTATGTACCCTACTGTGCTGTATTACCTCCTTTGCACTTATCTCTTCTAATAGATTGTAGTATATCCAAGGTATGGGATGCATCTCAATAATTTTCTCACTCTTTTATCCTTTATCAGCAATGACTAACAGGGTATGTGACTACCAGTTTTCAGATACATGGCTAGAATTGAGTCTTGCAGGAAAACACAAAAATACTTAAGTGCCAAACAACACCACCAGTAAATTTTTTCCAGTACTTACTGAGAATGACTCTCAAATTTATTAGCATCTAAATTCAGATAAAGCACTACTATAATTACAAAATATCTCAGAAATACAGTACACCTTGTAACTATAGTTTACAAGCAATGCCTATTGCCTAGCAAAAACTACTGAAAAAAAATAATTTCATTTCATTAATTCTGCCAGTGAAAGAATAGTTTTACTTAGTTGTCCTCAATTAGATGTATGCTGCATGGATAAAAAAACATAATCAGGTTTTATTTCACTACCTTAATCATGTATATATTCTTCACTTGAATAACTCATAGGTACACTGGTAATACACTGATAACTAGGATTTTGCTTGATGAATGTATATTTCCAGCATATAATGGGACAATTATCCTAAAACTCTTGTCACAAAATATCTAAAAACAGAATAAAATATTTTTAGAAGATCATTTTAATGTACGGTTAGCCTTACCAGAAAACAAGGGAAATTCCTTAGGACTGATAGTGAAAGGTAAGCTAGCACTAAAGTCAGAGGCTATTCCGTGGGCTTCTATTGATCCCAGTGACCTATAGCTTGGTTTTAATTGCCTGCGTACAGAAAATAGAAGACAAAGATTAACCCAATATGGGTTAGAGATCCTGAATAAATTCAAGATCCACAAAAAGCTACACATTTAATGAAAGCATTTTTAAAAATCAACCTTGCAAAAGCAGATAGAAAGAAAACCTTAGCAAGGGAACACTGTCTTGTCTTAGCTCTAGTTTACAGAAAAAAGTCTCCCAAGATTCATAGTCATAGACCCAGAATTCAGAGTCTAAATAAAACAGAGAGATCATGCGTGGTAAAATTCATTTTTAGAAAGTCATATATACAAACTGAGATATATATTATCTCACATATACATATAATGTAAAAAAAATTACATCATACACATGTATGATGTAATTATTTTCAATGCAATCACAACAAAAATCTCAAATCCAAGCAAACTTTTCCTTTATAGAAACTGATGACCTGATTCTGAAATTTATATTGAAAAGCAAAAGACTAAGTAAGGCCAAGATAATCTTGACATAAAAGAACATAGCTGGAGAATTTACACTGCCTGAAAAAGAAAAAACAAAGACGATGAGTGAGAGATACAAAATTATGAGGCGTACTTGAAGGATATCATGCTATTTACAGAAATAAAGAATGTAATGATTGAAATCAAAACAAAATGGGAGACTTAAAATCCACCTTCCTGAAACAGGGCAGAAAAGGCACACTGAAACTGCACTTCTCCTACCATCCCAGCGCATGCCCTGGCCTGAACTGAGCACCACTTAGACCCACTTGCTTCAGGACACAACTCCACACAGGGCGAGGGCTGCTGTGGCCGAGGGGTGTGTCGGCTGTAAGCACAAAGATGGCTCAGACCCAGAGCAGTGTCTTAGTAGGGCAGGGACAGACATTACAGGCACTTACACAGGCAGCACATCAGAAGCAGTCTGTGTCCCTGACTGCAGCCACATGGCCACAGCCCATGCCCCAACCCACACCTACCCCACCTGCTCTGCAGCACAGCTCCACACTACCACCAGGGTAAGTCCTCTATGTTATCACCTATATGTGGAATCTAAAAACCAAAACAAATGTATATATATAACAAAACAGAAACAGACTCAGATACAGAGAACTCGTGGCTACTGGTGGGGAGAGGGATGAGGGGGCAAGAAAGAGGTATGGGATTAAGAGACACAAACTACTGTGTATAAAGTAAATAAGCAACAAGAATATATTGTACAGCATAAGGAAATACAGCCATTACTTTGTAATAACTTTAAATGGAGCATAATCTATAAAAATACTGAATCACTACATTATACATCTGAAAGTAATACAATATTGTAAATCAACTATACTTCAATTAAAAAAAGAATTCTAAGGTCTTCGTATTGTTCAGGAGTTTGGTAAAGATATTAACTTTAAATTTTGCTTAAAATGCTTACTAAAATCTTAAGGATATACATGTAAAGACAAAAAATGGAATAAAAACATTAAAACTATTATAGGAAGAAAATGGAAAACTTGATATTTAAGAAATTCAAAGGCACAAGAAGGAAGATAAAAGTAGGGAAAAATAAGACAAATAAAACCTACAAAACAACTTGGTGGAAATTAACAATACTCAACATGTAATGACTGCTTATTATGTTCTAATCTAGTCATTTTCAAATACTTTGCATGGTAATCCTCATTAATCCACATTAATCCACATTAACCCGATGAAGATAAGAACTATGAAGAGATTGAGATACATGTAATATTCTTAACTTGCCCAATGATGCATTGCTAGGAAGAACCACAATAAAGATATTTATCCAGGAAAACTGGCTGTAGAGCCAATCTCTTAATCACTGCAACATACTGCTTTATTATCCAGGATAACTGTGTTACACAACTCCAGGGGAAAAATCACACTGTATTCTATAAAAATGGTATACTCTAGAGAAAAACTCCAGCATAGAATACAATATAACACCACGGCATTGGTGATATCTATAAAAATATGTCAGTAATATGTTAGTAATTACCAGTGAATACATTGAACTGCCCAGTTAAAAGGCAAAGAAAATCATGTTTATTTTTACAGTCTAGTTATTTAAAATAAATAAACCTAAAACACAAAAATACAGAAAACTTAAAAGTAACAGGATTTGAAAATTATCAGGCAAATACTAACATAATGAATACTCACATATTTGTATTATTAGAGACAAAATAGGTTTAAAACTCTGAAACATATACACTACCATGTGTAAAATAGATAGCTAGTGGGAACATGCTATAAAGCCCAGGAAGCTCAGCTCAGTGCTCTGTGATGACCTAGATGGGTGGGATGGGGGTGGGAGGCGGGAGGGAGGCGATATAGGTATACGTATAGCTGATTCACGTCATTGCACAGTAGAAAATAACACAACACTGTAAAGCAATTATACTCCAATTAAAAAAAAAACTCTAAGACATAACGATTTTAAGCTGGATGCACTTATTGAAATTATCTTTAAAATATATAAAGCAAAAATCTATTCAATCCCAAGGAGAAACAGACAAATTTATCATACAATGAAAGATTTTAACATTTTTGCTGAATAACTGATAGCTCAAGTGGACAGGAAGACCTATAAGGATATGTAATCTTTGATTACAATTAGCTTTACCTATTAGACCCATAAAGAACTCTGCAACAACATTTGAAAAAGTCTCAGTTTTTTTTTCAAGTGCAAATGTTGCATTTACTAAAAATGCATTAAATGACAGATCAAAAAGCAAGTGTCAAAAAACTTCAAAGTACTGGTGTCATACAGAGCACACCACATTTTCTGATTTGGATACAATTAAATTACAAATTTAACTTTTAGGAATATATTTGAAGGCTTAAAAATGAACTTCTAGTTTCCTCTCCTGGAAATGATGAGGTAGATAATATCAGACCAATGTTCTGATAAATAAAAACTGTAGATCTTGAACAAAATACAATTATCTTTTGGTATAGGGAGTGACTCCGAAAAGCCAGAAAACTGGAAAAAGGAAATGGCACTGGATGAGTTTCCTGTTTATTACTGTTTTCATCTGAGTTCAGGATCCAGTCAGCACTGAGCTGAAATCTTGATAGAAATTTACAGTCTTACAATTTGAGAAATCAGAGCATAGAGTTTGAAACAACCACAGCAGCTGGAAAGTGACAGAACCATACAAATCTGGTTGAGCCCTTAAATTTGCCCATGTGCAACAGATTTAGAGCTGCCATGCTAAGTCTTAAACATCCAGGGTTTTCAGCTGTTGCCCACTGAAGGGAAGATAGTCTGGAGTTGAACTCATCTGATATTTTTCAGAGGAACAGAAGAGAAGCCAGAGAATCTGCAAGATACCTTTCACAACACTCAAAAGGAAAAGCAGGGCTTCCCTGGTAGCGCAGTGGTTGAGAGTCCGCCTGCCGCTGCAGGGGACACGGGTTCGTGCCCCGGTCCGGGAGGATCCCACGTGCCGCGGAGCCTGCGCGTCCAGAGCCTGTGCTCCGCAACGGGAGAGGCCACGACAGTGAGAGGCCCGCGTACCGCAAAAAAAAAAAAGATGAATCTTCTAGCATGGCTGAGTAAGAAACTCAGAGAACTCTCTCATCAGTAAAACAACTATTTAAGTGGTCAAAATTATTAAGACCAATTATTTAAGGTCTCTGGAAATTGTCCTAGGGGCATACAACAAATGGAGAAACACTTCTTCAAGAAAATCTACTAAATATCAGGAAAAACAGTAAGGGTATGTGGCATTTGAGCCACAACTCACTGTCTTCCCCTGCTGCCAGTTCCATGTTACAGGAGCTTTATCCTGGGCACTCTGAGAACGCAGGACTCCCTCTGCCCCTAGTGCTCAGTCCCAGGAGAAACAGGCTGCCTTCACTTCTCATTCTCATCCCCATCCCCACCCGCAGCCACATACTGCAGGAACTCTATTCCAGACAGGCTTTCCTGAGAGGACCAGGTGTCTCTTGCCCCACCCAGTCTCCACTTGCATAGCACAAATTCTACCCGCGGCCTGACAAATGAAGAGTACTTGGGGCCCGAACTACACCCACCTCAGCTCACTCAGAGGTCAGAGTTTCCACTACAGGAATGCCATGTCTAGACCAGGGGCTACCACCCACCATCGAGTACCCACTCGAAGGATGTCACTGAGGGAGAGGCAGGACTCTGATTCGGTTGCAGTGGTGTGGGGCTCCTATCCAGAGAAGGCAGGCCAAAAGGAGAAAAAACTCTAAAGCAGTTCGTGAGAAGACTGACTTTATTTGGAACAGGAAGTGCAGAACTCCATGTCTAAGGATGTTTTTGAAAACAAGAGTGATCTAGGTGGACTTTAGTCGAGAGGAGGCTAGTAGTTCCACAATACAAGCAGAACAGCAGAGCAGTCATTAGTTTAATAGAGTGAACTAACGAATGAGAAAGGCAAAACAGCCCTGTTGAGGTCATAGCCAATTCTATGGGTCAAGAGGACTGTATACACGCACTAGGCTTCATCCACTCAGGAGAAATCTGAAGAAGACATGGGGCAGACATTAAAGCACTCCTTGAACTGCAGGCAAACCCATCAAAATAGGACAGAAGGCTCACTTGCATGAAAGGCTTAAACCCCACCTCCAACTAAACACTGACTGAATAATAAACTTTTCTGACCCAGAGGTGACTCCTAGGTGGCCAGGATTAAAAAGAAATTCATACTCATCCCCGGCAGTCTGAAAGACTGTGTTCATGTCCAAGACTGTACTCCCTCAGGAGCAATCAGAGAGGAAAACTCCAAGCTACTAGTTCCTGGCTGAAAACCAAAAACCAAAATCCCTGGCCTGGGATAACAGCCTCCAAGCCACACACACATCCAATGGCAAAGTGTAAAAAAATTAACTGGCCTAGAGGGCTCAAGCAGAACCTTTGACAAATTAAGTAGCTAATGCTGATCCCAGGGTAATACCAAGGTATCCAGGCTAAGAAAGAAAAATAAGGGAAAATAATCTGAGCAGGGAAATTAGAGGCTGCACTAAGGAAATAGACTTTCCAAAATTAGTTCACCCAAATCACTAAATAAATAAAAATTAAAAGTTAAAAAAAAACCAAGCAAGTAAATAACAACAACCTAGAGTTTAAAAACACAATAACTACAGTGGAAATTTCATTACAGGGGTTCCACAGTGAATTTCATCTGACAGAACAAAAAAGTCAACAAAGCTGAGGACAGATCAATAGAGATTACACAAAACTGAAAAACAGAGGGAGGAAAAAATGAAGTAAAATAAACAGCCTCAGGGAAATGTGAGATACCATTAAGCACACCAACATACGTGTAATGGTTGTACCAAAAGGAGAGAAAAAAAGAGAAAAAGAAAACATCTGAAGAAACAATGGCTGAAAACTTCCCAAATTTTATGAAAAGCATTAATCTACACATCCAAGAAGATAATAAGTATTGGCAAGCATGTGGAGAAATCGGTACTCTTGCACAATGCTGGCAGGAATGTAAAATGGCGTAGCTACTATGGAAAACAGTATGAAAGTTCCTCAAAAATTAAAAATAGAACTGCCATATGATCCATCAATCCCACTTCTGATTATTTATCTAAAAGAATTGAAATCACAATCTCAAAGATATATCAGCACTCCCATTTTCATTGCAACACTAGTCAAAATATTCAAGTTATGAAAACAAACTAAATGTGCAATGACACATGAATAGATAAAGAAAATGTGGTATGCACATACAATGGAATACTATTCAAGAAAGAAGTTATGCAATATGAGATAACATGGATGAAACTTGAGAACATTATGGGACGTGAAATAAACCATTCACAGAAAAACAAATACTGCATAATGCCATTGATATGAAGTATCTGAAGTAGTCAAATTCATAGATTCAAAGATTGCAATGGTGATTGCCAGGGGTTGAAGGAGGGGGAAATGGGGAGTTAAAACAGGCATAAAGTTTCAATTAATCAAAATGAATAAGCTCTAGAGATCTTCTGTACAGCATTGTACCTACAATTAACAATAATGTTTTGTACACTTAAAAATGTGTTATGAGGGGCTTTCCTGGTGGTGCAGTGGTTGAGAGTCCGCCTGCCAATGCAGGCGACACGTGTTCGTGCCCCGGTCCGGGAAGATCCCGCATGCCGCGGGGCGGCTGGGCCCGTGAGCCATGGCCGCTGAGCCTCCGCGTCCGGAGCCTGTGCTCCGCAATGGGAGAGGCCACGGCAGTGAGCGGCCCGCGTACCGCAAAAAAAAAAAAAAAAATGTGTTATGAGGATAGATCTCCTTAAGTATTCATGTAATAAAATAAAATTTTTTAAATAAATTAAATAAAATCTTGCTGAGATTTACTTCAGAGATGGCATATAGTCTTTTTCAGTAAATATTCTGCATGTCTTTGAAAACAATGTCTATTCCGCAATTGTGAGGTACAGGGATCTACATATTTAGTGTTTACTCATCTCTGTATTGACGTTTTGTCTGCTTATTCTATTAGTTACTAAGAAAAGTAAGCTAAGACCTCCCATATAACTGTGGACTTGTCACGCTTAAATTTGGTCGTGCTTCACGCACCTGGTCCAGGATTCAAAGAAGCTAAAAGCGAAGATTCCGAGAGTGGGTAGCCTGCCAGAGAGGCTGGCCCCCCGCAACGCGAAGCCGCACGCCGGCCTGGTCCACGACCCAGGTAAGGAGAAAAAGATCTGGCGGGAGCTAGGCGAGTCGCAGGCCCCAGTGCTGCCCACAGGACAGGCAACCACAGCCACATTCTAGCACCTGACTTGCGACCACGCGCCACCTCAGAGCGCAAATATGGCAGCTGCTCCGGTTCTGCGTGTGCACGTCACTAAGCCGAAGTCGGACCGCAAAGGGAATTCTGGGAAACGTAGTTCCCGCTTATCTGAATTCGGTCCACCTGCAGCCCCCACCCCAGGGTAAGGAAGGATCCAGCCCCCAAGACACTCTTGACACAGTAATTCATTTGATTCAGTATGCTAGTTGAAGCCACAAACTGGAAGAGACGCCTTGAGAGAAAACGTAGAGAAGAGAGGGAAGGTTATTGTACCAGCCCAGTACCATTACCAGATAGAGCCACGGGGCAAAAAGAATAATTTTTTTTAACTCATTTTCTTGGAACAGAGCTTATTTAAGGGAATAAATATATATGTTAAATATTGCTGAAGATTTGTGGCAAATGTAAATCAAATGCTCACCCCCTAATGAATTAATCTGGTAAATTTAGATTTGCATAATGTATATGGCACACATCTCTTGTCTAAGGATGAAATGGTTTTTTTGTGCGAGCTACATTTTTAAATTATACTAGTAAGTCTGTTTAAACAAAAAGCAAAGAAAGAAACTTTTTTTTCCTTTCAAATATTCATAATGTATAGCAACAATATTCCCAGGCTAAGGCAGTGTTTGGCTTTCCAATGATCATTAATATTTAAATCATTTCAGGGAATTGGGGAACTAGAGATAAAGTTAACACAAAACGGGAGAAGAGGATGTGAAACTATATGCCAGATGCTAGAAAAATCCCTGTGATATGGCCCTTTGTTTATGAAATAAGGTTTTGGGTGTGTGGCTTTTGGGTACAGCGTTATGCAGAGACATAATGCGCTGGTAAGAGGGGAAATGAGGTGAGATTTTCCTCAGAAACGGCCCCTCCCCCAGCTCTCAGAAGGTCTTTAGCTACAAGCAGCTTCCCAAAGGACACATGGTTGTCATGGAGACAGGAGAGGCCTCATCCTCTGTCCTCGGAGTAGAAACAGCAGGGCTGGTTGGTACTAGCTTGGGAACACAGTGGTGAACCCTTTTGCTGCTTGCTGTGAACATCAAGCAATGACCTAGTATATTGAAAGAGAGAGGGAAAAAAAAGGAATACAAACAAATCCACCCCCTCCTTTACCCCTGCCCCACACAGACCCAACACAATGATATTAGGGACAATAAGGATACTCTTTGATCACCTGTATACTTAGCTAAAATTTAAATAGATCAAAGAGCTGATTTTAGAAAAGCCATTTATTTCTTCTAAGGTTTAATAAAGGCAAAGCTATTACTACTCTAATGAAATTCAATCTCATTGGAGTAGTAATAGTTATTACTAACAAGATAAATAATATAACAGAAATATACAAATTCTCTAAGAAAGTTATATACCAGTTTAGTAACTGGAATCTTTCATTAAATACCACTAATGTGTACAGAAAGATAAGCACAAATAAATATTTTTAAATTTAAAATGACTAAGACAGACATAAATAGAAATATGAAATCTGGTACTTATAAAGAACCTCTTCTTTTATAAAAATGTCCTATTTATATTATAAAACAGAGCAAATTAATTCAACTAGAATTAAAAAGTAAAAGTGAAAATGTGAGTCAGTGATATTTAATAGTATTCTTTATACATCAGCTGTCTGAACAGACATAAATAACATTTCTTCCTTTATTCTGTAGTCATTAAATTCTAAGCACAGCTACTTTGTCTAGAAAATCTACAGTCACGTCTTCAGTTTATGTTGACATCCTGTATCCGTTAGCAGAGAATGCAAACCTGAAAAAGGAGTATGTAAATGAAAAAGGTAAATAATAAAATGAACAATAAATTTACATGTAAACTATTTTATTATTTAATTACTGCAAGCTACTTCCCTTGAATAAAATTCTAAAAGAAAATGAACTCAATCACATTCTTGGATTTTAAGTCCTTATATAAAAATGCTGTGAATGTCTTGTTTCATATATGGTTCATGAACTATATATAGTACTAAAGTTACCAATGTATTTTTTTTAAAACTTAGATGGTGGATAATATGGATAGAGTTTTTGACCTTTAAATAAGGAAACAGATATTTATTAAAAAGACTTTATCTCTCTAGATTCTGAGAGCACAATCAAGCATGTAAACACAGGAATTTATAACATAATTCCACCCCAATCCTTTCTGGAAAGAAAACATGGAAAAACAAACCAAAAATGGATAAATGTTATATGCAAATGGATCTTAAGCTATATGAAAAGGCAAAATGCACTTCTCGGGGGATACCCATACTTGCCTTACTTTCTGAAAAATGATGTCATGATCATATTTAAGCTCTTCATGACTTTGGGGACATTACATACTCTGACAATAATGTTAATCATAACAAGAAAAGATCAAAGATAAATAGAAATAATTATGGGAATTTATCTTCAGTAAATTAGCTGATGTTCCTGGACTTTTATGACTACTCTGGCTTTTCACTTTGAAACTTGAAACAATTGAAAAATTTCCTTCTGTGCAGTACGCCTGAAACTAATACAACATTGTAAATCAACTATACTCCAATATTAAATAAAAATTAAATATAAAAATTTTTTTTAAAAAGAAAAATTTCATTCTAATTTCTCCTTATTCTCTCCTTCCCCCTTTCTCTCTCTCTCATAAGGAGTATGTGTGTGTATGTATGTATACATACATACTTATGTAAACTTTAAAGATAAAAAGATGTGTGTATGTATACATATGGAGAAAGATTAAATTAAAAATGTATTAATAGTGTCAGGCAATATAACACACACACGTACACACACACACACACACAAACACACGCTCCTCATGTTTTCATAGAGGAAATTTCCAACCCATTCTCCCCAAGGGCAAAGTGTGGAAAGAATATTTCCAGGCTCTGTTCACCTCCTTACTCCTCCCAGGGGAGGAGAAGTAATGTCTCTGATAGGGGTTTTAGTAGAAAAAACCATGAAAACTTGGCTTCCACCTGCTGGGGTCTATTTCTGGGTCTTCTTGCCAGAGAGACATTCAGATTTGCTGTGAGTGGCAGTAACCCTTGTGGGCTGGCTTTGCTCCAGTAAAGACCTGAGATTATGCAGCTGTGTCTGTGTTTGAGCAGAGTAAATTTGGCTTCCTCCAAATCTTAAATATATACATATAATGTGTGTGTCCCTTTCTTACTTTTCAAATTTTACTTCAAGAAGTTAACCCAGATTCAAATATACAATGATTTCTCAATTTGTAGTTATCATACAGAGAATAAAACAGCAGAACTTAATCAACTCTCCCAGACACTATTTTTTAATGAATTCTGAAACAAAGGATGTCATAGAAATCTTAACTCTAGAATTAGCCTACATTTTTTGCATGTACTATGTGCAAGATTATTTTGAGTTATAATTACCTCATTTGCATGTAGATGTAATGACAGTTCAAGAAAGAGATTTTAAAACAAGTCATTCCCAATTTCAGTCTCTACTCTGAATAACATGATTTTAATACTGCTTTTACAAAAATAAAAATACACATTTTAAAAGATTTCTTTTCAAGTTTAATATTGTGCTTTGAAAAGCATATCACAGGAGCAATCATTTCCTTTAAAATAAAGTGACATATCCTGCATTCCAGTTTAAAGTGGCCAACTCTCCTTAACTTAAATAAATACTTTCTACAACTCATTTTGGAATTGGCATTTTTTAGTGGCCAACTGATTAAAAGCAGGCTCTATGCAGAATTGTATCCTCTTCACACTCTGGTCCAGTCTCCAGATTTCTCCATCTCTGGAAGCTGCAACATAGAATTCATTTGTTTACTGCAGGCACTCCTATGTACCCACAATTATAAACACCCAGAAGCTTTTACTTGCACTTAAAAGTATGTCTTTTTTTGTAGAAGAAAAGAGCCAATAAATATGCAGGCATAATATACAAATGTAAAGAATCTCCTATTTATCTTAAGAAGCCTCTTAAAGGTCAGAAAGAAAATAGTAAAACAACTATAGACCACTGTACTATGTGCCTGGTGTTTATCAAATTTTATCTTATTTATCCCTTGTAAGACTCTAATTAGATAAGTTTTATTAATACTTTATAAAAATGGAGAGAGAGTCTCAGGACCACAAAGTCAGTGGCAGAGCCAGTGTTCAAATCCAGATCTGGCTGGTGCCAAACCTGTCCAAATGCAAGCCCTATTTAGTATACTGCCTCTCTAAAACTATCAGACATGTTAGCTATTCCACTGCTATCTTTAGTCAATATTTTCTCTGAAATCACATTTCATATTACTTAATATTTATTGAATAGCTTTTTATATAGAGAATCAGAAGGTCTGAGAGAATGGAAAACTCTGTAGTTCCTGCCCTTGAGCTTAAAATAATTTAATTTCAGAACAAGTTATTTCAAGTCTACAGCCTTGATCACATGAACTGTTCTGTTCTGGACATGGAAAAAGATTGATTAAATAGACAGTGTCTTACCCAATTAGGGTCAGGCAGCACTGACACACAGAGAAGAAATAATTAAACACAAGCACTAAAAAGTGAAGCAAAAAATATAAATAGGAACAATGGAGAAGTCAAAGCAAAATTCAGGCAAAATAATCATTGATTCATTTAATATATTTGTTGATAACCCACTATGCCTGGCACTGTGCCTGACACTGTGCTAACTACTGGGGAAACAACCTCAGCCAAGAATATACACTTCTATTGGTGGAGTTAACCAGCTAGTATGAGGCACAGAGAAGCAAACAAGCAATGTCATGCTGTGTGATAAGTCTAAGAAAAGGGGGTCGTACGGGCTGCTAGGGGAACAGAAAAGTGGGCACTTAACACAGTCTTCACTGGTTTCCTGTACAAAGGGATATCTAAGTGAACCTGAGGGACAAAAAGGAATTAACCAGGTGGCAGGCTATAAGCCACTTGAAGGAACTGACCATATAATACCACAGGGCCTGGCAGATTCCCAGCAAAGAGTAGATAATAAACATTTTGTGACTCACTAAACTGACCGAATGAATGAATGAAGAGGGAGATAATCTTGAATCCAACCAAGGAAGGAATGATAAACCAGTGTTAAAAGCTTATGTTTAAGGAGAGGCTCCTAACTCTACTTTTGATATTTTAAATTCAAAATAATTAGCTACCCCTTTCTTCTATTACAATGACACAATGATTAATCTTGTACATATGTGATGTTCTTTTGCAGAATATCTGTAGGGTAAATTCCTGGTAGCAGATACTGTCAAATAAGAAATGGCAGGGTATAAATTAATATTACTGTATGATCAGTGTCTGGCAAACAAGTGCACAAATAATTTATGCCTTTGCATCATAGAAACATATGCACAAGTATAAACACACTTGCATGTAAGGATATTTATGGGTAGGAGTTTAAAAGATATTGGTAATATTAGCACCAATAGGTTAACAATGTTTATTTCTTTATTTTCTCATGTTTATTTCATGTTTCTGATTTTTTTTAATTCCTATAATAAGGCTCCTTAAGAAACACACACACACACACACACACACACACACAGAATATATATTCAAATATACATGCTTAATTTGATAAATCATTATGCACAATTTGCTAAGGAAGAAACATACTCAGGGCACTTACTTTTATGGTTTAGTTAAATTAAGTAATATACATGCCTCTTGTTCTGACAATGATTATTGTAATTGGTATACAAGAAAGAAAAAATTATCCCTTACAACTGTGTAGAATTGGAGGTATTCCACCTTTAACTTCAAAATATCTGAGTGTTTTAATTTTTGTAAGATAAATATCTAACATTTATAGGCCTTAAATTCATATACTTTGTGCTTTGCAAGAATTATGTCAGGTAATTTTCCCAACAACCCTATTAAAGAGGCCACTATTTTTAGCCCCCCTTCACAGATGTGCAGACTGAGGCTTAGGTTTAGAAATGGAACCAACGTCACACAGC
The DNA here is from genome assembly GCF_963924675.1 of Phocoena phocoena. Classification (NCBI taxonomy): domain Eukaryota; kingdom Metazoa; phylum Chordata; class Mammalia; order Artiodactyla; family Phocoenidae; genus Phocoena; species Phocoena phocoena. The sequence goes on along the minus strand of NC_089225.1, from coordinate 48,404,902 downwards.
CACTAGAGGGCAGGTATTTAAACCAAGGTGACTCCTGAGCCCACGGTTTTAAGTACCAGGCTAAACTGTACCTTTCAACTTTCTCATAATGCTGTAAAATTTATTTGACAATATATAAGGTTAAACAAACTATGCTTGGAAATGCATAATTTATGCCTTCTAAGATAACCTCTGCTTTTATTTCTAGATCTTAATGAATGTACATTAAAATAATGCTAATTAAATATGAAATTTTAAAGGGAAATATAAGATAAAATTTAGTATTTTTAAACAAAGACTAAAATTCTGATTACATCAATTTGATTCAATCAAATTGTCCCTGTATGTAGAGTACATATGTAAGGTTACTATGCCAACAAAACAAGGTTTTTTTCCTTGGTTATTTTCAAGTACCTAGTCTTAGAAAACTGAAGTTATCTGAGGTCTGTTATATATTAAATGGAGACCAAAACATATTCTTAGAAGATAGTTGATAAGATAGTCTACTAAGAAATAGAAGCCATCTTCTAAAAGAACACTTGCATTTGCTCAAGTTCATTACCCCTATTATCCTAATTAACAGTTTCCCAAGTATGAGGGATCTCTTGGTAATACTTAAATGCCCAAGAGTGTGAGATGGCAACAGAAATGGGATACACACCTACAGATGGTTTCTGGCTAATTGTGAATGTCAGAAGGTTGGCATCTAAATAGGAAAAGATTTATTAGCTACTTTTCAAATAGTAGAAGACAGTATTATAACTGGTGAGGCTGTTAAAAAGGAAACTAAGATTATATATTCTGGAAAAATATTTTTAAAGGCACTTTAACTGATGGGAAGGGTTTTTTGGGTTTTTTTTTAAAACAATTTCGGTTGTCTTTCACTACTTAAATAGGGGCACATTTGAAAATTAGAACTACTATTAATATTAATACATACAAATGACATTCTCATTAAAATTCTACTCCGGGAGAGAAAATCTTGCAGTAGAGGCTGGGTGCTTCCTTGCCAGCTGGCAAAAAGTCAAACATTTTAGCCTCAGAAGTAAGTATTGAATGAGACCTGGAGAGGATGGTGCTTGTTAAACCTCACTCATCTCTACCAGTTAGACCAAGGTTGGTGAAGATACATTGAAGCACATTTTTATAAAGGTGGCAGTACACTTTTCTTCAACACAGGTTCTTAATTACTTATGAATTATAAATTTTGTAAATGTATACCCCTCCTTTGTCTCTTAAAGAAAGAAAAGTTACAAACTTACTGTATTTAGAGATGAAGTACTCAAATTTACAACTAAAGTAATAAAAGTGACTTATCTAGCAGAGAAAGTTTAAATGGGTCATTTCCTATGTTTTGTCAGTTTGGGAAAACCATTTTATCACTTCTGGCTTGTCGTTCGCGTGTGGTGCAAGGATTTTTTTCACATTTCATTTTGGAGTTCTGTAGTAAAAGTTAAAAAGCAGAAAGTGGCTGCTGAGCTGTGGCTGTTAGCATCACATGGTGAAATGCCATACTAATGAGTAAAGTAAAATTTAGGATTAAAAAATATAATAATAAGGGCATCCTTGGAAGTGTTGCCCCAGGAGAGCAAGAGGCATCACACACAAGGTCTACCAATATATAACAGAGTTTATGATTTGAAACCTGACCTGAGCATCACGTCCAGCTCTTTGAGCAGTTTTTGGATGGCAACCCACCTGCAAGCTCATCAACAGTGAAATACAGCTGGAACGAAGCCTATTCTCTGACACAGTGCAGCACTCTCTATCTCCACTGCAAAAACTCCTATGGAAAGCTGATGTGAATATGATAAGCAAGCAAAGAAAGAAAAAGGTTATTTCCAAGAAGCTCAAACTGGTGAAATTCTAAAAGGATAAGCTGAATTGAAACCATAGCAAATATTGGCTAATTTTTGCCTACTGTGAAGTAACAGTATAAAATAATAATAACAGTAAAAATGATTATACTATCTAACATTGAGTGAGCTCTACTGTTTCGGAGGCACCATGTTAAGGGTTGTATAATTGGGTCGTTTAATTCTCATGGAGAAGATGTAAGATAGGATCTATTGTGATTTCCATTTTACAGACAAGGAAAAGGAGATTTGGAGAAGTCTAAGAAAGTGACTTCTCTAAGATCACACTGTTTGTAGCAAATTAAAGATGGTGACAAGTTACTTTCACTTTTCCCATACAGAAGTGGGTCTATTTTCCCCACCCTTGAGTCTGGATGGGTTCTGTGACTGCTTTGACCAATAGATTTCAGTAGAAATGACACTGCCAAGTTCTGAACCAGGGCTCTCATTCCTGTCTCTGAGAAAACTCTCTGGGAGAAACCAGTTACATGTGAGAACACCAACTAACCCCAGACCATCATGCTGTGAAGAAGCCCGAGCTAGCCAAGTGGAAAGGCCACATTGAGAGCGGGATGTCAATCATCCCTCAGCTGTTCCAGCCCTATTACCACAGGTAGACATGTGAGGGAGTATGATGGTTAATTTTATATGTCAACTTGATTGGGCTGAGGGTGACCAAATAGCTGGTAAAACATTATTTCTCAATCTGTCTGGGAGAGTGTATCTGGAAGAGATTAGCATTTGAATCAGTAGACTGAGTAATGAAGATCCCCTCACTCATTCGGGTGGGCATCATCCAATCCATTCAGGGCTTGAACAGAGCAAAAAGCTGAAGGAAAGGTGAATTCGCTCTCTCTGCTTGAGCTGAGACATGCATCTTCTCAGACTTTGGTGCTTCTGGTTCTCGATCTTTTGGGCTAAGACTGGGACTTACACCATCATCCCACACACATCCCACACACCCCTGCCCTCTCCGATTTTCACAGACTTTGACTGAATTACAACACTGATTTTTCTGGTTCCCCTATTTGCAGATGTCAGATCATGGGACTCCTCAGCCTCCATAACCATGGGAGCCAATTCCTATAATAAATCTCTCTTATATATTAACTATACGTGTCTTAATGATTTCTCTGGAGAACCCTGACTAATACAGGGAGGAAGCCTTTAGATGGCTCTGCCCTAGCCACTGACCTCAACTGCATTAGAAACCTTAAGTAAAAGCCACCTTCTGAAGTTAACTAATTCACAGAATTATGAAAGGGAATAATAAATTGTTGTTTTAAGCCACTAATTTTTTAGGTGCTTTCTTACGTGGCAATAGGTAAAGAGAACATGGTTATCGAGTGGTGGAGCCAGGGTTTAGACAGTAGCATGCACGACCTCTGCAGGGGGTCTACTATTTTCATAATAATACCAGTTGTTAATATCAATGTATTAACAAGATGATATATGCCTTTTTCACTATGTTGACATTTGCATTGATGGTGCAAAAACATTGCTAGATAAAACGAGATGTCTTAGTCTGAGTCAAGGGAATGACAAGAAACAGTATGAGTAGGCATTAGATTTTTTTTAAATCCAATTTTACTTAAAAAGTATGCTAGATGAAGCAGTAAAAAGTATTGATTTTATAAAACTATGACAACTGTGTACATGTATTTTGAGTTTTGTGTTACAAAATGGGACTACACACACCAAAAATCATTCTGCTTTATATCTGCCATTTTAAGGAAAAGCAATAGGTGGTTGAGTTTGGAGAGAAACTAGCTGCATTTTTCATGGAACAGCATTTTTACTTGAAAGAACAACTGACAGACAAAGCTATGGTTATTCAGACTTGGGTATCTGACAGGCACTTTCTTGGAAACGATCGAAATAAGCCTGTCACTTCAAGGCTGACACTATTTTGCCAGTGATAAAATTTGAGCTTTCAAGCAAAAATAAAAATTTGGAAAACTTGTATCAGCTGCAGCGAATCTGACAGCTTCCCAATACTTAAAAACTCTTCCGATGAGTTCAGTGATGATATTAACAAATGTATTTTTTTGTACTATATAATGAAATGTGTTGACATTGGGAAGATCAGCGTAACTCAGTGAAGCATTATTTTCCAATTGACCGATCTACGATGGTAAAAAAAAAAAAAAACACATAGGAGTTGATATCCATTCAAAGTGCAAGATAGAGCAACAGATTTTGAATGTCACAGAGTATCCAATGTTATTGACTTGATTTTAGATTGCACAATGCAACTAATTTTTAAGAAATATCTACTTGTTGAGTTTTAGTGTAGTATCAAACAACAAAATCCACAGCATATCTGAATATATTTGAAAAGCTATTAACATTCTTCTTTCTTTTCCAATTACATATCTATGTGAGGCCACATTCTGTACATACACTTCATCCAGAACAATGTTTTTCCATAGATTGAATGCAGAAGCAGGTATAGGAATCTAGCTATCTTCTATTAAATCAGGCATTAAAGAGATTTGCATAAGTTTAAAAGTGTCAGTCTTCTCATTAAATGTCTTTTGTTTTGAAAAATAGAGTTGTTTTTCACACACACAAATGTTATGTTACCAGTAATAATTTTATTGTAATTTTAAAATAAACTAATATTTTTAATTGCTTAATTTTAATTTCTAATACAGTAAATAGCAATACATATAACTCACATTAAAAAAAGCTCATTGGAGTTCTCAATAATTTTTAATATAAAGGAGTCCTGAGATCAAAAATTTGTCACTGCTCTAAAATAAAACATTACTTCACATACCACACACACAAGCATTGATCTGATTACACATTTATTATGAGGTAAGAGATCATATGGTTTATGCAGCAAAGAAGTAGGCCCAGAATCAGAAACGGGTCTATCAAAAATCATCCACAGATGGCATCATAAGAGCAATTACAAGTGTATTCAATGTAGAATGGTCTGATGGTCATATATTATAGACACATCTGTAATAGTGCTTTTCATTATTGCATTTGACAATGCTATTTAAGGATGACAAGCTCTTTATACTAATTATACACAAGGACTTCACAATTTATATTTATACACAGAAACACAGTATTATGTCATAGAGCTGTTATCAGATGTTAACATAGAAATTTTATCTTTTGTTGGGTTTTATTATCACTAAGCAAGAAAGCTGGATAATAAACCCCTGAATCCCACTTATAGCAACAACATTCTGGGGTTGACAGCATGTCTTCTAAAAGAAGTGTCACTGTTAGTATCCTGGATGGAAAGTTGTTTTACTATTCCCTGGGTTCAGGCACTTAACACTCTGTAACATCCTTAGGACATTTTTACAGTCTTATTATTGTATGAGTGGCAGGATTAAGTCTACCAGTATGAAAAAAAGACTAAGTCATTAGGGAAAGAGATTAGAAAATGTGCAATTCTGTGTTATGCTTGGATTCTTCTTTAGGAAAATTTCAAACACAAATTTTTCATTTGAAGCTTTTCTGGAACAAGGCCCTTGGTGAGAATGGTGTTGCTAACTCTGCAATTTATTTTAAGTCTGAATTACAGATAAACCCTTTGTTCTGTTTACAGCCCACACACTCATGAAACATGAAACATTCCCTCTTTTCCTCACACAAGAATCAGTTGCTGCAGTGCTCTGGAAACAGAGTCATGTTGTCACTACCACAGCATGACTCATTTCAATAAGGAACCCAAAGCATTTCATCAAGATAGCGTTGCCATGGCAAACAGATACAGTCTCTAGTTCTGTGTGAATCAGGGGGAATAGAATTAACACTTCAAGTGTATACTCAGCTACATTAGTATAAATGCATACATGCATGCTAATTCAAATGTTACTGGAGTGATGTCCTCCTTCTCTGAGAGGCTTACAGGAAATGCTGTCAAATCTTTTTTTTTTTTTTTTCTGGTCGCATGAAGAGTGTCAACTGGTTTCCAAAAAAGACAAAATAACAGTATTTTAAATATATGTTTTCCTAACTCCTTTTGGCAAATAAAGGATATTTCTCACTAATGGCAGTTTCACTGATATGGAGAATGACATACCTTTAAATAATTTATGCTTCTTAAAAATTCCTATGACTACATCATCAATTCTGTTTCAAATGTGTACTTACTTAAAGAACCTAAGGCTTTAGGCTAAGAGCTATACTAATTTAAAAAGTGTTTTCCATTTTTTTCATAAATAGGAGAATGCAGTTGAAGTACTGACTAGATTTGTGTGCAAAAAAACTGTATATTAATTACAGAAATGTTATTATATATAACCTTAATGTTTCTCTGAGCTCACTGTAAGTATGAGCCCCTCCTCCCCTCACATCTACTCCTTACCATCTATACACAGACACTGGAAATTAAATTTGGTTCCCCAGGAATGTTAAATAACTCTAACAGTGACATGGCTCAGATTATATAAGGAAGTAACACCTGAAATAATAAAACCCGAAAGAGTAACTTTCCTCATTAAACATATTAATTTTAATGTAAATTAAATTGGCAAAATTTTAAATTAAACTTTATCAAAAATTAGAGAAGTAACATAGCTCTTGATTCACTGGGATAACGGCTGTGAGAGAGGTGGAGTAAGAAGGTATATATAAGACTGGATTGGAGCTAAAATAAAGATAGATTTAATGCAAATATATATGGCTAAAATGACATACAACATTTCAGAATGCTTTTACAGCTCAATAAACATCACACCAAACAGTAAAAATAACATGGTAGTTTAAGAACAGTCAATATCACATAAACTACTTCAAAAAATGGCCAAAAGTTTACTATCTACCAAATATATTCTGTCACCATTTTTCACTTTTAGGCTGTTGGTTTTTTTGGTTTTTTGTTTTCCACTTTAGTCCCAGGTAAATTATCTTTCTCTAATCCTTTCTCCAGAGCCTAATCCCTCCACCTTGACTTGGCAGTGTTTGTATCCACAGTAACACAAGCTCTCCTTTGCTTTCACCATGCAGTCAGTCCGAAGCCGTCTCAGAAAGAATATTGGCAAAGAGCAGGAGCTTCTGAGGTACTAATACAGCATCCATTGACCACTCTGTAGTTTCAAGTAATAGATACATTTTAATTAGCTGATGATTTTGGTTCTTAATTTTTAAAAATGTGTCTCTAGATTAATGGAGTTGAGCCCAAAATAGTCCATTCCAGTTCACTCAGCATTTATCGAGGGCCCATTATACGTCATATCACTGGCTTCAGTGAATTCATAGGTGAATAAGTGATCCACACAAGAAAATCAATGATTTTAGGTAGTATATTTCAAGTTTCAAAATTAAGTGGTTTTTGTTTGTTTTTACTTTTGTTTTCTTTCAGTTTTTTTTGTTTGTTTTGTTTTGTTTTTTGGGTTTTTTTGGTTTGTTTTTTGGTTGTCAAAAAAGAGAGACAGAGTTTAAGCAAAAAAAGGGAAATTGATTGGAAACATGATGAAGTAGCTTATAAAATTCAAACGTGCCGAACAAGCAAGTTTCAGAAAGTAGAGAAACTGGGCCATCCTAGTAACTTCCTCAGGAGAAATTTGTAGATCTCCCTTTGAGTTGGCTGTCTCTTCCTCTCATAGTTCAAAATACCCCACTTCTGAATGGACAGAGACAGGTTGTACAAGCACAGCTGTTGAAGGCTCATCTGGAAGACCTGGTTGTATCTGGGTCCCACACCTGGATGTAAGTAGCATATTTAAGATAATAAGAACAAAAATCAACACACAGAGAGGAGACAAAAACAATTTATCCTGGGAGCAGGGCCTAGTGGGAGAGGAAGTAGTTAGAAAAATTACTGAGTTTAAAAATACTACTGGTTGAGGGCTTCCCTGGTGGCGCAGTGGTTGGGAGTCCGCCTGCCGATGCAGGGGACACGGGTTCGTGTCCCGGTCCGGGAAGATCCCACGTGCCACGGAGCGGCTGGGCCCGTGAGCCATGGCCACTGAGCCTGCGTGTCCAGAGCCTGTGTTCTGCAACGGGAGAGGCCACAACAGTGAGAGGCCCACATACTGCAAAAAAAAAAAAAAAAAAAAGTACTACTGGTTGAGTAGTAGTTAGCTTGGTGGTTCATGGTACAGGAAAAGAGCATTGAAAACTGGAAAATATAGCATATCTGGGAAAACTTGGTTCATTCTCTCTATATGGGAGACTACTTGTTAAATACAATGGGAGATAATTAAAGGCAAGGATTTGGAATGCTATGAAGGGAGTCAATTTTATCTGCATATCCTAGTGCACTTGCCTGGGATATACTTGAAAGAGTCCTCTGACCACATCTTCTTGGCAAACCCCATCTGACCTTTAAAGACCCAGCTCAAAATCCTCCCACAGTGCAAGGTCTTCAAAGACAAGCAGTCTGCTACCTCTGTGTATCATCATACCTTTGATTGCACTTATCACATTATGTTGTTATAATTTTGTCACATGTGTATCATAGTAACTATGGATGTGTGAATGGCCCAGCGCCTGACAATTTCTGGTATACAGAGGTATTCACCTAAAGTTCTTTAAAATGAACCAAAAGCAAAGGGGAAATCAAAGCATTTTGAGCTGCATTTGACATAACAAGATTTCTGGGATGGTTCTGTGGTCACAGATTGGAGCAGGACAGGACTGGAGACAAGGGAAGAGGTTAGTGGAAAGTCCAGTATAAAAATGCTGTGAACTGCAATGAATGCGATGGAAGGGTGGGGAGTGGGAGGGTGTTGAAAGAGAGAGAAGGATTAATTGTGAATAAATAGTATTAGAAATTGGGAGATAAAGAAATGGAGGCTTGAACAAGAGTTTCAGATTTCAGAGTTGGTGGCTGGATAAAGATGGCAGTACTGATGTTTAAGATAGCAAATACAGGTAAGGGGGCATGTTGGTGGGAGAAAGCAGTAAGATCCATTTAGGAAATGTTGTATATGGGATATTATTGGGATATCCTGGTAGATTCACTTTCAGACCAACTAGCTCTAGAGGGTGTGCTCATAACCCCTAAACTGTGCCACACCTCCCAGGGCTGTTGTGAATAGTAAATATGTTAATGGTTATAATGGACTTAGTGTAGAGTTAGGAAGGACTTTTTCAAAGTTTGCTGTAATTGTTCTTAAAAGTGAGAGGCTATAAAACTTTACATCAAGATTGTATTTTTATTGCTCAAAGCCAGCTTTTGATGACTTTGATCAACAAAAGGTTGATCTTCTTTAAAATCTGGCCCTAGCATACAGCTCAGTAATACTTTCTCTTTACCTTAAAGTAAGTCCACATTCAAGGACAATGAAAAGCTTATCAGGTCAGATGGTGTGATCAGAATAAAGACTCTAGAAATGATGAAGTTTAATTTTATAAAGTTTTTCCTTATGTGATAGTTCTATTATTTTCCAGAAACAGGAGGATTAGGTAAATATAAACATTCAAATGCAAGATCTAGGAATGTGGCTCAAGTGAAATTTTCAGACTTTTATAGTCATTAGTTTTTACTGAGCTCATATTTCACATTTATAAAATTCAATAACTAAAAATAAAATTAATGACTTAGTCGATCTTTCCTTGGAAGCAAGGCTTATATTTTATGCTTACTAGTAATCTTAGCTTAGCACATGGTTGTCACATAGTAGGTGCTCAATAAATTGTTTTTGAATTGAAATACTAGTATAAATTAGAAAAGTTTTTGAAATATCCCTCTAAAATACTTTTAGCTAGTCAATTTATTATGCCCTGCTTCTTAATGAAATTCTCTTTGAAGAGAAGAATGAAAGTTCAAATAATTTACACAAATAATAAATAACAGTGCAACTTTGTCTAGCTACCTGCTAAAAAAGATTTTTCCAGTAAACAGGGACTCAGGCAAATTCACACCTTCCAGCCATTGCTAATAAATAGAAGTAAGCAAAGAAGTATTAAAAGCTAATAAATAATAAAAACAATAGGCAATGTCTAGTCCGGTCTAACATAGATCACAAAAAGAAACAAACTTCTTTGATTTTGTTCTCTTCTTTCCCCATAGATATTTATAAAAGAAAAATGATGATCAATCAAATTGGGTTGGCTTAATATAAAGCAGGAAGCTGGAAGCGGTAGGCTTCCACAGAGTAATGTAAGTGAAATGAGTCCAAAGCCTACATTGTAAATTAATAGCTCTAGCAATTATTCATGAAATCTGCTTTTAAAACCACCTGGACCAAAGCAAGCACCAAAAAGAAATAATCCATAGAATATGATGAACAGGATTAATTCATTTAATCTAGCATAATAATTCTCTGAAATGTTTTATTGACTTGCTAAGCAATAGGGGAAAAGTTATACAAATCATTTTTTTATAAACACTGTCATACAGTCCCAGAGATAGTTTTTGTGTACTACTATGACAACCTACATTCTCATATCTGCAAATCTTGGCTACAAGCTTCTGGGTTTTTTCAAAATACAATTAAAATTTAAACAAACATGTGGGAATATGCTCTTTTGCTTTCCACTTTCTGCGAAAGACTGTGATATGAACAGTCTAATATTCAATGTGCATTCATTTCACAATCTAAAATGGCTAGATGCAATTAACTCTAGCTTGCTTGATGAAGTGTTCTCCCATGAGCAACAAATCTCATCCTACAGATCAAGGGATGTAAAATGAGCCACCAACCCTACAGAGAAATTTGCTGATTTGATTTTTTTAAAAGTTTAATGGCATTTTATTGCAATCCTAATCCTTGTTTCTCTTTTTACCTTTAAATATTTAACTGTCTCCCATCATGATCTCTCTGAGTTCTTTGAGCTTGGCCTCAGCACAGCTGGGCCACTCTAACCTTTAGCTCCCAGTTGTATAACTAATGAATAAAGATCACGGGAACAATGATCTGGGGAGTATGTTGGGTTACTGAATAACCGAAGTGCAGTCAGGAGCTACTCTCAGCCTCTCTAACGTGTCTATTTCATGCAGATAGTACTTTCTGGGCTATTATATAAGGAAGAAAGTTGAGTTTAGAACATGGAGTTCAGAGCAACCCAGGTTAAGGCCATTGTCAAAAATCCTGCACTTTGTATCTATCTGTCTTGTGTGTATCTATCACTATGTCATCATCTACCTATCCATGTAACTACTCTACCACCAGAGTTTCCATATTTAACACATTCTGGTACAATGCTATTATATGGCAGGTATTGGGAAGATATTGGGTTGGCCAAAAGTTTGTTCAGGTTTTTCCGTAGCATCTTATAGAAAAACTCAAACGAAATTTTTGGTCAACCCAATGCTAAGGTAAATAAGTCTCTGCCATACATGGCCAATACAATAACTAACATAGAAACTCATGTTAAAAAAAAAAATCACAATTCAACGGAGGAAGTAATACAGAAGATAGAAATATAGCCTTTATTGTGTCCCTCTTGCTTCTCATTTTAAAAACAAGCAAAGGGGCTTCCCTGGTGGCGCAGTGGTTGAGAGTCCGCCTGCCGATGCAGGCGACACGGGTTCGTGCCCGGGTCCGGGAAGATCCCACATGCTGAGGAGCGGCTGGGCCCGTGAGCCATGGCCTCTGAGTCTGCGCGTCCGGAGCCCGTGCTCCGCAACGGGAGAAGCCACAACAATGAGAGGCTCGCGTACCGCAAAAAAAAAAAACGAAGCAGAAACCCATCATCTATGAAGTCTTTCTTAAAAGAGAAAAAAGAAAGTTAAAGTTCTCCCTGATGTAATGTCACATCCACCTCTCATCAAATTTTTAATCACTGAATTAAACACATTTATACTCATGGTTTCATTAGCTCAGCTCTTGGTGGTTTGGTTCTGTGTGTACTTTTATTACAGTTTATTTTTGGCTTATTTGATAATTGCTCACTATGTACATGGGAAGTACAGTATGATACTAAAGAACTGAGTCTCTGAAACCATACTATCTGGTTTGAATCCAGCTTGATCATTTACTAGTTATGTTCCCTTGGGAAAGTTACTTAACCTCTCCATGCCTCCATGCCCATCTGAAATTTTGCATAATAATTTTTACCTTAGGAGGTTGTGATTTAATCATGGGGGTTTTTTTCCTGTTATTTTATGATGCTTCGACATCTTGGGACCTTGCTGACCCAGAGAGGAACCAAGTCTCCCAGGGTTAGGTAATTCCTAAAGATAGCAAGCAACTTGCCCGTGAGCACAACTTTGATATGCAAACCCACCCACCCAGAGTCCATACCTCCACCCAGCTTCTTATCAGGCTCCCAGAGTCAGAGACACTGTCTGCCGGAAATCACCGAAGGATCAGGCACTGAACAACTAGGAACCACCCCTATAGCCCAGAGCTTGCTGAAATTATTCAAACTATCTGATCCTAATCCTACTCAGTTTGTTTACCCGCCTTCTCCATTCCTTCCGGTGAAAACCACAATAAAGGCTGTTGTCCATGTGCTCCCATCACCTGTTTTGCCCCTCGACTGACCCTGGTGCTGTCCCACATGGCCCTGAGTGGTGTGGTGAGCCCCCTCCTCTTGGGAACGGTGGGTAACAAGCTATCTTTTCTCCTGATCTGTTGGCCTCACCATACCTGAAAAATTCTAAAACCTACATTTTAAATAAGTTTTATAAATATTCATTTGTTTATATGTATAAACATCCTAGGACAGTTCCTTATATTATAAATATTCAAATATTAGCTATTCTGTTTGGTATTATTTCCATAGAACTATATGCATATGAGTACTATATAACTAACACCTTCATTCATTCACTCAACTTACATTAATTCAGCATTCCCTATTTGCCAAAAACTATGTTAGGCATCGAGGCAATAATGATGAACACATAATAGGGTCCTTATCCACATGCTTATGATCTTGTTAATAATTGTAATGATTTCAAGTTATTTACTCTTGTTCGTTAGTAATAATTAAAACAGTTGGATTGATATTATGTGCATAATAACTTTTTTAAATCAAAAGGATTATATCTTTCCTCAGTATTCTTCTCTCTGAGTTATTCTAATAAGTCCAGTTTTCACAGTATTAATTTCTATTATTTGCCTCTACTAGTCTTTCTCTCTTCTACCATTTGTAGGTAAAGGAGAGAAGCCTAGAATAGATGCATTATGGTAAATGACCAGTATGGAAGGTCGGTACATAAAATCCTCCTATTAACATATTTCAAATGACAGCATTATCCTATCGATTTACAGCTAGTCATTAAGTAGAATCCAAATAATTTTGAGCCTATATTTTTGCCTGGACAGTCATTCTCCATCTGTTTAGTTTGCTTTTTGTTCTTAAATGTCCTCTGTATATCTATATATAAATTTCTCACCTCCTCTTTTCTGGTTACTAACATGTTAACTATACTTTGAGGTATCTGCCATGTCATGCCCAGTATCACAAAATCTGCCAATGCCCACAGCTCCTGCTGAGTGAGCATCACACACCCAATAACCTTGCCACTCCATCGTCAGGTAAGAAAACCTGATGCAAGTATAACTAAATCAATCAGAACCTTTCTCTTCTCTCTCCCTCTTTCTCTGTCTAACAGATACAAAGACTACAGCTAGTTGGCGCTGGGCAATAATGTTATGTAGCCCGTAGACGAATAACCATGTTCAATTATTCAAAAACATTTACTGAGCACATAAAGCAGTGAAAAAACATAAGCACAGTCTAAAACGTTTTCTGGTGAAGGAGACTGACAATAAGCAAACAAGTGCACAAATAATTATTTTCAAAGTCTAGGCTAGGCTTTCCTTTTATATGACCTCGTCGCTAAGCAGAGGACAGGAGGAACGTAAAAGGACTGTAGGTGTGTATGTTTGTGCACACGTGCCTGTGTGTTTTGAGGGAAAGAACTATAGGAGAGGCATCTTTCAAGGAAATAACTCGAAGCTGCAACATAAAAAATAGTTGGCCGAGCAAAGGGAGAGAGTGAACAGTTTAGGCAGGAGACACTAGATGTGTAAAAGCTCTGAGATCAGGAGTTTGTAACATGAGTAGAGTGGAAGGATGCATGGCATGCTGGAGTTCTGTGAGGAATTGGAAGAGCAGGGTGGGTCAAGCCATGAAAGGCAGGCAGGGGCCAGATCATGACAAACCTCGTAAGCTGCCTTAAGGAATCGGGATGATGTATAAGTAAAGTGAATCAGTAGAAAGAGAACAAGAAAGAATGAAGCTTATATGAGAGACCACGGGGCCCCTCCCCTGAGTAATGCCTTGCTCCTTAAATCTCCCCACTTCACGTCCCTGCAGCCTGCAGTCTGTCTCTCCTTTGTGATCTACGCTCCATGCTGCCACAAGTACTATCTTTGTAAATACAGATCTTATTACATCACTTCCCTATTTAAAAAATTCTGATGACTGTCCATGTCTTAAGGATATATTTCTAGTATACAATACACTTCTCTAGAATCATCTTCTGTCACCTCATCCTATACCCCCTGTACTTTAGTCATTGTGGGCTATTCACTGTTCCTTAAAAGTGGCACATAGCATTACATCTCCTTGTTTTTGCTTATGCCCTTTCACTGCAGTGTCTTGTCTGCCTTGGAAGTTCTCAGAAGCTTCAAATGTCATCTCATCCATGAGGTCTTCCTGGACTATATTTTCGGTACTCCAGTAGCATTTTATCTACATTATTTATATAAACTATACCATTTTTAAGTTTTATTTGTGCATTCCCACCCTCAAAATATTCCCACCCTCAAAATATGCATTCCCACCCTCAAATTATGGACATTTTGTGTTCAACTTTCCACTGTACCCAGTACCTAATACAAAATGTTTAGTGAATAAATAAACATATTATCTTTTGGCTAAAAGCAAGATATTTTATAGCACTCCCCAAACTGAATTTTACATATAATTATAATTAATGTTTATCTTCTCCCCCACTGAGTCATCCAGTTACTAGATGTTAAGTGCAATAGAATAAAGAGAGGTCTAAATTATATGTTACAAACAGACAATTTTTACTAGTTATGGATTTTCCTTACCTAAAATATGACTCTATTGAAACCATTTATATGTTTAAAAAGATGAGGTAATAGGGCTTCCCTGGTGGTGCAGTGGTTGAGAGTCCGCCTGCTGATGCAGGGGACGTGGGTTCATGCCCCGGTCCGGGAAGAACCCACATGCCGCGGAGCAGCTGGGCCAAAGATGAGGTAATAGATGAAAGATATTACTAGGTTATCTTTGCTAAAAGAAAAGTGGTTCAAGGAAAGGAGTGAAGTGGAAGATGGGTAAGAGATTTTAAAAATTGCTTCCCTTTTATATCGAGGTGCTAGAAATAATGAAATATCCTAGGGCTCTTTAAAGACAATAAAAAGCTACCTGTCGAAAACAATTTTAGGAAACTTCTATCCATGGGAAGTAAAATAAAATGAATAATATTTAAGGGGTCCTAGCAGGCCTCTGATGCTCAGATCCTGATCCCTTACTGAAATGAAATACCCCATTTGAACCAGGAGACCTTATTCTGGACACAGTTCTGATACACATAAACTCTTGGACCTTGGAGTTCACCTGTCTTCCTTGGACCATTATGTATTTGTTAAATGATGAGGTTGGATTTAGCAAAATTACTTCTAGTCCTTACATTCTATTATTGCACATCAAAAAAATATTTCTTCATAAGAAGATCCAGATATAAACTACTCTCCAGTAAAAGGCTGGTAAAATTGATTTTAGAATATTTACTTTGTCTTTTCCATATGTATTTTAAGAGATTTCCACTTTTTTTAATTGATCTTCTTTGGCATCATCCTTCCATGTCCTGCTAATGCCCACTGGTGACCACTAAACAAACATGCTGGCACTTATAGTCTGCTCAGGCAAGCTGCTTCCGTAATAATGGTCCCTGTGAGCATTTGCACCAGGATTCTACCTCTTTTTGCAGAATTTGAACAGCAAAATTCTCCTTTAGGCTTAGTATCCGGCTGACCCGGTTTTTCACGCAATACTGCCTGCAGCTCCAGACAGTCTGCTGAGATAATGATTGCACCTCTCTCACCTTTCCCCTACTGGGCAAGGAGCTCCCTTTCTGTGAGGATTGCTGTTAATGAGAGGCAAGAATGCCCATATGTCCTCCCACTTTAGTCATCTTTTACAGAGAGCTGTACCAGACCTCACAGTTCTTAGCACAGCCTTACATACAGCCACTAATAATCAATTAGGGTTGGCATCTGAGCTGGAACTTGCCACCCCAGCCCAGATGGTCTCAACATCTACCTCCTAGCTTTTTTCTAAAATAACCAGAGAACAGATTTTGTATTGGTTTTCACTGAACAAGTTCCGAAATATTTAGAAAAGGCTGTGTCTAAGTTTGAGCTACTTCTCCTAGTTTAATTCGGTGGGTATAATTAGAGGCTATAGGATGTTAAGAAATTTTTTTAAAGGCTATTCCTATCTTATTTTCATTTTCTAACTGGGACTCCGTAGTAGAGGAAGCTAAAATCTAATTGGCTTCATTTCACTGTTTAATTATAATATTATTGACTATATAATCTATATAGGGTCCATAAGTCTAAGGCAGAATGTCTAAAATTTAGCAGTGACTGAGAAAAGCTTGACAAGTTTCTGATACCCATTAGGATCACAAAACAAATATCTCTTATGGAGATATTTAGAAGACGTTCTAAATGCAGTAACGAAGACGTTGGGCCTTCGTTACTGCATGTGGGCTTCTCTAGCTGTGGCGAGCAGGGGCTACTCTTCGTTGCAGTGTGTGAGCTTCTCATTGCGGTGGCTCCTCTTTGCAAAGCACGGGCTCTAGGCACGCGGGCCTCAGTAGTTGTGCCTCGATGGCTCTAGAGTGCAGGCTCAGTAGTTGTGGCTCACAGGCTTAGTTGCTCCACGGCATGTGGGATCTTCCGGTACCAGGGCTTGAACCCATGTCCCCTGCATTGGCAGGTGGATTCTCAACCACTGCACCACCAGGGAAGCCCAAGCTGCTGGTTTTATTACCTTCCTACATAGCAGAGGAGTCTTCCTATATAGCAGAGGAGTCATCATGATTTTTATCCTGTTACAAAGAAGTTACTTTTTAAGACCTCAATGCTTTTGAAATATTTTACAACTCTATTTTAACTTTTTTAAATTACCAAGATATGCCTACCTATACATTTCTTTGTACTGATTTTTGCCTGGAACATAGAGAACTTATTCAACCAGCATTATCAACTGAGGACATTTTTCATCAATTATCTTTGGTGCTTCTGATCCTATTATTCTAGTCTCCTTCTCAGAACATGTATAATTTTGAGATTGATTTTACATTTTTGGCTCTTCATAACTATGATTGTTCTCCTTGTCTTTTTCATTACTTTGCCTCTTTCCTCTATATTCTGAGAGAGCTACTCATTGTTGTTCATGTTACTGATTCAATTTTCTGCAGTGTCCAATCTGTCTTTTGCAGTCTCCAACACGAATTTTAATCCAGATATTGAACTATCATCTCAGCTTCTATTATATAAACTATATATATGTGTGTGTGTGTATATATAGATATATATATGGCATTGTATCAAGGATGCCAATCATTTTTCTAAAATCTAATTCTTAGGACAACATTTGTAACCCCTTGGGTCTTTCTTTCCCAGGTTAATTTTTCATTATCTCCAAGGTGGATATTTTTCTTTTCAATTACTCAACACTAAGTCATGCCTGTCTAGACTCTCAACATTTATTGATAGAAAGCGTTTAGTGACAGCAAATGAGTGAATTAAACTTTGTCCACCTTGTCCTGATACAATCTCTCTCTATCATCTACAATGTTACGGCAAGAAAATAAACACATTCTTAGCCCCACTCTCAAAATACTAGCAGCTTTTAATCCAGTGAGGTTCCTCTGCCCTGAAGTGGGACCTTCTACTACTCTCACTCACTAGCTCTCAGATCCTCTTTGCAGTGAACCCAGGAGCACAACAGGCCACAGAAAGGGCCGATACCATGGCTCTGGGCATCCTCTCTGCAGTACTTGACTTGCACGGGGCATGGCTGCCAGAATATCACATGCTACTGCCGGTTTGGTACACCGCCAGCCTCCTTCTGCCTAATATCCCTTCGACTGCCTTTACCATGTGTAGATGTGTGTTTGTGGCTGGAGGGGAGAGCAAAATAATAGTTCAGTTGTGCCCTAGGTTTTTGTTGGTTCACACCTTCTGAAGTGTGCGTGTGGAGGTTAAAGGTGACAAGGTAACCTGAAGGAGAAAAAAATATCATTTTTCTACTCCTTTCGACTAGATAAAATCATAATAAAACAGCATAAGATTAAAAGTATATTATCTGCACTTTAAAATCTCTTTGATGATTCTTGCAGTTATTGAAAACTCTCAGATTTTGCCAAATAGGTTAAGTTTCAGCTTCATATTGTGATTGCATAGTTAGAATTCCTCTTTGTAGGTAGTGAGAGAATCCCTCTTTATCTGCATCTCCATAGGTTTTGAGAAGTCATGAGAGGCTGAGGTGAGAACTAGTGGGAGAAATTTTAAGCAAGAATCCACTAGAGTGTCCCTAGTTCAGCCAAGACATTATGCTTTATATTTTTCAAGAGCTCCTGGTATTAAATATAAATTACTTTTCATTTAACTTTCTTCATGATTTTCGATTAGTCTTTGAAGTTCAATGGAATAACAACTCATACTGCTTTTGATCTTTACTGTTGCTGCATAGTGACTCTTTAAACATGCTGGGCTAGATAATTTACATATCAACCTAATAACATCAAAGATTCATGAAGCGCTCTGAGCGTAGAGTTTAACAGACACAGCAGGCTGCTTTTGGTTTTGACACTCCTGCTGAGTCACCTCCTATGCAATTGGGTTATCTGAAAATCATAATGGTGATATTTGACTCTACTGCTGCTTTTTAATGGGACAGTCAAATCAGAATAACTACCTGCTACATTAAAATATATTTTTCCAACACTATTAAGTTTGACCCAATAGTATTATAGCAGTATGGACAAAGCCCTCATAAGCAGACTTCAGGAGTCTATTTTGCATTGGCCGGAGATGATCTAACAGGACATTTTCATCTCTGCCATGACAAGTGAAACACTTGCCTTAGCAACATTATGCATGCAGATTCCAAAACAAATTCAAGTTAAAGGTTCATCGTAATCAGAGGCACAGTGCTATTAACTACTGCCATTTCCTTTACATTCCCTACAATTCAGTCTATAGGCTACTTCTAAAATAACTGTACTTTTTTCTAATTCACCTGCATTGCCACTCTAATGATCTTCTGATGAAATGTCCTCTCCTTGGGAATCATGGGCAGACGTCTAACTTTGAGTATCAAGGTGTGTTATATAAAGATCCCTACTTCCTAATACCATTCCTAGGTGATATTCCGCTGGCAAGGGTGGAGGCATTCTCTCCAACTTTTTCATTTCACTAACATGAAGTTTCCATTAATTGAGTTCCCAGTACCTCAACCACAAATACGACATAAATCATGATAATAAGTCTATGATAAAGGCTTTAATTCTCTTTCCTTGTAATTAAATGGATTGGTATATAAGTAAAATTTTTAAATAAAGAAAAAGAGCAGAGAAAGACTCATAGGTTAATTGTGGTCAGTAGAGCTATAATCTTTCTAATAAATAAATGTAATAAAAATTCAAACGGTTTTTGCAATATGCTTACTGATGCATATCTATTGCCAGTAAAAATATTATAAACGTCAGAAATTTTCTCGCTGCACTTTAGAAAACTGACAAATTTCATATCCATACCACCACACTAAACAGCCTTAGAGACTGAATAAATGAATTTTAAGCAACATATTCAATGCAAATATCTGAGTTTAGTTCAAAGACCTATTTGTTTGGAACATTTCTCTGACTATATCTCTGTTTGATATGTAAGATGGGTGTACTATTTAGAAAATCTGAAAAATAATGGCAAAATGAAAAATAAAACCACTGCGGGGAGGTAATTATGGTACATACTTAAACTAGAAATAACAGATAAAATTATATAAAAAGTTCCCATTAAAATAATACATTTGTATAATTCACATATTTTACTTCACATATTTTTTTTCCAACTGAAAGTACCTATAGGTCACTGGCTTCTCCTAACACCCCAACACTGGATCCCCAGTTCCACGTCTACCAGTAGCAGGGTAGTACACCATGTAGCCCTTGGTCCTAACAGAGACCACGGAGCGCCAAGCTAGCCTCCCTCAGCAGGAGCAGCCATGTCAGTGGGGCTGGGCAAAGGGGGCGGGAGTGGGATCCTGCTGCAGGTGGGAGGAGAGCAGCCTGTGCCACCAGGTAACTTCAGGGTCAGAGCCTGGCCCACCGCTATCCCTAAGGTCCCACCTCTCCCTCGTCTAGGTCCTGCTATGGTGACCGAGGAGGGTGCTGCCCTTCTGCTTGAGAAGAAAACTCCAGCGAGCACCCATGAGCTCTGGGCAGGAAGACAGAACAATCCGTTTTTCTCTAAAGAACTCTTTATAAAAATTCCTGTTTATTAAAGTAGAATAAAAGAAAATAAATTTTTAAATTAAAAAAATAAACAAGAACACCGAATGTGACATCTTGAAAGGTTTTAAGGGGTTAAATATTTCCCATCTTTTTTTTATTAATTTTTTTATTGGAGTATAGTTGATTTACAATGTTGTGTTAGTTTCAGGTGTACAGCAAAGTGAATCAGTTATACATATACATATATCCACTGTTTTTTAGATTCTTTTCCCATATGGGTCATTATAGAGTATTGAGTAGAGCTCCCTGTGCTATACAGTAGGTCCTCATTAGTTATCTATTTTATATATAGTGGTGTGTATATGTCAATCCCAATCTCCCAATTTGCCCCTCCCCCCAAGACACTTCCCATCTTAATTCACTGCCATCAACGACTCTATCATCATTTGTACTTCCTGTCAAAACGAGCGATCACTACTCTAGAAAAATCATGTCCCCACTCTATGCAGATCTCTCCACTAGAGTTCCTCAAGTAGTGTGCAGCAAGTGGGCTACCATCTTAGGAGATGGATCTATCTCTTCACCCCTCACAGCTGATAGATGGGGGCCTAGAATAGCCAGGACTCCTGGGCTGTAACCCTGGCTAGAAACATCCTCCTCAGGCTATCTATTTGCTGTATAAATATTAATGTTTTCTATGCAGCATCTTGAAAAGATTGGAGGCACTACTTTAAACTAATAGTTATTAAGGTGTTTGGACTGTGGGGTCCACATCCATATATCCCCAGGCAGGTTTAAAATGAAGGCTCCAGTGTATTTTCCATTTTCATTTTAAATATTGATCCACAATAATGTTCACTTACCTATATAAATGCCTAACCAGATGTTTTATATTCAACTTAAAATCTCTCAGGATTTCTTTTCACATACAAGATAAACTGAACACCTTATCATGGCCCCAAAGGCTCTCTGTGATACTCTTCCTGCTTCTCTTTGCTGATGTCTCCCAGCAAGTCCCACCATTTACTCATGGCTTGATCCATATTGAATGGCTAACACTTCATAAACATACCATGTTCTTTTTGTCTTTGTTGTTTCATTTGCCTAAATGTCTGCTTCCTTTGTTCACCTGGCATATTCTTACACATTATTCAAGATTCAATGCAAACATAAGTATCACTGCAAAGGCTTTCTTGGTAACGACCATCTCCATAGCTCACCAAGCATAGTTCCTCTTACTTCATAGCTCCATATCACTAGGCAAGCTGGTTCACCTTCTCAAAGATCCTAGAGAGCCCTGTGAAAGCTTTTATTGCTGCATGAGTGACACTGTCTTAAAGGTATCAGCTTATAAACCTGCTGTCCCATGAGATGGTGAGCCTTTCATAAACCAAAGTACATCTAAGCAATCTTTTTCCTGAAGTACATGGCAAGTGATGGGGTCATGATTACTTTTAGTTTTCTTTGCTTAGTACTCCTCTCCTTGCTATCAACAACACCATCATTCTTCCCCTACCCCACCCCTCCTTTTTGGAAATTAGGAGTTATTATTTTCTTGCATTTGGATTTGCCACAGGATTTGGTTTTTGAGTAAGTATGTGACTCAAGATTACCTTCTTCAGTCCTTTTCTAGTATAAAAACATTGATAAATTTCTTTTTAAGCTAGGAACATATGGTCCAGGAAGCTACCAGAAATCACGGAAACAGACACAGGGATAACGTGAAAGAGGATGAAACATGATGAGAGAAGCAGAATTGAAAGAGGGAGAAAAAGCATTCTGGTGGCATTGCAGACCCTGGTGTCGGGTTGTTCAGCTCCACCATGCACAAACCCTTTTCTGCTTAAGCTGGTTCAGGAAATTAAAAAGTCAAATGGCACATGAAATCCTTTCAACCTCACTAAACTCACTTAAGGATTCAAGTTTTCCAACTTCTAATCAGAATTATTAGTGTCGGATGGCAATCAGGTGACAAACAGAAACTGCGGGTAGTCATCAGTTACATCCATTAAACTATATCACCTGCCACCTGAAGGTCACTCCAGTTGACTGAGTCCCAGACCAAATAAACAAAGCCTGTTCCTTCAGCAAGTCCTCCAATAGATGGTCCCCGGTAGAAGGCCCTGTTGATATCTGTCGATGCTGTAACAAGGGGCGCTGTGGCCTTCCATGCTGTTCCAGGAGGCTGTCCCACCTGGAGGGACAGTCTGTTCCCCACAGTCGCAGGCATGTGACAGAAGAAGCAGATGTCACAGTGGAGCCTCTGATCTTCCCGGGGAAGACTAGAGACCATGGTGTGGAAGGACCCACCTCCCTTCCACTTGCTTAATAAGCAATAAACTGTAACCTGCCTTCACTGATCCAGCTCACTTTAATTGTTTATACAAAAATTTGCATATCCTCTAAGTGTCACATAGCCTAAACAATAAGTAAGAAGACCCCTTTACTGCCCCTATAGAGAGTATCTCTGACACAAGAGTCTTAAGATGTTTGCTCAAGTTGTTTTTCAGGAACCTGGAGTCAGCTGTAGTCTAGTTTGAGCTCAAACCTGTTAAGACTGGTTGGGACCACCGACCCTCCAGCTGGGCATGCACAAGTGTCTAATCGGTGACTTTTTGACGTCAGAGGGCCAAAAACTCCACCCTCAGAACATACTAACACAGCTATTTTCTGAACATGCTTCCCATGAAGAAGCATGTACCTTAGTTGCACCTGCACAGAACGACAATTACCTCACTTTTTTCATATCTGCAATCATTTTTCCTCATGCCTTAGGCCACCCTGCTTCTTTTTCCCATAAATATCCCAAGGCCCTTGCCTTTCAGGAGGCTGATTTGAGACTTGTTATCCCATCTCCTTGCTTGGCTGTCTTGGGAATAAACCCTCCCTCTGCTGCAAACCTTGACGTCTCAGGTTGACTTGCTGCACGCTGGGCAAAAATACATGGTTCAATAACGAAATTTTCAGGATGGAATTTTTTTAATAAAGGTTTGTAATGAACACAAGAATCTACTAGGCAATTCACACAATAACTATTAGAAAAGAATTTTAAAACTCCTTGCTTTTAAGTTAAAAGTTCTCTATTTACAACTCAGAAGTCTTCCAGAATTAAAAAAATATAAATATGTGGCTATGTTAATTTGGCCACTAGCTTCCAAAAGTTTGTAACATTATTTTGAGATGAGAATAAAAGCAAATTGCAAATTTTGCTCTAAAATGACCAACAATTTGAAATATTGAAAGGTTAATACAAAAGGCTCTTTGAGTCTGATGGATATTTTGCAGTTCTGAAAAAGATTTCTATATTGATTGAATATATTCTAAATTGATTTTTGAAATTTTAGAGTCTAGTAAGCCATGTGTAGGTTTTTCAGATATATACAAATAGCACTGACCTGTTTACACTTCCCCTTAAAACAACCAAGTCTTTAAATACTGGCCCTCGCATTGACAACCCATTATATTTTATCATAATGTAATACGCGCTAAAAGCAATATGCTAGGCGCTGGCTAGAAGCCGCAGATTCAAAGTAATTTTTCAAATGGAAATTAATTCAGCAGTCTAGGGAAATACTATCACAAAACAATGCCCTGCTGAATCTCATTAAATCAATTTGGAAAGGCATATGGGTGGAAAGGTAAAAATAAATCAATAAGATTAAAAAGGAAGTATATTGCTTCACAACAAAAAGAGAGGAGTTATAGTATCTGGTTGCTAAGTAACAGGATTTTAAGTAAGAATTATTTGTCTTCCTTATAGGATAAGGCAATTTTGAGGATTAGAGCAAAATACTGTTTGCATATGGTCCAATTTATACAAATTGCATTTCCCTCAACAAGACCTCACTCCACCTTTGAAGAGGGAGATGAGCTTTCACCGGCAGAGCCATTGCCTAGCAACGAGATGCTAAGAAGGCAAGCTGAGTCCTCTCCAGAAAGAGCTCTCTCTTTCTCTCCCCATCGCATTGCAGTGACCTCTAGCACAAACTGATGCCCTTGAGAGAACCACCTTAACAACCAGAAAGCTACAGGGGAAGAGTTTTGCTAAGATCGCTACAAGGTCTAAGCTTCTTTTGTTTTTAAACAGATGACACGGTGCTCACTCCTCGGTGCTTAGCACTGCACAAAGCATTTTCACAAACACGCTTTTATTTCTTTTTAGCCCCTGACTCTCATCAGTATTGAGTCGTATGACTAGTTATGGGCCTTGGGTCTATCTGATCTTACCTGACTTCCAAATGTTTGCTGAAAAGAACTGCTCTCCATCAGCTTTGCTTTGGCTTCAAATGTTACGTTCCCCACCCCCGCCCTACAACATGCAGGGTAGCAAATCCTCTTTTAATCTCTCCTTCACAGTGTGAAGAGTCCTCTGCTCCTCTTACCCTTTATTTCCACCTCCTTGATAAAGATTCTAAGTATTCTTTTCTTAAATTGGGTCCCTACTAAGTACTCAGTGCTAGGTGCTGGAGATAAAATTAGGAAAAAGACATAGTTCCCATTGGAGCTTACAGGGCTCCATGGGAGGAAATAGGAGAGGCATGCAATCGCCAAGAACAGTGAGAAGCAGTGGGGCAGGCTGCCTGGAGAGAGTACCTCTACTGTGACCTGACGAGTCTGGAGGATTTAGTCAGGCAAAAGAATGGAATGGCTGGAAAGTGAGGTGGGATGGAGGTGGGGAAAAGGCATCTGGCTGAGAGAACAAAGACATTCTCAAGAGATAGGGATCCTGTGGCAGGGAGACTACGTTAACCTCTATCTTTATAGTTCAATATTCACTAGTTTTCAGTTATGAGTCAAACTGATCCAATAACTTTCTGTTACAACCTAGGATACAGCCAGAGACAGTTCACAAATCTAATACAAAAGCTGTTGCTCTTCACCAATCTTTTATACAAACTGTGTTTCATCGAAATGTGCTTCCATGTGTCTCCAAACAGGAGACAGGGCTTGAACTGTGCTCAAAATAATTATTCTTAAGGATATAGGATGGTATCATTGAGTATTTATTAAGTAAATCTTTTGTCAAATTGTAACTACCCAAGAAAAATTAGGAAATGTATTCTGAACAAACACTGCTTGCAAATGCCTGTGTTCACAGGTACTTAGCTATTCCTGGACACAGGTCCAATTTTTCTTTTAAAGGAGAAAAGCAGGCAAATCGACCGACTACGATTGTTTAAAAAGATAAAACATGCAATTTAATTTTTGAAGGGGTGTTTCTGAAAACGCTACGCCCAAAATTAGAGCTTCAGGTTTCTCTGATTTGCTCTTCAGGGTGAGCATCTACTCTGCCCCTCTGCTGCCCTCATGCGAGTTGATGGAGCATAGCAGCACAGAAAATCTGGCCTCCGAGAAACCTGCCAGGTCCTCGGGCAGGGATGACATGACAAGCAAAAGCCTTTCTCACAGATTCCAGGAATCTGGATTTGTTGTGACTCAATCACTGTGCAGATGGGTTTCTGTCGAATAATATTTTCAGGGCTTGTTTCAAAGAGAGGAGAGTTTTTCCAACATCTCAAAATATATATTTAGATAATAGTAAGGATGAGGAAAGCAAGATTTAATTGGCTAATTAAGGTTTCAACTTGTACAATTACAGAACAATTATTGCTCAGCCAAGAACTAAACCTTACTGGGGTTTTTTTCCACCTTAGAAGTGTTACACCATTCTTTGTTAGTGGAATGGTATATATACATCAGGGACTTTAACCTCATTTTACTTGAGCTATTTCCTTTAAAAAAAAAAAAAAAGAAGAAAGAAAGCTATCTTTGTTAACTTGTATTGCATAGAAAATGTGAAAAAAATTCTTCCTGAGCTAACTTTCCTGGAATTTCCTTCAAATATGCCAGTTCTTTCTTCTTTATTTCTATTCTGCGCCTTACAGATTGTAAGTATTGTCATAGCTCCATAGATCACACTTCTGCAGATGATTCTCAAATGGTCCTCCAACTTCTCTGTATACTAGACACTAATCTTCGAATGTCTCAACACAATCTTGATATAGAAGGATGATTCTTCTTGTCTTAAAACCTGCTTCCATCCTGATTGTCCTATATTCTTGGGGAGTATTCTTGTCATTTTTCCAGGCTTAACACTCAAAAGCTTTTTTTGAATCCCCTTTCCTCTTTCCTCTGTATTCATTTTCCAACCAGTCAATGCTACGAACCCTGCCATGGGCTTGCTTACAATAGATTGAAGATTCCTGGTGAAAATAGATGCTTAGGAAAGATTTATTGAATGGATGATTCAGCAGATGGATGGGTGGATGGATGGGGAGGAAAAGATAGATATTAGATAATCATAATTTTGAAAACATTCTAAGAGGATAAGTACGCTGTAACAGGGAGATGGAATCGAATTCGAGTCAGGAGTACAAAAGGAATAGGCTTCCATGATGAAGTGATTTTTAAGCTAATGTTTATAAGACAAGAGATTGTTGATCTGGTAAAAAGAAGGAGGAAAGCATTCCAGGCAGAGAGAATGGTCAGTTCTTAAACTCTGAGGTAGGAAGGAGCTTGACATATTCATGAAACTGCAGCATGGGCAGAGGAGAGAGGAGGGCAGGTTTTTCCTCTCCTTTGGCATATTTACCGTTTACTCTGTTTTATTTTTAATCAACTCTGAATACCTTTAGATAGGAAATACAGCTTCAGAAGCCCCAGGCCCCCACCATTCCCTATAGTCTTTATAGGCAGGTGGATCACACACTCACGCCTACTGCCTGTTCCCCATAAGTATTATAGTTGAGATGAAAATCGAGCCTTAGAACCCATGTGATTAGAGATTTATCCTCAGAGGGGGGGAAAAATCTGTGGAAAATGTTTAACAAGGGAAGTGACACATTCTGATTTGAGTTTATAAAATACACTAACGCCTTTCCATAACAGAGTAAGTGTGGTCCAGAATTTTCCACTGCTATTATATATGTAGAGTTTTGTTATGGTTAGGTTAATGAAGTGACCTGGATCGGCCACAAGGACAGTAGGCTGTCAGTCACTGGAGTGCAGAAGAGCTGCCCAAATTCCTCCAAATTGGGTGGGGTCTGCATCCTAGCCTCTGTTTGGCACCATCTAGTGGCAGCTGCCCATTCTAGGTTAAATACTGGTAGGGATGATTCTGAGTGCTTTGGAAGGGATTTCTAAGACAGTAGCAGCAATGTCAGAAATCTTTTGTTTTGCTGATACCATCTAGGGAAATAGGACTGGAGAAAACTGGGGGAGTGGAAGTCCCTTATCCACTTCCCAAAATAGGAGTTCCTGAAATTCAGTGGGCCTTGAAGTTCAGTGGGCCTTGCCGTCTTGTTTGGGCCTCTCCAATGAAAGATAAAAACTTTACCCCACCTCTGTTTGAGAATGGCGGAAGGATGGGAAATAGTAACCAATCACATCCTCTCCAAATTCGCTTAATTACTGGTGGGTGTCAGGGGCTTTTACAGTAATACTGCAGCTGTTATGTGGAGAGTGGATTGTAGGTGGAAGAGAGCTTGTTTAGTGAGCAGATCATTAGGAGGCAATTGCAATGGCTCAAATGAGAGGTGAAGGTTTACGAAACTAAAGTGGCAGCATGAGAAATGGAGTAAGGGGGCAGAGTTAAGAGATTTAGAAATCAGAATCAGCTTGACTCAGTGACTGGATGCCAGCAAGTAGAGGAGGAAAAGTGTCAAGAACTCTCTGTGATTACCCAGGTTTCTAACATGAAAAAGTTGGTTATGGTGGCCAGTTTACTGAAATACTTGGGAAAAGAGATATGCAGGTAAATATCATGAGTTCAGTTTTGAACAGGTGTTTGAGATCCTCTGAGACATTGAAGTGGATTTGTTGCTTAAGCAAATGGATATGCATGTCTTAGAGCTCAAACAAAGGATCGTGGCCGGAGGTGTAAATTAGGGACCTGTCACTGAACAGACGGTAATAGAAGTGGTTAGCAAGAATGTGATTGCTTGAGGAAACGGGGTTGATTAACAAGAAAAGAAGGACTGAGACTCAAGAATGAGGAAAATGAGGAGAATGAGGTATTACAGAAACCAAAAGAAGAAAATGCTTCCAGATAGGATGAGCCATAAACCATGCTGAAGCCTGTTCAGAGGTGAGGCAAGTCAGGACAGAAAACTGTGGCTGCGACTTCTGGAGGGCACTGGTGACCTTAGCAAGGAGAGTTGTATGCAAGAAGTGGGAGTAAAACCCAGACTGGAGTTATTTGTTAATTTATTAAAAAGTTAGGAAATGCAAAGTAACCTGTTTGATTTTTGTTCTTGTTATTAATTGAAGTATAGTTCATTTACAATGTTGTGTCAGTTTCAAGTGTACAGCAAAGTGTAACCTGTTTGATTTTATATAACTGAGCAGACTTAAGCAGTGATCCTCAATACTTCTTCGAAACTTTGAAAAACCTGAGCGGTAAAGAAAAAAAGGCAGAGCTATAGATGAGAGGAATTTTTGCTTTTCAGATAAGAGAGATTTGAGAATGTTGAAAGAAAGGGACCAATAATGAGGGGGAAAGGAAGGATAGAGGATAGAGAAGAGAGATGACAAGAAAGGTTCTTGAGGAACTGGGAAAGAATGGCGTCGAGAACACAGGAGATCGGCCTTTGATTAGAGGAGGAAGAGTCCCGCTATTGCTTTAGGAGAGGAGGGGTGCAGACCACAGGAGTCTCATAGATTCTGTGGATGAAGTTCCCACTGTCTTCAATAATTTGGGGCTAGACACTTTCGTTAACCTCCGAACTGGTCACCCTGCATCTGGACACTCTCTACTCCACAACACTCAGCACAGTTTGGCAAATTACGTATCATAAAGAACTGCTTCAATAATGTCACTTCTCCACTTAAACATCTTCAGTGACTACAGAGAAGGCTACTGAAGAAGAGATGCTGGATACTCTATTATATAGAGAATGGATAAACTACAAGGTCCTACTGCATAGCACAGGGAGCTCTATTTAGTATCCTGTGATAAACCATAATGGAAAAGAATATGAAAAAAGAATATGTGTGTATATAGATATAGTTATAGATATATGTATATGAACTGAATCACTTTGCTATACAGCAGAAATTAACACAACATTGTAAATCAACTATAATTCAATAAAATCAATTTAAAATAAAAGAGAGATACTGGATACTCAAAGTTAGAATCAGGTCAAAATGGGGGACTTGGCCTTAACTCAGCTGTATACTCACCTAAATCTCTTCACTCCTCTGTCCCTGTCTAGCCAAACTCTTTTCTTTATGCATTCCAGCCTCCCCGAGCTGTTGCCACTTATGTCATGACATATCATTGATCGTCAAGGTTTACTTCTTATTTTCTCCATAACTTTCACTGGTGACTCTCTTAGGGAAGCCCAGCAACTCTCATTTGGTTCTTCTGTGTACTAACCTACCTTTCAGTTGAACTTCTCAGGACTTTACCCAAAGCCTCCAAAGGCAGGTACCATATTTCTATTGGTCATTATAACTAAGAGACTAGCAGAGTACAATCTTTTGCAATGGTCACAGAGAAAGAAAAACAAGAACAAGACAAGGGGTCTTCAAAAAGTCACTTCTTTTGCAGCATTGTGCTAACACTCACAGCCATATTTTTATAGGAATGTTCAACACATATTTCTTAATGGAAATATGCTCAAAAGAATTCTCTTCAGAAAGTCAGAAGAATTAAATTGAGTCTAGTCCTAGTGTAGCTCTAATTAATTGTTTAACCTTGGGCAAGTCAGTTCCTCTCTGGGTCTCAGAGTCCTCATTTGTACCAAAAAAAAAAAACAGAACAAGTAATCTCTTATTTTTCTTCTAGTCATAAAATTCTATGAACCTCTTTTTGAGAACGAGGCTGATTGTGGGTGAATAGGCATTTTATGATTTAAAGACGGCTACTACAGTGTGATAATTCTTAAAAGGCATAGTCCTTTCTCTGCATTTGGAAGGAAAAAAGTGCTGAATGATGCTTTCATTTTATTCCCTAAGCCATGTCATCCTTCCTGGGGAAAGCCTACTGCCACCTTTAGAATATTGGACATGGAGCAGTGAAATGATAATAGTCCTGAATTGCTTGCTGAGAAGCGATGTTTGACGATGGTTTCATGGACAGTCTCATGGTACTACCTAATAGGGAAATCTGCTTTTAGATGAGACTCTAAGCATTAAACTCTTCCCATGAAAAAAGAAAAAATCAATACCCCATCATTAAACAGCAAATAACTCTAGTAACAATAACAATTATTTCGCCTCTGCAACTTGTAGCAATTTGTATCTGTGTAAAATAATCAGCTAACATTTTACAGAATTTCTTGGAAAGAAGCACACTTTCAACAAAATAAATAGACTCAGTTTATTGATTAAATGAAGGCATGAACTCATGAATAAATAAAAAGAGCTAAACCCTATTCATTAATAAATATTTAAGCAAAGACTAGGATTTGTAATTCTGTGGTTAGAAATTAAATCTCTGGACCAAGATAGCTACATCCCAGCTCAAAGATCAGTAGCACCTAACAGAAGAAGGGCATTAGTGTGTAGGTATAGCAACAGCCTCCCAAAGATGCCTACACCCTAATTCCTAGAATTTGTGACTATGTTACCTTACATGATAAAAGAGACTTTGCAGATGTGATTAAACTAAATATTTTGAGGTGGAGAGATTATCCTGGATTATCCTGGTGGATCCAATATAACTACAGGGGCCCTTATAAAAGTGAGGCAAGAGGATCAGACTCAAAGAAAGCGATGCAATGAAGGAACCAGAGGTCAGAGTGTTGTGGGCTCATGAGACAAGTACATTATTCACCACAAGCTGTTTTATTCTCCTTCTTCTGTGTGAGTTCTATACACAGCTTTAAAAAAGTGAGAAAGCAAATGCAGAATTATGTGAATATATTTGTCTTACTCTTTAAATGGCTCTGCTAAGTCTTTTCATGGTTTATTTTTAGGTAAATGTACTTGTTTCCTATTGCTGCTATAACAAATTACCACCACCTTAGTGAACTACAAACACTGTTAAAGATTTTCATGCAAGGAGTCATAGTTTTTTTCAGTGTGTATGTGCGTGAGTGGGTGTGTATGTACCTAAGTTAACTTGTATAGAAAACACCCAAAGTTCCTATAAGTGTGTGTTCAATCCACATCAACAAATTCTTTCACTATCCTTATTCTAATTAAAGACCTCCTCTAGATGTTATTAAATATAGGAACATGAGCTGTTCATATCAATTTATCACCAATAGATATAAATGTGATTTTTTTCTGAATAGCAATAGCTTACAGCTATCAACATTTGATGGGAATCCTATGTTGTAGGAATTCAGAGGCAAAGAAGATGGGACCCATACTCTCAAAGAACTCAGGTCATCCTAGAGGAGAGGATGATTTCAATTGTTTCATAATCTTTTATGAGGATAGTATATCAGAGTAATATCTTAAGTTATTTTAAATCTTATTTCTAGACACATTGTGCCTTTGAAAACAATATAGCCCCTAATAAAGATATACAATCTGTAGAAAGCATTAATTTTGAAAATGCTTCCTGACGGTGCATGGCTTACTTGTATGACTAGACATGGAATGCATATTAAAGCTTCGTTTAGTCTCCAAATACAGTGGAGAATATTTATTTTACCTTTTTCACTGAAACCACAAAACTAAGCACTGTTAAATGTTAACTGCTGAGAGATTCCATGTAACAAATCACCTGAAGATAGGACGGCTCTCTCATTTACACGGAGCCAACAGTCCTATTCCGGAATCCACAACTCAGTAGCAGAAGGGCTTCAATGAATTTGATAACCCCTTGAAACTACAAGCAACTCTGTGTGTGTGTGTGTGTGTGTGTGTGTGTGCGCACGCACGCGCGCATGCTTTTGGCTATAGGGTCAATGAACACAATCAGTGCTTAAAGGGGTCTGTGAAGAGAACTATACCCTTCCATAGGCTAATTTCAGTAAGCAAAAGGTTATGTACTTGAAGCGAGTTTCATTCTTAACCTAATTACACCTTTCCGGTTATACCTAGATCAAATAATTTTATCTTTTAATGTATCAATATCACATTTTTACTTCCTAAAATAGGGCTAATGATGATTCCCTGATGCCCCATATTATCCAAGGCTCCATTTGGAGACAGATAGAGGGAATAAATACCCTGACCTCACTCTCTTTTTTGCCTGATCTCATGCTAGAACTCGCCGTCAGCTGAACCTAACTGTAAGCCAAAGTGCAAAATTGCCTCTTGATGTGGTCCATACAGCCTGTCCTCCCCATGACAAAAAGAACGGTATAGAAGGGTGGAGAGTGGATCCTGGGGTGGTGAGTAAAAGAAAGCTATCTGGCACATGCCCTCAGGTATGAAGTTCTTAAAGTTAAATGTACTAAGACATGGTCTTTATATTTGCTCTTCCAGCTCCTTCAAGTCCTTGCTGAAATGTTATCTCTTTGGTGAGACTTTCTCTCATCACCCTATTGAAGTAACAACACATGCCCCTGACTCTCCATCTCCCTTTCCTGCTTGGAGTTTGATGGTAGAACGATCACTTTAGATGAGCTTCACACTTCACTTGCTTATTTTTTTATTGTCAGTCTCTCCCCACGAGACCATAAGCTCCAAGAAAACAGAGAATATTTTGTCTCCTGGAACATCGCTTATCTTCAATGCCTATATCAGCAACATCTGGTACCCAGTAGGTCTCTAAGCTATGGCCTGGGGTTGCTGCAAGAACTAAATAAGATGATACATTTAAACCATTAGGAATAAATGCTCCAGTGTACCTATTATTAGCCTAGTGTGTGCTCAGTATTTGTTAAACAAATGAATGGCTATAGTAAGACATGGAAAAATGAAATCCACACAAGATGTAATTTGTCCATGTCGTTGCTTAGTGATATATGAGGGGTCTTTAATGTGAACCAGAAAATAAATCTATGTTAGAGTGAGGGCTTTCGAGTCAAACTGCTCACAGTCAAATCCATCCCTTACTACCTGTATGACTCTGACCAAGTATTTAACTTTTCTACCCGTGAGTTTTCTCACCAATCTAACCCAGAGAGAACAGAGCCTTGGCATACTAAATGATCAATATCACTTGTTACTATAGACACTGAAAGCCAAACTGAAAATAAAAAAACTTTTCTTTTAATCTGACAGGCTGTCAGACATTCACAAATTTTAAGAATTTCGTTTGCATGCTGATAAATAAAAAGCTATAATTAATCTATTCAGAATTTCTCATTGCCAAGGTCCTTTCCTTTCAAGATAGGACTAAACCATAGACATTTAGGGAAAAATACTTCAAAACAAGCAATGTTCCAAGAGGTAAAATATAACTTCAAAAATTCTTTTATGTGTTTGTTAAAAGTAATCCTCAAAGCAGCTGTTATTAAAACTTTCTATTTTCTGTCATCCAACAGTGTTATTTCACAATCATTAATAATTAATCATAGGTCTCTGATTCATTCTTGCACACTCTAAAAATAGGAACCCATGAATAGGCTTAGATCCTCAGTAACAGAATATTGAGTACTCTATCAGCCTAACCTGGGTACCTATTCGCATTTTGCAAACAGATTTGTCTTGGGATTGCTAAATTGGAAGGTATCTCATGGCAAAGTCAGACAACATATTCTTCTCATGTGCAGTTATTTCAAATTCATCTCACTAAAAGCCTCTACATTTCTTCCGTTCTCTCTGCCTGGGGGTTGAGAGCAACAGAGTTTGTGCTACCATCTTGAGACCTTGAACATGGAGGCCAAGCATCAGATTTGAAGCCTGCAAAACCAGCACCAACCTGGCCAGCTACCTGATGGGATTTTCCGATGTCCACCATGTGGCAGATAGTTGAACGAGCTCTGATGAGTGAGAAAATGTCATTAATACTGGTAGCATCTAACTTTTTATTTAAATTTTAATTTAATTTGTTAAAATAAACAGTGCAAGGCACTACTCTATACACTTTACAAATATGAGTTTATTTAGTCTTCATAACAACCCCCTGGTGAAACCTATGGAAAAGTTTAAGTATGCCTCCAAGAGTCACACCATAATAGAGTCCAGGATTGACACCCAGGCAGCCTGGGTCCTGAATCCAAGAGCCTAAGCCTCAAGCAATCCAACAAACCAGTAAATCATGGATTTGGTTGACAAATTTCCATATAGCTCTTGGCTTAACAGCAGGACAAATGTGGGGATGGGTTGGATGTGTATAAGTGTTTCTTAGCTTAGTATTCAAAATATTCAACTTACCAAGTGATAGCCTATGTATGGACTTCACTAACATGAAATAATAATCAGGGAACAATAGAGTTGAGCATAAAGACTTATAACATAGCCTGATATAAAATAGTGGTACAATAGCTTAAGATACTTGACACTTTGCAATAGGTAGTTCTGGGCTCACCTGAGAGCGGAAAACAGCATGTGCTTTTTTTCCCCATGAAAAGTAGTCATTCTCTTTCTATCTCAGATAGATGACAGACAGAGAGGTGGATAGATAGTATCAATGAAAAAAATATTGCCTGCCAAATCAGTAAACAAAGGATGTTGCAGAGATTACACCCCTCAACCACGCACCCCTGACGGTGCACCCTGAGGACATTCAGCATACTTGCCCCAGATAACTGAGGTGCGCATCAAAGGAATGATTTCAGGGAGCCCAGACTCTTGCATCTTCTCATACATAGAAAAGCGATAAATTCCTTAACTTGAGATATCAGTTTTTCTTTAACTAACAGTAATCCTGGACTTCCCTGGTGGCACGGTGGTTAAGAATCCGCCTACCAATGCAGGGTACACGGGTTCGAGCCCTGGTCCGGGAAGATCCCACGTGCCGTGGGATCAGCTAAGCCCATGCACCACAACTACCGAGCCTGCGCTCTAGAGCCCGTGAGCCACAACTACTGAAGCCCACACGCCTAGAGCCCGTGATCCGCAATGAGAAGCCTGCGCATCACAACGACGAGTAGCCCCTGCTCGCCACAACTAGAGAAAACCCACAAGCAGCAACGAAGACCAAACACAGCCAAAAATAAGCAAATTAAATAAATAAATAAATAAATAAAAACAACAGTAATCCTTTGGTGTTCTGACTACCTGGTCTTTATTGCAAAAACCCCTATATAGCCTGGCTCTCCCCTGCCTTTTCAGAGAAGTCCCTCAGAACGATCTGAAAGGCAGCAGTATCCCAGGCTTAAGTCCTCAGTTCTGTCCGCCGAATAAAACACAATTCTCAACTTGCAAGTTGTGCATTTTTTTCTGTTGACACTATATAGATAGAGATAACCCCCACTTCCTCATGTGACCCAAATTCCTCTTTTTTCTTTTTCTCTCCCCCAAATTAGATATACTTTCAAGTCTGAGCTCACAAATGTCTCTCTGGATACCTGCAGTGTCCAGTACAGTGGCCATGAACACAAGTGGCTACATAAATTCATTAAAATAGGCAAGTTAAAATTTTAGTTCCTTGGTCCATTTGACACATGTGGCTAGTAGCTATCACTGGATAGCACAGATATGGAGCAGGTTCATCACCACAGAAAGTTCTGCTCTAGAGAAAGATGGGAGCCACTGCCCTTTCTGTCCCCTGAAAGTGGTACTAATTCATTCATCTTGTCTGGGTTACCCTATTTTTGTCATCACAGAGCTACACAATTAAGTTTAAGAAAACCATCTACTATAAATATTGAAATTATTTGGCAACATTTACTTTATCAGACACTTCCTTCAGTCTGCCAACATTTCTTGATCAAGATCATTGGCAAGATTCCATAGATTTTTCAAGTATTTTTTTTTCTTACATGACATCCTTCCAAGTAGCTAGAATAGAGAACTTAGTATATGTGAATTTTTAAAATCAAAGCAAATACAATTACAGAGCTTATTCTTTTCTTAACCTAAAAGTTTCATTTAAATGTATGCATTATTAGGGAAAAATCATCTTTACCACATTGCTTTCTATCCTGACGTGGCCTCAACTCACTTTGTCTCTCAGAATTGTGTCCAAATAAATGAAACAATTGCTGTGGGCTTTCCACATTTTATCACTGGTAAACTGGCAACAATTAAGCCACTGAGTCAGCAACTAATAAAATTTAGACAAGAAAAACATGATTATTTTATTCTAAAGATTAGACTAGTTCCTCCATAATCTCTTTTGCTAAAGTGAATTATAAAATCTACTAATGCATTTATCCATCAGATGCTTAATTATCACTTACCATATGCCTGAAACTGTATTAGATGTGCCCTAAAATTTCTTACCATACTGTTGGGCTAAAATTACTGAAATAAAAAAGTGTTAGCCATTGCCCTTTGAGTTCCCATAGGGTGATGGTGACCACCTAAATTCAAATCTCTACTCACATTCTCCAAAGACCACACAGATTCAAAAAGGGAGCAAATAAAACCACTGGACCGTTGGTAACCCATGCCTACAGCACAATCAGGAGACAGAGAATGTGACAAACTTCCATTTACAATGTAAACAAGGAATAAACCTCCAAAGCTGTAGAACCACGCCGGGGCTCAGGCCAGGGCAAAAGCGAGGAGAGGGCAGTGGGGCCCACTAGCAACAGAACCCTAAAAGATATAAATCACTCCCAGAAGGAGAAAGTTCCGCCTGGACTGGAGAAATAGTTAGAACAGGGATGAGACCTGGGGGACCAGAGCATTGGCTCCTGAAGAATTGACAGGAAGGGACAGAAAAGTACACAGGAGCAGAGACAGCAGTTTGGGAAAGTATGGGCTCTGGGGTGGAGGCAGGGAACCTGGTGGTGGGGTGGCGGAGGCATCCCTTGGAGGCTTGGTGGTAAAGGAGGAGCAAGGGTTAGAAATTAAGGAAAACTAAGAAACCAAAGAGGATCAGAACCAGAATGTATACCAACTGACCTTGCCAAAAAGTGCTACAACAGGATAAGGCATTCTCGAACTAAGAAAGCCAGCAAACCACTCAAATCTCTCACCTCTGCACACAGAGAATCAAGGTGATAGAAAATAATTTTAAACATGGAACAACCCAGAGAACACAGTACTCGTGAGTCCATCCTTAGGATCTACTAGCGGGGAAGTTTCAGCCCACCAGATATGAATTGGGAAACTAGAAAAAGGACTTGTGGTGAGCACTGAATATATATAATGTATATATTTAATGGTAGATCAAAGACTACAATAAAGGTGGAAAAAAGGTGAAAGAATAGTATGTAACTGTTACATATTTTGGTAAAATTTTAAAATATAACTAAAGAAATGGGAGGAAAAAGGAGAAAAAAAAAAGAAACACATTCACTAAATATCATATAGTAATAAAAGGGTATCATTTTCAGGTGACAAACAAAATAGTAGAAGTGTAACCACTAGAAAAAATACAAACTTTCCTAAACACCAAATTGAATACTCTGCCCACTCCAGCTCCCTCAAAAAAGCAAAGAAACAGACCACATGGAGAAACATGGAAATTATAACAATAAGTATATACAGTAAATATAAAAAGCAATGGGTTGAAACCAAACGTCTTAGTCATACCAATATATGAAAATGAGATTAATTTAACTATTAAAGAGATTTTCAAACTGACTCACAAAGTAGAACCCAATTCTGTGCTACATGCGGTAGATACACGTGAAACAGAGATTCAGGAATGCTAAAAATAAAGGGATGGACAAAAATTTTTTCAGGCTAAAAGAAAAGCAAGGTTGACAATCAAGGAAGGGCATGCTAAAATGATAAAGGTCAAATTTATATGATGATAATATATATGGTTTTTTTTTTAGCTGTACGCGGGCCTCTCACCGCTGTGGCCTCTTCCGTTGTGGAGCACAGGCTCCGGACGCACAGACCCAGCGGCCATGACTCACGCACAGGCCCAGCTGCTTCGCACCATGTGGGATCCTCCCAGACTGGGGCACGAACCCACGTCCCCTGCATCGGCAGGCGGACTCTCAACCACTGCGCCACCAGGGAAACCCATGATGATAATATTTTTAAATACTCATGAACACCACGACAACCTTCATAAAACAGAAATTCCAGGAAATGTCAAAAGAAATGGTCAAAATCTCAGTAATAATAATGAGAGTTTACTGTATCATTCCCAGGCCAAGAAAACCAAGTGGACAAAGAACAAGGAATGATACCATTATTCATATTATGTATGAATAAGGTAGATCCTGTGAATCTAGATTTAATTTTACTACCAATAATAATTTACATATTTTCTTCTCAAGTGCATATAGAACATTCACAGAAATTGACCATATTTCACATAGAAACCCTCAGTAATTTCCATAAAAGTATAAATAATTCAAACAATATTCTTTAATCAGAGTACAATATAAATAGAAATTAATGACAAAAATTTTTAATGTCTTTTCCAGCTGAAAATGTAAAAACTCTCTACTAAACATCTCTTTGGTAAAAAGGGAAATACTAGGTTAAACTGAAGAATTTCTTTTTTAAAAGGTGATAATAAAAATATAATAAATGAGGGCTTCCCTGGTGGCGCAGTGGTTGAGAGTCCGCCTGCCAATGCAGGGGACACAGGGTCGTGCCCCGGTCCGGGAAGATCCCACATGCCGCGGAGCGGCTGGGCCCATGAGCCATGGCTACTGAGCCTGCTCGTCCGGAGCCTGTGCTCCGTAACAGGAGAGGCCACAACACTCAGAGGCCCGTTTACCGCAAAAAAAAAAAAAAATATATATATATATATATATATATATAAAATAAATGAAATATAATTTAAGCTATGATCAGAGGGAAATTCATAGCCTTTAACAGTTATATCAATAAAAATAAAATAATAAAAATTAATGAATTTAAATCCCAACCTGAAATTCTAGGAAAAACATGCAAACAAACATTGTAAACCATAAGAAATCACAAGAAAGTAATAAAAGCAGAAATTATTAGAATTAATAAAGGATAATGCTGGGCTTTGTGGGGGAAACCACTTGCTAACTTATTTAGGAATAGGATAGGAGGCATAAATGTATAAAATAAGATATAACCACTGATAGGGAATTAAAATATTTAAGAGCCTATTTTGTACAACTCAGTGCCAATAATACAGAGATGAAATACAAATTTCCTAGTAAGTTTAATTGATCAAAATTGATCCCATCAAATATAGGTACTCAAGTAGACTAATTTCCATTGAAAAAAATAGAAAAATTATCAAAAAACTACCCTATTGAACAGGCAATAGACCCAGATGGCTTCACAAGAGAATTCTACCAAACGTTCAAAAACTAGATAATTCTAATTATGCTTAAATTATTCCAGAATATAGAAAAAGAAAGAATACCTCCAAACTTTTTTTAATAAAGCAGGTAGAACATTGCTAATTAAATCTAATGAAGATGATACCAGAAAACCAGTTAGTTACTCCTCACCTCACAAATGTAAGAAATTGTACTCCCCCAACCACAAGGCTTAGGGAGGAATAAGTATGGAAAGTCCTGAGATCAGCTTTGCACAAGCACTAGGCATCTACACTGCCCTACTTGCCCTGCTGGGGATACCTAAGCCCAGGATTGAGTCTGCAGGTACAGAGCCAGGGTATTGCATCATCCCAAAGAAATGGAAGGAGAAGCTTTTAATTGAGCCTCTTGCAGACAGGCTAGGCTGCCTCCTTCCCCTGGGCAAAGCTATCATCCTACATGAGTTCAAAACATCTCCCTTTTCCCCATCCCTCAAGTCAGGGGTCTCCCACAGTTCCCTCTGTTTTTCTCTCCCTGTTCTTCTGGGGTGGATTTGGGAGGTGGGGGTCAAAGAGTCAGTATTCCTGCTAGATCCACCCCTTAGGTGAAACTGGAACCTCAGCAGAGAAAGAAAATTTGACTGGTTTGACTAAAACTCAACATTCTTGAAAGGGAGTGGTGGAGGATAAAGTTAAAAAGTTGTGTCAGAATTATGAAGGTTGGCAAATGACTTAATTTTGGCTTTAAACTAGATTTGGTAGACCTATGAATGCTTTCCAGTGAAGGAAGATTTCAAAAGTGCTATAGAAAGATCAATCTAGTGATCATCACATAGGAGGCTATTGTAGTATCCTGGAGAGCCCTGCTACTCAAAGTATGACCCACAGGCCAACAGCATAGGCATCACCTGGGAACTTGTTAAAATGCAAACTCCCAGGCCCCACCCCAGACCTATGGAGTCAGATCTGGATTTTAATAAAATCCTCAGAGAATGTATCTGTACATTAAAATGTGAGAAGCAATGCCCTAGACATCATAAAATAGCCCCTGAATAAAAGAAGGGATAGATGCAAAAGAAACTGCTTCAAAGAAATAATAAAGATCAGAGAAGTCAATAAGGTTTCAAGATTAGGTTGCAGGAGTATGTGAAAACTGGTCCAAGAAGAAAATTCATAATGGGTTTGACTGTAGTTAATGGCTTACAGCTGCATTGCTGCTAACTTTCAAAATAATTTAAATTGTTAACTCATAGTAATATTTCAATTTGGAAAAAAAATCAATGGAAACCCTGCTATTACTACCTTAACTCTCAAAGATTTTACATGGCTTATGTTTTAAATGAAGCTATCCATCAGATTTTCCATCTTACAATGTGGTAGATTTAGTCTTCCTCCAAATTCCCTTTGTCACTAACCTGGGCATTTCTCCAAGCCCAAAGATAGTAATGAAAATTATAGGCTCTTCCTACATACTTTTCTTTTTTAAGCAACTAGATCTGGGTTCCATATTAGCAAGCCTCAATCTTTCCCGATTTGCAGAGGCTTTTTTTTTTTTTTTTTTTAAACACAAGCAACTCCACAGTCCTGTCCAGAATAAAAAGCCTTCAAAAGAAGCTAAGCTCATTAGTGTGCAATTAAGGATGCTGATTTATATGGTTTATATAATTTCTTACCAGACTGACTTGAAGTATTATAAATATCATGATAGAATTATAGAAATGTGGAAGTATCTTAAACAGTCAAGTGTTGAAAAAGCCAATCAATATAGTGTTGTCAATTTGGTTAATATGATATAAACAATATAGAAATAATAATACAGAAATAGAAACGTGAGCCCCTCTGTGTAACACAAATGTATCAACACTACTCTAAAAATGTTTTACCTTCAAGCTAAAGTCAAAATTAAGAAAATTTAGCTGATCTCAGTAACATACTGGTTCCCTCTCAAAAACAACAGAAAACTTATCTACAGACATGTTGAGCAATTAAATCTATGCTTACAGTTAAAACTGAATAGTAATAGAAAAAAAACAATTTTTAGAACTATCTCTGCATTTTTAAAAAATGCCCCTCAGAAGACAGAAAAAGATGTCTTACAACCTAATAATTTTTAAATTAATTTTCCATAATTACATATTCTCTTCCTTTGATCTCTTAATCTTTTAAAATTTCTACTCTTTTTCTCTGAGACTCACCTTTAGCTTCCACACTCATCTTATGCCTCCCTTGTCTGCATCTGTTTTTTCTCATTCTATGGTCATGATCTACAACAAACACACTTTCATATAATCTCTCTAATTAAAACTTTATTACCAGGACTTCCCTAGTGGTGCAGTGGTTAAGAATCTGCCTGCCAATGCAGGGGACACGGGTTTGAACCCTGGTCCGGGAAGATCCCACATGCCGCGGAGCAACTAAGTCCGTGTGCCGCAACTACTGAGCCCACGTGCCGCAACTACTGAGCCCACGTGCCGCAACTACTGAAGCCCACATGCCTAGAGCCCGTGCTCTGCAACAAGAGAAGCCACCACCCTCGCACCATAATGAAAAGTAGCCCTCAGTCACCACAACTAGAGAAAATCCCTCGCACAGCAATGAAGACCCAACGCAGCCAAAAAATAATTAATTAATTAAAATTTAAAAGTTCACACTAAAAAGATAAATTTTATGGCCTATATTTCAGTATCAAAAACTCAAAAATTGGTGCATGGGGAGTGTTCAGGGATTCTGCTGGTCTCTGTAATTCTTCTATGTAATTAGTTTTATTACATATCTAAACAATATAGGATACACGATCTTTTCTCCCTGAGCACTTGACATGCACAGACTCGTTATTCATCCCTTGCTCACAAATTTTTCTCAAAAGTGTTATGTGCACATTCCTTTAGGATATACTGCTTCAGAGAAATTATGAAGACTGTGTATGGAATGTCTTACTTTCCTTTATGCTGATTGTTCAGAAGTTAAATTGCTTGTTGGACTGTGTTAATATCTTTGCTTCACAAAATTTTTGGCTTCCTGATATTAAAGACATGGACACTATCAATTCAAACATTTGTTATTAGAACAGCATTATTCTTACAGAATGGCAGAGACTATTCAGGGAATAGCTTTGAAAAAACAATTGTTACCAGAATACACCTTGACCCTAGATTATGCAAAATAATTATTCATCATATAAAAATCTCAGTGGAATCCAGAAGTTTTAATTGGTCAAGGCAAAGGAAAAAAATAAATGAGGCAACATTTCCTAGATAAGAGTCCTGGGACTTGCTTGCAGGATAATTAACTTTTAATTAAACAAGAGGCAAAAGGAGTGCTATTGAAATCAAACTGAGTGAATAGGGAAAGGGATCTAAAATATACATTTATGCTGACATATATAAGGTCTTGGAAAATGGGCGAATTATGAGTGGGTCATTTTGTATAGTCAGTGATGTAGATATTTCATAAATAAATAACTTTTTATCAGTCTCAGTGGAATGGACCTAGCTAGAAGTCATTTTCACTCTCTCATCGTATCCCAAATGAAGCATTAATGTCTACAACTCTGTGCTTATAATAAAATACGCATGGGTTTAGCCCCATATTTGAGCAATCTAAAACTTTCCCTGTAGGTTTAATTTCCTTAACTCCCCATTTTAAAGACTTTTTTCAGTAAAGAGAATTATGGTGGTATGAATTGTCTTCATTTGGCTTGTTATTATTCATTTTTCCCACAAAATTGCTTTGTGAGAATTCTCTGGTGCTTAGAGCTTTCTTAGAATAAATAAGCATGCTCCTTTTTATTCTGCCCTATATGCTTTTTAAGACAGAAGTAAAATTTGAAAAAATTTTATTCTAGCAAATGTAATATCCCTCCACATTCTTTTTAGCATGCTAAAACAATTTGATTTAAATAAGTCACATATTAAAATCTTAAAGATCAGATAATCTGCCTTCTATTTAAACTATTCCATACAACAGAAAAAATAAATTCCCTCAATTAATTTTATGAAGATATGATGAGCAAAATTTTTAAATCCTGATAACATAGTTTTTATTTTATTTTATTGGAGTAAAATTGCTTTACAATGTTGTGTTAGTTTCTGCTGTACAATGAAGCGAATCAGCTATATGTATACCTATAGCCCCTCCCTCTTGGACCTCCCTCCCACTCCACTATCCCACCCTCTAGGTTGTCACAGAGCACCAAGCTGAGCTCCCTGTACTAATACAGCAGGTTCCCACTAAATATCTATTTTACACATGGTAGTGTATCTATATCAAACCTAACCTCCCAATTCGTCCCACCCTCCCCATCCCTGCCATGTCCACATGTCTGTTCTCTACATCTATGTCTCTATTCCTGCCCTAAAAATAGGTTCATCTGTACCATTTTTCTACATTCCACACATAAGTATTAATATACGATATTTGTTTTTCCCTTTCTGGCTCACTTCACTCTGTATGACAGACTCCAGGTACATCGACATCCCTACAAATGATGCAATTTCGTTCCTTTTTATGGCTGAGTAATATTCCATTGTATTTACGTACCACATCTTCTTTACCCATTCATCTACCATTGGACATTTAGGTAGTTTCCATGTCCTGGCTATTGTAAATAGTGCTGCAATGAACACTGGGGTACATGTGTCTTTTTGAATTATGGTTTTCTCAGGGTATGCCAAGTAGTGGGATTGCTGGGTCATATGGTAGTTCTATTTTTAGTTTTTTAAGAAATTTCCATACTGTTCTCCATAGTGGCTGTATCAATTGACATTCCCACCAACAGTGCAAAAGGGTTCCCTTTTCTCCACACGCTCTCCAGCACTTATTGTTTCTAGATTTTTTGATGATGGTCATTCTGACTGGTGTGAGGTGATGCCTCATTGTAGTTTTGATTTGCATTTCTTTAATAATTAGTGATGTTGAGCATCCTTTCATGTGCCTCTTGGCCATCTGTATGTCTTTGGTGAAATGTCTATTTAGGTCTTCCCCCCGCCTTTTTTTTTTTGCGGTATGCGGGCCTCTCACTGTTGTGGCCTCTCCTGTTGCAGAGCACAGGCTCCAGACGTGCAGGCCCAGCGGCCATGGCTCACAGGCCCAGCTGCTCCACGGCATGTGGGATCTTCCCGAACTGGGGCATGAACCCATGTCCCCTGCATCGGCAGGTGGACTCTCAACCACTGCGCCACCAGGGAAGCCCCCCCCCATTTTTTAATTGGGTTGTTTGCTTTTTGATATTGAGCTTCATGAGCTACTTGTATATTTTGGAGATTGGAGATTGTCAGTTGCTTTTGGAGATTGTCATTTGCAATTATTTTCTCCAATTCTGAGAGTTGTCTTTTCATCTTAAGTTTTTCTTTGCTGTGCAAAAGCTTTTAAGTTTAATGGGTCCCATTTGTTTATTTTTGTTTTTATTTTTATTACTCTAGGAGGTGGGTCAAAAAATATCTTGCTGTGGTTTATGTCAAAGAGTGTTTTTGCTATGTTTTTCTCTGAGAGTTTTATAG
The DNA here is from genome assembly GCF_963924675.1 of Phocoena phocoena. Taxonomy (NCBI): domain Eukaryota; kingdom Metazoa; phylum Chordata; class Mammalia; order Artiodactyla; family Phocoenidae; genus Phocoena; species Phocoena phocoena. The sequence continues at coordinate 48,360,031 of NC_089225.1, read as the reverse complement.
TGTCTGCTCTTACATTTAGGTCTTTAATCCATTTGGAGTTTATTTTTGTATATGGTGTTAGGTAGTGTTCTAATTTCATTCTTTTACATGTACCTGTCCAGTTTTCCCAGCACCACTTATTGAAGAGGCTGTCTTTTCTCCATTGTCTGTTCTTGCCTCGTTTGTCATAAATTAGGTGACCATATGTGCATGGGTTTGTCTCTGGGCTTTCTATCCTGTACCATGGATCTATATTTCTGTTTTTGTGCCAGTACCATACTGTCTTGATTACTGTAGCTTTGTGGTATAGTTTGAAGTCAGGCAGCCTGATTCCTCCAACTCCGTTTTTCTTTCTCAAGATTGCTTTGGTTATTCGGGGTCTTTTGTGTTTCCATACGAATTGTAAGATTTTTTGTTCTAATTCTGTGAAGAATGTCATTGGTAGTTTGATAGGGATTGTATTGAATCTGTAGATTGCTTTGGGTAGTATAGTCATTTTCACAATATTGATTCTTCCAATCCAAGACTGTGGTCTATTTCTCCACCTGTTTATGTCATCTTTGATTTCTTTCATCAGTGTTTCATAGTTTTCTGAGTACAAATATTTTGCCTCCTTAGGTAGGTTTATTTCTAGGTATTTTATTCTTTTTGTTGTGATGGTAAATAGGATTGTTTCCTTAATTTCTCTTTCTGATTTTTCGTTGTTAGTGTATAGGAATGCAAGGGATTTCTGTGCATTAATTTTGTATCCTGCAACCTTACCAAATTCATTGATTAATTCTAATAGTTTTCTAGTGGCATCTTTAGGATTCTCTATGTATAGTATCATCATCTGCAAACAGTGACAGTTTTACTTCTTCTTTTCTAATTTGGATTCCTTTTCTTTCTTTCTTTCTTTCTTTTTTTTTTTAATTTTTGGCTGCACTGGGTCTTCGCTGCTGAGCATGGGCTTTCTCTCGTTGCAGTGACCAGGGCCTACTCTTGCTTGTGGTGTGAGGGCTTCTCATTGCAGTGGCTCATCTTGTTGCAGAGCACAGGCTCTAGGCTTGCGGGCTTCAGTAGTTGTGGCCCATGGGCTCTAAAGCGCAGGCTCAGTAGTTGTGGGGCATGGACTTAGTTACTCTGCAGCATGTGTGATCTTCCCGGACTAGGGCTTGAACCCGTGTCCCCTGCACTTGCAGGAGGATTCTTAACCACTGCACCACCAGGGAAGCCCGGATTCCTTTTATTTCTTTTTCTTCTCTGATTGCCGTGGCTAGGACTTCCAAAACTATGTTGAACAAGAGTGGCAAGAGTGGACATCCTTGTCTCATTCCTGATCTTAGTGGAAATTATTTCAGTTTTTCATCATTGAGAATGATGTTTGCTGTGGGTTTGCTGTTATTATGTTTCCCATTTTCTGGAGAGTTTATAACATAACTGGGTGTTGAATCTTGTCAAAAGCTTTTTCTGCATCTATTGAGATGATCATATGGTTTTTATTCCTTAATTTGTTAATATGGTGTATCACATTGATTGATTTGTGCATATTGAAGAATCCTTGCATTCCTGGGATAAATCCCACTTGATCATGGTGTATGATCTTTTTAATGTGTTGCTGAATTCTACTAGTATTTTGTTCAGGATTTTTGCATCTCTGTTCATCAGTGATATTGGTTTGTAATTTTCTTTTTTTGTGATATCTTTTTCTGGTTTTGATATCAGGGTGATGGTTACCTCATAGAACGAATTTGGGAGTGTTCCTCCCTCTGCAATTTTTTGGAAGAGTTTGAGAAGGATCAGTGTTAGCTCTTTTCTAAATGTTTGATAGAATTCGCCTGTGAAGCCATCTGGTCCTAGACTTTTGTTTGTTGGAAGATTTTTAATTACAGTTTCAATATCATTATGTGTGATAGGTCTGTTTATATTTTCTAATTCTTCCTGGTTCAGTCTTGAAAATCATACCTTTCCAAGAATTTGTCCATTTCTTTTTGGTTGTCCATTTTATTGGCATATAGTTGTTTGTAGTAGTCTCTTATAAACCTTTTCATTTCTGCAGTGTCAGTTGTGATTTCTCCTTTTTCATTTCTGATTTTATTGATTTGTGTCTTCTCCCTTTTTTTTCTTGATGAGTCTGGCTAAAGGTTTATCAATTTTGTTTATCTTCTCAAAGAACCAACTTTTAGTTTTATTGATCTTTACTACTGTTTTCTTCATTTCTATTTCATTTATTTCTGCTCTGACCTTTATGATTTCCTTCCTTCTACTGATTTTGGGTTTTCTTTGTTCTTATTTTTCTAGTTGCTTTAAGTGTAAGGTTAGATTGCTTATTTGAGATTTTTCTTGTTTCTTGAGGTGAGATAGAATTGCTATAAACTTCCCTCTTAGAACTGCTTTTGCTGTGTCCCATAGATTTTGGGTCATTGTGTTTTCATTGTTATTTGTTTCTATGTATTTTTTTTTCTTCTCTGATTTCTTCAGTGATCTCTTGGTTATTTAGTAGCACACTGTTTAGCCTTCATGTATTTGTGGTTTTTACAGTTTTTTTCCTGTAATTGATTTCCAAACTCATAGTGTTGTGGTCAGAAAAGATGCTTAATAAGATTTCAATTTTCTTAAATTTTCTGAGGCTTGATTTGTGACCCAAGATGTGATCTATCCTGGAGCATGGTCCATGTGCACTTGAGAAGATAGTGTATTCTGCCACTGCAGGTGGAATGTCCTATAAATATCAATTAAATCTATCTGGTCTATTGTGTCAGTTAAAGCTTGTGTTTCCTTATTTAATTTCTGTTTGGATGATCTGTCCATTGGTGTAAGTGGGGTGTTAAAGTCCCCTACTATTATTGTGTTACTGTCAGTTTCCCCTTTTATGGTTGTTAGCATTTGCCTTATGTATTGAGGTGCTCCTATGCTGGATGCATAAATATTTATAATTGTTATATCTTCTTCTTGGATTGACCCCTTGATAATTATGTAGTGTTCTTCCTTATCTCTTGTAATAGTTTTTATTTTAAAGTCTATTTTATCTTATATGAGTATTGCTAGTACTCCAGCTTTCTTTTGATTTCCATTTGCATGGAATATCTTTTTCCATCCCTTCACTTTCAGTCTGTATGTGTCCCTAGGTCTGAAGTAGGTTTCTTGTAGACAGCATATATATGGGTCTTGTTTTTGTATCCATTCAGCCAGTCTGTGTCTTTTGTGGGAGCATTTAATCCATTTACATTCAAGGTTATTATCTATATGTATGTTACTATTACTATTTTCTTAATTTTGGGGGGTTTGTTTTTGTGGGTCTTTTTCTTCTCTTGTGTTTCCTGCCTAGAGAAGTTCCTTTAGCATTGGTTGTAAAGCTGGTTTGGTGGTGCTGAATTCTCTTAGCTTTTGCTTGTCTGTAAAGCTTTTGACTTCTTTGTCAAATCTGAATGAGCTCTTTATTGGGTAGAGTAATCTTGGTTGTAGGTTTTTCTCTTTCATCACTTTAAGTATATCCTGCCACTCCCTTCTGGCCTGCAGAGTTTCTGCTGAAAAATCAGCTGATAACCTTATCAGGATTCCTTTGTATGTTATTTTTTGCTTTTCCCTTACTTTTAGTATTTTTTCTTGAATTTTTGTTAGTTTGATTAATATGTATCTTAATCAAAGGTGTGTCTCCTAGGGTTTCTTCTGAATGGGATACTCTGCGCTTCATGGACTTGAGTGACTATTTCCTTTCTCATATTAGGGAAATTTTCCACTATAATCTCTTTGAATATTTTCTCAGATCCTTTCTTTAACTTCTTCTGGGACTCCTATAATTCGAATGTTGGTGCATTTAGTGTTGTCCCAGAGGTCTCTGAGATTGTCTTCATTTCTTTTCATTCTTTTTTCTTTATTCTGCTCCTCAGCAGTTATTTCCACCATTCTGCCTTCCAGCTCACTTATTCATTCTTCTGCCTCAGTTATTCTGTTATTGATTCCTTCTAGTGTATTTTTCATTTCAGTTATAGTGTTGTTCATCTCTGTTTGTTTGTTCTTTAGTTCTTCTAGATCTTTGTTAAACATTTCTTGTATTTTCTCAATCTGTGCCTCCATTCTATTTCTGAGATTCTCGATCATCTTTACTATCATTACTCTGAATTCTTTCTGCCTTTATTTGGTCATGTAGGTTTTTACCTTACTCCTTCATCTGCCTTTATTTGGTCTTGTAGGTTTTTACCTTACTCCTTCATCTGTGACATATTCTTTTTGTCATCTCATTTTTTTTTTTTTGATGGGTGGGATTGTGTTCCTGTCTTACTGGTGGTTTGACCTGAGGTTTCTAGGACTGGAGTTTGTAGGCTGTTGGGTAGAGCTGGTTCTTGCTGCCGAGATGAGGACCTCTGGGAGACCTTATTCCAATGAATATTCCCTGGGGTCTGAGGTTCTCTGTTAGTCCAATGGTTCAGACTCAGAGCTCCTACTGCAGGAGCTCAGGCCTGACCCCTGGCTCAGGAACCAAGATCCCACAAGCTGCATGGGCCAGCAAAAAACAAAAAAAAAGGAGCAGAACAATAACAAAGAGTAAAATATAAAATAAGATTAGAAAACTAACAGATATGTTAGAAAGAATAAAAAAATAAAAATACAGATGAAACAACAACCAGAAGGTAAAACAGAACCACAATAGTAAAAAAAAGGAGGAAAAAGAGAAAAAAGCCAGAAAAGGCCTTGGCTGTGGAGGGCAGGGCTTAGGCAGGGACTGGGTTTAGGTGGTGGTTGGGGCCTATGCTTAGGACCCACAGGGTTGGAAAAGGCCCTGGAGGGTTGGGGAGTGGGACTTAGGCTCAACGCAGCAGGAGGGGCCCAGGAGTACCTCTGGCCTTGGAGGGCTGAGGACCAGGTCCAGGACCACAGCAGGCTCACTGGGCCCAAGTGGGCAGGGGAAAAGCTAAGCGTATTCTCCCTTGATTCTCCACCCTGGAGGGCCCCACCCCGCTGGCCTCTCTTCTTCCCCCCCCCCGCACCCATGCCCTCCTATGTCCCTAGGACCCACGCGGCCAGAGGGGGCCCTGGAAGGCAGGGGACCAGACCTGGAAGCCCAAAAGGCTTCCAGGGGCTGAGTGGGTGGGGGTTTCCCCTGATCCCTTGGTCCTGGAGGTCCCCCCCCCATCGTCAGCCTCTCCTCCTCTTCCCCCCCTCCTCCCTCCCTCCTATGCCCCTAGGACCCCTGCAGCCAGGTGGTGGTGGGGGGGCCTCAGAGGGCCGAGGACCAAGCCCAGAAGCTCAGCAGGCTTCCCAGGGCCCAAGTGGATGGGGGAAACACCCGCCGCACCTCCCCTGATCCTCCAGTCCTGGAGGGTCCCCCCCCACCGTTTGCCTCTCCTCCTCTCCCCCCTTCCTCTCACCCTCCCATGCCCCTAAGGCTCACGAGGCTGGAGAGGGCCCCGGAGAACAGAGGACCAGGCCCAGAAGCCCAGCAGGCTTCCCAGGGCCCAACTGGGCAGGGGAAATGCTAGGAACGCTCCCCCCCGATCCCCAAGTCCCCGAGGGTCTCTCCAGGCATGGGAACCCCTCCCCACTCCCAGCCACCCCTCAGGGGTGGGTGCCAGTCCTGTCCAGCCTCTACTTCTCCTCCCCCCTCACACCCCACCACGTCCTACCCGGTCGCTCAGGGGTTCCTCCCATCTCCTTGGGTGCCGAGGTCCCCCCCCAGCATCTGGCAAGAACCCTAGTTGTGAGGAGACACAAACTCCGTGTCCTTCTCCCGCCGCCATCTAAATCCTGATAACATATGGGTTGATCGATGTCTCTTACAAATTTGGATGCAAGATTATAAATGAAGTAATAACAAGTCAATTCAACAGTATGTTAAAAGCCTGATATGATGATAAAGTAGAATTTCTATTAGCAATAAAACTATTGTTCATAATTGGAATACGTAACATCACATATACAAATACAAGCAAAAGGTATATGACCTATAAAAAGTCAACTGGAAATTCCTACAGTTATTCCTGTGTAAAGAACTCTAAGTAAAATATGATTAAGAAGAAATTAAATATGCTAAAGACTAAAAGAAACAGAGCGAAAAAAGTAAAATCCTGAAACCATTTTTATTAAAGTCCAGAATAATGTTGGAATACTTACTAGGACTATGATTATTTAAAATTTGTTTGGAATTTCTAACAATTGCAATAGTATAAAAAAGTAAAATATTTGCTATGAATGTTGGAAGAAACAAAATCATCTATACGTGCAGATGAGATTATTATGTAGCTAGAAAACCCAAGAAAGTCTATTGAAAAGCATTAGAATTAATAAGAAAATTTGATAAGGGGCATACAAAATAAATATGTTACAATCAATAGTTTTACTATTTTATCATTAATACAGATAGAAATGAAAATTAAATCAAAACATTCTCATAACAACAGAAGTGTGAAGTTCCTAGGAAGGTACAAGGGCTATATAAAGAAAACAATAATATATTACATATTATATCCATATTATAACCATTCCAAATTAATAAATACATGTAGCATAATTCCACAAACATTAAAATTTACTATGAAGCTACTGAACAGAAACTCTCCATTTCTCCTCAGTAGAATTCATTTTTGTCATTCCATGTCAGTAAAATTTTAAAAAATTCAAACTAAACAAAAACAGCATCATTTTTCAGTCTTCACATTCTCAATTTTAAAAAAAAGAAGAAAAAGGTAACCCCAGTGCTGGCAAGGATGCAGGGAAACCAACACTCTTTTACATCAATGCTGGGAGTCTAAGTTATCACAAACATTTTAGAAAGAAATCAAGAATTATCTATTAAAATTAAAACTTCACGGGACTTCCCTGGTGGTCCAGTGGTTAAGAATCCACCTTCCAATGCAGGGGACACGGGTTTGATCCCTGGTTGGGGAACTAATATCCCACACACGGCGGGGTAACTAAGCACGCGCACCTCAACTAGAGAGAAGCCTGCGTGCTGCAACAAAAGATCTTGCATGCAGCAACGAAGATCCCTCAAGGAGCAACTAAGACCCGACTCAGCCAAAAATAAAATTAAATAAATTTTTTTAAGTTTAAAAAAAATTTTTAAACTTCACATACTTTTGACCCCCAAATTCTATTTTTTAAAATGTATCTGACAGAAAGAAAAAAAAAAGGCATTATTATGTAGTGGTATTTCTATAATGATTTTACTGAAGTATTATTTATGGTGATAAAAATTAAAACTGAAGATATTTATATGTCTATAAGCTAGGAAATACATCTTAGTGATGTGTTTTTCTACTTTTTTTTTCAGGCAAAGAAACATATTTATATATGTTTATATATGTTTATGTGTGCCAAGAACAATGCTGGAAGGATATACAGCATATATTAATTTGATTACCTCAGGAGGTGGGGAGGTAAGACTGGAGACACTGGAGTAGGGGGATGCTACTGTTTTTCCTTTATTTATCCTGGAAATCTTCCACTTGTTAAAAGAACATGATAGGACTTCCCTGGTGGCGCAGTGGTTAAGAATCCACCTGCCAGTGCAGGGGACACGGGTTCAATCCCTGGTCCGGGAAGATTCCACATGCCCTGGAGCAACTAAGCCTGTGTGCCACAACTACTGAGCCTGCACTCTAGAGCCCACGAGCCACAACTACTGAGCCCGTGTACCACAACTACTGAAGCCCACGCGCCCTAGAGCCCGTGCTCCACAAGAGAAGCCACCACTCACCGCAACTAGAGAAAGCCCGTGTGCAGCACAAAGACGCAACGCAGCCAAAAATAAAATTAAACTTAAAAAAAATGTTTTAAGGTGATATTAAAAAAAAAAAGAACGTGATAATAAATCATGAAAAATTTTGGCCAGAATAGAGTTTAAAGTTATCTTGTCCATTCACCTTATTTTACAAATGGGTAAGTAAAGCTCAATGTTCAGGTTCCCCAGGTTATGCAGCCATGGCTCAAAAGGAGAGTTTTGACTCTCAGATCAGCACTCTAACTCAAAATATAAAATCAAATTCTGAAAATAAGTTTCAGCTAACTCTATAGCAAACTCTTTTATGAGCCCACTGCATGATACTGCTAATTGCTTGTCTTCTGATCTGCCTATGTGATTTACACACGACACACACACATTCTTTCCCTAGCGTATAATGTGTTGACATTCCAATAAGTTAATTTAAAAATCAATACTCCCTTAGATAAATGAAGTTATCTCTGTTGTCACAAGATAAAAGACAAAGGTGATATTCAAAATATTTATCAGTAGGTATAACACAGCCTTGAACAATCAGCCCTCAGACACCAGCCCAGTCAAAACAGGTACCAAAGGTCCAGGTGTAAACATCTGTTAGAAACAGCAATATCAGAGACCTACTTAATGCTTAAATATGCTGACACATTATATCTTTAAAAGGATTAGGATATTTTACTTGAAAATCTCATACCATACTGAATCAATTTTCCTACTAAAGCACCCTTTTTTTTAAAGAACCATTTCTTTTAATTAATTAATTTTATTTATTTATTTATTTTGGCTGCATTGCGTCTTCATTGCGGTACGCAGGCTTCTCAATGTGGTGGCTTCTCTTATTGCAGAGCAGGGCTCCAGGCGCGCGGACTTCAGTAGTTGTGGCGCACGGGCTTAGCTGCTCCGCGGCATGTGGGATCTTCCCGGACCAGGGCTCGAACCCATGTCCCGGGCATTGGCAGGTGGATTCTTAAGCACTGCGCCACCAGGGAAGTCCCTAAAGAACCATTCTGACAAACATTTTGGTTGTCACTAAGAGCCAAGCTGCTAATGGATATGGCTTCGTAATACTATTTGACATAAATAATACTAATAGTAGAATTTAACTGATTTACCTAACAAGGTTTTCATGTATAGAACAAGAAATACAAATATTCACTCCACAAATATTTACTGAATGTATCCCATTTCCCAGGTCCTCCCCTAGGTACCGGGCATGCTGCAGAACAGATTTGATTCTTGCCTTCATGGGGTTCACGAACTATGAACAAGACAGTCATTGATCAAGTAAACAAAGAGGTGAGTATATAATTCCAAATATGAACAGGGTGCCATGAAATAGAGTAATGAGGAAGGGGGTTCATTATGTAGATTAGGTGGTCGGGAATGGCCTGTCTGGGAAAATGACATTTCATCCATTAGAGTTAAGAAGTCAACCTTATGAAAGTAGGGAACAAGTTCTCCAGCCAAGGCAAGTGGTCTGCTTTTTACTTATGAGACTGGCTTATTTTTTTTAAATGAATCACAATGCCTAATTGGTACTTCACTGGTGCTCAATATACATTTACTTATTGAATCTAACCATTGGATCCTATGCACTATTCCATCCTCTTAGCAAAGGGCTGTTTATGTGTTGAACTATGGTACGATGGGGCACTTTAAGAAGAAATAAAATATTTTGAAAGTACTATAAGTTTCACATGTTTATTTGCCACTTACACACTGACAGTAAAAGACCTAAAGCATATATACAAATAATAACATAATCAAACATATATACAATTAACCCTTTATATAGTTCTGTCTTTGTGGTTCTCATCCTTTTTCCCCCATGCCCATAATATTCACAGTTCAATACCTCCCCTTCGGTATCATCTAATTACATGGAATGATTCCCATCTGGGAAAAGGAGTTGAGAGGGGTCACAGAGGTCTGCATCACAATGAGTGAGGATCCTGTGCAGTTTGAAAAGAATTCCTTGGATACTGTGTTATGCTGTCTTCTAGGGAGTGTATCCTTCTGCTCCTTCCCATTTAAGAATAACTGTGGTGTATTATGACTATCTCAGTTCAGAGCATTGATTGCTTACCTATCACATGCTTAGCACTGTGCTTGGCTCTGTGGAGAACCCCAAAGCATGTTCATGCCTCAGCTCACTACAGGCCATGTTCAACCCCTATGGCTCTTTTGAACAGGGCCTTCTAGCTGCATAATGCAAGTCTTACCTATCTTCTCAGACCTACTATTAACTGAGCTCTTTTGACCACACCCTCCTCTTGAATCTATATTCTCCCTTGGCATCCATGACAACAGTCAGGGACCCTTTGCTTTCCTGGCTCATCTTCCTTTCCTTGCCCCATGGAATGCTGGTTTTCCCTGAAGTTTCACAATTAGTCCAGTAATGTCGGCAATCTCTTACCCACTTGGAGCTTCTACCATCACACACACACTGGTGGGTCCCAACTCTGCATCTGTGGCCCAGATCTCTCTCCATATTCTACATTCTGACCTCCTGAGCCCTCCTGACATCTCCACTTAGATGTCTCACAGATAGTTCATGATAAACGCAGACTCTTTTACTTTGCCCTGGATCTATGCTTCCTCCTCTAACCCCTATACTTATAATGGCTCCTTAGACCATTCAAGAATCTGGAAGTTATCCTAGTCTCTTCCCTCCTTCTCGCCTTCCATATTCAATTGATCACTTGATCCTGAGAGTTTTGCCCTCTTAAAATTCCTCTATGCTTTTCTTCTTTTCCTTGGTTAGGCTCTTAAATTGAATTTCATTGGAGAAATTCAACAGTAATTTTAAACTAGTCTCTGCCTTCCTAATTACCTTCTCCAACTATAAGTCATCCAATGTATCTTCCATAAGACCACCAAAGGGACTGTATTAGAATATGAAAGTACAGTATCAAGTTAAACTTAGTGTTTAGTAGCAAAATTAAGGGTTAGAAAAGTCAGAAAGAGAAAACTACATCCATTTTCCTCATCATGGACTCCCTCCAAAAGGATTAGGTTTCTAAGAAACAATGTCACCTGAAATATCTCGCTTGTGAACTCTTCAGGAACTCTGACCAAGATATTTCCATCATTAACATTGGCTATGGAGACTTCCCTAGTGGCACGGCGGTTAAGAATCCACCAGCCAATGCAGGGGACACGGGTTTGATCCCTGGTCCAGGAAGATCCCACATGCTGTGGAGCAACTAAGCCCGCACGCCTAGAGCCCATGTTCCACAACAAGAGAAGCCACCGCAGTGAGAAGCCTGCACCCCACAATGAAGAGTAGCCCCTGCTCGCCACAACTAGAGAAAGCCCGCGGGCAGCAACGAAGACCCAACGCAGCCAAAAATAAATAAATTAATTTTAAAAAAGAAAAAAAGATTGGCTATGTGTAAGGACAAAGGAAATGGAGTATAGTACTTTGTCTTTAGTAATTTACAAGAAATCATGCAGTTATGTTTCAGGGACTAGTCTCCACATTAATGCTCTGATTTGTGTCCTGATGAAATGAGACAAAAAACAGGAAAATTGGAAAGTGATATAGAGAGGCAAGAACAGGCTTTAGAAATGAAATTGAAGGTCTACTATATAATTATAGGGTCCCAAAGATGCCCTTCAGGTAATTCCCCATCTAACTCTTTGCTTGTCTTGCTGGTATCACCCTTCTTTTCACTTCATTCAGGAGATTTTCATTAAGCATGTCTTCTGTGCCTTATCCTGAACACTGTAGGGTATCAAAGAGAAAATATAAAATATAGTTCCCATCCTCAAGGAGCTTACAATCTAATTGAGGAGATAACACATACAAGACAAACACACATGAAAATATACTAGGGCTTCCCTGGTGGCGCAGTGGTTGAGAGTCCGCCTGCCAATGCAGGGGACGCAGGTTCGTGCCCCGGTCCGGGAAGATCCCACATGCCGCGGAATGGCTGGGCGCGTGAGCCATGGCCGCTGGGCCTGTGCGTCCGGAGCCTGTGCTCCGCAACGGGAGAGGCCACGACAATGAGAGGCCTGCGTACCATAAAAAAAATATATATATATATAAATACTAAATGAAGATTTATAAAAATAAGTGGTAACAGAAAGTAGACAAGTGTAGTAAGGATGACAGAAGAAGAAGCTCATATGTGGGGTCCACCAGCAAGGCATGGTGAAAGGAAAATGGAACCTGCACTGGTGTCACTGCCAAGAGATTTTGTGATATGCACACATTTTTGTATGTAGCATATTTGAAGGGGGGGCATTTAGAAGGTCCCCCAACCCAGAGGGTGATGATATAGACCAGAAAAAGTACATCAAAAATGTACTTTAAAAGCAAATCATCTTGATGGGGCTCTGTAATTATGAATTTCAATTTTAAATGTCATGATAACTTCTCAACCACGAAGACTAACAACTTGGTCTAATTATTTGGTTTTCTGCCTAAGTATTGGTAAAAGTCACATAGAATTATTTCTTCTGCTCTTTGAATATCAATCAGGGAGTGGTGGGTTTCATCTGAAGATTTTCCACACCACAAAGCCCTCCAGATACAGCTCTGCATTTTGTAGCGCAAATCTTAAAAGAAGTAAAATGCTACCCTCTAGTGGTCAATGTACAAAACTGATGAAAACTTTCATTGTCCCTTACTCATTATTCAATAGCGGCTGAGGCCTAGGCACAGAGCAGTATTCAGGTTTTAAAAGGGTTTGCAATTTAAAGGACTAGAGCACTTTGATGTGATACAAGTAAACCCTTCAAGAAATGAAATTCTGAATCAGACCGGATTAAAGTGTTTCAAAATGGGGCCCAACACTCTAATTACCATGACAGTGTATAAACAGATTTTTCCTGCAAGGAGTTCAAAATTTGACTTAAAATCCAATTATCTTAATCTATGATCCAATCCTTACCATACAGAGAACTATTTAGACTAACTGTTCAATAGAAAATGTATCAGAACCTATCTCTTGTTGTTCCCAGCCAGATGTGTTCTTTCCCTGATCCAAATTCCAGTCAGACTTGATTCAACATTTGTACAGGTCTTGTGTCCTGTTGGCAAGGAATATTTTTAGTCTTTTTGTGCCCTCTAGGATGGGCATGGCACTTGGGGAGTACTTAATAAATGTTTGAATGAATGAGGAATGGACAGATGGATATGTGATCGAGGGTAGAACAATCACCCTTATTTAAGGAGAGAAAAAAATACTATTCATTATACAAATACTGGCTCAGAGGCCACAGTGCACAGCTATTTTTTAAAAATCAGAAAGGCAAGAACAACTCCAAATCAAGCCTAGGATCACTACTGTACTACGTTGACAGCAGAAATGGACACTGGCTCTGCCTGCTACTTCTGTAGGCCCTACAAGGATTATGCAGGTGCTTGAGCACAAAAGCAGAGGAGTAGAAAACTTGAGAAGGTTGCAACAGGTTCCTCACCCTACTACCGTTAGCTCAGGCACTGTTTCTGGTTCAGGTGCTCTATGAATGATCGGTGATGTTGGTGGTTGTGATGCAATAACATGTAACAATATTAAAAGCCTGCCTGCTTCAGACTGTTTACATGACCCCTGCTTGCCCTTGAAGGAGCCAGCTGGGAAAGTGTGGAGTCTACAGCAGGCATTTAGACTTGGCTCCAGGCTTCTCCACACAAGACCCCACTTGTTCCCTCCACTGCGGGTTGTTTGAAGCTTCCTGCTCTTCGGCCCCATTCCTCTAAGCTCAACTCCCATTTTCTGGAAAGCTATAGGTAACTTGACTTGGTCATAGTACAACAGACTCCAGGGTAGTTTTTTGTATCTACCTCTGCCTTTCAGCACCACGGTGTGAATAAAAAACTCAGTGTTGTGCTCTGCTTGGGCAGTGTGACAACTAGACAACAGGCTTGTCCTTCAGCCAGGATTCCAGTTCCCTAGAGATCAGGAGGTATTGGAAGAGATAGGGCATAAGAGGCAAAAATGAACAAACTAAGGGAAAGTGCTCCCGCTCACACAGAACATATACAGCACAATCAACACACACACACACACACACACACACACACACGTGCAATTCTAACTGCCAAACTCTCTTCTAAAGGATGTTTGAGACCAGCACCATTTTCTTACCGTCTACTAATTCCTTGACTTCCTTTTACCACAATACACAGACCTCTCTCTTAAGGAACTCTGGTGATCTTGGTGAATACCGTGATCTTTTCTCAGTTCTTATTCTCTTTGTTGTCTCTTCAGCATTGGACACTTCTGATATCTTTGATCACTCATTCCCAGAACAGTCTCATGATTTTCCTCCCAGGATAATCATTGGTTAGCAGGAGTCCAAACCACTTCCATTTTTTAATAGTCCAAACAATTTGGTATGTTTTAAATGTGTGCTATTATTAAATTCAAAGTTTTAATACAAACTCACAAAACACCATGGTGTGATCTCACTTGGAGATCACATCATAAATCTAAACCTGAAGTCATGATGACTGTGAAGGCCCACCATGAAAGGACAGTGACGAGCGTGTCCTGCTTTTCTATCTGGCGTCTGCCTCTCCTTCAGTAACTCTTCTTCCTCTTTTTTGCCGCAAGATTCAGTCCTCAGTCCCAATATCAATTCACTTACATTCTGTTGGCCTACTGCTCCTGCCTTCTAATGCCAATGATCATTTCCTACTAATGACTACACAATTGATTTCCCAAACCTAACCTCTCACCTAAGCCTGGATTCCAATACCTCTACAGTTGCCTGCAGGACATCTAAATCTTTCTATCTGCAAACTGAACACATCACCCTCCTTCTGAGTAGCAAACTAGCTTTCCTATTTCTCCTGTCTCAAATCTCAACTCAGCAAAAGCCAAGGGTTCCGTATATGGCTACTTACCTGTCCTATTTGATGAGAAAATAGGATGCTGAGATAGAGAAATACAACCGAAGGAGCTTGAAGCAGAGAAACCTATCTGAAGGAAATTGGTAGATAAAGCTATTTATAATGTGATGGAAGGAAGTTGTTATACCATTCCAGAACAAGAAAGCCCACAAAATAAAAGACAGAACTCTCAACTTTTATAAGGACACTGGGGCATAGGTTATGGGTAGAGAGGGAACTGTTAAGGTTGTCCAAACAGTTTAGGTATCTCTTAACAAAGTAGGAAGCTATCTCCTTCATGCCATAGATCCAAGTCCTATTCCTTAATTACACACATGACATGGTAATAAGCTGAAAAATACAATTTTAAAATTACGCTTAACTTTTGTTTATTCCTCCATAAATTATTCATTCTCTGGATTTTTGTAGGCAATTTTTCATCCCAGTATTAAAATAATCTCTCAGGAAATCTCATTATAGTGTAAGGTCATCCAGCAGCACCATGTACAATCTGTCCTCCTCAAAGATGCACCTGAGTCAATCTTAAGCAAGTTATTGCAGCCACGATTGTCTTCACTGAAGACACGCTATGCATATTACCACAAGGAAGAAGATCATGTGATGTTGGCAACTTCCCTGTGAAAAACCCTTCTAAGATGAGAGATTATGATTTCTTGCTTTTTTTTTTTTTTTAGATGTAAACACTTTTAACAATGTATGGGAACATGCCTCACAAAATGTGTTAGTAAATGAGGGATTTTTTAATTTTTATTAACTCTCAAAGGCCACTTACTGACACAATAAACAAGATTATCAGAGCAACTTTAGTACCATTCCTGAGGAGAAAAATGTCTGGTATCAGCGCTATTTTAACATAGTAGGGAAAGTCCTAGCCTATATCGTTAGATATGAAAAACAAACTCAGAAGTATATATCTGAAGAGAAAACAACTTTTCAAATTTACACAATATATCTGTACGTTGAAATCGCAAAGGAATCCACTATTAGACTTTAGCATGGTGTCCATATAAATAAAAAGCAATCAGGGGAAACAAAGGCCTAAAAACAGAATTGACTGAATGGACCACCACTTCAAGGATGAGCAGGCTTTTCAATATTGGAGAATCCCTACAAAGGGTCTAGGAAACTGGACAGTTGATGGGAAAGCATCCTATGGGGTAGATAGACCCTCAACCCCAGTCTTGCCCTTCCAGCCTCTAAACCCCGCCCTGGGCCTGGTCCCGCAGCCCCGCCCCTGGGTGTGGGCAGGGTCTTCCGCGGTAGCCCCTTATACAACACTGTTTCTAGCCTCTACCTCGTCCCTTTGGCCCGAACCTGTCCCCAGTTGCCACGCTTAGCCGAGCCAAAGCCCCATCCGCATCCACTCCTGAGGGAACTACGTACAACTTGTGTGAAGTGGTCTAACCTGGCTGATGCCCGAAGCCCCGCCCCTACTCTCTGAGGCAGGGAACGGAAGTGACGCAAGTGGTTCAGTCTGTCTTTCTGGCACCGAGTCTGTGTCTCCCAGAGTGATTCCACTTTCGTGGGGGTCAGTCCCATCCCGGCTTGGTGAGGCCCGCGTGAACGAGAGGGTCCTGAGCTGGATGAGGGCGTCCAAGAACAAGTTTGTCCTAGGAGGCTTCAGGGGCCTCCTCGGGGCGGCCTGGCCCGCTCTGCTCGCGGTGTGCTGGGACCGCGGGTCCTCCAGGTCCAGCTGTGACCTAGAGATGGCTCCTGTGATCGGCTGAACCGAGTTGGGAGACGCTCTCTCATCCAGAGAGCGTCCGCCAGGTCTTTCCGCCCGTTCTCTACCTCTGTTCAGAAGTCTTCAGAGTCAGGTTTGTTCATTTTTTTACGAACACGGCAGGATCAGTACCTTCATGATAACCAGAAGGCGCGGGGGCCTGAGCAACCTGGCTGGAACAGAGGATATTCATGTCCTCATGGGTAAAGGCACAGGCTTCCGAACAGAGAAGCACGTGCCTGACAGAACCCATAGACGCCTCTTGCCGCACCTACGACCTCGCTGAAGGCGGGGGCTCAGGTCTGGGCAAACGTGAGAGGAGGGGCCAGGCCTGACCAAGGAGACCCCTCTGAAAGCCTGAGCCAAACCTGTCCTTTAATGCGCTCCGTACATCCCAGAGCACTCCCTTAACGCAGGCCTCACCAAGGACACGCTGCAACGCAGGATGACCAAAGCGACTCCCTACTTCTTGCTTTCTGAAGTTTTCATCAAACAGAAAAATGAGCTTCTTAGAGTCACAATGAGTATTACCTTGACCTACCCTAAATGAGGTAAGATAATCGTGATTGGATATCATCATTGGACCACAATTTCTGTCCTGAGAAAAGTAATAAGGATTGAAACTTCCCCTTTAGAAGAGCCACTCATTCTTATTTCAGAAACCTGGCTGTAGGAAGTGGACCCTCTCTGCTTAAAAATATGGAGTGGCCTAGGCTACTCAACCAATTTTAGGGATCTAGATTATTCAGATAACTGGAGATTCCTAACTTCACAGAAAACGCAGGAGCAGTGCATGAAATACCTGAGTATGGCAGGGCATTGCATTTTGTAGGAAAGAAGGGGAAACTGAAACCCTTTGTACAGTCTCTTCCTCAGTGCACTGTACTTTCTCTTTTGTTGTAATAAGAAGGTCTGGCCCAGAGAAAAAAAAGCATCCCAAATTTTGGCATTTCCTAAGACACCTGGCCTGAAATTCCATGGCCATCCAGGGCTACATCATCAAAAAACACAAAAACTTTTAAGTATGAGCAAGATATAATTATGAAGGAGAATTTCCTTTTATATATAACAAATCAGTATGTATATGTTTCAAAACTAAAGGTAAGTTATTTTTAAATTATCCATTTTTAACTGCTCTGTACAAATATTCCTGTAGGACAGGATTTCTAAATATAAACTGTTAATTCTATTTACAAATGAAATATAATAGTGTATTGAACAAATATGTTTAATATGCAGGAATGTGAACTGAAGTTCAACTCTTACTTTGGGACAACAGCTATTTTTCCAAGAGATTTATCAAGATTATAGAGAAGGCTATGTGGCTGGATTCCTCCAGCAAATGGTGGTCTACCTCTATAAATTTCTATCACAGAGTTTTTTTGTCCTTATTCTAACCTGAACAAATTAATAACTCAATTTCCATCACAAATCAGAAAGAAGCTTTGGTGAATTTACCTTGTAAGAGGAAAACTTGAAAAAAGAAAATAGCACAATATTACATAATGTGTAACAACATTCACCAAGAAAATTCTACAATTAATATAAACCAAATATATTTAGTAAAATAAGAGTTTATTATTTGTCATTCAGCTATCAGTTCTAATATATTTTCTTTACTCTTCTAATTTTTTTCTATTTTTAATATACCTATTCCTACAAACATGCCCAAGTCTCCATGAGCCAATGTGAGATGGTTGCTTGATGCTATCTTAAATTATAGTTTCATCTTCATCAGTCTCATCACATGCAAATATTTGCAAAGATACTGATACTCTAAACATCTTTCCTCAATTTCCATAGTTCCCTTACTCCCTGGTTTCCATTCCTACAACTCTTTTGAAACTTGCTCATGAAGACTGTTACTAATAATCTAACTCTCGAGTCCAATAACATTTTCTCCATCTTCATCTCAGTCAATTTTAATCAATATTTGACCCCACTAATGTCTTCCTTTTCCTTGAAACTTATTTTTCAGCAGTTTTAATCTGGCTGATCCCCTGCATTTCTTTATGGTAGTTCCCTTTCATCCCCTACCTCTCCCACTCACTGAGAGCTTTTCTCTGGTTCTCACTTCTCCTCTCATATACAACCCCTAGTTCATACAGCCCCATTTTGTATCTCCGCTCTCTCATTTTCCTAGGCTTAAACACTTGCAGAAATTTTCTCTTACTGCTCCCCTAAAATATGAGTTTACCTAATGGAGATTTAATAGAGCAAATGCTTTCTCCACAAAGATATCTTTGGACCTCTAAAAATTCAACACTGTTCTCAAATAAATTCTCTCCCTTTGTATTATTAATGGAAGCTAAACACACAACTCTCCAAAATGACAGTTCCCCTCCCAGAACTGCTTAAGAAAATCAGCCCATATAGTCAGCTGAGATCTAAAGGATGTTTAATAACAGAAATATCAATGCATCTCTGTGCTCCTTTTGGATATTGACAGCAACTTTCATTTGGGGTCAGAGTAGATGCTTAAACATTTTAGCAAGATGATCTTTTTTTCATTGGCCAAGACTGATGCAGACTCTGCCCACTTCTTCCCTAAATTCACCCACATAATACTGAACTAACACTGTGATAAAGCAGGAATATACAAAAGCGTACACCTAATATTTAAGATCCCAGCAAAGCTTTGGTGGTATAACTTGAAGGGAAACCCAGTCATTTAACAAGATTAGAGAGAAAAAAGCAAATCATAGTCAACCACAGATCTATTCTTAGTTTCAGTTCTATGCCATCAACAGTCCTGAAACCCAGAAGCAAAGGTTACATGCCTGGCCCTACCTGAAAACTTCAGTGTAGTCCAGTCTTAATGCAATCTTGAATTCATCCAAAATTAGCAACAATGGTCCCCCCTCTTAAATAAGCTTTTATTGTCTTTGTCATTTCCCCCTAAAGTCATTGCATTCACCCATTGTGTGTTTCATTTGGGAAGTCCTTGACTGGGCTATGAATCTCTTTCCTCACTCCCAGTAGTTTTTTGTTTTTTTTTTCTTCAAACCTTCAAGTGTTCACTTGGGACTTGAGTAACTTCATGCTCAGGATATGTACAATGTGAAGGTGACTGCTGGACAAAGGACAGGTTCCAGGAATCCCGAAAGTTTGTGGGAGACCTTACCAAAGTTTAGTCCTAAAAGTCATGATGACCAAACATTTTATAGCTAAACAATTGGTGTTCCTACACCATAAGATCATCTTCTTGGTAGGTGACACTTTGACCAATATAAGTTATTATTTAATTCCATGAGCTCCTACAACTCATGCTTTCAGACTAGAACTTCTGGTTCCAGTTCATTTGTAGAGATTCATGATTTATGCTCTTGTGATGGTTAATTTATCTTTAGCATATTTCCATCAGAAAAAAAATGCTCTAAATCCACATTTTAAAATGACTCTATCATTGCAGCATTATTCACAATGGATAAAAGGTGGAAGCAACCCAAATGTTCATCAATGGATGAATGAATTAAAAAATGTGGTCTATACATACAATAGAATATTACTCAGCCTTAACAAGTAAGAGAATTCTGACACATACTGCAACATGGATGAAACTTTAGGACATTGTGTACAGTGAAATAAGACAATCACGAAAAGAAGTTACTGTATGATTTTACAATACTTATATGACTTACCTGGAGTTGTCAAATTTATAGAGACATTAAGAGTGGTGGTTGCCAGGGGCTGGGGGAGAGGAGAATGGGGAGTTATTGTTTAAAGGGTAAGAGTTTCAGTTTTGTAAAATGAAAAATGTTCCGAAGATGAATGGTGGTGATGTTTGCAGAACAATAGGAATGTGCTCAATACCACTGAACTGTACACTTTAAAATGGTAAAGATGGTAAATTTTATGTTATGTGTATTTTAACACAATGAAAAAATTGGGGGGGGAAATGACTCTGGTGCCATATCACTATCCTAGGACAAGTGTGTACTTTTTCTTCCCAATGCAATGTTTTCTCATAATATAAAGTACTCATCCTCTCAGACACCCCTATTCACACTGCATACATCCAGGTTCTGATTTCAAATATAATCATTCCAGTCATGGATTATATATAGTTAATTCTGAGTGGTACAGGTTGAAGAATGACTTACCAAACCTTCAGATAACAAAAGACAAGCAACAGAGTTTTAAATAACCTAGGTGGTGATCACTTGCCCACCTGGTGTTTATATTTACTCACCTCACTGAGTAGCCATCTCTCTTTTGTCTAGTGAACTTCAGTCTCGTTAACCCACTTAGCAGCAAATACGAGCACAGCTGGCTCTGATCAAAAGGTGTTCCAACTTTAAGGAGGGACTTTGGATTTGTACAGAGAAGTCTGAGTCCAGAGCCATGCTTTTAAGCCACTCCACTATATTGCCTAGATGAAACATAAAAACACTTTAAAAATTATAATTTATATTATCAGCAATATAGTCATATTAATTATAATCATTACAAAGATTTGAGTCATTAAATCTATTTAAAGAGAAAAATCTGAGATCATTAAGAGTAGTTTCATAAGGGCAAAACTGTGCATGTCAAATTTAGAAAGCCCATAGAAACAAAAAACAGTAAATTAACTCCTTTAAAATAGGGAGAAAGGGATAATTTATAAAATCAACTTTGGAAAATTTTCCAGAACTAAAAGGAAAAGAAAATGTATGAATAGTCGAAGATAATAAAGAAATTGAGACTTGCTAAACAAATTGTGGAACATCCACACCCAGGAATACTACTCAGCAATGAAAAGGAATGAACTATTGATACATACAACAACTTAGATGGATCCCAAGGGCTTTATGATGAGTGAAGCCAATCTCAAAAAGTCATATACTATTTGATTTCACTTATTCTCAAATTACAAAATTATAGCTATTGAGATCAGGCTAACAGTTTCCAGGGACTGGGGATAGTAAGGGGTAAGGAGTGTGACTATTAAGGGAAGGAGATCTTTGTGTAGGTGGAATAGTTCTATATCTTGACTATGATTGTGCTTACACAAATCTATGTATGTGATAAAATGGCATTTAACATGGTATTACACTCCTGGTTTGATATTGTAATATAGTTATGTAAGGTGTAACCATTGAAGGAATATGGATGAAGCATACAGAAGATTTCGCTCTACTATTTTTGCAATATACTGTGAATCTGTAATTACCTCAAAATACAAAGTTTTAAAAAATGATAGATGTGCTCACTAAATTGAAGAGATCCGACACACATACATGAAGGAAGAAGTTGAAGAAAGTAACAATCAAGAAGAAATAGAGGAAAATTATGCTAAGCCAAAGAAATACCTGTTTCTATTTTAAAAGGGCCAATCAGGCAAAATCAATGTAATGTAACCCACAGCTACAAATATATTTGATATTTACAGATTTCAAGGATAATGAAAATTCCTATAGGCAGAAACTACAAACAATACACAAAGGGAAAAATAATTCAAATTGACATTACACTTTCTTTTTATAACACTAAGTTTCAGTAGTGACTAGAGCAAATTCTACGCAAATAGCTTTTAAAATTTGAAATTACTTTGAAACCTTATTTAAAATACAGATTCCTGGACCATATTTTTGTAGATTCTGAGGCAGATGGCCCAAGAATCATTATTTGAATAATACTGTTCTACTGAGTTTTGCAGAGAAATGATTTATAGTAAAAAAAAAAAAAAAAAACCTGAAGCTAGTTAAACTTTTATTAGAAACCAGGAAAGCAAGGATCCTTTGACACTTCTTGGGAAAAAAAAGTACTTGATACTTGAAAAACTACTACAGCTGACTAAAAGAACAAATAAAAATTATAAAATCTCAAGAGGTTATATGATATTTAAAAATTGGTAACATGTAATTCACCCAATAAAATTAGCATTAATATGTAATCAGTAGTTTTTAACACAACTGTATTACATAATTATAAAAATATTTCTTGGGAAAGAGAATACATGATATTAAAAAAAGAAATTCTTAATGTCAAAGAATTTGATCTAAATAAAATCATTAATACATGTTTTTGTGACTTTTTTGGGGGTTTCTATTTTATTTTTTTATTTATTTTATTTATTTTTTAACATCTTTATTGGAGTATTTACATTGTTGTGTTAGTTGCTGCTGTATAACAGTGAATCAGCTATATGTATACATATATCCCCATATGCCCTCCCTCTTGCGTCTCCCTCCCACCCTCCCTATTCCACCCCTCTAGGTGGTCACAAAGCAGGAGCTGATCTCCCTGTGCTATGCAGCTGCTTCTCACTAGCTATCTATCCTACATTTGGTAGTGTAATACGTGTTTTGAGGGAGGAAAAAAGGGGAAAGTAAGAACTTTATGAGTCTTGTGTTATACAGGAGAATTAAGAGTAATCTTATATTCTTGTCATTGGTTTAAAATTACATATATATGTATATTAAGCTGTTTATATATAAAAATTATACATTTATGTAATATGTAGAAAATATGTGTAAATTATAAAGCTAACACCATAGAACACAAATGGGACAAACACACATTCTACAGATACTTGTAGGAAAAAATAAATAATAGGAAAAAGATAATTTTCAATGACACATAATGCACAGGTGAGAAGAAACAATAAGTATAAACCATAAATTGTAAAATAAAATGGCAACAGGAATTCCCTAATGGTCCAGTGGTTAGGACTCAGCGCTGTCACTGCCATGGCCTGGGTTTAATCCGTGGTCGGGGAACTAAGATCCTGCAAGCCATGTGGCATGGCCAATAAATAAATAAATAAATAAAATGGCAAAATAAAACCATAAATCATTTGCCATAGTAAATGTAAATGGCTTAAGAGGAAAATACCATCACATTGGATCAAAAGGTAAAATTGAAGTCATTGTTAATTACAGGAAGCATACATATAAACAAATTGAGAAAGAAATGTTGGAAATTTCCCTGGGGTTCAAAGAGGTTCAGAAAGTTTCTTCAGTCAAAATAAATATTTAAAAGTCAGAGAAGCAGAGAAGTAAAAACATTAGAATGAAAGTGTCATGTATCGTGGCCAAAAATATGAAATGAGAAAAAATTATTATTATATATCTATAAAAGTTATAGTGCACAATAAAAATATAGTAATTGTGAGCAATACATATAGCATAGAAATACATAAAATATAAACTATTAAGAAAGAAATAAAAATTTACTTAAAATTTAACATAACTTTTAACAAGTAGATCAAGGAGATGAAACAATTTCAAGAAGAATTATAAGAATTACAAGAAGAATTACAAAATATCAGTGATAGGCATAATTAAACTTGACATTATAAAGAATGCACACTTTTCCACAACATGCACAGAACAAATATTAAAATGCCTCTATCAGTTTTAATAAAGTAGCATTTTTATTCATCCACCCCAAAGGGTATATTCTTTTCATATCCATCATGAAACTCAGGATGTTTAGAAGTAATCAGTATTCTCCAATCCTTAAAAGATCTTAGCCCTAAAGATAGGAGTTATCCCCGATTTGGTTTCTGTCTCATAAAACTCTTAGAGACCGCATGTAAATAAAAGTCACACCAGCCTCTTTACACACTTTACCTGACTATACCAGACTGAATAAAGGCCTCCAAATATGTCCCAATCCTAATACCCTGAAACTGTGAGTGTTACCACACATGGCAAAAAGTTCTATGCAGATGTGATAAAGGATCCTGAGATGTAAAGATTATCCTGGATTATTCAGGTGGACCCTAAATATGATCACAAGTCTTTTTTATAAGAGGAAGGCAGAAGGAAATTTTACTGTGCAAGAGGAGAAAGCAATGGGACCCTAGGGCAGAGACTGAAGTGGTAAGGCCACAAGCCAAGGAATGCCAGCAGCCACTAGAGCTAGAAAAGTTAAGGAATAAATTCTCCCCTTTGGCCTCCAAAGAGAATGTAGCCCTGCTGACAGCTTGGTTTAAGTCCAGTGATACTGATTTCAGGCTTCTGGCCTCCAGAATTATGAATTAATAAATCTGTGCTGCTTTTCTACAAATGTTAGGACATTCAGACAAGTTTGAGCAGGGAGATTCAAGCATTAAATTCAACCCTCTCTCCACATATATGAAATAAGAGGAGCTTAGTGACTTATCATACTCTGTATTTTATTGTACTGTCATTTTTTGTATATTAAGTTTGGTTAATACAATCTTGACAGCAGGGTGGAATGTAATTTAAATTTTAATATTTTCAGCTACAACAACAGCAATGTATTATTTCTGCATATGGAAAGATACCAGTTCTCTGATTGACTGATATAGCAGAGGGGACCAGTATATACCCTCAGGTTACTTTTTAAAAATAGAAGTGAAAGATCATCTCTCCATGTCACCGATATCATGACATAATAGTTGGTTTGAATTATTCACTAAATTTCTTGGTGCCAAAGATCCCATCAAGTTTTAGAATATATATTTAGATATTTAAAATGGGGCTACAGCACAGGAAATATCGCCAATATTTTATAATAATTTTAAACAGAATATAATCTGTTTTTATAATAATATAAAAATATTGAATCACTATGTTATACACCTGAAACTAGTATAATATTGTAAATCAACTATACTTCACTAAAAAATAGAATTATTTAATTTTCAAAAAATATAAAAAATAAATCTGTGCCATTTTAAGCCATCAAGTGTGTGTTTTAAGTCACCTGCCACAGGAAACAAATACACTGACCTTCTCACTGGGTATCTACCTAGTTCCTCTCTATGAGATTCTCAATGTATCAGCAATGATACCATTATTTTCCTTGTCATCCAATCACCATGAATGTCTCTTCTTCTCATCTCTATATCCAAAGTTGGGGCGGTGGGGGAGAAATAGAGTGAATTTTTATCCCATCCCCTTCTTTTTTGGTGAATAAATTAAATTTTTAACAATCTCCACAAGAGACAACTACATCTCATTTAAAAGTGAAATCACCTCAGTTTGTATTCTTGTCCTCTCCTGGTGAAACTGCCAGAAATGAAGGAAGTATCTTAGCAACCTAAAGACAGTGGAGATAAAATAGATGCAAGAAAAGTACAGTGCTTAGCCAAGTCTTTAAAACAGCTTCTTACATCTCTTTCTTTTCCCAAAACATTAGGTTGCTAATACACTTATCACTATAATTTTATTTTTCATTAATACTTTTGGTGGAAAAGTGACATGTTTAAGAGATGTAGAAGCTATAATAAAGCCATTTGCCCTAAGAACCAAGAAGCACACAATCTAATGTAGTACTTTTTTTTTAATTTATTTATTCACTTATTTATTTTTGGCTGTGTTGGGTCTTCGTTGTTGCATGCAGGCTTTCTGTAGTTGTGGCGAGCGGAGGCTACTCTTCATTGCGGTGCGCAGGCTTCTCATTGCGTTGGCTCCTCTTGTTGAGGAGCTCGAGCTCTAGGTGCGCGGGCTTCAGTAGTTGCGGCTCGAGGGCTCTAGAGCACAGGCTCAGTAGTTGTGGTGCATGGGCTTAGTTGCTTCGTGGCATGTGGAATCCTCCTGGACCAGGGCTCAAACTCGTGTCCCCTGCATTGGC
The DNA here is from genome assembly GCF_963924675.1 of Phocoena phocoena. Lineage (NCBI taxonomy): Eukaryota > Metazoa > Chordata > Mammalia > Artiodactyla > Phocoenidae > Phocoena > Phocoena phocoena. Next base: position 48,334,240 of record NC_089225.1, on the reverse strand, counting down.
AGGCAGATTCTTAACCACTGTGCCACCAGAGAAGTCCTCTAATGTAGTACTTCTTTCAAGATTTCCCGCACCTTGATTTACTTGGGACTTAACTTTCAAAAGATTCAAGTTAGTGCCTTCAATAAAAAAGTGGATCCTGTATTTCCTTCAATACTCAACCAAAAGGGACATAAAACGAACATTTTTTTGATGCCAGTATCCACGGTAAGAACTAGTTTGGGTCAGCTCAGTGAATGTGTCCATGCTTATATTTTTCTTCCTGAATTGTTGAAAGCACTTTCACTGCTCTAAAGTAAATAGGAAGTAAACACCGCGGATTAGTCACAGTCTAACCAGAAAAACAGAAACAACTTCCAGTGTTCACAGAAGGAGGAATGGAAAATACACAGGTTCATGGAGAATGGTGAGGCTGAGAGTTTAACAGGGCACTATAAAATAACCCTGGTGACGGGCAATAGCAGAAAGTTTTATCTTTCTTAAGCTAGACGGTTAATGGGAAAAGAGGCAATTCCTGGAACCAAGAGGCCAGGATGACCCTATGGAAACTAGAAACTATGGTGGGTCTGGATGCAGTGGAGGCTGGAGCAGTGAAGGAGATAAAAACCATGAGAGAAGCCATCTGAGGCTGAGAAGAGGAGGGGGTGATCTTGATTTCTTTCTCCTCCAAACTCAGTCTTTACCCTGCCCTCCAATCTTCCACCATTGACTTAAGCCAGCCTCTCCCTGACTTAATCCTGCCAGATGTCAGCTAACACTGGAGCCTGGAAAAGTCACCTGGAGGGGATCATCTGCACCCTCGGAGTATATAGGAGAGTGAAGGATTGAACCTAGGGCAGTTGGGCCCAGGATTAGCACACCTCTGGTAAAATGATTTTATAATGTTAGATAATGTAAACTACCATATAATTCAACCCTTTCCTTTCACAGAGAGGAAATGAGGTCCAGGGAGATTAAATCATTTACCCAAAGGCAAGCTTTTAAGTCCCAGCACACAGCGTGCTTTTATTAGGATCTACTATTTACCATGAAACGTTTTCTGTTTAATTGAAGCCACATGGTGAAGTGCTTGCGCCCATTTCCTATTCATCCCTAGTATCTGATTCAGCAGCTGATGCACAGAAAACACTCAACAAAATATTTATCAAACTAATACAAATTAAAAGAGAAAACATAGCCCTTTGGCTGATTTAAGGTAGTTTTAAATATTTTCAAATTAATATGAAGTCCTGCACAATTAAACAAAAGAGACTGCCAAAGCTATACCTCTTAAATGTTTTAAAGCAGTGGTCCCCAACCTTTTTGGTATCAGGGACCGGTTTCATGGAAGACAATTTTTCCACGGACCAGGGTGGGGCTGGTGATTTGAGAGGCCACTTCTCAATGTACACTAAAATTCAATGAAGAAAAAAAGCATACACAAAGCAAGTACTTCAGAATAAGAAAAAATCAGACTTAAAATGAGCTGTCAATGTAATGTGCCCGTGTTAGAGAGGAATAATAATTAAAATATGCCTCAAAGGCTAAGTGATTTTTTCTGTTAAAGAATACTACAAAGGAGGAGGTTTGGGGTAAACAATTCCATCAAAATGGCCAAATCAACATGCTTAACAGGAGTTTCCTGTTCTTGACATCTGAGCCTTATTATAATGCTCTATTTCCTGTATTTCCTTGCCTAAATAGAATCTTACTTCAGGCAACTTTTTGTCTGAACTTCTGTGTGTAAAAACCAGGGACTTTTATCAAATCGTTTCTCACTGGCTACTTAATGTTAACAAAGCACTGAAATGGACTGATGGCCTCGGTTGTGCACATAGCACAAATACAGCTCATCTGAGGCAAGGCTAAATGCAATTACAGAACTGAGGGGTAATACACAGAGCACTGTCTTTTTAGGCAATTCACCTCTGAAGTGCTTATGAAATAATTGCTTAAAAAATAATAATAAGGTAGGAAACAAAGATACTACCTAATATGTAGGTCTCCCCAAATAAACACACATTTAAAGGTTCATTTTTTAATAAGTTATCTAAAACCTGAAATACATTTTCATGAAGGGCAATAAATTCTGAGTGATGGTTAAGTTTTTATCACAGAGCTAAAGTTTGCAATGATGAACGGAAGAAATAACTGTGGCAAAATAGTAATTAAATAAAACATAAATTCAATAAAATGGTATAAACATCAATGTTTTTAAATTAATTTTCATTGGAGTATAGTTGCTTTACAAAAAAATCAATGTTTTAAATTTATCTTGATTTAAATATAAAGAGAATTAAACTGAGAATGAGAAAATGCGGCTTTTAACCTTCGTTCTGGCACTACCTATGTGGCCTTGAGCAATTGCCTGGAGATCATACTTGATAGAAGAGAACATACAATTTCTTTTAAATTCTTGAGAATTAGTTTTAGCTCTCTCCTTTCATAACTTGCTCAATGACTCATAAATACCAGAGAATGCTTTAAACTTTACTCAATTCCTTAGATGAGTGACATTTTCTATATCCAGTTAATACAAGCTCAAAAAAATTTATTGAGGGTCTTTTGAATTGTAGGTACTGTGTCTGAACAAACTATTTTAAAAGATACTTCATAAAAGTCATCAGTAAAATGCAAATTAAAATCAAATGAGGTTTCACTAATATCTACTAGGTTGTCTAATATTTTAAAGCTGCCAATATCAAATATTGGGAAGGATGTAGAGCAACCGGAACACTCATACACTGCTGATGGGAGAGCAAAATTGTACATCACTTATGAAGCTAAACATACACTTACCATGTTACTCAAAAATACCACTAAGTGTTCACCAAGTGAAAACAACTGTCCATACAAAGACTTGTACACGAATGGTCACAATAGCTTTATTCATAATAGCTGAAAACAGGAAACAACTCAAATATACAAGTAAATTGATAAACAAATTATGCTGTATCAATTAGTGGAATACTATTGAACAATAAAAAGGAATGAACTAATGATACACTCATTGACATGAATGAATCTCAAAATCATTATCCTAAGTTAGCAAAGCCAGACACAAATGAATATATACTATATGATTTCATTTGCATGAAATTTTACAGTGGAAAATCTCATCTATAATGACAGAAAGCAGATTAGAGGTTGCCTGAGCTCAGGGCTGGAGGAGGATTGACTATAAAAATGTACAAGGAAACTCACTGGGGTGATGGGGATATTCTATATCCTGATTGGCAAGATCGTTACACAGATGTATGGCTTTTTCAAAACTCAGAGCATACACTTAAAATGAGGACTGCCAAATTGCCAGGAGCTTCTGAGGGAGTAAACAACCTTGGTGGAAAAGTTCTGAGACCATTAAGAGTTCTGAGACCATAAGAGTCTATTACCTAATTGTCATAGGGGCTATTGGAAATACCATTTGGTAATGAGGGAACATTTTCCTACTGAATAAATTTGAAGCGGAGAAGCAAGAAACAAAAATGAAGTTGTGTTTTAATTCCAGTGTTTGCTACGCCAACGCAACTTTGAAACAAGCAAGGTAACACCGTGAACCATCCGCTGGCCTCCAGTCACCTCCTCACTGGTTCCAATCAGATTGCCTAGAAAATGAAGCTTCCTTCAGTTACGACTGAGACCAGAGTTGTTTTGCTAAAATGTAGATGCTGCTGTTCCTTTCTTTAAAATGTGTGTAGCTACTAAAAACTAAAATGGTAAAGAGAGGATCTTAAAAAGAGCATATGGAAACTGTGCACACGATTTAGACTGTAAGTAGCAGCTGACAATGTTAGGAAGAGTTAGCCTTTTCTTGTTCTACTGTGCACAATTAGAAGCACCTAAGTTCTTCTGCTTGGAGACAGTAAAGAGTCCACATCACTACACCCAGACTGGAACCTAGCCTCTGGGAAGAAAGAGGAAGGAAGAATGCATTGAGGCAATTGGTAGAGGGAAGAAATTTTTAAAAATAAAAAAAAAAGAGGAAAAAGAGGAGAATTCCAAGATTCCTGAGGTAGACTCTATTAGGACTGGCTGGTGACATGATGATAAAAGTTTTTAAATATTTGTACCATCCTCTGGACCCCAAATGTAACTCTCTAGAGATGCTGTGTAGCCAAACTGACTACATAGAAGTCTAGATGATCAGATGTCCCCACAATATTGATCCCAGGACCCAGGCTTCCTACTTCTTTAAGGACTAGATCACTGGATCTTGCAAAATGAATTATGAATCATTTAACCACCAAAGACCATGTTTCTCTGACTGTTAATATTTTTATTATCACTGGAATCAGTGAAGGGGTTGCCTCCCTTGAATCTTAGCAGCAGACACATCATACATAAAAAGATGTCAGTGGGGCTTCCCTGGTGGCGCAGTGGTTGAGAATCTGACTGCCAATGCAGGGGTCATGGGTTCGAGCCCTGGTCCGGGAAGATCCCACATGCCGCGGAGCAGCTGGGCCCGTGAGCTACAACTATTGAGCGTGCGCATCTGGAGCCTGTGCTCCGCAACAAGAGAGGCCGCGATAGTGAGAGACCTGCACACCACGATGAAGAGTGGCCCCCGCTTGCCTCAACTAGAGAAAGCCCTCGCACAGAAACGAAGACCCAACACAGCCAAAAATAAATATTAAAAATTAATTTAAAAAAAAAGATGTCAGTGGCTTATCAGAAAAGTGACTAGAGGTCATTTGAATCAAAACAGAAACCTATCACAAATGGATTATGGCATAATAATAATTTCAGAGTTTGTTGCGTTTTACATTTCATTTTTTAACATCATTTTTAATCCTACCTTTACCCATAAATAATTGGGAAGTTGATAAATGAGACTTACATAAAACAAGTATATATAGTCACATAATGCTTAAAATAGAAAATTATTTCAAAAGGAATTTCTAAAAGGGAAATATATCTTCAACTAGGGTACAGAAAACTGGACAAATGACAAAAAAGTGTTGTTGTTTTTCCCTCTAGCTGAATCAGTGAAGAGTTATGGTGCCTGATAACCACTGGGTTAGGTTCCAATCCCTCCTCCAGTCAATGGCCAGACCATTGGACTAGCTACTATGGCTTCCCTGCCAAGCACTGGGGAATATGGCTGAGGAAAACAGTTGGAGCTAAAGGTGGCCCTGAGCCATGGCCTGAACCATAACCAGTATACATGGAAACACTACATAGTTTTCAGTTTCCTCTGGAACCTATAATTCCCCAAATCCTGATGCAAGGTAGGTTTGGAGGTGGACCTTGATCATTAAAAGTAAGATAAGGGTGTGGTTATGGCAATTCCCCATATGGGAAATAAGACAGAAAAGAGCAAAAGTGTACATGATTTATTTTCATTTTCTTCATTTAATTTGGGGTGTGTGTGTGTGTGTGTGTGTGTGTGTGTGTGTTTGGGGAAAGGGATGCATTAAACTTATCAGATTGCTCTTATTTTTCCCTAGAAGTCACCCATGGGGAAAATTTATAGACTTTTTGATAGGACATACTCCATACCAAAAAAATTCTCTGATTTTTACATTAAATTTTAAAACACACACACACATACACACACACACACACACACACATACACACACACAGTCTTATGTCTACTTACTCTGGTTGTTGCTACTATTCCACATTTCCAATCATTAAGTCCATGGGTTCTTCCCTTTAGATAATTTACTTTTTAATTGCAGTATGTTTTACATTATTAAATTACCATTTTTTCTGCCTTTGTAGTAGGGACACTTAAGGCCAGGACAGCATTATGCATACAAAGACTCAGTAAGGGCTCTGCTGTCCTGTGTTTCCCACCACATCTGGGTCAGGTCCCTGCAAAGCAAGGTCGTGAGAATGTGACCGCCTTCTGCGTTGTTCTTTTTCTGGCCCTTAGGGAAATGCAGGTCCTTTTGGACATTAAGCTGAAGAAGGTAGTAGTATTTAGAACAAATATGCATGGATTCTTATCATTCTTGCCTGTACTATTTTAAAACTTCTTTTTATAATTGGGCTGAGTTCCTGACTGGCTATGTGGTAAGAGGACACTTTGTTTACACTGACATTTTTCTAGAAAACATCATAGAGTCTCATATTGAGAAACAGATAGGTTGTAATAGCTGTGAGAAAAAAAACACAGCTGAGGAAGGGAAAATTAAAGCAAAATGAACTAAAATTTAAAACAAATGCCTTTTTTTAAAAAAAGAAATGATCAAGTAAAAAATGCTTTGTTTCATTCTTGCTTTCACTCCATTTTCCCACATGACTTTTAATGTCGAGAAATCAGCCACTAATAAGAATGAAGCCACTTACTACAACATATGATTTTTAACTTTATGAAATATTCATAGGGTTTCATATTTTTAAAAAATATTTTACATCTCGACAAATTGAGTACCTTCTCTACTTTTTCTTTAGTAGTATATACATGGTACCTCCACAGTTAACAGGAGGAAAGTATATAGTAAAGGTCAATATTACAAACTGAAAAATAATGAGAAATAATAAAACTAACTAAAATCTGCTTCTCTCTAGTTCCAAACACCCCTTTTTATTTTTTATATTATTTACCCCAATAATACATGTTTCCACCTTATTTTTCATATCAGGAATTGCCATAACCTCCCCTTATCTTAATTTTAATGATCAAGGTCCAACTCCAATCCTACCCTGCATCACAGAATTGGGAAATTACAAGTTCCAGAGGAAACTGAAAAATATGTAGTGTTTCCATTTATACTGGTCATGGTTCAGGCCATGGCCCAGGCCCACATTTAGCTCAAACTGTTTTCCTCAGCCATATTCCCCAGTGTTTGGCAGGGAAGCCATAGTACTCAGTCCAATGGTCTGGCCACTGACTGGATATGAGATTGGAACCTAACCCAAAGAAAACTCATCTCTAGGCTGGCAACTTCCCAGGAGGAGGTACAGCTCAAAAGGCTGTGCTCAATGGAGGTGAAGGTATTTAGCTGAACCTGTCAAATTCACTTCCTCCAGAATTTGCCCAGGAAAATTGAGTGACTAGCTGGTCAGTTGCAAGAGAGGAATGGATAGATCCACAGAAAGAAGTCAAATTTCCATGAAATAAAGATCACTATGGCCATGATAAACACAGAAAGCAAACAGTCATGGCTATCTGGAACACTGCCAAGTTTCTAGTCCTAAATCCACTATGTAAATTCTTCTAATAACCACCTCTCCTCATTCCTAAGAAAGCTCAAGTACGTTTCTGTTACTTGCAAGCAAAGAAGAACACCCAGCATCCTTCCTATCCTTCATCATTCCTCACACACTCTAACATGCAACATCCCTGCCCATGGTCATACTCATGTTTAAACATCTCCAGTAGAAATTTACCACTCAAGTTATCTGAGTATATCTCTAGGTAATTAGATTATAAAGCCATTTCCTATGTTGAGTAAATCTTTACTTCCCTGAATCTTATATTCTCCAGCTATTTAAAGCTTCATGAGACCATTCATCATTCTGATTACTCTCTTCTGAAAATGTCACAGCATGTTTGTAAATTTCCCAAATCGTGGCTTCCATAGCTGAAAACATCTGTCCATGTGTGGTATGACCAACACAGATGGCCTGGACTACCACTTTTGTTGTTCTGTGTAATATGTTTCAAGTACTGTTGGTTAAAACTGTTTTCAATGACGTTGTTGAAACATTTTAAACTTACTGTTAACCAAAAGCACTAAAAGCTCATTTTGAAATGAGTTTCAGATAACCTACATGTCCCCCCCCCGCATGGACCTATGTAGTTGGGTTTTAGATCCAAGATCAGGATATTAAGTTTATGAGTTAAATTTTATCTTTGCTGGGCTAAATTTTATCAGTTTCCAGTCTTCCATCAAATGTCCCTGACCATCCACCCCAGCCTTTCATGATCACTTGATCCTCTATATTGCTGTAGCAAATGCATCTATTGCATTCATTTGGTGCATCACTTATACAACTTAATCAGGTTATTTATCCTTTAGTGAAGGTTGACTTCAAAGTGCAGAGCTGATGTATCTTATTTTTGGAACCTAGAGAGTGCTATACTCAAAAACTTTATTTGTAACTAGTAATGATCGAAAAATGAATATTGTAAGCATACCCAGTGGGTCCTACACTGTTTTTCTGGTCAATGCCTATGAGCTTACAGATATGTGACAGGAGTGGCCTTATGCAATGGAGCCTTGTACATTCTTTCTCATTATGGAGGATGAGTGGATAATCCTCTTGAAACATGAATGGATTTTTGCCTTCTACTGTTAGTATTTTGGATGTCCTTTGCATCTATTTAAAATATTTCTAGCTAACATTTGTAAAACAGCACCTGTCTTAGGTAGTTGAAAGGGTCATTTGGCTTGAGTCTTCAAGGTTTGAAAATTCTCAGAATTAGACATTAACTCTAAATGAAGTTGTACATACAGCTACAGAGATACACTATAGAGGTTAAATTATGTCACTCACAATAAATTTTAAAATCATGTCCCATTAAAACGCCACTTCATTTTCATGCATTAGGAATAAATATATTAAATATTAATATATCCTATAATTATTGTATGAATCACAGAATGACAATGCACTGTATTTTGCACTTAAAGACAAAGCATTAGTTTGTTAAATGGAAATATTTAAGATTACATCACAACTTTGTATCGCCCTGTTCCATAATTTCTTTATTTTTTCCAATATTCTGGTTGCACTAATAAATGGAGATGAGCCAGCACTTTCTCAGTTTCACAGAGGCCCTCGAGGCAAACGAGCATCATAATCTCATTACTGAAGTATTCTCCTGATGGTCCTTATTTCTGGCCGCATTAAACTTATTCTCACCTAACAACAAGGCTTTTTACAAGCTGATTCCTCTCAAGATTGTTTCTTCCATTTGGTACATTTTTAATGAGCAGCAGCAATTGTATGAATCACTGTGCTAGGTTCAGTGAAGAAAAAAAACATCATCATCAACAGATCAAAATAAATGTGATCCTTTCCTTTCCCTCAAGGAGCCTACCATTCCCACTGATAAGTTCACAATTACCAACAGCACAAAGTAAAGGACTGGGTATTGTATTTTAGGAATAAATAAAATTTCCTGAGACCAGAGAGAAGGAGACATAAATCAGGTTAGGAGATTTGGGAAAAGTTGGCTGGCTCCAGATTTCTACACTATGGGCAATCCTGGCTCTAGTCATAAAGTTCTTTTTTGGGCCTTTGCTCCCACTTCCTGATTTTAACCCCACTTGCCATTCTTGGCGAGAAAGAATATTTCTGGTGCATATCATGCAGGAGGAGGCAATGCCCCAGCTGGGAGAGGATACAGAGTCACAGTTGTCGCTAACAACTCGCTGCCAAAATTCCGCCCTACTCTTTGCTCCAGGACTGCAAGTTCTTGAGCTGATATAGTTGAGAGTACTATCTTGCAGGGTCTCTGATCTTCCTATCCACCCATTTGAGGGGTACACAATATCCTTTCTCTCAGTTTAATTCAACTGACATGGGGCTAAAATATTGCAAATGAAACTTCATGAAAACAAAAGGAGAAGAAATATCACCATAGGTGAATGAGACCTTACTTATTTTAGTGTAACCTTCATAGATGACCATGACTGGAAAAGCACTAAAGGGCACACACACCCAATTTCATTTCTTCAACCCTGTCAATGTGAGTGTGCTTCCTCATCCAAAACTGTGAGCATATTTATTAATAAGTGATAAAAACTGGTACTCTTTGATTATAAATCTCAGCTTGCCCACCTTTGTCATGAATTACGTTATTCTCATTGTGGTGGACATGAAGGGACTGAGCTGTAACAGCCATTCACATCCAGCTTCTGGAGCTTGGGAAATGGTTCTGATTTTACAAAGTAAATATTGTGAGCTGCAAACATGAAGGATCAAATTTGAGTTTGAATTCCCAATAAAAAGATTTATTTCCATGCAACATTGTAAATCAACTATACTCCAATAAAATTTTTTTAAAGATGCAAGAAAGACTTATCAATTTAAAAAAGAGGAATATTTGTTTCCATAGAGACTTAAAATTGCATTCTCTATCACAGATGCAGAGAGGACAGGCAGTAGAGCAGAATAAGCTGAGCATACACTCAAGTCAAAGTCAGAGCTGCTGTTTTGCTGGGTCAGTTCTCGGGATAATGATTAAAGACTAAGAATCTGTGTGATGAGTGAAGCAGACCCTGAAACAAGACATTGACAACCAGTACTTTCCAGGCCCCTAGGAGAGGACCAACACAGGACACACAGAAGAGGACCCACATCATATTGAAGAGAGCATATTCCCAGGCATATTAGCCAAGGTTTCTTACCAGTTCATTAGTAAGGCAAAACTAAAAATATCAAAATCTAACAATTTATAATTTATTTTATATGCATGTAATTGTAAACTGTATATATATATTAATACAGAGTTTAATTAAGCACAATAAATCCTCCTATCACTTCCACAAGGAATTCGGTTAAAGGACCACATTAGGTGTTGTAATACAGAAATATCAAGATTGAATGAATCTTATCTGACTATCAGAATGATAGTCTTGGTACCCAGAGGTTGTGTATTAATGAGGATTAGATTTGTCTATAAGTGACAAATCCCAAATAAAAGTACTTTAAACACGATCAAAGTTTTATTTCCATCTCACATCACCTGAACAATCCAGATCTGGCATAACCAGCAGGGACCCAGATCCTTTCTATCTTGTTACTCAGCCTTGTTTCCAACAGGTGGCTGGCTCAGGATAAAGCTCCAGTTTCATCCATTGTGTCTCTGTACTCCAGCCGGCAGGAAGGAGCAAAAGAGAGGTAAAGGTATGACCCTTCTCTTTAAGAACTTATATTCTGCCTACATTCTTGATCCTAACTTAGTCACAACCAGCTGCAAGTGAAAAGGTGAATTTTATTCCTCTTTCTAAGTGGCCATGGTCCAGACAAAAATCAGAGACTCTGTCATGGTGGAAGAATAGAGATGGTTTCTGCTGCAGTAGCCAAAATTCCCTCTACCATATATAATTTTAGCCTAACAAATTATTTTTCTGTTTGGATATAGCAGCAGCAAACATTTATTGAGAGCATATTCTGTGCCAAGCAATTAACTAAAACCTTTAAAAATACTGTTATAGGCTGAATTCTGTCCTCCAATTAAGATATGTTGGATCCTAACTCAAATACCTTAGAACGTGACCTTATTTGGAAATAAAGACCCTTATTGGGTCTTTATTTGGGTCTTTCCAGGTGTCGTCAAGTTAAGATGAGGTCATTAAGGCGGACCCTAATCCAATATGGTTAGTGTCCTTATAAAAAGGTGAACTTGGACACAGACCTACACAGAGGGAAGAGTAAGTGAAGAGTCACAGAGAGAATACCATGTGAAGATGGAGTAATGAAGTGATGCATCTACCACCAGAAGCTAGGAAGAGGTAAGAAAGGATTCCCCTACATGTTTCAGAGGGAGCATGGCACTGATGATACCTTGATTTTGGATTTCTAGCCTCCAGAACTGTGAAAATAAATTTCTGTTATTTTAAGTCACCCAGTTTACGGTACTTTGTTACAGCAGCTGTAGGAAACTAACACTAATAGGTTAATTCATTTAATCCCACAACTACTCCTATGAAAGAAGTAGTTATTTTTCCTTTTTTACAAATAAGGAAATTAAGGCTCAAAAAGTGAAGCAACTAGCAAAGATCCCTTGAGCTTTGAATGACCCCTAGGTTTTTCTGATTCCAGTCCCTCAACTCCTAATCTGCTATACTAACTGAAGAATTAACAAAAATCCTTGTTTTTTAAATCTTCCATTCCTTCTCAGCTTGGACACCACTGGAAGAAAAACTGTGAATTGCTATGCAAATATTTTGATATTATTATCCGCCAGGTGTCTTTGTAGCATAATGTTGTAACTGATCCTCAAAACTGGGACACTTTGGAGAATGAAAATGATGCGATTCATAATTACAGTGGAACAAGAAGCCTAAACCAGGACTATCTTGGGCAAACCAGGTTTTACAGTTACACTAATTTTAACTCATTCCTGAGTGCCCCGTCCACTCTGACTCCTAACCAAAAATATCATTATAGTGGCTTACAGAATTCTAATAATTAGGTTAGAAAACATTGAAATACCTTAACTATGCAATAATAATAACATAGTACCACAAGAATAAGATATTCCTGGATAATGAGTAATATAGAGATCATAGAATATAGTTACAAGAATGATTCTGTAAGATGATAAATCCATTTTAAAAAGGACATACTTTGATTATTTAGCCAAAAGTATCTGAGCAGTCCTTCCAGACCTCTAAAGACTGAGGACCCCACCTTTGGAAAGTTAAAAAAAGCAAAAAAGAAAGGTTTATCTTGTTTCAGAGTCTGCATATTAAGGCTCTACTAATGCTAGTAGAATTAATAATCTAATACTGTGGAGCATATCAAGCATTCATTTTTACAAAAAACAAAATTACTCCTCTTCTAGACTCCTTTCCAAAGCTGAGGAAAAAGTAACTTCCCTGGGGATGTGGGCTGAAAATTGTTGTCTTTAGTCTCATCCAAACTTGAACCTTAATGTCAGAAGTCAGGTTAGCTATCAGGGAGAGCTTTGTAAATTCACACTTTTGCCAAGATACAGCCTTCCCTGATTATTTCTAAGACAGCCAGGTGCTCTTAGAGGTCACCTAGTCTGGACTGTAACCAAATAATGAAGAAAAGTAATAATTCTACCTAAGCATAGTATACTACTTACATAATTATACAATCTGATAAAAAGCTCAAATTTAGGCTCTCTAACATTCCTGAAAGTCTGGCTTCCATGGCCCTTATCTGGGGCTAAGACAGGCTCAAAAAGTGTTTACTTGCATGTGAACATTCACTTATCCTCTACTTTAAACACTGTATAATCTGAGTAAAATGCAAGGCTCTAAATGCTCACTGTGTTTACCTCTGCATGGAAGAATTTCCAGTGACTATGTGTTCTATTCTTTCTTCCTCATGTTTTTTCATTGACAATAGAGTACTTTTGAAATTAAACAAATAATACTTTTCAAGCTAGAAAAAAAAGATCTCTAAGAAAGATCATTAAAATAAATATAAAGAAATTTTGGGGCTTCCCTGGTGGTGCAGTGGTTGAGAGTCCGCCTGCCGATGCAGGGGACGCGGGTTCGTGCCCCGGTCCGGGAGGATCCCACGTGCCGCGGAGCGGCTGGGCCCGTGAGCCATGGCCGCTGGGGCTGCGCGTCCGGGGCCTGTGCTCCGCGACGGGAGAGGCCACAACAGTGAGAGGCCCGCGTACCGCAAAAAAAAAAAAAAAAAAAAAAAAAAAAAAAAAAAAAAAGAAATTTTGGTTTCTGATCCAGCATGAGAAGCTAGAATATGTCACTCTGTCTTAAAAAAACAAGTAAAAATCTAACCAAACTGAAAAATCAACAACTCTTCTGAGACCCTTCAGAGAAGTAAGGCCACAGGGCAAACCACTGCCCCCAAAATTAGACAGACCAACAGACAAATACGAGGAATCACAAACCTCCAGGGGAACCAGCACCAGATAGGGAAACCTGAGCTGTAACTGATGAATTTCTGGAGGCTTAACATTACAAGTCTGAGAGATAAAAAGTCCAGGGGTACCTAGTCATAAGGGGCCCCCACACTTTTGTGAATTTTACTTCCAGGAGCTCAACCAAGTTCTCACAGTAAATACTGGAGAAAAATCTCCTCTTGCTTCCTGCAGGAGAAGGGGAAAGGAGCCATTTTTAAACACTCCAGAGCATTCTGTACTTCTTAACAAAGTCTGCCCTCAGGATAAACTATTTAACTAGAGCCTAACCTGCTGGGGTTTTATCAGAGTTTAACTGACCTGGGGGAAGAAAATACACATCTCCAGCCTACTATAATCATCCTGTTCCAACTACAGGGGAGGAGAGTATTGAGAAGCACGAGTGGAATTCACAGTCCAGAGGTACAGGCTTACTAAAAGACTGAGACCTACTCATAGGACCATAGGATGCTTCCCCTCCCTCATCTTCACCATCATGTTACTAAAGGTCTATTTACAGCAGTTCCTTTTACCCAGTACATCATGTCCGGCTATCAAAAAAAAAAAATTATGACATACTAAAAGCTAAAAAAACAGTCTGAAGAGACAGAGCAAGCATTAGAACCAGACTCTGATTTGGGAGGGATGCTGGAATTATCAGACCGGGAATTTTTAAACTACGATTAAGATGCTAATTATTCTAATAGATAAAGTAGACAGCATGCAAGAACAGATGGGCAGTGTAAGCAGACAGACAGAAATCTTAAGAAAGAACCAAAATAAAATAATACAAGTAAAAAACACTGTAACAGAAATGAAGACTGCCTTGATGGGCTTATTTGTAGACCAGATGTGGCTGAAGAAAGAATCATTGAGCTTGAGGATATCTAAACAGAAACCTCTAAAAATGAAAAGAAAAAAAAAAAGACTGAAACAAAAAATACTATCCCAGAACAGAATATCCAAAAACTGTGGGACAACTACAAAAGGTGTAACAGGGCTTCCCTGGTGGCGCAGTGGTTGAGAGTCCGCCTGCCAGTGCAGGGGACACGGGTTCGTGTCCCGGTCCGGGAAGATCCCACATGCCATGGAGCGGCTGGGCCCGTAAGCCATGGCCGCTGAGCCTGCGCGTCCAGAGCCTGTGCTCCACAATGGGAGAGATCACAACAGTGAGAGGCCCGCGTACCGCAAAAAAAAAAAAAAAAAAAAAAGGTGTAACAGTTGGACAATAGAAATACCAGAAGAAGAAGAGAGAGAAACAGAAGAAATATTTGAGAAAACAATGACTGAAAATTTCCCAAATTAATATCAGACACCAAACCACAGATCCTGGAAGTTCAGAAAACACCAAAGAGGATAAATACAAAAAAATACTATACTTAAATATCATTTTCAAACTACAGAAAACCAAAGATAAAGAAAAAAATTCTGAAAAAAACCAGGGGAAAAAACAACCACCTGACTTATAGAGGAACAAAGGTAAGAATTATATCCAACTTCTCCTCAGAGACGACATAGTCAAGACGAAAGTGAAGTGAAATCTTTAACGTGCTGAAAGAAAAAACCTATCAACCTAGAATTCTGTACCCTGCAAAAGTATCCTTCAAAAGTGAAGGAGAAATAAAGACATTCTCAGACAAACAAAAGCTGACAGAATTTGTTACCAGTAAACCTGCCTTGCAAAATTTTAAAATAAGTTATCTAGAGAGAAGGAAAATGATATGTCAGAAACTTGGATCTACATAAACAAGAGAGGAGCATTGCAGGAGTGAGTGAAGGTAAAATAAAAACTTTTATTCTTTTCTTTTTTAATTTTAATTTTCTTTTTATTATTTATTTTTGGCTGCACTGGGTCTTCGTTGCTGTGCGCGGGTTTTCTCTAGTTGCTGTGAGCAGGGGCTACTCTTTGTTGCGGTGTGCAGGCTTCTCATTGCAGTGGCTTCTCTTGTTGTGGAGCACAGGCTCTAGGCATGTGGGCTTCAGTAGTTGCAGCAGGCGGGCTCAGCAGTTGTAGCACGCGGGCCCTAGAGCATGCAGGCTTCAGTAGTTGTGGTGCATGGGCTTAGGTGCTCTGCAGCATGTGGGATCTTCCTGGACCAGGGATTGAACCCATGTCCCCTGCATTGGCAGGCGGATTCTTAACCACTGCACCACCAGGGAAGTCCCTTTCTTTTATTCTTAATTGATCTAACAGATAACAGTTTGTTCAAAATAATAATAGCAACGATGTATTCAATCATATGTGCTTATGTGTGTACTATTAGAATGGTGAAAATGTAGAACACTGACAACACCAAATGCTGGCAGGAACTCTCATTCATTCATTGTACCATTCAATATAAAAGCCACTTTGAAAGACAGTTTGGTGGTTTCTTACAAAGGTAAACATAAGCTTACCATAGGATCCAGCAACTGTACTCCTTGGTATTTACCCAAAGGAGATGAAAACCTATGTCTACACAAAAGCCCACACACCAATGATTATAGCATCAATATTCAAAATTGCCAAAACTTGGAAGGAACCAAGATGTCCTTCAGTGGGTGAGCGGATAAATAAACTGTGGTACATAGACAATGGAACATTATTTAGTGCTAAAAAGAAATGAGAGGGGCTTCCCTGGTGGTGCAGTGGTTAAGAATCCACCTGCCAATGCAGTGGACACGGGTTCAAGCCCTAGTCCAGGAAGATCCCACATGCCGTGAAGCAACTAAGCCTGTGCACCACAGCTACTGAGCCTGTGCTCTAGAGCCCGTGAGCCACGACTACTGAAGCCCAGGAACCTAGAGCCTGTGCTTTGCAACAAGAGAAGCCACCACAATGAGAAGCCCGCACATCACTACAAAGAGCAGCCCCCGCTTGATGCATCTAGAGAAAGCCCGTGCAGCAAAAAAGACCCAATGCAGCCAAAAATAAATAAAATAAAATAAAAAAATTTATTTTAAAAAAAAGAAATGAGTTACCAAGCCATGAAAAAAAAAGGGAGGAAATTTACATGCATATTACTAAGTGAAATAAGCCAATCTGAAAAGGCTACATGTTGTATGATCCCAACTATACGACATTCTAGAAAAGGGTAAACTCTGGAGATAGTAAAAATATTAGTGGTTGCCAGGGATTTAGGGGAGGGAGGACAGGGATAAATCAGCTGAGAACAGAGGATTTTTAAGGCAGTGAAACTATTCTGTACGATACTATAATGGTGGATACATATCATTATCCATTTATCCAAACCCATAGAATGTACAACACCAAGAGTAAACTTTAATGTAAACTACGAACTGTGGGTGATGATATGTCAATGTAGGTTCATCAGTTGTAACAAATATACAACTCTGGTGGGGAATGTTCTTCACAGGGGAGGCTATGGATGTTTGGAGACAAAGCATATATGGTAAATCTCTGTACCTTCTGCTCAGTGTTGCAGTGAACCTAAAACTGTTCAAAATAAAATAAATTCCAAAATGCAAATTAATTAATAAAAACTAACCACCAAAAAAAAAAAAGTATAGAAATCCTATCTTAGTTTTCTATCATCATGCAACAAATAGACCCCAACTGGTGGTCTAAAACAACAGTAAACATTTTTGTGGATGAGGAAGGAGCAAGCAGGTTGGTTGAGTGGCCCTGGCTCAGGTTGCATCTGGGATGTTAGCTGGGGCTGCAGTCATCTGAAGGGTTGAGTGGGGCTAAGGGATCATTTTTCAACATGACTTACTCACATGGCATTGGCAGAGGGTTCAGTTTCTTCTATGAGACCCTTGAATGTCCTCATGACATTGCAGCTGGCTTTTCCCAGAGGGAGTGATCTGAAAGAGAACAAAGCAGAAACCACAATGACTTTTATGACTTAGTATCAGAGATGACACATGTCACTTCCATCATATGCAGTTTATTAGAAACAAGTCACTGAGTCCAGCCCACACCCAGGGAAGGGAAATGAAACTCCATTTCTTGATGGGAGGAGTATCAAGAATTTGTAAACATGTTTTAAACCACCCAGAGAGCCCTATTCACAAAAAGGAAGTCACCACTGTCACATACACAGACAAATAGTTAATATATTGAAAAATTTTATAAAGTTATCACTGAAAGTAGAAATACAAAATTTATTAAAAATTCTCCGTTTTACTTTACTTTCTACTTTTAAAAATCAAATATAGTTCTTTGGTAGATTAAAAAAAGGAAACTTTTACAAGCTCTATAAATTTACACCGTAGGTGTTTGTGGTCAATATGGTGAAACTAATAGTTTTTAATCAATAAATCAACTTGGACAGAATTGATATCTTTGGAATATTTAGTCTACTTATCCATGAATTTGGTATTTCTCTCCATTTATTCAAGCCTTATTTAATGTCTTTTGATTGTTACAGTTTTCTCTGAAGAGTTTGCGTGTGTCTTTAGTTGAATTTATTCCTAAGTGTTTGGTATTCTTTGACACTATTATAAATTAGCTTCTTTTTTCATTATTATATTTAGTTGTTTGTTGCTGCTGTAAAAATTAATATATTTTCAGGCAAATCTTATATCTATTAAGCTCCCTAAATTCTCTTATTGCTTCTAATATTTTCCTTTAAAGTCTGTTGAATTTTTCTTTTTAAACAATTTCATCATCCCAAAATGACAGCTTTATTTCTACGTTTCCAATCCTCATACCTATAAATTCTTTTCCTCTCCTTATTGCTTTAGGCTACGGACTCCAACATCATGTAAAATAAGGGTCATTATCATGTGCATTTTTGTTTCATTTCTTAGTTAAATGGAAATGCTTCCAAAATTTCCCCATTAATGAAGATATCTGCTATAGTTTACCAGTTTAAGGAAGTTGTCTTCTGTTTCTAATTTACGAAGAGGTTTTCTCCAATCATGAATTCAACATTATCAAATGTTTTATTCTATATCTAATAAAACAATTACATAGTTTTCTCTTGTAATCTGTTAATGTGTGAAATTAGAGTTTTTTGGGGGTT
This sequence comes from Phocoena phocoena, assembly GCF_963924675.1. NCBI lineage: Eukaryota > Metazoa > Chordata > Mammalia > Artiodactyla > Phocoenidae > Phocoena > Phocoena phocoena. The sequence goes on along the minus strand of NC_089225.1, from coordinate 48,315,770 downwards.
AACCCATCCTTTCATACTTGGGGTATACTCAACTTGGTCATGATATTGTTAGCTTTTTCATACACTGTCAGCTTCAATCTACTAACATTTTATTCAGGATTTTGAATCTATATTTTTTAGTGAAAGGGCTATAATTTTCTTTCTTTTAATGTACTTGTATCAGGATTAAGATTACTAATTTTAAATATTTCAAAACTGTAAACTTTGCATGAAAAAAATAGCACAATTTTAGAAGAAAGAAGCTGGAAGAAGATATGTACAAAATATGTAACTGACATACAGTTGGCCCCCCACATATATAAATAACTCTTACAGATCAATAAGAAAAAGACTAACAATCAAATCAAATGGGCAAAGGATTAAAAAAAATGAAATTAACAAAGAGGATAACAAAAATATTTAATTATATTCATTAAACATTATAAAAAGATCCTCAACATCACTATAGATTAAGAAAATACAAATCTATACAATATTTATATACCATTTTAAAGCTCATCACAACGTCGAAACTTAAAAAGAAACCAAGTCCTGATGTTAATAGTGCAGAGCAGGAATTCCATCCCTGCTGGTGGAAAAATTGGGGCTATCAATTTGTAGACCAGTTTGGAAATATTTAGTGAAGTTGAAAATATGCATGAACTACTTCCTCATAATTCTACTTCTAGAGAAACTGTCATTTAATATGCTCCAGAAGAGTACAAAATTAGAAAAAATCTTAATGTCTTTCTGTAGGAGGATGGCTAACTGAACAGTGACACAGATAAAATGAATATACTGTGTATCTGCATGAATCTATATAATACATCTTGAAAACAGTACACTGGGTAAACAATAATGCTAGGAGGAAAACAGTGCAGTATGGGACCATCTTTGTAAATCTTGGAAATACTCAAATCATTGTTATATATCATTTATGGCTACAAATGAATGAATTAAAATATAAAGCATGAATACAAAAGATATACACAAACTTCATGAATTGGATGAGTCTACCAACGTAGGGAAAGGAATTCGGAAGGGTAAAGGGGTTTCTGTTGTGACATTAAATGTTTATTTTCGCAATTTGAAGAAAATATGACAAAATATTAGTATTTGTTACTTTGATAGTGGAGAGTATATGAAGTTTATAGTTCTCTTTAGGTTTTTCTATGTTTTTTAAATGCTTCATAATTTTAAATAAATGTTTATGAAAAAAGAACCACTTGAATTATTTGAGAAGTAGATGTTGCGTTATATTACCGCTCTAACTATCCTTGAAATTGTTCTCTACGTATTCTGTCTCTTCGTGATTGAATATTCTCTGGGCCTGCTTCCTCACCTGTAATGTAAGAGGGGTGAACAGATGGTCATTTCAGATTCTTTGTAGCTCAGATACTCTAAGTACCTTTCCTTCCCCATCCGCTGACACCCCGTCCCGCCACCATTTTTTTTTTTTTTTTTTTTTTGCGGTACGCGGGCCTCTCACGGTTGTGGCCCCTCCCTACGCGGAGCACAGGCTCCGGAAGCGTAGGCCCAGCAGCCATGGATCACGGGCCCAGCCGCTCCGCGGCATGTGGGATCCTCCCGGACCGGGTCACGAACCCGTGTCCCCTGTATCGGCAGGCGGACTCTCAACCACTGAGCCACTAGGGAAGCCCCCGCCACCTTTTTAAGGTTCGTTACCTGACTCCATCTTTCTTTCCATTCTCCAAGTCTCCTTTTCTGAAAAGTCACCCGGAAACACTTGACCAAAGCATGCTCAGTAATCAAATTTGCTAAAACTCGAGAAAAGCTTTTTAACAGTTCCACATTTTTATCTGTCAGCTCTGACGGAAATCGGTGTAGGGAGCAGCAGGAGGAAGCAATAGAAAAGACGCTCCATGGGAACAGGTGTGCTAGTGCGTTCTTACCTGGACGTCAGACTCCAGCCAAGGAGCAGATAATTTGGGAATGGACTATAAGGCCAGCTTAACTCTGTACAATCCGAGCAAGTCAGCGTGGACGCAACATATTGTACTTTGCAGCAGTTGGTTGGGTGGGAGGCGAGGGGAGAGAGGCAGCAGCTGGAGGTTTTAAAAAAAAAAAAAAAAAAGGGAAAAAAAGGCGAGGTGCTGGGAGAGAGGGCTGCCCAAATCAGAAACACCCTGTAGCGTCTCCGCCTCAGGAGGAAGGCGTATTTCGCAACCTCCGAGGGAAATCGCCTCGGCCGCGGCGTCCAAGTGAGCTGCGGCCGCAGCCCGCGCAGCCCGCGCAGCCCGCGCAGCCCGCGCAGCCCGCGCAGCCCGCGCAGCCCGCGCAGCCCGCCCCCAACTTGCCCGCCGCGCGCCGACCCCGGGCTTGGAGCTCGCGGAGGAGGCTGTTCTGGCGAGTCGAGTACCCGCGCCCGCGAACCTTCCACCTGCAGAGGACCCGGGTGCAGCCATGGGCTACCAGGGACAGCGGCCCGTCGTCCCGCCACAGGTAACGAGACTGGGGCTGGTTCTGAAGGCAGGTCATTCGTTCGTTCATCCTGCAACAGCGTTTAGCTACCTTCACCCAGCGTCTTGATGTAGCACCACAGAAGGTTCTCCAGCAGAAAAAAGAAATTTTGCCTTGATCTTTTTTTTTTCATAGCGGGCACTTTTCAATATAACCCCTTTAATTTCACAAAAATCACATCCTTTGCTCCCTAAGAGATCCTAAAGTACTAGGATTTCATGCAGTAGTCCACGAACTTGGTGCAGCTGTAATCAGGACATTTTAGGATGGAGTTTGTTCACAAGCTCTGTTTGAATTACTAGATATTGTTGTTACTCTATTATCCTCATTTGCTTATCGTTATTGGCATTACTTATTATTATTACTAATATCATGTTAGTCTCCTAAATTGCAGTTTTCTGAATTTTTGAGCTAGTTAAATATTTTTTTAATTGCACTTTTATATACTAAAATAGAGCCATCTAGATGACAGAGAAACCCTCGTTTCTGAGCATAAGGACAAAGGGAAAACTTGTCGTCAGTCTGCTGCTGTTTTTAATGTTGTCAACTCGATTATAGGATCTGGTATAATAGGTAAGTTTGTTGTTTTTTTTTTTTAAATTTTCAGTGAAAAGGCCAAATTTAAGACACTTATTATGTTGCTAGTATTCATAGGTTAATTTTAAAGGAAAAAATCTTAAATGATAAAATTGGTAATTGTTTTTTCATAAAAGCCTTCCCTTTTTTCCAATGTAACAATGTGCACACATCAGTCTCTCTTATACTAAAAATGGGGTGGTGATTCACACTCTTTCCACATTTGAGAGCATCCTCCGTGTGTGATAGATTAAGGTGGAGCTGCAGATGGGAGATTGCTGAATTTTTTTTTCATAGGCTGCATGGTCAAGTGATAATGTTACCTAATTTACTTTTTTCCCTGTTCCTGGAGTGGCCAACCGTTACTTGAATCACCTTTCCATCACCTTCTAGAGGTGTAGAACCTCCAGATACTTGCAAATATTGGAGATACAAAAGTTTAATGTGAAAACATAACAATCGTGAAGAATCAAATCCACGTAATATTTCCTTACCCATTTATAGAGTATTAAATTTTAAAGTACAAACTTATGATATATCAATTGTAAATATAATTTAATCAATAAATAGAAATGGTTTTTTAAATGATTTTTTAAAACAAAGGAGCCAAATAATCAGAATTGAAAGAAATGAGCCTCTCATATTTTCCCAATTTGAAGCAAAGGAAAAGTTCGGAAAAAATTAAGTGCATTGCGTTATAATAATAAAGGCAGTTTTTTTTTCAGCGCTTTTGTTATTTGAAACATCCAATTTAAGAAAAAGCAAGGACAAAACAAAATCCTGCAAATACTCATTGAGAATATTACTTTTTCCTGTAAAGTTATGACATTTTAGTCTCAGTCATCTGGATTGAGTTACTTTTCTTAACTTTCACAAGTTGATGTATTTCTTTTTTACTTTCCATATACAGACAATTTTTTTTTTCAAATGGTAAATAAACTGTAGGAACCTGAGACAAAGTAGTAGCAAGTAGGCGTAAAGACTTTTTTGAAATTCAGCCTCCATGTACCATAGAGGTGTAGGCCGTATTCCAGAGTTAATTCCTGATATGAACACTTTTAGCTGATTCATGTCAACTTAAAAAGTACTTCTTAATTAGGCTCAGCAGATTTTTGAAAGAGGAAAATTTTCAGAGAATAAATATTCTGGGTGGAATTATTTTAAGTACATTTTATTTTAAATGTTTCATTGTCCATAATCTAAAATTGCCCATTTCCAAAAAAGATTCATAAGAAATAACATTACATACTCCTTTCAGCTTTATAAAAAATACTTTTGCCTTCTTATTTTCCTCTCCTTTTCCTACAGAGTTGCCCATTTTGACCCCAGGGTTGGTCTTTCCTCATATCTCATAACCCTTCTATACTCTGGTTATCATCTCTGTTTTCCCGGCCAGCACATAAGGAGAGCTCTGGGTCATTACTCTCCACATATTCTAGGTCATATGTCCCCCTCACCCCGAAGGGAACATTATTTGTGTGAACTGTCATCTGTTTTTCATTTGATGCTTTCTTACTCTTATTTTTCCACCTCATAAACTTACTCACTTGACATGCCCTTAACTTACAACATTTTATTCTGAAATAGGTGTTAATATGCTAACATTTAATTTTAGTATTCATATACACTGTTTAAAACTATGTCATATAAATATGTCAGTTTACTTAGCCTATTATATACAGATACTGGGGGAAAACTTCCGTGTTTCCATATGTTTTATTAACGTGATGGGTGGGACATTTTATGTTTTTTCCAGGATTGCCTTATTCAATGAAGCAAGCTGGCTTTCCTCTGGGAATATTGCTTTTATTCTGGGTTTCATATGTTACAGGTAAAATGCTGTGTAATTGATTATTCCTGCAATTTAAATTGTGCAATGACTGTTTTACACAAACACACACGCTCTGTAATTGAATTTCCTAATTAAAAAGTGCATCAAAGAATTTAAACATTTGTATCTGAGGAGATTTACTTTCCTTGCTAATCCTCTGAACAGATTAGAAAAGCATTATATATTACCAAGCCTAAATCCTTTTCATGTGCCTTTTCACTTTATGCCAAACGTGGTAGATAGAGGAGTCACTTTAAAGACTGATTAAGGCCAAGACCGTACTCTGAAAATGCAGACATCAGGGATTCCTTTCCCACAAAAACCTCGGGCAGGTGCACACAGATGAACAACCTTTTTGAGCTCTGTTTGTGCAGGTGGCAGCTAGAGCCCCGGTGCTCAACCAGCAGGGATCCCCACTCCCTCCCCACCCTACCCTGCCTGCCCAGCCTCCTGCCTGCCACTGTCTTCAAGGGCAGCAGTAAGGTGCTTCTGTATCGCTTCTTCTGTTCTGCTTCCCGCTTTCCGTGTAACATGTTCATTCACACCTATTCCCCCGTCTAAGTGCAGGCTTTACAACTCCTAATCATCTTCTCTTCTTGTTGTTCTCACCCCTGCCCTGTCGTCCCCCCAGTTCACCTCAAGGCAAACACAAGGTCTTTCCTCTACCTTAGTATCACTGTGAAAGAGGCAGCAATCACAAACAGACACCCACTGCAGTGGTTGCTGCTAGGGGGCTGCTATGTGTGATCACCTAGATGCCCTTTACCAGGTAATACAAAACACCTCAGCTGTCCCCTGCTCCAGAGTGGCGACCTGGGCCTTAACAGTATCACCTTCCTGTGAGGTTATGAACCCCAGCCACCATTTCCCCAAAGACTGAGTAACGGAAACCTCAAAGCTGTCCTCCTTGCCTTGGGAGGGACCAACGTGCAGGGCAGTTGGAGCTCCAGAGCGCCACCGCTGCAGGGCTTGGGCTGCAGCTGCTCTCCCCCGAGATGGAGTCCTGGTGAGCTGTTCCCCTGCCCTATCTTTTCACTCCCCTTCTCCTAAGAGCACTCCCTCAAATCTCTTGCCCAAGAATCTCTGTCTCAGCTCTACTTCTAGAGACTCTAAGATGCGATCCCTCATAAAATCTCAGGCTTCCAAAAACCAGCCTGTAACTCAGCTGTTTTTCCTCAGGCTCAGGAAGAAAGTAAAGCATGCAGCAGGTACCAGAGTCAGAGCTGCAGAGGCCCTCAACTCCCTTCCTCCCTGCTTCTCACCACCCACCACTCCCTAAACCTAAGATGCTTTTAGCTTCTACAGCTCTTAATTTGTAGCTTAAGACCCATAATTTAGTAATGTGGAATCTGTGACTTTGTGCTTATTCAGAGTTGCTGGTGCTTAAAAAGTGTATTTTATTTATGAGCACATTTATCACACTCAAAAACCCTATTCAAGGATTTACCCTTGTCGTTTTTAATTTCCTGTTTTCCAGTCAATCAGTACTGACAAATAATTAATTTCCTCCCAGGCATAATAACCATGGCTTGTTTAAGTGCATTATGAACATGTACACACATTGTAAACCAGTAGACAGAAAGCATTTAAAAATATATATCACCTAAGGATTCAATCAATAATTAAGGAGAATGAATAGTTTCTTAAAGCCAAGTCACATTATACATACATAGATCATAATGTGAATAACTCTCTCAACTGATGCTATACGTAAACCTACAGCAATGTCTGTGAGCAGTCCTTTGCAAAGTCATATGTTGCAACTAATCAGCAGAAATTAGTTACTCAGTAATTTGGCTGCATGATGAAAATCCTTAAATAATTTTGATAAATTAAGGATGACCACACAGACACAAAAAATAATTATAGACTGTGATTCATTTTGTTCCTTAATTAGGATTTTAAGAGCAAAATCTACAAGTAGGTTATAATATTGAGTTGTTCTTTAAATTGACACTAATTATACAGTTGTTTGTCTCTACAATTATTCTTTTGTCTTTTTAAGGCCTTTGTCTTTTTAATGAGTTATGTCCAGTTCAACAAGTAGTGTTTCTAAGTTCTGTTTTCATGTTTGTGAAATGTTGGAGAACAAGAAAGAATTGTAATTATTTACAACAAATGATTTTATTTTAATTTACTTTAAGGTTCTCATATTTGTTGATTAGAGTAAAATAATTTTTATTGTCCAAGTATACATAATGATGTAAAAGAAAATGTTCCTGTTAAATAACGTACACTCATTCATGGATTATCTAAAATTTGCATACAGTACATTTAAAGGGAGGTCAAAATGTTATAGTGATATTTGAGATTCCTAAAACTTTTGAGAGCTTTATCTATAGCCCGTATAGCATTTGTTATTGACTAACTTCTTAGCAAGTTGTTACTTTTGAGCAGTACATTTTGAACTGCTGTACAATTCAGCAGGTCTCATCCCAAGCATACAGTTCTTCACCAAAACTTTACAACATCTGTGAAACTGGTTACCCCCTGTTACTCCAGTCCTCACTGATTCTCTTCCTTGGCCAATAAGTTGCTTTTTAGTTTTCCTGCCTTTAGCATCTGTCTTTTGCTTTCTGATCCATCCTCCATATTACTGCAAAAGTTATCTTTATGAAACCTCAGCCTGATCTGATATTCCCCCAGTCAAAACGTTCCAAGGGGCTTCCCTGGTGGCGCAGTGGTTGAGAGTCCGCCTGCCGATGCAGGGGACACGGGTTCGTGCCCCGGTCCGGGAGGATCCCACGTGCCGCGGAGCGGCTGGGCCCGTGAGCCTTGGCCGCTGAGCCTGCGCGTCCGGAGCCTATGCCCCGCAACGGGAGAGGCTACAACAGTGAGAGGCCCGCGTACCGCAAAAAAAAAAAAAAAAAAAAAAAAAAAAAAAAAACGTTCCAAGACTCTATAATGACAACAGAAAAAAATGTATTGCATTTAAATTCTTTCATGGTTCGGCCACAGTCTGCATTTCTGGTCTTATCGCCCACTAATATGACCTCTTTTTCACCCTGTCACCGACACTGCCCTGTGTGGGACTTATGTTTTAGCCATTCTGGACTATTCCATTACCCACATGTAGAATATACCTTCACACTGACTTCCCATAGATAGTCCCCCTGCTTGACATTTTTTTTTTTTCTTCTCTACCTGGTGAAATCCTGTTTATCCTTCAAGGCACTACTCAACTCTTCTGTGAAGCTTTTCCTAGTTTTAAACAAAGGATGTAGGATGAATTACTGTGTCATTTGTGCTTGCAGAATATTTTAAAATATATTTATTAAGTCATTTATCATATTACATTTGAATCAGATATATAGACACCTAGCAATCCTGCTTTATTGATCACTGATTCATTCAACAGATATTTACTGACACTGCTGCCATTATAACAATGATAGCAATGATAGCTATAGCAATGATAGCATTATTCCTGCCCACACGAAGCTCACAATGTAGTACGTTAGGCAGAAAAAAACACACATAATTATAATACTTCATGAAAAATACCATAATACAAATATGTGCATGACAATAGGGATACTGGCATTTAATCCAGCCTTAAAGGAGCAGACATGTTTTGGGGAGGAAAAAACAGCTTCACTGACTGTTTATGAAAAAATGTGAGAGAGCAAAGAAAATGGAAGGGTACTCCAAGCAGATGGTAATGTAGAAATGCAAGAGAGAACTATGTTAGTGATTCAGCCTGGCTAAAGTATAGGGTTGATGTTGATAAGTGGAAAGAGATGAAGTTAGGTTTGCAGAGGCATTTTTGAAGGCTCCCATGTAATGATAATCATTACCATTTCCTGAAGACTGGCTAGATGCTAAGCATAATGCAGCCACTATACTTAATCCTTCTGACTCCATAAAGTAGGTATTCATGTTCTACTTTTTATGGAGGAGGAAATTGAGACCAGTAGGTTAACATGATTTGCCCAAGGTCTGCAGTTACTGGCAACAGAGTTGAGATTTTGGTTAAATGCATGGATTCTGGAGCTAGACTACCAGGGTCTGAGTCCTGTCTCTCCTTTATTCTGTGAAATTTAGCAATTTACTTAAGCTTCTGTGCCTCACTTTTCTCATCTATCAAATGGAGGATCATAAGGGCACCTACTTAGGGCTGTTGTGATGATTAAACACATTAATATACATAAAGCATTTAGAAAAAGGTCTGGCAGACAGAAAGTGTTGTGAAGTATTTGCTATTGTTTTCGTGGTTTTTATCATCGTTACCATCATTATCATCAGACTCCAAATACTATGTTTTTCCACCGCAACACACAGCCTATAGAAGATAACTAAAAATAGCATGAGTTCTCATTCGTTTAGCCTCCATAGTGTGCCAAGCATTGTGGTAGGCATTTAAACATCATCATCCTCATAGACTCTTCAAGGTTGGGGTATTGCCTTACTTTACAGATGAAACTCAGAGTCCTTCATCCAAGATCCCACAGCTAATAAACAGTTTTTTTCTGAAAAAAAATTATGAAAAAGTGTTGTTTTTTATCCAAAGGCATCAAAGTATTCCCCTGGAGGATTTTAAGCAGAAAACATGGTCAGATTTATGCTGTGGCCAGATTCATCTGGTACAGGGGGGAGGTCAAGAAAGTCTTAGTAGGGAGGGGATAGTGGATGAGAGAACTAATAGGAGTTTTTGCAGTAATCCAAGCAAGAAATGATAAAGGCCTAAGCCCTAAAGTAAAACAGGTTAGAGACTAGAAGTGAGGAGATATAGGTGAATAATTTATGATGCAGTAGTTAATGGACTTAGTGACCAAAGGAAAATAGAAGGTGATGGATAATGAGAAGTCTAGTGTGATTCTCAAGTTTATCTTGATATTATTCACAGTTTGGAGAAATATGAATGCGGAAGCAGGTTCCAAAACAAATATATAAATTCTAATTTGGACATCTAAAATCAAGATGCCTATGAGGTCTTCAAGGTAAAATGTTTATTAGGCAGCTAGATGTAGAAATCTGGATTTTTGGAAGAAATCTGGGCTGGAGGTACAAATTTGGGAGTTACTAACATCTTTATGAAAATTGAAAGCATGACCATGAATAGGATCACATTAGGACATCTTGAAGAGTGAGGAAAAAGTCCAAGAATCCAGGGTTTGAAGAGAGTTAAAGAAACGTGAAAAACTAAATGACCCAAAAGATAGGAGGAAATCCAAGAGAAAGTGATGTCAGAAAAGCCAAGGGAGGTTGGTTGAGAAACAAGGGAATGGTAAACAGGGAGAAAATGCTACTGAAAAAGCAAATATGATTAATATTTAGGAGGTATCAATTGGATTTATCAACTTGGAGCTCATTGATGAACTTGTTAAAAGAAGTTTCAGTGAACTGGGGGTGGGGAATCAAGGTGGAAACAACATTGCAATGATTTGTATTTTCTTCTTTGTATTCTAGTACATTTCCAAATAACTTGATAAAAAATGCACCTGTGATGGAAGCATGAGCAAGGAAAAAGAAAAAGCAAGAATCACACCCTCTGTGTAGCTGTGTACCCAATACAACTGCAGTGTCATTCACTAGGTGTTCAAAAACATTGGGTTAAATGAAAGAGACTTTTAGTTATATATTTTCTGTATATTTGTGTCTTCAATTTCAACACTAAAAGTGGAACTTGGGAATTCTCTGGCGTTCCAGTGGTTAGGACTCCGAGCTCTTACTGCCAAGGGCACGGTTCAATCCCTGGTCAGGGTACTAAGATCCCACAAGCCACACGATGCGGCCAAATAAATAAACAAACAAAAAGAAAATTGGCCATCTCTGTTTTTTTTTTTAAAAAAAAAAAAATGGAACTTAAATCTCTAAAATGTAAATTTCAAAAAAAAAAATTCTTAGAGTGCTCTCTTAACTATAATAATAATATAGTAAAGTAAACCATAATAACTATAAAGTTACTAGTTGTACTTTGTTATAAAACAAATGATCTGATTCTCCTAAATCTATTTTTTCTTCTGAATGCTTCCAGCACGTTTTATTCTCGGTCTTCACACGTTGAACGCCTATGAGATATTGGATTACCTACATTCTGTTGCTTGGACAATTGAGCCACATCCTGTTAATAGTCATCGCACTGGTTAGGTTAAGAAAGTAAAATGGAAAATTAAAGCTTTAACTCTAGTCTGCATACCCTCATCTGTCCAGTTCATTGCATGGATATATGAAGTCTATTTGCATCTCGATTAAAAAATATATAACTGGAAACAGTACAGTTTTATGAAAGATAAAGTTTTATGAAACGTAAGACTTGCCATGCTAATTTACTGTAGCATTAAACTCTTCTTTAAAGTTCTTTTTTTCTTTAAGTCAAAACACTAAAAAAAAAAATTGTATTAAATGTAATCTGACATTTGTTTAATGGTTATTTTTGCCACAGACTTTTCCCTTGTTTTATTGATAAAAGGAGGGGCCCTCTCTGGGACAGACACTTACCAGTCTTTGGTCAATAAAACTTTTGGCTTTCCAGGATATCTCCTACTGTCTGTTCTACAATTTTTGTATCCTTTCATAGGTAAGGATGAATGTGAAATTGAATATTGTAAGTATTTTCATAAACGGCCATTTCTGAATAAAATAGTTTTAATAGTCATTAAAGAATACTAGTAGTTGAAATAGTTTCCACATTAAGTGTTTATCTTTAGCCATTTTTCCCTTGTTTTCTGTTCCTTTTGGTCAGTTTTCTGAGTATTTCATTGAAATAAAGTGAGCGTGATTCTGAGTTAATGCTTGTGATTCCCTAGCTTGATGAAAAATAGAATGATAGATTTCTTCTAAGGCTAAAATTTTTTTGAAAACCTAAGGATTTGTGGAAGTCATGTCCAAGGCCAACGTGCTGTTTAAAGTTTGCACCCAGCACTTCTTAAATAAGCAAAATGTTAACGTTCATCAATGGCCAAATTGACTTCATTTTCAAAATAAGTAATACAGAAGCTATTGTTCAAACTAGTTTCTTATGTCTCTTCAGAAAGCTAAGAATATATTTCTCCAAAATCTTACTTTTTCAAATGAGGTGATATTTTGGAGGCTTGACAGTTTTCTATTATTGTTCCGCACTTCGAGCAAAATATGTGTTCCTAAAGAGTATTTGGAAACTGAACTTTAATAACAAAACAAATTGCGTTTTAAATGACTACCAAAACTCACTATTATTTAAAGACGTTCTGGAAAGAATCAATTTGTGAAGTGAAAATCTTTTTGTAATACAAACTGATATTCTCCCACAAATCTGCTGTCTAGTTATTTTTAAAGTTGTACATATTTGTAATCACAATATATATTTGAAAGTAGACTATTTGGGAAGTGATAACTGATTACTTTCAAAATATTCAAGATGAAACATGTGATGGCTTGTTGGTGACTGTATTGTTTCAATTATGTGTTTAGCTATGATAAGTTACAACATAATAACTGGAGATACTTTGAGCAAAGTTTTCCAAAGAATCCCTGGAGGTAAGTCAGTATATTTATTTTATATGGTTTTTCATAGTTAATGTGATTCATAATAACTTAAAAATAAAATATTTGCAAGTGGAGGAATTGGATGACTTCAAATATCCAGTAATATCCATGATCCAATCTGATCCTAAAGTATTAATCTCTTATATATAGTTTATTTCTAATTTAGCTGTTTAAAAATTATTATTTATATAATTTAAATACTTTATATTTTAAATATCTTATGTATCAATAACTCTCTGTAGTATCATTTTTTCATGTAGTGTTTATACTACATCATTTCTTAAATAAGCAAGCTAATCTTTGTCCCCATTATTTGTGTTAAGGTACAATTTAATATAGTAAAATTAACCCTTTTTAATGTATAGTCCTATGAGTTTTGACACATGCATATAGTCATATAACCACAGCCACAATCAAAATACAGAACCATTCCATTATCCCCCCAGATTTTCCTCATTCCCCTTTGTAGTCAAACTTTCTCTCATCTCCAGCCTTAGGGAACCACTGATCTGATTTCTCTTCCTACTTTTGCTTTTCCCAGAATGTCAAATAAATGGCATCTTATAGGAGCTAGCCTTTTGGGTCTGGCCTCTTTCACTTAGTATAATACATTTGAGGTTCTCCATGTTTTGGGGTTTATTAGTAACGTGTTCTTTTTTTTAATTGCTGAGGATTATTTCATTATATTGATGTAAACATTTTATCTATCATCCAGTTGAGGGACATTCGGGTTGTTTCCTGTTTGGCTTGATTCTGAAAAAGCCGCTGTGAACATTTTAAGCAGACCTTTTTAGCATGTGCCACAACGCCACTCCCTGTTCATCCTTTCACCATATCATGGCTATTTGAATAATTCAGAGATCGTGAGTCTTTTTGCTTTGAAGAGTTCCCCGTCCAAGCCACATAATCCCCATTTCATAGTCACCTAACTTTATAGTTGTTATTATCCTTCAAATTGATACAAAAACACCTTTTCTCTTAGTGTGTGAATCACCCATCCTAGAAACATGCCAACAAAATGAAACAAAACGTAAAATTGGAAATTGTGCTTATTCCTCTCACAGGGTTTAGTGGAAACTGAAACCAAGGAGATTTGAGCATCAAATCACTGACCCACTACTTGCTAGCTGTGTGACCTTGAGAAGGTTAATGCCTTCGCTGAGTTCTAGCCCCTCATCTCTAAATTATGAATTAGAGTATCACCTGCTTCATAGAATTATGGTGTGAAACGAGAGACAACGCAGACAGTGCCTAGCATATAGGAGGTGTACCCAGCACTGTTAGCTGTTATCTGTAGGTGCTGTCGTAGCCCCCAGCCTCCAAATCCTGTTTTCATAAACTGAGATTAGGTGAGTGGATAGAATGTTAAGGAAAATGAGAAGAATATAATACCATATATACAATATGATCTAAATTATGTGAATTTTCTATTTCCATAAATAAGGAAAAAATAAAAAACATATTCACATATAAACTGTGGTTATCTTTTAATTGTGCAATTCATAGGAATTTTTTCAAAAATTTGTCAATTTTTTCAGTTTTTCAAAGGAGCATTATTAATTTAGAAAAACTTCTTTTTTCTTATTTAAGAAGTAATACATATGTATGAGGAAAATGTTAGAAAATATAGCATAGTCTCTTTCTCTTGGGACAACCAAGTAGGCATAATCCTACCAACACTTCCTTCTTTCCTTTTCTCCTTCCTTTTTAATCTATACTTTCAGAATTTTAAGGATACATGTAACTTCAGACATCCGTATAAATAAGCTAACACTATATTAGCAGAGCAAACAGTTTGAAAGAGTAAACAGACCAGATATACAAATAATTTAATTCATATTATGTTCACCAGAAATATGTAAATAGTTGAGTTCAAGTGTTTTGGAACTTGACTTTCCTGTTTTATTGTTTTGACTCACAACGTTATGATGATTGTTTAGTTATGACTGAGTTAAACAAAAACCCACGATTTATATTTCCATTCTGGTATATAGGTGTGTGTGTATAACTTATGCCATTTTGAAATTCCCACCTTGGAACTTCCTTATATATTAGTTTATTAGCCATATAAGAAAACTAGTCTTACTTTTCAGAGTAATAGCTCTCTTTTTTCTTTTTTTTGCGGTATGCGGGCCTCTCACTGTTGTGGCCTCTCCCGTTGTGGAGCACAGGCTCCGGATGCGCAGGCTCAGCGGCCATGGCTCACGGGCCCAGCCACTCCGCGGCATGTGGGATCTTCCCAGACCGGGGCATGAACCTGCGTCCCCTGCATCGGCAAGCGGACTCTCAACCACTGTGCCACCAGGGAAGCCCCTCTTTTTTTGTTTTTGTTTTTTACCACATTCACTTACTTATTTGACATACTTGGCTTCTACAGATTTTAGATTTTGCAGAAATTAATGCACAAAGACTTGGTACCACTGAGGACATTTCAAAAGTATAATCACATGATCTCTGAAGGAATTCAATATGAGTTAAAAATTTAAACAATAGTGTCTTTATTGGAATAGATACATAGCTCCTAAAGTGAATACTAAAGTTAGCACAGCTTTAAATATATATATAAATCCTTGTAAGTATGTTTTATTTTATGTTTACAAATTTTGTTTGTATTTGATCTCTCTCTCTCTCACACACACACACACACACACACACACTCTATTATTTCCTTGTTTTGATAGCCAAGAGTCTGCAGTGAATACCAGGTTTCAGCAGCTTCCCTATGACATCTTCCCTATCCAAAAAGTTGCTTTGTCTGCTTTCCTTCAGGGAAATCACTTCTTTCTCAATAGAAGGGTAGAAATATAGTCAATATTTTTATCAAAACCTTGAGGTTTGAAATCTTAAGTTGTACTGATCAAGTTTCCCTGGAATACAGAAGTTAGAAAAAAAAAAGCCATAGAACATACCATGTCCCCATGTTGCTTACTTTATGAATGAAGGGTTTTGCCATTAGAGGGTTTAGAACAAGGAGTGACATAATGACTTTAGCCTTTGGAAAGGATCTCTGTAGTTTCTAGGTTAAAAATATACACTAAGGCGGCTTCCCTGGTGGTGCAGTGGTTGAGAGTCCGCCTGCCGATGCAGGGGACATGAGTTCGTGCCCCGGTCCGGGAAGATCCCACATGCTGCGGAGCGGCTGGGCCCGTGAGCCATGGCCGCTGAGCCTGCGCGTCCGGAGCCTGTGCTCCGCAACGGGAGAGGGCACAGCAGTGAGAGGCCCACGTATCGCAAAAAAAAAAAAAAAAAAATACAGTAAGGGGACAAAGGAAGGAAGGGGACAAAGGAAGGAAGAAGCAGGAAAACTGATGCAGAGGCTACTAAAATAATTTGAATGCAAAATATTATAACATTATTTGAATTATAGGTTCATCCTTAAGTTATTTTGTATTTACATTTTTTGTGAATTATTTCTGTTTTTACATGGTTCTATGGAATTTATTCAAAATTGTCATTTATGTAGCGCTTTGTATTAATTAAGTCATTTTTTAATTAAATATTTAACTACTTGTGTCACTGGTGTTACTCATAAACACTTTATAATATTTATTGTGTTTTAGTTGATCCTGAAAACTTGCTTATTGGTCACCATTTCATTATTGTGCTTTCCACTGTTGCCTTTACTCTGCCTTTGTCCTTGTATCGAGATATAGCGAAACTTGGAAAGGTAATTTTTACATTTTAAATAGACAAAGAAATGCACTTTGTTACCTGCATTAATTTTGTCAAACTACTATCTCTATGGCCAAGTTCTTAATTACAGTATTCATCTTTAGTTTCTTTTAGTTTACTTATAATTGTATTAGAGTAAACTATGTTTGATATTTTATCTTATTTGGGGGAACTGATGGTTAAATACTTGATGACTATGAAATAAATAGGTCCTTTCTTTTCTTTTTTTAAGGTAGACACTCTGACACAGACAGCACACTTTAATTTTAGAAAATATAAAGAACTCTATTTAAACCAAGTCTGTTTACTGAAAAATCTAGTCTATTTTCTATCATTCTTTGTAGATAGTCATTTAAACAATTTAAAATTACATTAACTTTAATGAAGTAAGAATGAATCACTTCATTGGCTTAAAATTTTTTTGTAAATTACAACGTCTATTGTGCCCATTTTTTATCCAGTGAATTTAAATGTCAATATTTGATTGAGTAATTGTTGAGAATTTGGCCAGTATTTATGATTCTTATTGCTAAAGAGAAATGGTGATTTATTTCTAATGAAACCGACCAAGTACATATTCAACTCACCACATATGCTTATCTGCATGCATTAGCCTTTATCTGGCTGTATTTTATTTCCTTACTCTCATGAAGTGTTTGTGTTTTACTCAGAATATTATTGGTGTTGCATCCTCATTATGCCAAACATTCTGATTAAAAAAAATTTTTTTAAGTTATTCATGTGTTTTTACATTCTATTTTGAAAAATCCAACAGTTAATTAATTTTACTTTTCACTGTGACGTTTCATGTGTATCCACAGTAATGAAGCCCCTTCTTCCAGGTAGAGCTGAGAATGGGGATGATATTCCAGAGTTTTCTGACCATGCTCCTTCCTTCCATAACAGGCATCCAGAAATAAACTGAAGTGTATTAAAAGGAACTTTTTTGGTGAATTTTCTGAAATGTCTGAACTGTTTTCCATTCCATATGCTCAATGTAGACATAAATGCTTCCTTCTGAGAGCAAAAGGCAAGGCATTTATGAAAAGAAAGCTAATATTCCATCATATTACTAATGCTTGAACATTTTGACCCTAAGTGTCCCTTAAAAATGTCATATTGATGTATTTAAATAAAAATGTCATATTGATGTATTTAAATAAATCTCCCATGAGCAAAGCAGAGTAGTTAGAAAACACTGATCTGGAGTCAGGCTGAGCATCTGAGTTCCCCACTGGCCACTTTCTAGCTATGTGACTGGATTCTTTCCCAATATCTGAGTGGATCAGAGGACTTATAATAGAACCTTCTCTCTAGTTAAAAGCTAACAACCCAGGAAACAAGATTAATGACAATCAAATGAAATAAAAGCAATTTTATATTTTTCTTATCAGACAAAAATTTCTAAATTGTGCTTATCCATTTAAAAAATTAAGAGTAGGGGCTTCCCTGGTGGCGCAGTGGTTGAGAGTCCGCCTGCCGATGCAGGGGACACGGGTTCGTGCCCCGGTCTGGGAAGATCCCACATGCCGTGGAGCGGCTGGGCCCGTGAGCCATGGCCGCTGAGCCTGCGCGTCCGGAGCCTGTCCTCCACAACGGGAGAGGCCACAACAGTGAGAGGCCCGCGTAACGCATAAAAAAAAAAAAAAAAAAAAAAAATTAAGAGTAGAACACAGATTTAATGTTAAGAGTGCAAAGAACACATATACACACAGACCAGTTTATATTGTAACCAGTTAAAATAGTGACAGAAGAGAGAGGAAGTAGCAGAGAAGACTCTAGGAACACAGACCAAAGGACAAAACCACAGAGGAAAATTAGACTTAATAGAGCTAGAAAGCAGCAAGGAAAAAGCAGAGGCATCCCAAAATGTGTGTGAGTGGATGGGGGGACGTTGTATAGGAAGGGGCAGGGTAGGATAACGACAGAAGCAAGAAGCAATTATAGATAGAAAAAAGCACAAGTCAACACTAAAATAAAACCTGAAGAAAAATGAAAACGTAATTTCCCTTTATGAAATAGTCATATTTGGTACTTGTTCTATTTGGGGGGAAAAGAACTAAGACTAAGATCTGATAAAAAATTTACCTGCCTTAGATTATCAATACCAATCTGTAAGAATAAACTACTAAAGAATTGTATTTTAAAAACTGTACTTAAGTTTACTCAAGTAAAAAGTGAATCACCTAATATTTTCAATAAAATTGTCTCTTCTAAACTGACCATATATCTTTACATTTTCTTTTTCAGATCTCTCTTATTTCTACGGTTTTAACAACTCTGATTCTTGGAATTGTAATGGCAAGGGTAGTTTCATTGGGTCCACACATGTAAGTTTTGTTGCTTCATTGGTTGATATTTGATTTATACCCATCATTCAGATGTTCATATGATATATTATAAATGCAGAAACATAAAGTTATAATGGTACCAGAAGCATCATTTATCTTCAGTATTTGACAAAATGAGAGGAAATGATTACGTTTAAGTAGTAGCTGATGGGATTAAACTGAGTTTGCTTATTATTTTAATGGCCTGCCTAAAGAATTGAAATAAGGAAGGGATTTTGAATAGTGAGAAATAGGAACAAGGTAGAGAAGTGGTAGATGGCAGAAAGAGGAGAAATGGTAGATGGTAGAAATTTCTGTATCTGTCTCACAGATTGATTTGTTCTTAACAAAGTTTTCACCAACCTAGGTTGAAATGAGAAGAGTAAAGAATATAGTGGATGTTTTTCTCTATTTAATGAAATGTGGTCACCTTGAAAACCACCCTTTATTCTCTACTAAGATTATATTCTTTAATTGTGTTAAAATGCTTTGTCATTTGTGAACTCATAGTGATAGTAGGTAATGATATTTATTTGTTTTTTACATTATTATTTGGCCAAATAAAATGTTGGGAACTTGGCATTGGTTCCACAAATTTTAAAAATGTTACTTAGCCGTGAAATTCAAAGTAGAGATTCTACTAATCTAAACCACACAGTTCTTATGCTTTGATTATAGAATAGATTTATCAGATAAGGACTGGGTAGTTTGTATCCACAGTCCCAAGAGAATGCTGTAATGAAACTAGCTTAAAATAGCTTTAAACACAAAATTGGGTTCCCATAATGCACAATAACTATTTGTTGAATAAATTAATAAATAATACATTATGGAGTTTCCATGACACCTTAAATATTTTCTTTATCCTACATAAGACAAATAAAATTAATTTAAGACAATCTCTAACATAGTGCAAGGAACATGCTGGGTCTTCAGTTGTTATCTGTGAGGAATAAAAGAAACTTGGTGAATAGCTATAATTTATAATGCCATCCCCCAGGTAACTTATTTTTTTCCTACTGAACATTGTTCTGCAAAATCACTTCATCTTCCACTATATATGACTTATGTCAGGCTTCTTAATTTACCAGGAAAATACCAAAAATTATGCCTTAAATTTATTTGAAAGGAAGTATGAAATATCTAGACTACATTTCATATGGTCTTTTCTTTAAAAAAAAACCTTTTTTAAGGTTTTCGATAAAAGGAGATAGCATAAATATCTGTAATGTTTATATTAATGTTATCTTCAAATAACTTAATCCCAGTTCATAGTTGTATTAGTCAGTTTGGCCTGCTGGAACAAAGTACTACAGACTGGGTGACATGAACAACAGATATTTATTTTCTCATAGTTCTGCAGGCTGGCAGCTTGGTTGGGTTCTGGTGAGGGATTTCTTCCTGACTTGCAGATGCCTGCCTTCCTGCTGTGTCCTCATGTGGCAGACAGAGGGAGAGACAGCAAGCTCTCTGGTGTCTCCTCTTATACAGGCACTAATCCCAGTAAGAGTGTCCTACCCTCATGACCTCTTCTAAACCTAATTATCTCCCAAAGTCCTCATCCTTACATACCATCATGAATTTGGGTTAGGGCTTCAACATGAATTTTGTAGGGAGCACAATTCAGTCCATAGCGATAGTGTTTTTGAAATGTACCTGGTTCACTTCAATATGGCCATTTATTCCTTCATCTAGTAAACACTTATTGAGTACCTATGGCTTCTAACTATTTTGCTGTGCAGCACTTACTGCACATTGTTCACGATCAACTATGGATGAGGGATTTATTTTAAAAACAAAAAAGAAAAAGAAATGACAAAACAGTATTAGGAGTGCAAAATAGAAGCATAAATGAGGGGCAGTGTCAGTGCCGAAGAAGAGTTCTTGAAGTCTGAATTAAGAAAGGCTTCCTAGAGGAAGAGAAATATGATCTGGACGTTTTGAAAGAGGAATCTGAATTTTTCCAGATAGATAAGGGTGTAAAAGGCATTACAGGCCTGGGAAAGATAAGCTTAAAAGCACAAAAACACATATTAAATTCTACTAGATGTATTTAACGTCTATAATATTGGTACTGTATTCGGCTCTGGTTTTCAAAAGCTGAATTCACAGCAACGAAAGGCTAATAAGTGTATTGAACAAAATACACTAATAATTTTTGCTTAAAATTTTTACTTTTATAAGCCAGAACTATTTTAATTGAAGCCTTTATCATGTAGAGAATAAATCAAGTTATAATAAAAGGTGTTAATAGATTTGGGAAATAGAGTACTATGAGGGAATATTGAGGGAAAAAAAAGCAAGCAGCTAAAAGTTGGAAGTAAATAAATAAGCCATTAGTTGAGCCCAAGCAGAACAGTTTAAAGCAATGATTTTCAACTCTGGCTTCACATTAGAATTACCTGAGTAGCTTTAAAAAATGCTGATGCCAGGGCCCTACTTGCAGAGATTCTGAAGGAATTGATGTAGGGGTCAGGCAACTGGATTTATTACTTAATGGTTTTGAGTTTGTGAACAAAGATCTAGAGCCTCTTGGTTTGAAGAGATTAAAATCATGAGTACACATTTTAACTGACACATTTCTAAAAATAGGCCAGAGATTTTGTTATTTTAGTTACTGTTGTGTCGTTATTTTTCATGATTCATCCCTCAGTTATTTTTTTCAGTGTCTTCTATATACAAAATGTGTGTGAGATACTATTGTGAACACAAAGAGAAAGTATCTCTGCTCTGAGGGGTGCACAGTTTAGTGGGGAAGATAAGATGATACAAATGACTGTCATATAGGCAGTGTATCTTGATACAAAGGAAAGAGGAAGGAGAAGCCACTTCCTGGTGGTGCTAAATGAATTGATTTTTATGGCCAAGAGCTATTTATTTCTGTTATAAACAAAATGTGACCTGTATCTTTTTAACCTTCCTCTAGTGCTGATAATCATATTTTATCTGAGTCTTTGAAATTTTTCTAATAACAGGGATTATTTAGTTAACTCTTTCAATATTTAAATGTTAAGGAAGTGTGTTTTTTAATACCGTGCTGCCTTTTATTTCTGTTTGAATACTACTGCAAACAACTTCTGTTTGTCCAGATTTACAATCAGGCTAATCAAATCCCATGTTTAGGGGCTGGCATAGTAGCTAGTCAGGCAGGCTTTTCTCTGAAAATATGACAGCCACGAATGCTTATAATCCATAAAACATTAGAAATTCAATACTCCATGTGTGTTTTTCCTCATTTTTTTGTTCAGATGAATGATCAGAAACCCTGTACTTTTTCATAGGACTTTTAAAGAGGTATTTGAAAAAGATCTTTAAACCCAGTATCAGAAAAGAGGAAGGTCTGCAATGGCGACTGGTATTGACCTTGTTACTATGGAAACACCTTTGTAGTGGTTGTGTTTTAAAAATAAAACATACAATTCAATTTCCTTTTCCATAACTCATAAGGCCATAAACTCTGCTTTTTGATATGATTTCAAATATCTCACAGTCCAATGACTTTCATTTCTTTTTGGAAATAATGTTGAGTTTTATTGTGTTTTCTAACCTTTTGCTTTCTAAAAACTGAGGTGGCAAGGCAATCTAATTGCTTTCCAGAAAGTGTGCTAGTATCAAAATGCAATAACACATTTCTCCCATTTTTTTTCAAACTACAATCAGAGGCATTATCACTGTGAAAAACCTTCATTCTGTGCCTCATTAATATTCAATTCTTTACATTCAGGATGGAAATGATAGCATGCAGTCCAAATTTATAACTAGTCTCCCTTCATATGACATCTCTTTTACAGCATTTTAATCAATAGTGTAGTGTGTTCCAAACATAATTTCAAAACATGTGTCTACACTTTTAACAGGTATTTATGCATATAAAATGTGCCTTTTCCCAGGATCTCAATACATACTAGTTTTGTTACCCCTTATTCATTCTAACCCTGAAATTCCACAATTATAGCTATATATAAAGAGGAACTAGAGGGGATTAAAGAAGGATCAGAAAAAAATGGGTAAAGACAAAGGAATAGTGCATATTTGAAAAGGGAATGATTAGTTCTGGCAAATACCAGCCACTGATTTGTTTTGATGGTGCATAAATTATTGCCGTTTTTGTTGCAGACGACAACAACCATAGAACCATAACTGGTTGAGGCAAGAGAGAATTTATTGACACACACAGCTATAAAGTTCAAGGCTATTTCTGTTATTAGGTTTGGTTGGATTTAGGAGCTCAGTCAACAAAATCATAGTTTTTCTTTTTTTATCCTTTGGCTTCATATCCTATTTTGGCTCTAGTGTCTGAAAGACTTTCCCCTTATTGTGACAAGATGGCAATGGCAATCTTAGCCTACATCTATTCAAGTCCAAGTCCATAAAAATAGAAAGAGCTTTCTCTTTTATTTTACCTCAAACCTCAATTCCAGTATTAGTTCTGATTGGCTCTAGTGAGGACCCATGACGATCATGCCTTGTACTGAGTTGTTTATGTTTATGTTACATGACTACCTTTGAAGCTAAGGATGGGATCACCTCAGCTAAAGCATACAGACTCTGAGCAGAGGAAAAGGTATCCCAAAGGAAATCAAGGCAATGATGATGCCACAGGAAGAGGGAGTAGACTGCATGGTGTAAACTACAGATGTCCACTTGAGGTGACCTTCAGGCATTTCAATCAAATGATAAAGTTGGAAAGTAGCTTAGAGAGAATTAAGATCTAAGTGAATTTGGCCCAAAAAAAAAAAACCTTTTGTTTTTTAAGAGCCTCAATGAATGAAAATCTCAGGACAAAACAGTGGCTTAAGGCAGTAAGAAGTCTAAAAACTACCGTTTTTACCATGGGAGATATGGAACATGTTATAGACCAAGGCAGAAGATGGAGTGAAAGTCCCCCAGGAGATCTTGAAAAGTTGGAATCCATGATATGGAGTGCTCCTTGGAGAGGATTGAAGTCATGAGATAATGAAAATGATCTTAGGACATTAAAAATTTCATACAAAAACATTCTCTGGCAAAAAAATGTTCCTAAGGCTGCTTCCATGCTAACAAAATTTGCTCACTCATTTGCTAAAATACCATTTGACTCTATTCTGTAGCACTGCTAGAGCTAGTGTTAAGTCTTCCCAGACCAATTGCTGACATGAAGCAACAAATAGAACCATCATGTGACTTGAGTCTGCATGAAAATAGAAAAAAACAGCTGTAAGACTATGTTCTCCGAGAAGATCAGTCCAGTCCCTGTGTTAGTGGAGCTGAAGGAGCAGCCTGGGTTGCTCAGTGTTAAGGACTCATCCCACTCATCATCAATTTTTTTTTTTTTTTTTTTTGCGGTACGCGGGCCTCTCACTGTTGTGGCCTCTCCCGTTGCGGAGTACAGGCTCCGGATGCGCAGGCTCAGCGGCCATGGCTCACGGACCCAGCTGCTCTGCGCCATGTGGGATCCTCCCGGACCGGGGCACGAACCCCATGTCTCCTGCATCGGCAGGCAGACTCTCAACCACTGCGCCACCAGGGAAGCCCATCAATTATTTTTTTATAAATGGCTGCCTTAGTGAAATGTGCCACCTGTGTGTTATTTCCGATTAGAAGCCAGACTGGTCTGTGGTACAGATTAACAACCAAAGAGCAAAAATCGAGTCACCTGTTCTTTCAGCTAATAAGCATTTATTAAATGTCTGGCTTATGCCAGTCACTCTTCTAGGTATTGAGGCTGCCAAGATGAGGAAAGCACAGTCCATGACCTCAGATATTTATAGTTTGTGAATGGGGAGAATAGACAGTTAATCTCAATATAATATTTAATAGAATTATGGCAAAACGCAATGGAAACAGGAAGGGCCCTTAGCCCAACCTGGGCAGGCAAGTAATATTTCAAGATAAGACAGTATGTGATCTGCTGTTTTTAAAACAATGTACTGGGATTAGCTGGGTCAAAAAAGGAGAGAAGGGAGGAGTGGGAAGCTACTGTTGGCAGAAATGAGTGAGGCCCAGAGGTGTGAGGTGTATAAGGACCTAAAGATTTTACGTTAACAGGAGGTACCTGGAGAAGAAGGACACTGCCACTGGTTGGGGGAACTATCAAAGAAAATAAAAGTGCATCCCTTGAGAATTTTCTCAAAAACTCTATCTTGCTTTTATGTTTCTCCTCGAATATATATTTTATCATAGTTTTAACAATGGTCATGTCTCCATATTATCTCTTTTGAAAAACTGCCAAATATGGTGCTTTCCTAATCCACTGACCTCTGCTCTCTCATCGCCACCACCTGTACAGCTTCTGTGTTAGGGAAGTAACTAGAATGTTGGTGATCCTGAGTTGAAAGTTCAGCTAGAGAGAACGAAGAAATGATCGTAGAGGGGTTGGTAGAGAGCAACATGGAAGGAAAGCTTTACATGTAGTGCCAAGAAAGTTGGATTTGTTCTTTAGTTGATGGAACATTGAAAGTTCTTCAACAGGACAGTAACCACAGCAAGTCTTCATTTTGGACTTCTCGCACCGCAGAGGTGAGGATAGATGGGGGTTAAAGGCCTGGGAGGAGGCTCTCTGGAGGCAAGCATCCAGGCAAAAGACAACTGGAACAGTATAAAGGCAAGGTTGGCAGAAAAGAAAAGGAAACAGAGGAGGGTGTTGCCAAGGTTTCCAGCTTGGACAACCAGAATTGTAGATGGTCCAGAACTCACCACCAAAAGGAGAAAATGAAAAAGTCTGTCCATCCAGTAAAGCATTTACTAAATGCTTGGGAACATCGAGGAAAAACCCCAGCTTATTTTAAGTTGTTAACCAGGATAAAAAAGGAAGCAGGTCTGGAAAAAACATAAATTTTTAATTTTAATATCAATTTTGAGTAACCTTTGGGGTGGAGAGAGAGGAAAAGGAAGTTTTGGAAATGCAAGTTTAGAGTTTAGGGAGAGTCTGATATGAACAGGATTGTACAGAGACAGCATATAATAATAAGATGGGGAATTCCCTGCCGCCCGGAGGTTGGGACTCTGTGCTTCCACTGTTGGTGGGGAGGGAGGGGGGCACGGGTTCGATCCCTGGTCAGGGAACTGGGATCCCACATGCTGCATGGCACAGCCAATAATAATAATAATGTGAAGAGATTATTATTAGTAGAACCCCAATGGTAAATACAATTGACCCTTGAACAGTATGCGTTTGAACTGCTCGGGTCCATTTATTTGGGAATTTTTTTTTCAATCGTAAATACTGCAGTACTACACAATCACAATTGGTTGAATCCACAAATGCGAAACTCAGATAGGGAGGGTCAACTATAGATTATACTTGGATTTTCGACTGCTCTGACGGTCAGTGCCCCTAAGTCCTGCATTGTTCAAAGGTCAACTTCCATCATCTGGAGTTCACATCTGAAATTACATTTATTTTAATATAAACCTTGAGCACTTCCATTTAAAAACAAAAGGATCCGGGCTTCCCTGGTGGCGCAGTGGTTGAGAGTCCGCCTGCCGATGCAGGAGACACGGCTCGTGCCCCGGTCCGGGAAGATCCCACGTGCCGCGGAGTGGCTGGGCCCGTGAGCCATGGCCGCTGAGCCTGCGCATCTGGAGCCTGTGCTCCGCAACGGGAGAGGCCACAACAGTAAGAGGCCCACGTACCGCAAAAAAAAAAAAGGATCCGTTTTGATGTTTAGGGTGATACCCAGGAAGAATGTTCCTGAACAGCTGTATGTGTTCATGTGGACCACAGCTGTCTATAGAACAGACTCAGAAGAAAAGTGAGGTGGGAGCGAGGAAATAGCAGAGAGCTGTCAGCTGATGTGGAGCTAGGGAAGTGGGCAGATCTGCTTATGTCACTAATAGCTTGTGGTGTGACAGGAAACGTGGAGCCTTTGTGTGCCAGCCAGAGCACTTAACTCCCAGATGTATCTGGTTGAAGAGGTTAATATGTAAGGCTCTCTTAAGAAAAACGCAGGCTCTGCCGAAATTGTATGACTTGGAAGGTGCCTGTGTTTAGCTGAAAAGAGTTTGGTCAGGTACAACAGACACATGTGGTGTCCGACCTCCTGATCGGAGGTCAGATGTTCTGGTGATCAGAAGCAATCCCTGTGCAGCTTGTTTTCTCCAGTCTGTGAAGACTGGAGATGTATTTGGTGGGACTTGCTTCCTACTTGCTTATTACTACAAATCTACTGTTATAAAGATAAGGAAAAGTATGTCTTTCAAAATAGGATGCAAAACCTGAACCCAAGAACCCAAACTGAGATAATTTTGCAAAATGAATTTAAGCCCCGAAAACCTCCCCACCTTGCACACATAAGGAAAAGGCTTCTAAAAATTGTATAACTAAGCATGTCTGGATTTTTCAGAGTAAGAGAAGCAATCATTCTTGTAAAAGTATTTGCAAACTGCTACAAGCCAATCTGTATTCCTGTCAGTATTAAAATATGTTAAAACACTGGAAGCATTGCTTCTTAAATGATCTGAACCTTATGATAAACCTTCATTATGTTGCCATGATTTATTTGAAGTTTTGTAAGACATTTTAAAAGATCCTGCCTCTTCCCAATATTGCTTTCATTTGGATTTATTTTTCTCAAAAGAATATTCACATAGTTTTACAACATCAAATATTACAAATTGCTTTTAATGAAATAGAGCTGCCTCCTACCAAATCCTTTCCTATTTAAGCTGTATCTTTTGGCGTTTACATTTTTACTTCTAGGTAATGTGCTTGTAACTGCTATTTCTTACTGTTGTCATATAGTAGATGAGGATTTAGCTCTTTCAAATTATTTTTCTTCCTCTATATCATATGTGAAGACTTAACACAAGTTTCAAAGTTAGTTATATTTCCCTTCTGTTACGTTTTTTCTAGAATCGAGACTTGCTTTTGGTTTTGTTTTTAATCATGTTTAGTTGGATGTTCAGTTTAGCTTTAAAAAAAACAAAAAATTTGATTTTTTCAAAGCAGTTTTAGGTTCACAGCAAAGTTGAGAGAGCGGTACAGAGATTTCCCACAAATGCCCTGCCCCACACATGTATAGGCTCCCCCATTATCAACATCCCCTACTAGAGTGGTACATTGGTGACAGTAGATGAATCTAGGTTAGTCCATCATAATCACCCAAAGTCCATAGTTTACATTAGTGTTCACTCTTGGTATTGTACATTCTGTGGGTTTGGACAAATGTGTAATGACATGTATCCGTAACTATATTATCATACAGTGCATTTTCACTGCCCTAAAAATCCTATGTGTTTCCTCTATTCATCACTTCTCCCCCACCCCTAACCACTGGCAACTACTGATCTTTTTACTGTCTCCACAGTTTTGCCTTTTCCAGAATGAAATACAGTTGAAATCATATAGTATGTAGCCTTTTCAGAATGGCTTCTTGCACTTAGTAATATGCATTTAAGGTTCCTGTCTTTTCGTGGCTTGATAGCTCATCTCTTTTTAGTACTGAGTAATATTCTATCATCTGGATGTACCAGAGTTTACCCATTCACCTTCTGAAGGCCATCTTGGTGGCCTCTGAGTTTTGGTAATTATGAAGAAAGCTGCTATAAACATCGGTGTGGCAGTTTTTTGTGTGGATCATATGTTTTCAGATTCTTTGGGTAAACACCAAGCAATGTGATTGCTGGATCCTATGATAAGAGTATGTTTAGTTTTATAAGAAACCATCAAACTGTCTTCCAAAGTAGCTGTACCAATTTGCATTTCCACTAGCAAAGAATGAGGGTTCGTATTGCTCTACATCCTCACCAACATTTGGAGTTGTCAGTGTTCTAGATTTTGACCAGTCTAATGGCTGTACTTTTTTTTTTCTTTCTTTCAAGGTGTGTAGTGGTATCTCAGTGTTGTTTTAATTTGCACTTCCCTGGTGACATATGGTTTGGAGCATCTTTTCATATGCCTGTTTGCTCTCAGGATCTGTTCTTTGGTGAGGGGTCTATTAGGGGGTCAGTGGATCTTTGGCCATTTTTAAATTGAGTTGTGTGTGTTCTTATTGTTGAGTCTGAAGTGTTCTTTGTATATTTTGGAGATAATGAGTCCTTTGTGAAATGTGTCTTTTAAAAATATTTTCTCCTAGTTTAGCTTTTGACTTTGATTATTTTTGTTACTCGTTTTCCAAATGCTCGAACATATAAGATAATCTACCAAGCTTGTTATTTTTCCTAGAGAGGAGTCTCAGAGCCTTCGTCCTCTTGCTCCTTTCTAGATAGAGTGATTTCTCAGTTTGCTGCCCCATTGTCTTTCTAGGACTTCCTTTCACCTCTTTTTTTGTGTTAGACACCTTACTTCCAGTTTCTCACATCTTTCTTTTTTTCTTTGTTTTCTCTTTTGCTGGAGCATCCTGAGTAGCTCTCTGGTGTGTCTGAGTCCTTTATACACGGGGGTTTAGCAAAGTGAGTTAGCTCTTTCACATCTTTAGCTCCCTCTATGTCATTGTAACTTAACACCAAGAATAACCCTTAATCTATGTGCATGTGTGTATAGATAGAATCTTAAAAATGTAAAAGGATAATTTTATACTTTTTTTCCTTTCAAGTCTAAGATGTAATCCAAGTGGTGATTAAATAATCAGGCAATTTGCCTCTCTATCCATTTTAGATGTCCAATATCTTAAGGTTTAATGAGTGCCCTCTTTTATTCAAACATTGAATTTATTCATTTTGAATTTATTCAAACAAAGATTCCATTGGTGGTAGTCTCCACACCACTGTAGCAAAATTTATATCAGCACAGAGAAGCTACAGCTTAGCTGGGGAACTGATAGCTGGGCTAAGCTGTACCCTTGGAGGGGGGTTGAGCAGCTCCACGTGTCCTGAGATTACCCAAGGGGTTTTCTGCAGCTGGAAGCTGCACTAATTTGGCAGACCCAGTTGTGCAGAAAGCTGTATGGGGTATGGTGGGTGGGATGGAATACCGAACATTTATCTGTCAATATCTAAAGCATAAATGAATTTTTTCATCTTTTTCACCATAATCAAAATCATTGGTTGCATTTGTACCATCTGTTATCAAGATTAATCGTTTGCTTATTTAAAATAAGATAGCTAGGGCTTCCCTGGTGGCACAGTGGTTGAGAGTCCGCCTGCCGATGCAGGGGACACGGGTTCGTGCCCCGGTCCAGGAAGATCCCACATGCTCTTCTCACATGCCACGGAACAGCTAGGCCAGTGACCCATGGCCGCTGAGCCTGCGCGTCCAGAGCCTGTGGTCTGCAACGGGAGAGGCCACAACAGTGAGAGGCCCGCGTACCGCAAAAAATAAAAAAAAAATAAATAAATAAAAAGATAGCTTGCCTTTCTCAAGGTCCCTTCATTCTCTGAAAGAATATGAATACCATGATGAAGATTGCATTTCATGAACTTGTAGGTCCTTACACCCAGACTGAGACATGTATTATTGCTTTAGTGATAACATGAGGAAAGGGAAAAAGAGCAGAAGAAGGTCCCATCTAACACTGATTGTCCACTATATACCACACTCTCTCATTCATTTTCTCATAACCTTTGTGTCAGATATACAAAATACAATTAATATCGTCTCTGTTCTACAGCAAAAAACAGTAAGACCAGTGTCATTAAGTAGTCTGCCCAAAGTCACCCTGCTAGTATATCATAAAGTTAAAATTTAAATCCTGCAGTGCCAGATGGAGGCACACGCGGTCACTGTGCGTGAGTGGCTGTCCCCCTGGACGCAGGGGGACCCTGCCAACCCCTCCCTCCCGGCAGATCACGCCAACCCGAGAGGAGACACGGAGCGACACAGTCAGAGCAGGGCCATGAGAGAGGGCTTTGGCATGGTGACCG
This sequence comes from Phocoena phocoena, assembly GCF_963924675.1. Lineage (NCBI taxonomy): Eukaryota > Metazoa > Chordata > Mammalia > Artiodactyla > Phocoenidae > Phocoena > Phocoena phocoena. Next base: position 48,285,653 of record NC_089225.1, on the reverse strand, counting down.
CCAAGCATCCCTTCCCCAAGGGTTTGTAACTGCCCAGAGGAATGTTCTCTTCTCCGTGTTATTTATTTTGACTGTGTGCTCTATATTTGTCTCAGAGATGAAAGTTAAGTTTTGCGTTTACCGTTACAAGGAGTAAAATAACAAAACGCGAGTCGAGAATTGATAATAGTCATTTGCAGATCACAACCAGCTTTTCCCACGAAGTGACCAAATCTTAAAAGCCTAATTTAGGTCTCAGTGAGACATTTTTGAATGTGTCTGAAGGGTTATTTGCAGAAGGAGGTATCTTAGGCATGACCATAGATGCTGCTCTCGGACGGTCGCTGGTGGAGACATTGCACAGCTGGGTCCGGTTTCTCACTTTCCTGTCTGATTCAGAAAGAGCTTTACTTCCCTGCAGGAGTGAGACTTCATTTGCACCTTTGGTCTTTATTTTATTTTATTTTGTTTTCAATAGCCATCTCTCCGTAGAATGTGTATATAAATATCGGAAATCATAATCTAATCTTTAAAGTTTATCTCATATTATTTAAGAATGACCCGAATTGTTTTTTTATTAATTGCCTTTTGAAAATCTGCAGTTAGGAAGTAATGTACATGTAGGATTTAGGAATGTCAGTCAGAAAATTATATTTTAAGAAATGTAATTATTTTATTTACCTTCTAAAGCCAAATATTCTTAGGCAGAAGTTCTTTGTTATTTTAGTTTCACTTTCTTTTGAGGGTCTTTCCTTGTCATGAGTGCACAACGCCCACCTGTTTGACCCGTGGCCCTGCATGGCCTCACTCACCTTGGCCAACCCCCGGGCAGGCCTGATGGCCACCAAGACGCCCACACAGACACCACGGTCAGCACACGCTCACCTGATGCGGGAGACGTGGGGCGAGGCCAGAAGAGAGGAGGGGAGGGGAAGCGAGGAGGAGGGGCAGGGCCAGGGCTCCCGCAGGCTCCAAACCAGGGAGCAGGGCTCCCCGAGGCCTCACACTTCTTTGCCCTTGTGTGGCAATGTCCACCAGCGCCTGTGTGGACATCAAGAGATATGCTGGCCTCTGTGTGGTGACAGCCTAAAGAAGGGTGAGAAGACCCTTGACCCTCTCATCTGGAGAGCAGCGAAAGGGGCAGGTCAGCATGAGAGGGTCTTCCGAGGCTTATTTGAAATCAGACACCCCAGGTGTGTGAGGTCCCACCTAGAGTGACTGTGAGACTCGAGGTTTGTAAACTTGCCCCTAGTTTGCTAAGATGATCTAAAATAATGTTTACTGTTCCAAGTTAGAGAAGAGAGAGAGAGAGAACGGGTCTGTGCGGCCTCCTGTGCAGGTCGGCTGGTCTGAAGATGAAGTCTGCCGTGTTACTGATCAGGCCAGACACGCTCGTGTCACCGCATCACCTGGGTCTCTCTTGTGCAGAAAACAGCACGGTGTTTTTAATCTGCTTGTGTTCCCTCACAGTATGCTGTTAGAAGGTTAATTGATAAGATTAAAGTAGCCTGAATCACAAAGATGTTTAGTGTTTAAAAAAATTCCCCAGCAAGTATTGGAACTTCTAAAATATGTATATCATTTGTACAGGGTTAATCTTGGAAATTATACTTGAAAACTTTATTCTACTCTTCATTTTAAGTTGGAAATTGTTTTTAACAAAATTGTTTTGTACCATTGGAAAAGAAAAATGGTAATTTATGTTCTTAAAAAAAAAAATTTTTAATCCAAATCCGCCTGACCCCAAAGCTCATTAACATTTTCCATTTCAGCTCTCTGTATTCCATATGTTTTCCCTTAGTCGAGAGAAAGTTCCTTCACAGTGGAAATTAAGTTCATTATTGTTCTAGTTGTCCCTTATTGGTAATATTAATCACAGTTTTATCTATAGCCAGCAAATAATCACATTAAATGAAAGAAGCAGGTAGGAGCCAGATGGGGATAAAGAGCTGGTTTATGCATTACTAGGTAACATTAACAGTTGCTGAAGAGATGCTATCGACCGCAGTGGACTAACTTCAAAACTGTTGGCTTCCATTGCAAACTCTAGACACACACCAGTAAATGTGGTTGGTTTCAGTTCTCAGGGAAATGAACTTTGACGGTGCCAACAGAAGAATCTAAAACAAAAAGAAACCAGAGAGTAGTTCTTATTTTGGGGTTTCTTCAGAAGAAAATTAGCCTCTCTTTGTACAAAAGAAATACTCCTGAAGAGTTGTATGTTAATATGTTTGATTTTGAAAAATCATTTGAAAACCATTTCCTGTTACAGGTTACTTATTGTGAATTATTCTTTAAAATTAAAAAAAAAAGGAAAGTGCTCATCCTATAATTTAATCACTTTGTAATAACAGATTAGTCTTTACTTGGTTCATATTTAATAATATTTCAATATGACTACTATGTACTCTGTTTTCCCCCTTGTCTGTATTCATAATGACAATTTTGATTTGTTTCTCCCAGTTTGTTATTTTTTTGCTTTCTTCATCTTCTTTTTCTTTTCTTCTTCTTGTTTTTTTCTTTCTCAAATTCTCTAGTAGCCATGGTTCTTTATAAGTTAACAAAGTATCCTTGTCTACTGTTACACTCATCTCCTCCATTCTTCTTCTTGCCTCTCAGGAAGTTCAGTTGGTAAATAGTAGCTGAAACTTACCGCATAAGCTACACTGCAGGAAAAAGAAATCTTCTTTAACTCTTCTAGAGCATTAGAAGCTAATTAGGTTTTCTGCAACAAAAGTTACCTATACCACTCCTTTTAGATCTATGTTGTCCAACACAGTAGCAACCAGCCACATGTGACTATTTTTTTATTTTATGATTTTTTTTATTGAAGTATAGTTAATTGACAATGTTGTGTTAGTTGCAAATGTTAATTTACAGTGTTGTTTACAGCAAAGTGATTCAGTTATACATATAAATGTATATATATAAATATATATGTAGTCTCTTTCAGATTCTTTTCCATTATAGGTTATTACAAGATATTGAGTATATTTCCCTGTGCTATACAGTAGGTCGTTGTTATTTACCTATTTTATATATAGTAGTGTGTATATATGTTAATCCCAAACTCCTAATTTATCTCCCCCTACATGTGACTATTTAAATTAGATAAAATTAAATAGAATTAAAAATTAATTAACTCTAGCCATAATTTTAAATGCTCAGTAGCCACATGTGCATAGTGGTCACCATATTGCACAGCACAGATGTAGAACATTTCCATCAGCACAGAAAGCAATTGTAGGGGAGCAAAATTCACCATGCCAAAAGGTGTCTCTTTGGCAGGTGGATTATTTCGAGCTGAAAACAATCAAGACCCAAAAGACTCAGGAAGTACCTTTGACCTTCTTCCTCACTGCCTAAAAGAATTCAGATAGAGGGATGTTCCTGGAATAGAGCAATCACCAAAGATACCTTCAAAGAATATGTGCTAGGTGTGGTGGAGAAACTTGGCAAGGGCTAGAGATCAGGGTCCACTAAATATCCCATGTCTCCACATGGCCCAGCAGACATTTCTTTACCAAACATTTACTTTTCCACCTTCATGTGAGTTGCCTTCCTCCCCTTCGAAGTCCCAAACCGCTACCCCCAACATCCTTGTTTGCCTTTAGCTAAAGATGGTATTTAATGTGAGGGCTTTGTCCATTTTGGCGAGTTACTCAGTTCCCTTGAGTCTCTCCCATGTGTACCTGTCATTAAACTTCTGTTTGATTTTCTCCTGTTAATCTGTCTCATGTCAATTTAACTCTTAGAGCAGCTAGAAGAACCTAGAATAGCGGAAAATGTCTTCCTCCCCAGCACACTATTGTATGCTGCTATTCTAGATTATCATACAGAATAAAAAATATTTGACCTCTTTGTTTTGTCTTTCTCTCTGCAGCATTTCCAGTGGCCATAACACTGATTGCCACATTGGTAGTGTTCAGCAAATATTTGTTGAAATTTGAATGATTTGAATGACTTTCCAGTAGGAAGAATGTAATTTCAGTTATAGACTATTTATGGAAATTTAAGCTTAAAAATTAAGTTCAAATTCAAAAAGGTTTCATGTAGAAAATATTGTATAATTATATAAAGTTCAGAAAGTTTTAAATTGGGCTAAATCTTTTTGAAATAATTTTCTATATTTGGTTCCAGTCTTTATCAACAATAGACTATCATATTTAAAAGTCAATGTACTTCTCTTTCCATAGCAATAACTATAATTCTTAAGTTGGATTCATTTTTCTTTTCCCAGACATAACTATTATTCTTAAGTTGGTTTGAATCATTCCTGTTCATGCTTCTATACTTATACTATGCATTTATGTATTAGTATTGATTAGTATGTTTGTAAAATATTCATAAATAATCACTATGGTAAAAAAAAATGTACATTCTCTAATATAACTCACTATTTTCCCCTCAATATTGTATTCAGTATATTTCCATTTTGATAAAATTAGCACTGGGTGACTCTTCTACAGCATACAATCTGATGGTTTAGTTTAGAAATGTAATTGTTTGCTTATAAGCTTTGAGTACCTTAAACTTTACTAGATATTGCCAAGATCTTCTCCAAACTGTTTTATAGTTTACAGTTCCCTCCATAATAATTGTATCTTGTCCTAGCAACTTCTCAACATTGCTATTATTGAATTAGGTATAAAATTTTTTTTAATGTGTTTCATTTGAGTTTTTCTAATTATGAAGGAGGGTGAGCAACATACAGCATATTTGTTGGCCATTCTCATTTCCTTTTCTGTCAATTACCTGTTGTCTATTGTTCATTGGAATATCTTTTTATTATGATATGCAGTAGCATTTAATATACACTGGATAATAACCCTTTCTTGGTTATATGCAAGACACATTTCGTCTCCCAATTTTTAGCTTTTCTTTATTTTTTAACTTTGAATATGGATTATTTTATTATACATTTTATATTAATATTTACCTTCCATTGATTTTATCAGGTTTATCAGTTTTTACCTTTATGGTTTTTGCCTTTATAGGTTTTGTTTTGTTTTGTTTTTGCGGTTTGTGGGCCTCTCACTGTTGTGGCCTCTCCCGTTGCGGAGCACAGGCTCCAGACGCGCAGGCTCAGCGGCCATGGCTCACAGGCCCAGCCGCTCGGCGGCATGTGGGATCTTCCCGGACCGGGGCACGAACCCGTGTCCCCTGCATCGGCAGGCGGACTCTCAACCACTGAGCCACCAGGGAAGCCTGCCTTTATAGGTTTAAAACAGTCTCTCCTCCATCGATATTATGTTTTATTCTTTGAAATTTAATATTAATTTGGAGAGAATTGACATCTACATGATATTGAGTCTTCCCATTCATAAATATGGATATGCTATATCTCTCCATTTGTTTGTCTTTCAATAAAATTATGTCATGACATTAATATTATGCATATCTTTAAAAATAGTGTTTTTGTTGTCACTGCCATTTAAAAAACATTTTAACTGGTTCTTTTTTGTATACATCAACCCTATTAATTTTTGTATATTGAGCTTGTATCCAGTGAAGTTGCTGAATGCTCTTATTAATCCCAATAGCTTGTCAGTAGATTCCCCTGAATTTTCTGTGTACATAATTATATTGTGTCCAAATAATTTATCACTTCCCAATGATTACATATCTTATCACTGTCTTATTTTATTGCATTAGCTAAGAGTTCCCATAGTATATTCTGAAAGCAGTGATGGTGAACATCCTCATCTAGTTTCTGCCTTTAATTGTAATATTTCTAATTTTTCACTTTTAAATATGTCACTTGCTATAGGTTTTGATATATATTCCTTATTAGGTTAAGGAAGTTCTATTTTAATAATAGCGTGCTTAGCATGCCTGTCAAAATAAATACTGGATTGTACGCTCTCCTACCTATTTTGAAATGGTCAGTCATAAGCTTTTTTCTCCATTAATCTGTTAATGTGATGACTTATACTAATAGATTTTTCTATTACTGAACTACTCTTGCACTTATTGGAAAAAACTCTTCTTAGACATGATTTTTTTCTTAAACATTGCTTGATTGCATTTGATAATATTTCATTTTCTATTTCATCATCTATATTCTAAAGTCAGAGCGGTCTGTAACTTCATTTTCTCATCCACATTGAGTATCAATGTTTCATAAAATATACCAAGAAACTTTGTCTTTTCTTTCTTCTGTGGAACCATTTTTCTGGAACTCAATCCCAGGCTAATTTATAAAAGGTTGGAAAACCATATTCAGTGTCTCTTTCCTTCTCTTTATCTAGATTTGGACACACATTTTTATCCTATCTGTAACATGTTTTTGGTATTTTCCATCTTATAAAATCAGCATCATTAAGCTGAACACAGAAAATCCAAAATCATCGTAGGTACTATTTCACACTCCATCTTATCTAGGAGTATCAAGGAACCATATGGACCAGGAAAAACCTTTTAAACTTAAATGAAAGAAGAAAAATAAAAATAAAACTCCTACCTTTTCATTACTAATATAAGAGTTAAAAAGTAGGGCACCACCACAATCTGTACTGAAAGGAAAAATGAATATTATTCACCTGGGAATACCCTACCAGGGAAAGTAGATCATTTAAAACATATTAGAAACTTAAAAATCTTCAAGCTTCTACAATTATTAGTGCTGCCTTTTCTCAAAAAAATGTTTAAGGACTGTGGACAAAATTTGTATTTTTCCACATTAACATTGGAATTTGACGGGTATGCTGCTGTCGGTAACGTTCACTGCAGTGAGTAGTGGAAGCAGCAGGTGGCAGCAGCTCCCACTCAACAAACTATGGGTTTCTGAGCAAGCACTGTAACAGCAGGAGGCCTCCCTTGTTTGTTCCTTAGTTCTTTTGTGTCTGTAATGCTCCTTTCAAATATGGAAAGAAGTAATATAATGCATAAATCCCACTAACTTTGACAAAACAGATGAGACATTTTTGTGTCTACATTGAGAATGAATAACAAACTTAGGAAATAGATGGATTTATACCTAGTACCTTTATGCTTTCTAGGACCCTTCTTCTCTGTCCCCCTCTTCTATCTTATGCCTTTTTTGGATCTCACTGAAGCCTTTCCTTTTCAGGGAAGCCGGCCATACTTTCGGACATTTGCTACCTTCTATTAAATGACACTGTATAATAATAACAATGTTAATACATAAGCTGATAATACTAGTGACCATTTATTGAATACTTACTGTATGCTAGGCTCTCTTCCAAAGTTTTTTTTTTGTTTTGCGGTACGCGGGCCTCTCACTCTTGTGGCCTCTCCAGTTGTGGAGCACAGGCTCCGGACGCGCAGGCTCAGCGGCCATGGCTCACGGGCCCAGCCGCTCGGCGGCATGTGGGTTCTTCCCGGACCGGAGCACGAACCCGTGTCCCCTGCATCGGCAGGCGGACTCTCAACCACTGCGCCACCAGGGAAGCCCTCTTCCAAAGTTTTACATATTTTTCTTATTTAATTTACACAATAACTCAGTGAATTTGGTACTATTATTATTATCCTCATTTTATAGATATCAAAACTGAAGCACAGAAAGGTTAAGTACTTTGCCTAAGATACATAGCTAATAAGTGGATGGGGCCAGATCACACAGGCTGTCTGACCTTGGAGCCTGTGTTCTTCACTGCTACTCAGGGATTTGTTAAACAGGGAGACCAATCCCTGCCTATAGACAGGTTGGCAAATATTTTAATTCCGCTAGGAAAGAGACTTATTCAAGCTATTTAAAGTACATATATTTCTAAAACCTCTTTGAGAAGTGTATATACAGGTGGGAATTTGAGGCGACTGGCAGTTCAGTAAGGAAGAAGAGAGACAAACCAAAGAGACAGATCTCAACTTCTTTACTTACTGTTTGTGGAAGCTTGACCAGATATGTCACCACCCAGAGCTTGACTTTCCTAGTACATTAAATGGTGATAATAATACTTAGGTGTTATTGTGAAGATTGAGATAGCATAGGATAGTTCCTAGAACATAGTTAAGTACCTTTTCAATTAATATTAGTTCAAGTCTACCTTTCTCCATAAACTGTAGCGCCAACTGTGAATTTCCCTTGGGTAGGATGAACCTGGAAGAGTTAAAGGGAAATAAAGGGCAGCATTGAGGACTTCCCTGGTGGTGCAGTGGTTGAGAGTCCGCCTGCCGATGCAGGGGACACGGGTTCTTGGCCCGGTCTGGGAAGACCCCATGTGCCGCGGAGCGGCTAGGCCCGTGAGCCATGGCCGCTGAGCCTGCGCGTCCAGAGCCTGTGCTCCACAATGGGAGAGGCCACAACAGTGAGAGGCCCGCATACCGCAAAAAAAAAAAAGAGCAGCATTGATTAACTGAGGAAGAACTTTGCATTATTAATGTTTGAATCTCCCTCAACAAGTATCTCAAATGATGAGTGCATAACAAATGTTTGTTGTTAAATTGATAAGTAGATAAAGTCACAGAGTTAAGTGGTCAATTCTAAATATGCAAAACTAGAGTCTCTCCAAGTCATGGGCATGCATTTTCAAGGACTGAGGTTAACAGTAACATTGGTATTCCCAGGAAATTTATTTACAATTTAAAAAGATGAATGGGAGCCCCTTATTAATTTCTGACTTAAAGATGTTCAATTTATAGTGTGACATCATTTCTTGTTTTCTTTTATGCTTATGCTTGTATTTGTTTAATCATTCATCAAATTAACTGATTTCTGTTCTAGACCAAAAACAGAAGATGCCTGGATATTTGCAAAGCCCAATGCTATTCAGGCTGTTGGTATAATGTCGTTTGGTGAGTAGATGGTTTCCAAGGCCCTTTCTCAATATGGAGTCTTCTGTACCAGGAAAAAGTGCTGTGGGGCTTCCCTGGTGGCACAGTGGTTAAGAATCCACCTGCCAATGCAAGGGACACGGGTTCGAGCCCTGGCCTGGGAAGATCCCACATGCTGCGGAGCAACTAAGCCCGTGTGCTACAACTACTGAGACTGAGCTCTAGAGCCCACAAGCCACAACTACTGAGCCCACGTGCCACAACTACTGAAGCCTGCGCGCCTAGAGCCCATGCTCCACAATGAGAAGCCATGACAATGAGAAGCCCGCACACCGCAACGAAGAGTAGCCCCCACTCACCACAAGTAAAGAAAGCTTGTGCACAGCAACAAAGACCCAACACAGCCAAAAATAAATAAGTAAATTTATTTTTTTAAAAAAAAGGTGCTGTGTGTCTGGAGAGCAGACGTCCTAAGTTTTAGACTTCCCATTAGCAGCATATGATCCAGTTTGTGCCAACATAAAATTAGGCTCAAACTTTTCTCACTCATCACCAGAATGTGCTTCAATTTGGACAAGTCTCTTCCTCATGCAGAAAACTCATTTAAGTCTTCTTGTTTCTTAATTTGAAAATCTAGCAAGTGTTATGGACTTCTTCAAAACCTTGCACACAAAGTATTATGAATTGGCCATCTAAAGTTACTCTGTTATATCCCAGATAGGAAAGGAAGCCCTGGACTGAAAATATGGTGTTGTTTAGATTTCCTTTAAGATTGGAAAGGCCACTGGGAAATGGGAGAGAAAGTTGGCTAGGCCTGGTATATATCAAGAGTGACATGAGGAGAATATAAGCCTAATGTGAATGAAATTTCTCATTCCTACAGCTGTTAGAAAGATTATTTCTGACATATTTAGTAAATTAGTATATCTGAACTTCAGTTCATTAGTATTTCAAAGTAGCATACATCTCTGAATTTTCTGAAGGAAAGGGAGAACTATGGTGCTTGCTTTAATAATGCTTTTTTTTTCTTGTATTGCAGCATTTATTTGCCACCATAACTGCTTCTTAGTTTATGGTTCTTTGGAAGAACCCACAGTAGCTAAGTGGTCTCGCATCATCCATGTGTCCACCTTGATTTCTGTATTTATCAGTATTCTCTTTGCTACATGCGGATACTTGACATTTACTGGCTACACCCAAGGTAAAATGAAAAATTCAGTATTAGCATATTTTGGTGTTCATATGGAGTGGTGCTATCACTTCTCATTTTAAGTACAATTATACCCAATGTTCTACTTCAGAGTAGAACCCATTCTCTCCCCTACCTTCCTGCCTCTCCTAATTTTCTCCTTTTTAAACTGCTAAGCTTCTTCTGTAGTCCATTCTCCCTCCTTCCACGGTATCACTTCAAAGCACATGAATTCCAGCTTCCCTCTCTACTAGTCCACTGCAGTTTCACTTTCGAGGACACCAATATCCTCCCATTCTTCAAAGCTAACAGTCTTCTTGGTTCTGATTTTCATGGACCTCTCTGAGTCACTTAACAGTTCTGTACATTCTTTCTTTCCTCCCGCAGAGAAAAGAGCACTACCATACCATCATTCACTCCCTTAATATTTTTTTCTTTCTGAGTGATTCATCTTTACTTTCTCCTACCTCCTCTCCCTCTCTCCCCACAACCCCCATTAACTGGCTCAAGCAAGTTGGCTTTTTTTCTCTCAACAAATTCTTGGAGATTTTCATTGTTTTAACTCTAGTCCAGAACTTTCTTTTCATCTCCAGCCTCTTGCCTGCAGGACATTTCTACTTAGTTGTTTCACTCTTGCCTTAAACACAAAATACATCTTTCCCACAAAACCAGGCCTTTCCCTCCTCACCCCAACTCTCATCCCAGGACCCCACACTGAATTCACTTCTCTTCTGTTCATCCAGGCCCAACAACGGAATGGTCATCTCTTCTACATCCTTGACCCTTACATTCACTCATCTCTGTAGTGTGAGAGTTAGGGTATTCTGACAGCCTGCTAAATACTGTGATTCATGCATTTCACAGCTTTTGCAGGTTTGTTATCTCATTTGACCTTCAGACAACCCTAGGAAGGTAAGTGGAATAACTAGTTTTACCCCCTGCCTAGAACACAAAGAGGCGGAGTAACTTGCCCAAGCTGGCTGCTGACAAAGTAGAAAACACATCTCCTAACTTTCAGTCCCATTTTCTTTCCTTTCCATCTTGTCGTCTACCCCATTTTGGATACATATGGCCCATTAAAAACTGTCTCTTAGCCTCTAGTTCTGCTTAGCTTACGTTTCATATGACACTGAAGTACTCTTGGGTGGGTGGTACATTGTTCCAAATGCAGGTTACAGGCGACTATGATTATAGGGAGAGATTTCTCAAGAAATAAAGAAGATGGCTTCATAAAAGAGTGATGAATAACATAATCCCAGTGCCATCAAAAACATAATACCGGTGTGTGCCATTAGAGTGCAGTAATGAAGTGACCTTGAAAATCTTGATAAAAATTGTTTCAAAACATTGCCATGTATCACTATTGCTACATAGTTTGCAAAGACAAATAGCCTGTAGACTCCAGTCTGCACAGGACCTTGGTTTTAAATGCCTTTTCTATAAGACATAAACCCTTTTTCTTAGTCACACCTTCCTGGTGTTTTTATCATTAGTAATTGTGCAGATATAATTAAGTCTTTATATAACAAAGCTGACAGGTTGGTTTTGGTTTTGATTGTCTGTTTGTTTGTTTTTTTCTTTCTTTTCTAGCTATAATTCCCTAAAATACACTTAGACTCAACCTAGAATAAGCTGAGGTTGTTTCTTCAGGCCATTTTGCCTTAGGCAAATCTAGTCTTGTTCCCTCACACTGCATGCTTCTTTTCCCTTTCATTACATAAACTCCAGCTTGTGAGGCAGTGAGAACTCTACATTGTTCTTGAATTTCCCAGTGACTTTTGAAAAGGTACAGGGCCTGTTTTTTAGTGGAGGTTAGTGAACAGGGAGCTTTGGGCCTTTTTTCTCAGAGTGTTGGAACCCTTTCAATCAACCTTGGATGAACCTCTGCCACTACTGCTTTGTGATTTAATCTCCTTCTGCCCAAAAGGAACACTAAAAAGTAATGTACATTTACTCCAATTAACAGGGGGAGGGGAAAAGAGTCACTTAAAGTAAGTCTTGGGAAGAGGCAGGTCATTTAGTCTTTTAATGAAAAAATAAAGTACAGAAGTATTATTATTTTGTTTTCTTTGTAAACAGTGTGGTAGTGTGTGACTTTTATCTAATTTTCTAGTCAGTCTCATCAAAAAATGTGACCAACATTTTAAAATGTAAGCATGTTATATTTAGGAAATAAACAGTCTCAAATATTCTTTGTTTCTATATTGGGAAACTTTTTGCTGACATGATCTGTGCCCTCATTAGATCCCTGCATTTCCTCACAGGTGTCTAAGAAAATACAGTCTCTAAATAAGAATTGGTTCAATGTATATGTGGTCCATTGTTTAGTTTGGAACTAATTAAATATAATACTCTGCCTGGGAAATAACCATATTTTCACAGTTTTGAATCAGTGCATTTACCTCAGACTCATCAGATAACATGGAAGATAATGTATGTTTGGAATTCCTTGCTGTGGCCCTGAGTTTTGATTAAACTCTATAGCGTGATATACAGGAAATTCAGCTCCCTACATGTACTAGTCTACTCTTCCTTTCAGGATTGTCCTTGATCTAAGAATAACATTTCAAAAGGAAATTTGTTTATTTTAACAGACTTTTTTTTGTTGTTGTTTAATAATGAAGTCACTTACTTACCAGAAACAAAGACCAGAAGCAAGTTTATAAAACCAGTGCACAAGAATTTAGGGAGTTGATTCTGGTGTAAGAAGACAATGGATAAAAGTATTTTTCAGAACTTGGTACAAATATAAGGCTAATCTTCTAAAAACAAACACTGAGAGTAAGAAAAAAACTATTAGTGATGAATTTGCTTTCAAGTAGAACATGTGCTACTTTTAATACCCATCAGTAATTATATAGTTTTTGAATGCAAAATTTATGTTTAGATTTGGCAGTCTATTCTATTAAATTAAATGACGTTTATGTAGCTTCACTTATATAATAAATATCCAATATCTCATTTATTAGATATTTATCTCAATACCCAGTATCTATTAAATAAATCTATTTTATATTATTCTCTAGGAGACTTATTTGAAAATTATTGCAGAAATGATGACTTGGTAACATTTGGAAGGTTTTGTTATGGAGTCACTGTCATTTTGACGTACCCGATTGAATGCTTTGTGACTAGAGAGGTAAGCACAACTTCTTTCCAACACTTTACCTAGGTCATCTCTCTACTGCTTTAATTTGGGACAATTTATAAATCATTTGATTTTGCAAATTCCCAAGCGCATGACAAGTAATATAATGTATAAAATTTTCTCTTTTAACCAGTTTAAAGATAAATTCATATTCAAATGTTTACAAGATATTTTTTCAAAAGTTGGATTTGAAAATCATGTTTGATAGTTTAGTTTATATTAACGTAAGTATAAATATTAATACAACTGCATTCCAAAGCGAATGCCATTGCGGAGCACAGGCTCTGGACGCGCAGGCTCAGCGGCCATGTCTCACGGGCCCAGCTGCCCTGCAGCATATGGGATCTTCACGGACCGGGGCTCGAACCCGCATCCCCTGCATCGGCAGGCGGACTCTCAACCACTGCACCACCAGGGAAGCCCTATTTTACTCATTCTTACAAAGAAATTAAGTACTAAGGTTTAAAACATGTTTTACAAAATTGTTTTTTGGCTAAAATGTTTTACAAGTCAACATGTTTTAAAGGCACCACAGGACAGATTTGATGAGTTTTATTAGTTTTAAAAAACTAAAATATTTTATTTTTCATGAAAACCCCAAATTCAATTTAAACCATTAGTTTTACAGATATATTTTATTCTATATTTATAAATTTATAAATGTTTATGTAAATATAAAATAAACATTTCTTCATTCATAAATTTATAAATATGTTTATTATGATAAATATATTTATCTATTTATACTTATATACCATATAAAATAATAGTGAGTATATTATTTACTTATATCTGTATATTCAGATATTTCACTTATGAAGTCAACTCCAAGTTATGTTATATAGCCCACCAGAATTTGTAGAGGAAGATTAGGTAAAAGAGAACCAATTCTTTTTGTGTAAAATTAGATAACGTGGCTTGTCAGGAATCCCTTGTACAGTATGCTAAAAATCCACTGTACCATTTAGCAGAAGAACATGATCCTGCTTCGTAGTGGTTCTTTCAGGAATCTCGCTGAAAAGGCTTAGTCTTAGGATCTATTCCTAGAGGCTGTTTACACAGTGCACCATGTCAATGGGCCTAATGTGTGAAGCGAAATGCCTACAGAGCTTCAAATACACTAACTAATGGGCAGGCTTCTAGAGGCACACCAGTGCTTACCTTATGCCACTTCTGCAGATAGGGAACTGCACAAGGAAAAGGAAAAGGAATGAGGAAATGTTCAGCACTATGTATATCCTTTGCAGTTATCACTTGTCCTCACTTACAAATGTACAACTCATAAGCCAGCTCTTCTCAAATATAGAGAGCAGTAGACTGAACTTGATGAATAGTTTTTAAATTGAAGAGCCTTTAAAATTTTTGCCAACTATTGTTGGATGCCAGAAATGGTTTTATTTTAGTTTCTGCCCAGTACTTTAGGTTCAAATCTGATCTCTAGATCAGCAGTAATAAATGGTGCATTCTCATGTGGTTTCTGGTGAACTGCTTGTGGTCTGTCAGAGTCACTCCACCTGGTATAGCTTATGTCTTCAGTACTTGGAGCTTGTGTTTCCTTTCTAGCGGCCATGACAGGAAGACAGAACTGAACCAAGATCTCTGCCATGGTAGCAAATACTAGGCAGAGGAACTTTGCATATACCTCACCCGTTCACTTCCTTTTTCTTTCTCTCCTTTCTGCACACACACACACACACACACACACACACACACACACAAATATACAATTGGCCTAAATATAATCAAAGCTATTTCTATTCACAGGTAAAGTAGCCAGCCAAGTACAAGGGTGCCACAAAGCCAGTCTGTGCCTAATAAATACTAGCCTGCCCCACTCAGTGATCTTCATCTATAAGAATGAGCTTCAAATTAGATAATATTTGGAAGGACATTACCAATTGTAAAACCATAAATGAGTAAGAGTGATTAGTACCCCCATTTAATTATTAACAGAGTTATGGCAGTATCCCGTCAATGGGGGACTGTTACTCAACTAGGAATGCTACTTATCACAGTCATTAAGGTCCCCCAGCATCTGACCCTCTCCCACCATTTCCAATACTTGTCTCATGGTTCTTTTGCATAAAGCTACCACCCTATTCAGGCTGTCTCCTCCTTGTCCCCCATAGGTATCTTTACTGTTCTTACCTCTTTGCTCTTTTTCACACTATTGCCTTGGTCTATAATTCTGTTCTAAATCGCATCCATGTTTCAAGTCCTACCTCAAGCCAAGGTAGGACAAGCACATTTCAGGAATACTGTAAAGCCAATTACTCTCAGGGAATCAGATCTAGATAACTAAAGCACTGTCTAGTTCTGAATTGTATTTGATCTTTTTAATCTGTCAAAAATTGATCACTATTTGTTTCATTAGATTGGTTGGATCTCTCCAATTAGGATGTTAATTTCTGAGAATAGGAATCATCTCCTAGACATTTTCTCTTAGCAAGTCAGTAAATAAGTAACTGTTGATCGATTTCCTGATCTGAGTATCAATGGAAAATGGTAATCAACTCTTCTCCATTTTTGTTGAGGAAAGGCAAGATAAAATAGACTTGGCTTGTATCAGATAGGATTTAGATTATATGAAATTAATTTCCTGTTAGTAAAGGATATTACACACCCATTATTATTAAAGGATATTGTGTTAACCCCTTCCTTAGAGGTCATTCAAATAATCTAAATAGCATCTGTAGTTTGTGTAAGTGGTAACCTTGTTGGACTCAAGGAGGAAGGATAAGGTAACTTCCCAAGGTCTCTCTTACACTTGAGAAATATATTTATTCACACATTAGTATGCCATGTTCTGAGTCTGGAATGTAATCCACTGCCTGTCTGATAGTTCTACAAAGAATACTTGTTATTGATATGTGTGTGTGTCTATGTGTAAATACTTTGGAAATGATAGAACATTCATTCATATGGCTTTGGCTTAAAATTTGATTGATTGCCTAATTGGTAGTATTTTATACAGTCCTAACTACTATAATATAAAATACTCTCTTAATAAGTCCTGCACAACTCTGAGACTCCCTCTCTAAATAATCTGTTTATATTTGGCAGGTAATTGCCAATGTGTTTTTTGGTGGGACTCTTTCGGCAGTTCTCCACATTATCATAACAGTGGCTATCATTACTGTGGCCACACTTGTGTCATTGCTGATTGATTGCCTTGGAATAGTTTTAGAGCTCAATGTAAGTACATTTAAAGATTCTAAGAATCCGTTTTAAAGTAGTGTTTACATTTAACATGAGATGTATTTTCCCTTAACAAAGGTGTCACTTTCTAATGTGGAATGAAAATGTGTTTGTTATATTATAGTAAATATTTATAAAGATGATATTGTGTACTTTATAGGACTATATTTTTAGAGCAGTGGTTCTCCAGTGGGGGAAATATTGCCCTTCCCTCTCCACCTGCAGGGGACATTTAGCAATGTCTAGAGACATTTTTAGTTGCCACAACTGGGTAGGCTGGTGCTAGTGGTATCTAGTGGGTAGAGGACAGGAATGTGGCTAGCCATCCCACAATGTGCAAGGTAGCCCCTACTACAAAGAATTATCCAATCCAAAATAGTGCTGAAATCAAGATATTGGTTTAAAGGACATTTTTCATATTCTATTTTCTGTAGAACGTACATATTACTGAAAATAACAATAAATTGAATGGATCTGGAAACTCCTATGCAGAGTGAAGATCGGTCTAGAGAGATTAATTAAAATATGTAATGAAGAGACTTATATCCACACCCCACATTCACTTACCCTGGCGCAAGTTCTTCTTTTTTTCTTTGAAGTATTTTTTTCTCCCTCTAGACTTTACTTTGTGATCTCTACTGCTGCTTCCCAAATCTAGGTCCTCATCATATCACATCTGAATTAGTACTGACGTTTTGCTTCAACTAGCATATATTTAAGCTCTGCTTCCAATTTATCACCATCCTGCTTAAAAATCTCCACTTTCCTACCAACAAGCATAAAATCTGTTGTCTTTATGATCTGACCCCAAACCTTCTATGGAAGGTTTTTTACCATTAACTTCCCGGAATCTGCCCTCAGCTCTAGTCGATCTTATTTTTGACCTATGAGTAAGCCATATTAATTCTTTCTTTTATCCTTTGGCTTATGTTTATTCTTTCCTGTAATTATTATTTCCCTTTCCTTTCTGTGCAAATATTACAAAGATTTAAAATTTAGTGCATTTTCTAAGTTATTTATTTGTTGATCAGATATATATTGAATAATTACAGTTGAACCTTGAACAACATGGGTTTGAACTGCACAGGTCCACTTGTGTACAGATTTTTTTCAATAAATATGTACTACATGAACCTCAGTTGGTTGAATCTGCAGATATGGAGGAACCAAGTATGTGGAGGGCTGACTATAAGTTATACACGGATTTTCGACTGCTCAGAAACCCCTTAACCTTTACATTATTCAAGGGTCAAGTATACTGTATTCCACACAACAGAGATACAAGGATGGGAGGAAATCAGAAAGGATCCATGCTATCGTGGAGCTTACAATCTCACAAATAAAAATTCAGCTGCTATATAGGCAATGAAGAAAAGAAAGAGGTATAAGTAGACTCCTAAAAGACATTTTTGAGAAAAGATTGACAGAATTTGGTAACCAATTCAACTGGGAGGACAGGGGGCTAGAGGGACACATCAAGAATGACTTCTTGGGATCCAGCAATTCCTCTTCTGGGTATTTATCCAAAGAAAAGCAAAAACACTAATTTGAAAATATATATGCACCCTGAAGTACATGGCAGCATTATTTACAGTAGCCAAGATATGGAAACAGCCTAAGTGTCCATCAATAGATGAATGAGTAAAGAAGATGTGGTATGTATATACAGTGGAATACTACTTGGGCAAAACAAAATGAAATCATAGTTGGATCCAGAGTGTATTATGCTAAGTGAAATAAGTCACACAGAAAAAGACAAATAGTGTATTATCTTACTTATATGTGGAATCTAAGAAAGATTTAAAAAAAAACAAAATGAAAACAGGTTCATAGATACGGAGAACAAATGAGTGGTTGCCAGAGGGGAGGGGGAGGGGGGTGAAATAGGTCAAGGAGATTAAGAGATACAAACTTGCAGTTATAGAATAAATAAGCCATGTGTATGTAATATACAGCATAAGGAATATGGTCTATAGTACTGTAATAACTTCATATGGGGACAGATGATTTACTAGACTCATTGTGGTGATCATTTTATAATGTATGTAAATGTCAAATCACTATGTAGTACACCTAAAACTAACATAATATCGTATGTCAACTATATGTCAGTTTTTAAAAGTGACCAAAAAAAAAAACGAATGACTCCTTGGTTCTACTTTGTGGAAGTAGGATAATGATGGCATTTGGTAAAACATGAATAGAAGTGAATCTGCCACTTTAGAGTCTTTCATCTTCCCCTTCTACAGTCCTAATGAAATTTCTACTCAGAATCACACCACTTAGCATTTATCAATCATGCCCCCACAGGGAGGGCAAGCTTTTCAGATGGAATCCCAAGTTATCATTTACTCACTCCACTGAGAGTTAAGGGGAAGGTGAAGGTATTATTGTCCATGCCCGAGACACTGTTCCCTCCAGGTGCCATTTGGATTTGAAGGTCCAGGCAAAGGTAGTGGAAGATTCAGTCAGGAACACACTATTGGGAATTTTCCTGCATCAGAGTATGTGGAAAGTAGGGAGTAGGCAGCTCCCCTGAAACCGCATGGGACTAGGGAAACATCTATTCCATTAGCAATGGAAAGACGGCTCATAGGAGAGATGGATCATTATCAAAAGTAACTTTTACCTACATCCTAATTTTGCATAGGCTAAAGGCTAGTAGGTTCACTCAAGATCATTTCATGTTCCAACCTTGGTCTACATAAAGGGATGACTACTACCTAAATGTGCTAACTTGATTTATGTATTATCTTGTATCATGTATTGTTTGGACTGTCCATAAGCTTGCCTTGCCTACCTATGTGCAAGTTCTTTGGAGACAAGAATGGTACTTAGCTGCCTCCTCCATCTTCCACAGTATATAGCACAGTGCTAAGAACACAGTGCTCCAATTACTGCATGGGTGATTGCCCTTGGGAGCACTGTTGAGGAACTATTTCTACAAATGCCCCTGGACATAAGAGACATTCTTAGTGTAGCACCAGGAAATTAAGTGTTACCAAAAATTTTGGGGGTTGACAGTAATGGTAACCCTCTAATTATGCTGAGGACATGATCGGCATGACTCCCAGCTCTGTTATTCCTTATTTTGTGAAATGTCTCATTTGAGTTCACATGTTTGTTTGTTTGTTAGAATATTGTAGGATTGTCATATGAGAGAAAATGTCTTTATCAAGTGCCTTGGCACTCACTATTTTGATAGCCTAAGAATGTTTTGTTCCCTTTAAGTTAAGCAAGCATACACATATTGCTTATGTTTCAGGAATGATATATTTCTGTAAATTTGACCATTACTTTCTGTTAACTGTGAATCTCCCTCACACTCACACAATAAAATTATAAGCACATAATCACATTAAATATTCCCTGTTATGCTTATGTTGAAATTTTTTGTGGTTAAGACAGAATTCTGGTGTTGTAGTCAAAGAATAATATTTGGTGAATATCTGTTATAAAGTCAAGATCTGAGCTGGCTTGGAGGACTATTTTTAAAAATTTAATACATGATTCTTGGGCTTCCCTGGTGGCGCAGTGGTTGAGAGTCCACCTGCCGATGCAGGGGATACGGGGCCGTGCCCCGATCCGGGAAGATCCCACATGCCACAGAGCGGCTGGGCCCGTGAGCCATGGCCGCTGAGCCTGCGCGTCCAGAGCCTGTGCTCCGCAACGGGAAAGGCCACAACAGTGAGAGGCCCGCGTACCGTAAAAAAAAAAAAAAAAAAAAAATATTTAATACATGATTCTAGATCCTTAGAATTTTTAAAAACCTGGTTATATAAACATTCATAAAAAACAGGGTGTTAAATTGTCATGATCTAATAACTCAGTTACACTAGTTTTAAAGCACTTTGTAGGAATTCATAAAATCTAAGATCTCCATTCTCTTCCAGACCACTTGAGTGCATATTTTTCCAGTCAACAAATGTCTTTTGGTTAGCACAATATCATAGTCAGGGCTTTGTTCAACTCTGTTTTGTGTGGGCATTTGTCATGTTTCATAAAGCCAGATCAAGCATCATTTCTGTCAGTAATGCAAGCCAGGTCACGCAACACTTTAGAAGTAGCTAAAGCATGTGGTGTTCCCCTTCTGAGCAACAGTGTGAGCTAACATGTAGGGAGCATTTACTCTGTGCCAAGTATTTTGCATGCATTATCCTCTTAATCTGTATTAATTGTATAGATGAAGAAACTGAGGCACAGAGTGACTGGAGTGATTAAATAGGTCACACTAGTTTTTTTTTTTAATTAAAGTATAGTTGATTTATAATAGATTACTTCCAGGTGTACAACATAGTGATTCAATATTTTTATAGATTATATTCCATTTAAAGTTAATATAAAATAATGGCTATATTTTCCTATGCTGTACAGCATATCCTTGTAGCTTATCTATCTCATACATAATAGTTTATATCTCTTCATCCCCTTCCCCTATCCTGCCCTTTTCACCTTCAACCCTCCCCACTGGTAACCACTAGTTTGTTCTCTATATCTGTGAGTCTGTTTCTTTTTTGTTATAGTCACTACTTTGTTTTATTTTTTACATTCCACATATAAGTGACAACATACAGTATTTGTCTTTCTCTGATTTATTTCACTAAGCATAATATGCTCTAGGTCCATCCATGTTATTGCAAATGGCAGAATTTCATTCTTTTTTATGTCTGAGTAATATTTCTCTGTGTGTGTGTGTATGTGTATGGATACCACACCTTCTTTATCCATTCATCTGTTAATAAACACTTAAATAGGTCACACTAGTTTTAAGTGGTAGAATCAAGAATAAGTAGAGGGCTTCCCTGGTGGCGCAGTGGTTAAGAATCTGCCTACCAATGCAGGAGACACGGGTTCGATCTCTGGCCCAGGAAGATCCCACATGTTGCAGAGCAACTAAGCCCATGCGCCACAACTACTGAGCCTGTGCTCTAGAGCCTGTGAGCCGCAACTACTGAGCCCATGTGCCACAACTACTGAGCCCATGTGCCACAACTACTGAAGCCCGCGGGCCTAGAGCCCGTGCCCTGCAACAAGAGAAGCCACGATGAGAAGCCCATGCACCACAACAAAGAGTAGCCCCCACTCGCCACAACTAGAGAAAGCCCGCGCACAGCAACAAAGACCTAATACAGCCAAAAATTAAAACAAATAAATAAATTTATTTTAAAAAAAAGAATAAGTAGAATATGGACCTTTACAAATGAGATGTGTAATAGAATCAGACCTTCAACTTGCAAAGTTAGGGGAATGCTGTTACTTAGTATAACTAAAATAATACAGAATAAATTATTCAGGGTTATATTAGTTATTTAATAAAAAGCAAAACCCCATTTAGAACTTAGCTTCTCTTTTATTTTATTGTTTTCATGGCAGCAGACAACGACATATTTTCCAAGGCAAATGCACCCTCAATTTTAAAGGATTCATTTTAGAAACAAATAAAATAAATGTAGCTTCCATTCTTGGTAATAAGGATCCAGCATCTTGGCACTGACGTTGCTCTTAAGAGAGAAGAGGCATCTGCAGTAATTGGGTCCTATGGGTTTCTACATGCAGCAGAGCAAAGAGAAGAGATGAAGCAGCTGGTGCTTGTGGTCGGAGTAACCAGCCCAGCAAGCACTGTGTGCGGCTTACAGTGGAAGAAGGACAGCAAACCCAGCAAGAGCCCACATACAGAGTGAGGGAGCCATAGTCCAAGCTGCCAAAGACCTGTGAGCTAGAGTTTCTTTTTAGGGTATAGGAACACATTTCACGAGTCCAAATTGATTACAAAGTAGAAATTTTCAATATGTATAAGCATTCTTTTATTTAGTTTTCAGCTTCCTTGCATAAATGAGAGGTTTCTATTCAGGTAGGAGAATTCAGATACTTTTCCAATCTGTATTGCCCGTAAAGATCTTCAACACTTTCTGTTATTTTCCTCTTGCAAACTACAAAATGCGCTGGCATCTGTGGTGTTATTATCAAAGGATAGTGCTTTCCCCCCACCCTTTATAATTAAGGCTATATTTTCTTGTCTCTTTGATAAATTGTTATGGTATTTATGTCCTGTCAAGAAATTTCAAAAATTATCCCAAAGCCAGTGGTGTAACCTCAGGCAAGGCTATATTAGATAGATCAAATTAGCTGGACTCATTTATAGGGAATAGAGCAGATGGAACTGTTCTATCATTTTACTGATGATCTTAGGTCCTAACAACAATCTCTAGCAAGACGGAGCTCTCAAATATTAGGAAAGTAACCGCTATCAAGACAAGATACTCAACTGGACTTCTTCCAGTACAAACATCAGCTATACAGTTTTCCCACTAATTCCCACTACTTTCTCAACCCTTAAAAATTATGGCATAAACAGAACACCCATTACTTTGCACTGCCCAGCAAGTTAGGTTTGGAAGAGTCCCAAATGCTGACTGATGACAGCTTCTTAGCAGCAGCTGGTGGCAGTTTTCATCCTGATAGCACTTTCACACTCCACAGTTCCAGATGAAGTAGCTTCACATGTTTGTTCCTATGAAGAGAAGAGACTCTGTCTCTCTCTCTCTCTCCACACACACACACACACACACACACACACACACACACACACACGCATACATATATAATTGTTTTCAAAAATTATTTCATAGAAATCAAAGGATAATTATTATAAGCACAGATTGAGTTCTACAGTATTTTTTATAAATTGAAAAACATTGTCAGTTTCAAGTGACATGATGGAGCCTAAGGAATCCATAATTCATTTAACTCTGGCCATATGAAAACTAATCCTTTATATGCTGTGTACCTTTGTAGGTAGTCATTTGTATTCATGTGCTATGAATAGCAAAATTATATTGTCCATATATTTTAAATTAGAATATGGTACCTCTTAGAATTTTCTCATTCTTATATCTCTGACTGTAGAAATATTTTCCATGAAGTGTGGTCCCTTCTATTCTTCCCCAGATTTTTAGATGCTTCCTGGCTAGTCTGACTTCATAATTTGTCCCCCTCAATTGATATTTCTCCAGACTTTTGCTGTTTTTATAAAAATAAAAAAGTTACATTTTTGAAATCATAGTCATATATTTCTTGTATGAGAGTAGTAATTAGTGTAAAATACAGTAAACTTAGTAAATGGTGACACTGAGAAAAATCTTTCTTTTAAAACTATTTTTAAGGTCTAATCTGTTCTTTTACATCATCCAATTTCAAAATCAGTTTTCTATGATTTTTCCCTAGGGACAATCTACCAAAATAATGTGTCAAAAGCTTTCAAACCATAGTGATAGGCATATAGTGTTTCATTATACTATCCTTTCTACTTTTCTGTATATTTACAAATTTCCATAACTTTTTCAGGTATGGAAAATATATTTTTTATGGAAAGCTTCTTTTGTATTCTAAACCATATCATATTGGTTATTGTGTGTTTTAAAATTTTTCTGTTTTATGGTTTAAGAAAATATCATTTGTCATTTGTCACATCATATAAATATATTTTGTTAATAGTATGTGTTATGTTTTGTTTAATATATAATTAATTTTTAACATAATTAGAAAAAATATTACCTAAAGTGCATTAAATTTTAACATTACTTTATTCACAGAGTTACTAGTGCAGATTTGGCCTCCTCAAGGGGAAAGTCTCTTTCCTTTGAAGTCAGTAACTCTTGGTCTTTTTATAATAGGCAACACCACTTCCCATAATTTTCAGTCTAACATTCCTCCTCAGGTTGGACTTATCCATAAGCCAATGTGGGGGAAGGGTGAATGAGTCATAGTTATTTAGTTCTGCTGTCAATTTTCTAGGGTAATTAATGTGTTTAGTTTTACTTGAAAGAGGATTTAGAAATGCTACTTCATGCTAAGTACCCTTAGGGGTACAGTTTTCCTTTCTCATACAGACAGGCACCTACTTTCATACAAAGTCAAGGATAGAGGAGAGGAGAGATAAGACGTTATGCCCTATATATACCTCCCAATAGTCCCCTTTCGTACACAGCTGACAAACAGACATCTCAGCTTTGAATGGCATAATAGATAACCAGCAATTTGAAATGAAGAGTATAAGGAAATATGATGTGACTGAAAATATGGGAACTTTTAAGTGTTTGCCAGGAGTCAGTCTTATCATCTGCTTTATTTTATATTATTTTCTGATATTAGTTAAGCCTGATATACTATTATATTATTTTGCTTTTCTCATTTGTAAATATACCATCAGTAAGGGGAAAACCTATTCCTAAGTCTTTCTTGGAATTATTTTTCTTTCCTCTGTTTGATTTAACTGAACATATCAAACTTTTAACATGCATGATGACAAATACATTTTGTAAATGTTTTTTAAAAACTCTCCAAGGAACGCTCCATTCAGTAACATTATCTTATTTCTTGTTTTGAATACGCAGGGTGTGATCTGTGCAGCTCCCCTAATTTTTATCATCCCATCAGCATGTTATCTGAAACTGTCTGAAGAACCGAGGACACACTCAGATAAGATTATGTCCTGTGTCATGCTTCCCACTGGTGCTGTGGTGATGGCTGTTGGATTTGTCATGGCCATCACCAATCCTCA
This sequence comes from Phocoena phocoena, assembly GCF_963924675.1. Taxonomy (NCBI): domain Eukaryota; kingdom Metazoa; phylum Chordata; class Mammalia; order Artiodactyla; family Phocoenidae; genus Phocoena; species Phocoena phocoena. The sequence goes on along the minus strand of NC_089225.1, from coordinate 48,260,843 downwards.
AGACTGCACGCACGGGCAGGAAATGTTCTACTGCTTTCCTAACAATTTCTCCCTCACGAACATCTCAATTTCTCATTTTCAAGTGACAACACAACTTTCAATTTTAAACGTCAGCATCTTTCAGTGAGTTGCGTGCTTTAAAAAATAGGTATTTTTCATAGACTTACATTCACACGTTTTAGTCTCTATGTTATAAAAGTATTACTTTGGCATTTATCAAGACTTGGTTTTTCTTTACTCTTTAGTCCAGTATAAAAGATAAAAAGGAGGGAATTCCCTGGCGGCCCAGTGGTCAGGACTCCACGCTTTCACTGCCGAGGACCCTAGTTGGGGAACTAAGATCCCGCAAACCACACGGTGTGGAAAAAAAAAGATAAAAAGGAAAAGAAAGTTGAATGTATTTTATCTTAAACTGGGACAAAATAATGTTTTGTTCTAATGACGGGGCTGCGCTAATCTTAAATGCAGGAGGAGCAGTGAAGCCTGTGGCATCTGCTACCAACCTCCCAAAGCAGTATTCTCTAATTTAGTATGTGAGCCAATATATTGTGCTGTAAAATGAGTAGATGATTGTGGGTTGCAATTTTGTGTATGTGTCCTTTATGAGAAAAATACGTTTTTTGTCTTAAAAGAAGGACTCAAAGGGAAGGAAAACTCAAGACTATTAAAGAGACTAGATATCCCAAGAGCACAGTGAAGCTGTCCGTTATGATTTCAGCAGCATCCCTTTTTTAGAGGAAAGTGAATCCCTGGAGAAATGAATAAAGTCCTTCACATGTTACAAAGCGTGACTAACAGACTAGGTATACAGAGCAAGGTGTGTGAGGGAGCAAAATTACCTTGCAGTTTTGATCCTGTGGGAATATGATGGTGGTGCCATTAAATGAATTATAAAATGGGAAACCACACGTTGTTCTGAGGCACAAGCTTAAAGACATCAGTTCTGCATCAGCTTTGGACCCGTTGAATGTGAAGTGCTGGCAGGAATAAGCAACTGGAAGCTGAACTTTCAGACTAGAGCCTTGAGAGAAGAAAATCAGGGCACAGAAGAGGCAGTCTCACTACTCTGGGGGGTCCGCAGAGAGATTCTTGGGCACTCTCGTTGACTAGATTCTCCAGAAGCAGACAGTAAGATGGAGTTTGGCATTCGGGGTATTTATTAGGGATTATAACTAGTGGGACAGAGGGGGAAAGCAGGATCAGGTGGGCAAATGGAACTGCAGTGCAGGCTGGCAAAGCCTCAGCCAAGTCCATAAGGAGTCTGGAGCATACGTGACCCATCAGAGTTGTCTCAGTTCAAATGAAATAGCCAAGTTTTAATACTGCTACTTCCATCAGTCCTTGAATGTGGGCAGCTCTTTGCAGCTGAGCAAACCCTAAAGGGACTGAGAGCTAGAGGTGATCTGCTGGTGGCTGGGACACTAATGCTTCCTTGTGCAGGGTCTGGGAGGCACAGCTGTGTTTGCCACAGCTGGCCTCAGTTTTTAATGAGAATTTTTTTATATCTCTTAAGGAGGATTTCATGTTTTCATATCTATGACAATCTTTTAAAAGTAACAAGAAAATTTGGGCCCATCTGGATGGCTACCTTAAATCAAGTAGATTTAATTTCTCACCTTTTCATCTGTATTTCAATCAAGTTGACAATCCATAGTACTGTTTTAATTGTTGTCAAATAGTGAGAAAATATCACAAACAGAGAATACACACCTGACGTATCTGTAAAAATCACAGGCCAAAAAAAAAATATTCCCACAGGAAGTGTAAAAGGGATAGTTTCACAGCAGTTTGAATACAGACGTGGTGAAAGCTGAGTTGTCATGTGACTAATAATAAGAAAGGCCTCTTGAAAGCAAAGGAAGCTGCCCCTTAGCCGGCAGGGCCGTGCTCAGGCTTTGCGTGGTAGCATTCGCTTCAACAAAACATCATCCGGGTCACTAAATTAATTTAAATTCTATTGGCTGTATAGCTTTTCTGTATTTCATTTGTAGAGTTGTTTTTTTTATAGTTGGTTAAGAATCATAAGGTGATTTGTGTCCATTTTTAGATCAATACATGTTTTGGTAAAATGCTTATAAAAATACTTTCATTCCATACTGAGGGAATGTAAGAAATTTTTGCAGCAGTCCTTCTCTACATTACTCAGGACCGAGAAACACTGACCTACATAGTTGTTAGATAAAGTCATGAGAGAGGAGATTTCCAAGGGTGTACAAAGAAAAGTACGTCAAGGATAACGTAATTTAGTACTTAACCTTCTATTATCTTGTACTCTTGCTATTGCTTCAGATACATTAACCTTGATTCAAGTAGGTGAAAAGCTCCGGGTAAGAACTGAGTGCTGCATTAATGCCTAATATATATTTGTTCTGGTTTTGTGTGTGTGTTTTCCAAATCAACTGCAGAACAAGACTACCTTGGGCGCAGTTATTAGCTGCAAGGATTACCACTTTCAAATTATGATAGAATAAATGTTACAAACACATCTATTTCACAGGAATACTTACGTTAATTTTGCCAGTGTGCATAACTTTGAGAACCACCCCCATCAATTTAATGAGATTTCCACTGAAACTCATTCCTTCCCTGCTACTTCTTGCCCTTAACAAAACAACTTGAATATTTAATCCAGTTTTTGAAGTTGTCACTACATTTGACCTTATAAAGTTCTTCTTAATTTTAAAGAGGAGGGGAGGGAATAGTATATTTATACTATTATATTATAATAATTATATATATTAATATATATTATATAATAATAATATATATCTAATAATATATTATTATACTAATGCAAACATCTAGCAATACATTTCCTTTAAGGATATAGATTGGATGGCATCTGTATAACTTACAAATCGGGTCGTTATGCATGTCACTTATAATTGGTTCTTTAACCGCAACCCAAATATCAGAACAGGTAGACTGCTTTGCCTCTGACCAGCCCCAATGGTGTCAAGCAATAATTGTTGACTCTTGTCTTTCCTAAAAGAACTCTGAAATCCAGGTTATTGAAGTAGGAAAATCCCAACTAGTCCTTTGCTGGAGTCATACTGCACACATCTACTTAATTAGATGAGCGATAAAAAGATAAATGTATTGGATAGCAGCAGGCCTCCTTCTGGTTAATCTGTGGCAGTCTTCTCAGGGAAGTGGTACTAGTCCATTTTTTAGTATAGCTGGCCGCTGACAGGACCAGGCGTTGTCAGGTATTCTCAAGCATGGACCAACCAATGACCATGAGGTAAGGTACCCATAAATGCTTAACTGACTTTGATGGAGGTAATAATTAGCTACACCAATCAGATAACCTCCTTGAAGAATTTGTAATTATTCTAAAAAGAGTATAAAGGACTTGCCCAGATCACAGAGTAGACACGCAGAGTGGACAAGAGGCACCATGACCTAGAGAACACATAGACTGGAAGACAAAGAAAACGGTACAGTCATTCTCTAGAGCAGTGGTTCACAAAGTTCAACACGTGTCAGAATCATTGGTGGGCTTGTCAAAATGCAGATTGCTGGGGCCCACGTGCGGAGTTTCTGGTTCGGTGCTCTGGGGTGAAGCCTGAGAATTTGCATTTGTTCAAAGTTCCCAGGTGATGCGGTTGCTGTTGATTCAAAGGTCACATTTGAATAAGGATGGAGGTTGGACATAATAGAGATGCCAGATGGGGCCATGTGTTTAGAGGCTGGGCAGGGCGTAGAATGCCAGGTTGGAGGTCAGGAAGAAACTAAGAGTGGAGACAGAAGGGAGAGCTCTTGTCAGAGAGTAACTGTACTTATCCTTCATCTCTTTGAAAAATCCTTTGGCGAAGCTTACAGAGAGGAGAGGAGAGACCAAGACAGCGAGATTAGGGAAGAGTAATGACAAGGGAGGGGAGGAGAGTTAACAAAGAAGAAAACAGAGATTATGGTCTAAAGTCAACACAGCTGCAGTGGTTAAGCTACAAACCTGGTTTGGAACCTACAGGCATTCAGGGAAGATTGCATGAGCTTCATAGCTCTTATGAGAAGGAAGAAAATATACCAGTTCCTCAAAAGTACAGCAAGTTTTCCTAGGACTAAACTCAATAAAATGTCTTACTTGGAAAAAAAATCTTATTTGGAACATGAGTAAAATTGGGTTATACTCATAATAACATCATGCTGGTACAGAATTCATGTGGCTATCTTTATAAGACATTTCAATAGTCATTTTCTAATATTTGCTCATGGAAAATGAAGATTATGAATAAATTTAGCTTTGGAATTTTTATTATATTGTTCACTTATAGCAATATGCTAAATGTCTCATTTAAAAAAAAAAAGGCACATACAGATTTAATCTGTCCTTCACTCCTAACACCTCCCTGATTCTGGTCCTTACCAACTCACACCCAGACTAATGCCACAGCCTCTTACCTGAGCATTCTGCCTTCAGGCTCTCCTCCCTTCAAGATGATTTGTGTATCACTCCAAGAATCATCTTATTAAACTGACGCTTTGATAACACCAAATGCTTGCTCAGAAGCTTTTCATGAATCTCTTGTGCTTATAGGATAAAGTACAAACTCCGTGGCCTGTATTCAAACTTTTTATAGAATGGCCTCAACATATCTCGCCTCATCTCCCATGACTGCAGGAAGGAACCCTTTTTTCTGACATAACTAAAGCATTGTTTTACACTAAAATTGCTTTCTGCCCCTTTTGCCATTGCCCTTGAATTCTTGCCACCCTCTCATCTGAAGTATCCAAACCTTCCTTTCCCACCCTCATCAAATTCTTTCAGTCCTCCAATCTTCTCCCTGTGCCATCCCTGACAACTCTAGCTGCAGGTTAATTTTCCTCCTTTGGAATTCTGTAATTCTTATGTTATATGAAGAAACCATGTCCTGCCAACCAGCTTCTTTTTACTCTTAATAGTCCATGGCATGGTACCTTGAATGTACTAAACACTTAAGAATTTGAAGTGAGATTGGTAGTATAGAAGGGAAAATGGCTGATTGTACCTATAGCCATACATATTCTTTTAATAGGATTTTTCCATCTATAATAATTGTCATTCAGTAAAGTAGCAAGTTAATGTGATACAGTCATTCATCCAACAAGGTGGTTTAGGTAATTGAGTTTCTCGTTTTGCTTTGTTAAGCATCGACCCTTCAGAGAATTTATTTAGAATATTCTTTTTTTTTACATATAAGCACATACGTTTATTATTAATTTTAATAATATTAAAGACGCATAATTTACAAATAATAATAGAGTATTCAGTACTGTATCATAAGTTCTTTATAGCCAATTGGATATTACAGGGTGCTTTGGTTGATTGACGCTGAACTCTCATATCTGTAAGCAACCTATGATTGTAGGTCAGCCATGATTTGACAAATGGAGTTCCATTCCAATTCACTCATTTCCCAATAAATGTAGTGTCACTAAATCTGAAATGTGATCTACTATTAATCTATTTTTATCCTCATATAAACTATACTCATTAAATTGAAATTTCTTTCAATTTTAGCACTACATTATTTCAGAACCTCATCACCTGTCAGTGAAGTGAGTGACTATTGTGTTGAATTGCATAATAGTTTTCAAATAATGGAAGAATATTTCCTTAATGTTCTGTGCTATTCATAACGTGATGGCCACAGACACACCACACTTTTAGTTTAATCTGCATTTTTTACATTTTTCTCAATTATTTTCTTAAGTTTAGACTATTTGGAATATTCTTAAAAGGTCCCTTCAAGTGCATCCCAATCAGCACATAGTTTTTCACTTGTTTTGACTGCTAAATAAAAATTTACTTGTCTCTTTTTTTTTTAAATGCGGTTCGCAGACCTCTCACCGCTGTGGCCTCTCCCGTGCGTTGCGGAGCACAGGGTCCGGACGCGCAGGCTCAGCGGCCATAGCTGACGAGCCCAGCCGCTCGGCGGCATGTGGGATCCTCCCGCACCAGGGTACGAACCCGTGTCCCCAGCATCGGCAGGCAGACTCTCAACCACTGCACCACCAGGGAAGCCCTCATCTCTTTTGTAATTACAAGTTCTTTGAGACCTAAGGCCATGTCGTATTTAGTTTTATTTTTTGCCAGTGTATGCTCATATATCTTAGTAATTTGAGATGCTTGGATAAACATTTAATGACTTGAATTTACCTAATTCCGATGTATCTCACTAAAATTTATAATTTACCAGGAAAACTTACCTTAATTCCTTCATTTAATATTATTCCTAAAGAAATAGTCAAAACCTTAAAACAAAATGTGTTTATGGTTCAGATAAAATTATCACCTTGTTTAATCTCATCTGACAGCTCAGTAATTTGATAGAGCACAAAAAAGAAGAAGTGGTTTAGGAACATGCAGGCAACAATTTAAGAAAAACACCCCAGACAATAAATGAGTTTGCAGTCTAAAATTTGAAAGACTGAAAACTTTTATTTCCAAGGCACAGTGTATTATCTTTTAATTTTGTGTTGCCGGAGGACAACAAGGGCAGTTCCAGAAAAATAAATCCAGTCCAGGCTTCTTACAGTCACGCCTCTCTCAGAACAGCATTGTTCTTTAAATCTTTAGGTTCTGGGAGAAAAAAATAGTAAAGCGTCTTCTAAGACAGAGGAAAAATTATTGTACCCCAGAATGGCAGCCTTTAGGTGACTTCTGACTTTTCCTACACCACTTTGCATTCTTATAAAGTCCTAAAAAGAATTTTCTAAGTTATACCATTTTTTTGTTTTTATTTTTGTTTTTTACATCTTTATTGGAGTATAATTGCTTTACAATGGTGTGTTAGTTTCTGCTTTATAACAAAGTGAATCAGTTATACATATACATATGTTCCCATATTTCTTCCCTCTTGCGTCTCCCTCCCTCCCACCTTCCCTATCCCACCCCTCCAGGCGGTCACAAATCTAGAAACAATAAATGCTGGAGAGGGTGTGGAGAAAAGGGAACCCTCTTGCACTGCTGGTGGGAATGTGAATTTGTACAGCCACTATGGAGAACAGTATAGAGGTTCCTTAAAAAACTACAAATAGAACTACCATATGACCCAGCAATCCCACTAAGTTATACCTTTTAACTGTTGTTTCTCCATGTGCAAGACATAGACAAACTGGAAGTTGAGTGATACGACCTTGGGTTTTATGTGCTTTATGTTTCAGAGCATTTCAAAATGAATTTAGATTTGTTTAAAAAGCTGTAAGAATAGACAGGGAAGGAAATCAACATTAAATATTTAGAAAAATAGGGCTTAGAAAAACTTTGGGTTTTGTAGAAGTGGCTAGTTGATTGCACAAACACAGCGGGAGATGCTCCCTATTCTAGAAGACAATCTGAGCCTTCAAAATAGACATTTTAAACAAGAGATTAAGAAATTTTAAAATATTAGCTTGAGGTAGAAATTTGTCTCAGAAACAAATGATTTTAAATGTGTAACCTAAATGCCAGCTGAGGACTCCTCGCCCCCAAGTGAATTGGTTAAACTTGATCTTAAACCGCATTCCACACTCAGGAGCCTACTCCATAATTCTGGTAAATTAGCCTGGTTTACATTCTCACGCTTCTCTATGCCACCATAAAGCAGGGTTCTTTTGCGCTGTACCTGAAAAACTCCACGATACTCCAGATGCAAAACACACAGTCCCTGCATCATTTTCCATAAAAATCTATTCACATCATGCATTGTGTATTTTTTGTGTTGTTGTTGTACCTTTTGAAGATTTAGAGTGCTTAGGAGGAAGGGTCACACCCTGGGGCATGGCCTTCGACTAATCTTTAGGCTTCACCTCCTAAACATCTCTACTCTTCATTTTTCATCTCCTTCAGATTAACAAGCAAATATTTCCCTGTGACTTTCTCAGCGAGGTCCCAGAACCTCCAGGCCTCTAGAAGACCCCTATTCCACTTTACCCCATACCTTGTCATTGTATTTTTTTGACGCAAATGCCATTCTCTTCCTAAGAAGAATTCAGGTGGAAGCTGTCAGCACATCCATATTTTTCCATTTCCTGACATATAGATACTCTGTCATTTATATTCGGAATTGCACTTCTGGACTTCACTCTCGTTAAAAAGAGAAACAAGGGACTTCCCTGACGGTCTAGTAGTTAAGACTCAGCGCTCCCAATGCAGGGGACACGGGTTCTGTCCCTGTTCAGGGAACTAAGATCCCACATGCTGCATGGCATGGCTAAAAAAAAGAGAAACAAGAAGACTTCTGCTTGCATAAAGTTAAAACTCAGTTCATGGCGTTAAATAGGAGCGGTTCCATCCAAATGGGTAACACAAGGTTGACCAGCTCCCGCTGTGGTTTCCCAACACAGTGAACCCTCATGGCTTAAAGCTGTGCTCCCACAAGCTCCTCTTGTGTATCTCCAGCCATTGTAGTTTCTCACCTCAGCATCTGTACTATTCTCCAAACAACCGCTGTGTGTCTGCCTACTTCCTTTGCACGCCAGATAAAACTGGCCTTTCATAATTAGATTACTGCAGGCCCAGCTGTAGTAGGTGGATAATCATCTGCTTTATAAGTGAGGAGAATATGAAAAGTCCCTCTACTCATTTTCTCAAATATCTTGTGTAAATGATGCCATGGTATCTGACATATTGTTGATTGCTCTGCATTATTTAAAATAGAGACATCGCTTAACACGGGGGCATTAATTAGCGGATCCAGATTGACAATTAGAAAGTGTAACTCTAAGAGGATGAGAATGCTGCCTCCCCACTTCTGTCCGTCTCCCTAAATTCTAGTAGCACTTAAGATTTTGCCCAAATGCCTCCTCCTCTGGAAGTTCCCCCCAGCCATTTTCAGCAGACCATAACTTTTCTTTTCTTTTTTTTTAAAATAAAGAATGTGGGGAATTCCCTGGCAGTCCAGTGTTAAGACTCAGCGGTTTCACTGCTGTGGGCCTGGGTTCGATCCCTTTTCGGGGAACTAAGATCCCACAAGCTGCATGGCACGGCCAAAAAAATAAATACATAAATAAAATAAAATAAAATAATGAGTTTTTATTTCTCTCATAATTTAAAAAATGTAAACTTTCTGTAATTCAGCCACAGCCTTTATTTCCAGATGACTTCTTCATTGGGCCTCAATTCCTTTTAAATAACAGACTCTTGTTCCAGAAGCCAGTTAGCTTTTCATCATGTTTTCTGTCTAGACAACATCCAAAGACAAATCCCAAAGGGGCAAGTATATGTACCCAGTAGTCACGCACAGTCTGAAGTAAGTTCATCATGAACGCTGGGGCCTTGGTGCCAACAACAACCCCACGACCAAGGGCAGCGGTAAGCCCAGCCACCAGCCAGACCATGACTTTTCTTCTGCAAGACAACGGGTATATGTCTGACAATTAATAGAAGGAACAATCTAGTGTAAATAAGAACTTTCTAAGAATTAGAGGCAATGGATGTCAGCATGGGCTACCCTGGAACTTAGTGAGCCTTCTGGGCCTGGAACAACTTAGAAGCTGGATAGACAATTGCCCACAGCGTGGTAGGGGCAGTTCACATGCTGGATAAAAATTGAACTTGATCTTTAAGGTCTCCCCAAATGCTGAGCTTCTAGGTATAGCTTTGTGTCCTCTAATAAAATAAAATACAGAGTTGTTATGGAATTCCTTCATCACTTATTTTTGCACACCTTTTTTTCTAAATAAATATTAAACAGCTTAAAACCAGTGGTCCTTCATATTTTTTTCAGTGCTTAGACTGCCTTGCACAGAATTAGTGATCAGAAACATTTATGGATTGAACCATGAAAGCTGGTTTTGAAGGGAGGTTAAGAAACGGAAGGGATAACAACCTTGAGAGAATAAAGCAGATATGAAGCAGCATCACCAAGCACCAAACGTCTAGGGATTAGGTCCCACTGAAGAATAAGAGCTCACAGGGAGTTAGAGGGATCCTTCAACAGCTTCCTTTGTTCTTCCATCGGGTCTGCGCAGGAGTTATTGCTGCCACTGCTAACTAGCATGTGAGACCAGTTCTCATTTCTTGTCATCATTCCTGATTTTCTACTTACGGGAAAGATATTTGCAGGAAACACTAAAAGAACTGTTTAATAATTGTGTCAAATAGATCCATAAATTCTTTAATTTCCCTCTTTGATTGGAGGATATTCTCTAAAAGCAGAATAGAACCCAATTACAGACAAGATAAAGACAAATGCATCAAAGCCATGATTGGGTTCACAAATGTGCAGCATCTATTGGTGATTAAGAGCTGGGAGGTGGTTATACTGCCTTACCCTGAAAAGTAGGGTCTGTGGACCCTCAACTTTGGTATCGCTCCGGGAGCTCTTTAAAAATGCAGAATCTCAGGCTCCACCCCAAACCTAATGAACCAGAATCTGCATTATAACAAGAGCCCCAAGTTGTTCCTGTTCAAGTTTGAAAAGCACCAGTGTGCAGGTGGCCATGTCCTTTGGGAAGGAGGCTTATCAGAATCAGCTAGGAATCTTAGTTGAATAGGAAACCACCTCCTGGAGAGTCTATTATGCTTATGTTAGGGCTTCTGTTACTGATGAGAATGTGTGATAACATATTTCTGGGAATTGGGGTAGGAAAAATAACTGTAGATCACTCATTTATGGCAATAACAATTAAGTCCATTTCTCTTTTTCACTATTGTGTTTTTTTCGGGAACAATCATACATTTAAAAAATGATTTTTTCCAACATTGTCTAATATTGAACACACTAGCCATATATTTTCGTTAGCTCATAATAGCAATTTTTTGGTAACTGTAGTAGAAACAATGTTACAAATTAGGAAAACTTAAGACATCCTGTTGATTTCTACTTTGTATGTGAAGAGCCCTAATGAATGTCAGAAAGTTTTTAGCATGGAAATGTGCTTTCAGTTTATGATTATATCTGTCATAAACAAATGGGGGGTGGAGAGTAGAAATAAGTAGGAATATCTTGGCAATAAATGTTTAAAGCCTGAGCATAGTATTTATATTTGAATGCATAAAGAGGACAACCTAATAGATTAATGGATGGAAGTCACCAACAATACTCTTTCTGTTGCTTCTAGATTAAGTAGTTGATTAAACAAAATAGTCACTGTCATAGACATGCTCTTTAATTAGACTGAAGAGCAGCCTAAAATACATTTTACTTTAATGAAGATGAACATGTAATTACTTTGTTAACATTAAAAACTTAATGAAAGGAGTATGCTCTATGTGGAACTAAGCAATAACTGAGTCATACAATTTAATTTAAATTTAGCAAGGGTCTGGTATCCAGAGAAGGGAGAGTATTCCTCATTCTAACGTCAGAAACTCTTGGGCTTCCCTGGTGGCGCAGTGGTTGGGAATCCGCCTGCCAATGCAGGGGACACGGGTTCAAGCCCTGGTCCGGGAAGATCCCACATGCCGCGGAGCAACGAAGCCCGTGCGCCACAACTACTGAAGCCTGCGTGCCTACAGCCCACGAGCCGCAGCTGGAGAAAGCCCGCGCGCAGCAACAGGAATGCAATGCAGCCAAAAATAAATAAATAAAATAAATAATAAATTTTTAAAATTTCTTAAAAAAGAACTCTTGACTATGAGGGTAAGCCACAAGAAGTCGTATCTAGGAGACTGGGTTTCCTCAGCCACAGGTGTGACAGGGCTTGAGATCTTAGTCCAAAGTTAGAAGGATGAATCTCAACTTTGTCCTTATTCTCATAAACAAGTGATTTAACCTTTCTGATCCTCACTTTCCTCACCTGTAAAATGAAGAAATCATAATATCCTAGGTTTCCATGAGAGCTTTTCCTGTATTTATTGACAATTTGAATTACTATGTACTGTATTACACATACTTATTTTCTCCCATTGGAGTTTTTGCTTTCTTCTTGATGAATTAATGATATCATGCCTTTATGAATAAGGTACTAGCTTAAACATTTTTTTGGTATTTATCTTTTAATTTTGTTTTTGATCAATTTACCTGATTAAACTTTTTTATTTTATATAGCCAAATATATATATTTTAAGATTTTTCAATAGTTTTTGTAAAAGTTGTTTTTCCACTTAAGGGTACAGATGGTCCCCGACTTACACTGGTTCTGACTTACAATTTCTTGATTTTATGGTTATGCAAAAGCAATACGGATTCAGTAGAAACTGTACTTTGAATTGTGAACTGTGATCTTTTCTCAGGCCAGACATATGTGGTACGATCCTCTCTGGTGATGCTGGGAGTGGCAGCAGCTCCAAGTCAGCCATGAGACCAGGAGGGTAAACAATGATACACTTAAAAGCATTCTGTACCCATACAAGCATTCTGTTTTTCACTTTCAGTGCAGTATTCCGTAAATTACATGAGATATTCAACACTTTATTATAACATAGGCTTTGTGTTAGATGATTTTGCCCAACTGGAGGCTAATGTTAATGTTCTGAACATGTTGAAGGTAGGCTAGACTCAGCTATGATGTTCAATGGTGTATTAAATGCATTTCAAATTATACTATTTTCAACTTCTGATGGGTTTATCAGAAGATGGGTTTAACCCATCATAAGTTGAAGAAGATCTGTAGATAATACTTTACACCAGTATTCTAGTTTTGAATTAATTACAGTTCACTCATGTCTTTTATTTTTATTATAAAATTATAAAGTGCACATTGTAAATTAAAATGGAATAACATAGCACAAAGGGAAAATTAAAATCATCACCCTGTTAATATTTTGGTTCACTACCATCCAGCCATTTTTCTATGTTATATTTTCTCCAAAGTTGGGACAATGCCATTGTGATATAATAAGAAATATATATTTGGTCTCGGCCTCCAGTTTCTGACACAGAACTCCTAAAACTGTAATTTCCTAAGTGATAGGGTGCTAGAAGCATCTTTTGTCCTAATAGTTGGTCTTTGACTCAGATTCCTGACACCAGAGTTTTTAACACCCTTGGAATCTTTAGAAAGATGAGTGTCTTTTTGTATGCTAATGAAAGGACTGGGGGCTAGAGGCCCCTAGATAGCTTCAGGTTGGGGGTTGGTCACCAGAAAGACCAAAGGTTCAAAAGGTTGAACTTTTATTGCCACCTTCAACCTGTGGGAAGGGGAGAGGGACTGGAGTAGAGTTAATCACCAACAGTCAATGATTTAATCAACCATTCTTTTTCTTTTTTTTTTTTTTAGTATATTTATTTATTTATTTAATTTTTGGCTGCGTTGGGTCTTTGTTGCTGCACACCGGCTTTCTCTAGTTGCGGTGAGCGGGGGCTACTCTGCTGCGGTGCGTGGGCTCTAGGCGCACGGGCTTCAGTAGTTGTGGCACATGGGCTTAGTTGCTCCGTGGCATGTGCGGTTCTTCCCTGACCAGGGCTCGAGGCCGTGTGCCCTGCGTTGGCAGGCGGACGCTTAACCACTGCGCCACCAGGGAAGTCCCTCAACAATTCTTAAAACACAATAATTTGACTGTACATCCCCACAGTGATATGCTTTGAAAACAAAAGGAACATTAATAAAACCCCACACTACTTTATATTTTATTGATGGTATTTGTGGTAGTGTAGGCATTGTTATTCCAAGGCTATTACATGGATTTTGTGGCTTGATGCAAATGAGAAATTATAACGATGCCCTTAAAAATCAGGATTTTGGACATAGGATGCAGATATAACATCAATAAAATTCTGTAAAATTCCTGCAGTCCTAAAATTGAATTGAAAATATCTGTGTGAATTCAAAAAGTATTTTATCTTAAAAGAATTAACTTATTTTCTAGCTCTGACCACTGCAAAGGGCTAGAAAGAATGACCAGTGCATAACATATTGAGCACAGCAATACCAAAACTGTGTTCTCCAACCAAGTACCTTCCCAATAAAAGGAACCAAGGCTCTTTGAAGAAATGGCTCAATGCAGAAGTGGAACAGAAAATGTGCAAAATAAAAATGGATGACCAGAAACAAAGAAGCAGAACTATCAAAAAAACAAGGAAGTCAGCTTGCAGAGGTTTGCTTCCACTGGTCAAAGACAGGATGATATGAGCATCAATCAGGATAATAATAGCAGTGGTTTAAAATAACTCCTTTATTATTATAAAATATTGGCTATATTCCCTGTTTTGTACAATATACCCTTGTAGCTTACTTTATACATAATAGTTTGTACCTCTTTGGGAACTAGTTTTTTTGAGTATTAAGAAAAAAATGTATGAGCTCGTAATCTTTTGGTCTTTGTGAAAGAAATTTTATCTGTACCCAACATAAAGAATAGTTAGTATAAGATGATAGCATTAGCTCCTGGAACTCAAATAATATTTATTAGTAATACTTTATTTTCCTGTTTGCAAAAATAAAATGGAAGTGAAAATATTATCAAGTATTTTTTTCTTAGCTTTCTATTATTTTTTTAATGTGACAAATGTAGTTGGCTAGAATACAGACAAAGCCAGCTTATCCTCTAATCATGTAGAAGACTTATCATTATTATCTGCTGAGAGGTTTTTTTCCATAAATATAGTTTGCCAGTATGCAAATGTGACTAAAAGACATACAGTTTCCAGATGGGACACTCAAATTAAGGCACGAATAAAAAGTCTCTCCTCAATGGGTGCCCTCAGACACTTGCTTTGGACAAATTTCTGGGTAATCACAAGGCAGGATACTCCCCCCAAGACCACACACGGAAGATCACCGTCTTTTTCTTTTTTCACTTTTCTTCCCAGTAATACTCAACCCTGGTGATGTCCACAGGAACACAGCACCCTCAGGATGCATAACTTACACAACTCATTTAGGATCACAGAATCATAAACGAAAACATTTGAGAAGGCTCTGAATCTCTATTACAGTGTGAGAAAATTTCAGAATACAAATGATATAGTGTTGAGGTAATTTGCAAGTACACAGTCTCACATTCCTCAATAAACTTGGCACGGGTTTAAAGCTTTAAACAATCTGTTCTTGGATGGCTTCACTTTTATTCCCCTTAGATGCAGCTGGCCCCTCCTTTGGCCTTGACCCAGGGTCACTGTCCTTTCTTGCTAGACTTTACCATCATCCCAGGCCTTCTCTGAGTTTTACTTCTACTGATTTCCTAGACCCTTAGAGAACCAGGCTCCTTTCCAGTTTGGGGCCCAAGTCAAGCTTTCTGCACTCACATGAAAACTGTTCTGGTAGCTCCAAACGTGAGCTGAGAATTTTCTGCCCAACCTTCCTCTGGAGTCTGGGCAACGACAGTTTCCCTGAGCTAAGCATCCTCCCATAATCAATATGTTCTGAGTTTCCTCTTAATTGTTATACTTTTTTTTTTCCTCTCTACTTCCTATGCTTCCAATTTTTAAAGAACTTGTGTTATTCACTCCTGATCACATACACCTAAGGCATCCCCACCACCACCCTCCACGCCAAATTCTAATGGCAGTTTCTATGAAAATGCCCAGGCTCTAAATGCATCCCTGGACTTGGTGAACTCTACCTCACGGTTGAATGCTTTGGCCCAGCAAAACATGGAGAATCACATTTCCCAACTTAAATGCAGACTTATGGCAGACTTATGGCTGTCGCCACATGTAGCACACATCCCTAGGGATCATTCAGATTCCTCTGGATCCTCTCTCCAAGAACTGACCTTGAGCTGTTGGAGCCCCTTCTGCCCTTGTTCTTTGTACAGAGAAGCAGAAGTTCCTGAAAGGCACTGCATTCCTGAGAAAACCTATAGTACTGACTTGTGTGGGAGTTTGCCTCAGAGTGGGACAAATCTAAGATGTAATTTATGATCCAGAGTACATTGTGGAATCTGAGACTCAGAAATCATGGGCAATTTCTCTCTCGCTTGTCTTGTTCCCCCTTTTCAGTCCTGCTTCCTCCACTTCCTTACCTGCTTCTCCCGGGAGCACTTCCTTAATAAATGTCAAATATTAATACATGAATCCTCATCTCAAGGTCAGCTTCTAGAGAGTTCAAACTGAGTCCATGCCATAAACATGCCAACATTTAATTACAAACAATCCCCCGAATTCTGTAAAACTGGTCATCCCAGGATTACCAAAATTTGAGAGGAAAAAGTTTGTACCTCCTTTCTAGTCCCCACCCCCAAAATCTAGGGAATAAATTATCCCCTCCTAGGGAATTCCCAGGCGGTCCAGTGGTTAGGGATGCCGCATTTTCATTGCTGAGGGCATGGGTTCAATCCCTGGTGGGGGAACTAAGATCCTACAAGCCATGTGGCACAACCAAAAAAAAAAAAAAAAAAAAAAAATTATCCCCTGCTAATTTTTTATATTGTATTAATTTCTTGGGTATTGGCTTTTTAAAAATCTGGTGTTCAATTTCCATATCCTTAAGAATCAAAGTTTACCTATGTGGGGTTTTTTTTTAGTAAAATTTAAACAGAAAAGGGATGGATTTAGTTTATCCATATAACAACCCGAATACAATCTCTTGACCTATATCTTTGCTCCCAAATATTTTGGATTATTTTCCTTTATAACACATGGTTCAGAAATGTGATCAGCTCCAGAAACCACTTCAAACAATTGATCTGGTTTATAAGTCAAACCCTAACACATTTCCAAGTTTATTAGGTAATACTTAAACCATGTAACCATACATATGAAAGTTCATAATTTGAATTTTTTCACTTAATATCATATCTTTACTTTTTTATGTTACAAATACATTTTTAAATGCCTGAAAATCATATCAATGAACACATTTTTATGGTGGATAAATTCACCTTAATTTTATTTTTTCCAATTTTTCTCAATTATGAATATAATACAGTATAAACATTTTTTAAACTGTGTGTAAAAAATCTGGAAGGAAATACATCAAAATATTATATTTATGTTAGGATGTTTTTCTTTTTTTCTGCTTGTCCATATTTTTGAGATAATTATCATGGGAATATTTTACTTTCATAATGATAAATGTTAAATACAAATGGACAATAAAATCAAAGAAAATAGAAATGTTTAAAAAGCAAAACTTCCTAAAATATGGAAGCTCACATAATTTTTATAGATTTTTAAAGACATCTGCTACACGTTAACCCATGAAGAAAAAGTTCTAGATCACGGTTGTTTCTATTGAAAATCACAAGCTATGTTTCATCCACCTAGAAGATTGCTTAATATTAGAGCACAATTCATATCTGCTAAATAAATGATATTTTATGGTAAAACAATAGATTTTATTTAGCTTTGTGTTCATTAACTGATTAAGCAAGCTATTTCACGAGTATCACTATTATATGAGGCAGGGTTTTTGGTGCTTATATAACATGTAGAGATTCAGAATTCATATTCACCTGTAAAAACGCTTAATCAAAAAAAGAACATCTACTTACATAAGCAGGTTGAACATTAAGCAAGACGCAAGGATTTAATATTTGTCTTCCCTAAATACAAAGTAATGATTTGTGCTTGAGATGTACACTTACTGGTAATCTGGCTATCATTTTATATATTTAGTCACTGCTTTTAATATCACAGTTCTAAGGAAAGCTTTTAGTCTGGAAAGTGCTTTATATACTGTTGAGTACCTTCAACTTCCATTTCAGACTCCTCATATTTCAAATGTGAACTTGTCTTAATCAGTTGGAAAGAATGTAGAGATTTATGGAGCTAATTTAAGAAATAGAACACTTCTACTGAGTAAAGAGTTTTCTCATATCAACACTAGATTAAAAAATGACTTAGTTTGATATAAGAATTTCAGTCATTTATAGGAGAGTTTCTACAATGATTTTTCCCTTAAATTTGTTTCAAATAAATTAAATGTGACATCTCTATATCAACACTCAAAAGGCATTAAAGCATCTAAAATAGTAAAATATCACCAAACTTTATCTCCCACCCAATTTTCACTCAATAATCGCTGTCATAACATTTCTTTTTTCCAGCTGTTCTGTCTGCCAAGATCAAAACCATAGCAAGAATGGGCATAATTCTTAGTAACAGAAATTAGACATGAGATAAAGCTTTGTAGAACAAACAACCAAAAGAGAAAAAGATGATTAACATGAGACAGCTAGGCTACCATAGCAAGAGGCTCTGGATAGTCTGTCTCAGGGGGTCTGAACAACAGAATAACTGTCAGTGTTTAGTGGACCCATCTGGATTCAGGCTGAACTGTGTCATTTCCTGAAGACCTTTCCAGTAGCATGAGCTTGTGGTTATTCATGGAGGAAACTCTTTTGTGTCATCTACAAAATTTGATCTCTGCAGCTTTAGCTTTATGGAAAAAGTGAGACAAACTTATTTTCCAGGCAATGATTTAAGAAGGAAAAATATTTATGAAGTACTAGATCGTGATGTCTTGCAATTCAAGGTGCAATAAAAAGTGTTTTCTTCACCTAAGAGGTATTTTCATCGATTCAGATAAAAATATATAAATAGCTATATACACGTGTACATTAATGAAGTATCTGAAGTTAATATTTTAAGAGCACATGTAACGTATTAATGATGTCTTGCATGAACTCTAAGCAAGAAAAGTCAGTGTGAACGACGTTTGAATTGAAAAAAAGGCAGGCTGAAACGTCCTCAGTAATTATTTAGGCTGAATAAAGTCTGAAGCAATGAAAGAGGTTTCAAAGTTCTTTTACAGAACCCATTGGGCTCAATATAATTCGTAAGCAGTGAAGTCTTGGGAAGAATCACGGCAACTTATTTAGATTAAAATATAACAACTAGTAAAACATTATTCTAGTTGTAGTCGTCATGCAGAGCCCACCCTCTCCAACTTTGTGAAGCAATTAGAAACAAAACCAAAAACTTTTCTATAGTCATTCTAGTAATTTTGATCAGCTATAACTCATGTATAAGAGCATCAATTTTTGTCTAAGATATTTTGTCATGCCCTTTATTTATCAGCTAGTAAATAGTCCATATATTTACATATCAATTAATCTTCTTCCTTAGTTCTCAGAAATGTGAATGCCAAAGACAGCGCCAAGCTTTTCACACTGTCCCTTATTTGTTAATCGCACATATGACACACCTAAGATATTTTGCTAGTGAAGGGCAGCACTTAGGTTGGAATCCTGGCATGGTTCATTGCCACAGGGCTGAAATGTAGAGTACCCTGGGGACCAAGCGCTTCTCCAGCATGTTAAGGCCCTCTGTAGCATTCGTTTAGCTTTCGCTGTTTGTTCAGAATAAGCAAGTAGATAAGCAAATAGTGAATTTAGCTCATACTTGTCCTTGGCCCGTTTTCTTTGCCCTAAACCCCTCTCTACTACTTAGAGATTCACCCCAGTTTCCTCTTCCAACTCTAGTCTGAGGAGTGCCCTTTGTTGCCCTGGCTGCCCACCAAATTTACCCAGAAAAGGCCAAAACAAATAGCACCACTGACAGACATTACAAAATGTCCGTCACTTTGCCAGGAGCTCCAGCAGACTCACAAGCCCCCAGGGGGGTTCCAGGGAGTGAGTTCAGTCTAACATACAAATCTCCAGACTTTCTGGAGCTCTCTGCTCCCTATGGATCAATGCTCTTCTCATAGGCAGGAGGTGACGACGATTTCAGTATGATTTTTCTGAGCTTGCCCATGGCCTCTGAGTATAAGAGGTAAAGACAATGTCCCTTCAAGAGGAGACAGGTTGGTAAATAAATGGCTACCCAATCACACCGGGAACGCAGCAGAACTCCAAACTATGCCTGTCCACTAAAAACCCATGGTATAATATTTTTAAGTAATGAAGGACTTAACTAACAATGGAAAACCACTGGTGGGCTTTGAGAAGAGGAGATGTATTTTTTTGTTTTTTTTAAGGCATTTCTTTTTTTTAATTTATTTTATTTATTTACTTTTGGCTGTGTTGGGTCTTCGTTGCTGCACGCGGGCTTTCTCTAGTTGAGGCAACGGGGGGGGGGTCTACTCTTCGTGTGGTGCGCGGGCTTCTCATTGCGGTGGCTGCTCTTGTTGCAAAGGACGGGCTCTAGGGTGCGCAGCCTTCAGTAGTTGCAACACGCAGGCTCAGTAGTTGTGGCTCGCAGTCTCAGTAGTTGTGGCTCACAGGCTTAGTTGCTCCGCGGCATGTGGGATCTTCCCAGACCAGAGATTGAACCCGTGTCCCCTGTGTTGGCAGGTGGATTCTCAACCACTGCGCCACCAGGGGAGCCCCAGGAGATGTGTTTTTAAAAGGTTATTCTGGCTGCTCTGCAGAATAAACTGAAGAGGACACGTATGGAAGTGAGGAGATGAGTCCAGAGTCCACAGTAGTGGATAGGGAAGAGAAGATGGTGGCTTGGTTTAAGGCACTGGTACATGGGCGATATCTATAAGGAAACAGTGTCCAGTTTAGAAGAGTTTATCTGAGGACCCTCTTTGTGGCAATAATCACACAGCAGAACTTATCACAAAGGTCACTTGTAGTACCCCAAAATACAACTGTCACCTCTATGTAACAGTGTGCCAATTAGCTAACCTGTCTATTCTTCAACTTCCTCTTACATAACATGGGCTGATAGTAGTACTTTTGCCTATGAGGTTATCTTGAGAATTAAAATCATTAATACCTATAAAGCTCTTAGAACAATTTTGCACATAATACAAATAAATACAGCTATTATTATTAACTTTCTACTTTCTGTATTACAGAATGACAAATGGGAGGGCATAAATCAAAGTCTTTCAGTAATTGTAATATAAAGAGAAGGACAAAAAGACAACCTTGCTTTACCCCACTGGTAAATATTATCTAATCTATGACAAGCTAATCCTTCCTACTCACTGACTCTGGTTTTGCAGCACTACAAATGTCTCTATTGAATAGAATTCAGTCTAGCTCACAGCTGATTCCTGCCCTCAGGGCCCAAACACAGGAGTCTTTAAAAGACACAAGCAAGATTTTGTTATCCTAACAGGGTCTTCGTTACAGTGAAACGTTAGGGCATTTCATCGCTTCTCTGGTTGCATCCTAAAAAATCTCTGACAGTGTCATGTCTCTTCCATGGTTCCAGCTCTCGCTATTAGCACCCTCACCCTTTGCCCAATGATCACTGGTCCAGCTCTCATCGTGTGCTGGCTGTAACCTGAGTCCAGCTTCTGCTGTCTGGTAACCACACATTCATCTGTTGCTTCCAGTCCGAGGGTGACCAGAGTTTCTCTGGGTTGCCTTCACCAACCCTCGTCTAGCTTCTCTGTTTTACATCACCTGGGTAACCAATTCCCTGTATTAATTCCCTCTATTTGAAAGACTGAGGGTAGTTTCTGTTTTCCTGGCTAGATACTGAATGATAGAACATTCATGGAGTTGATGCATTGGCAAAGATCAGAGTCCACTATGCACAGAATTATATAAACATTTGGAGGCAGGAAATTTGGGAGGGGATACTTTAACTACCATGAGCTTTCACAATAATTTTAAATGACGCTTAAACTTTTGTTAGAAAGATAATAGCTGCTTATTTTAGAAAAAAACAGAAGTGTAAAACTAAAACCTTTTTTTATTAGTTACTATGAATATACCTCTCCTCTACTGCACTTATGTACTTCACAGTAGGATTTGGGATAGGGGACAGGGGAAAGCTGCATTTATATTTAACCAATTAAATTTCAGTTTGCTAGATTTGAGCTATTTAAGATAGTGTAGATACCAATTTAACATCGATTCTATGATAGCAGAGCTTGAGAGAGGTGGAAAGGAGAGGAATGACAATTTATTAATCAAGACTCATCTGACCCCCTCTCCTGCTAAATGAAAGACCAGCAGGAGGCAATGACAGTTACTAAGGAGGAACAAGCAGGCTTTGCCTGTCTGGAACAAGAAAACACAGAGGGAGAGAGAGGTCCTGCCTTCCAGGGGCAGAACGGATATATTCCTTTGAAATACACTAAGATATCCAACCTCATATTCCATCTTAATTCCTAAATAATTTCTCTTCAAAGACATATCTTGAGCTTTCTCTTTTTATCCATAAGCACAGAGCACTGTTTGTACATTACATATAAGAATACCAGCTCAGGGCTTCCCTGGTGGTGCAGTGGTTGAGAGTCCGCCTGCCGACGCAGGGGACACGGGTTCGTGCCCCGGTCCGGGAAGATCCCACATGCCACAGAGCGGCTGGGCCCGTGAGCCATGGCCGCTGAGCACAGGCCTGTGTGTCCAGAGCTTGTGCTCCGCAACGGGAGAGGCCACAACAGTGAGAGGCCCGCGTACTGCAAAAAAAAAAAAAAAAACCAGCTCAATTAATTATATTCTTTATGGCAATTGATATATCCCAAGGGCCTCAAAAAATATAAATTAACTATCCAAGAATGTCTCAATCTGAAAGAAATTACCTCAAAAAGTATAAAATATTCTAGAATTTGAAAGAATGTAAAGAGTCTAAGACATCTATCATGTAGCCAAGCCAGAAAGTCTATATGCCAACTAAAAATCATTATTAATTAATCTATAAAACTCATCATTAGGATGCATTCCTTAATTTCTCTTCATTACATGCCTTCCTGTTAGTTAGTGTCTATTCTGTCACAAGATTCCAGGAAGGGATCAATGAGCAAATGAGGGTCTTGTCTTCCAAGGGAAGAACTACCTTAAGTTTTACAAAGGCTGCAGACAGCCCGTCTTCTGTGCTGGAGCCAGAGAAGAGTGAAAACTCAGTCCCCTGATGGTAAGGCAGAGTTGGCAGCTCTCTCTTAACGACTGAATCCCAAGGCCAAAGAGTGCTGCAATGTCTCTTTGCATCAGCCTCAGTCCCGTGGAACACATTTGGAGTGTCCTATTTTTTAAAAGATTTAAAATAATAGTAGATTTTACGACTTTCTACTATAGTAGTTTAAAGTCAGAATGTGTTATCAAAGCCTACCTCACTTTGAAGTCGATAGTAAAACATCAAAAAGTATTACAAAATTATAAACTGACCAACAGAAGGCTGGTATACATGGTATAGAGTACTGACTGTGTATAAAAGAACTGGTTTAATTATATTGCTCTTGTGCCTGAAAAAATACTTGACATTAAGTTCTTTCCACATTAATTCCTAAATAATTTCTCTTCAGAGACGTATCTCTTGAACTTCCTCTTCCTATTAAGAGCACAGAGCACTGTTTGTACACTGCATAGGAGAATACCAGGATATTACTCACAGGTCTTTAATTAAGTCTCTCCTTTTCTCCCTTTTATTTCACTTCTCTTCCTTTCCATCCGCCTCTTCCTTCTTCTTCATGTTTCTTTATTTAGCAAAAACCTGGTCCCTAACACTCCCTTAAGTTCCAGCTCCAGTCCTGATATTTACTCCTTTCCTTTCTCCACAAAAATACCTTTAAAATGTATCTACACTCACTTCCTAGCTCTTTAAACCCCTTGAAATCAAGACTTTATTACCACATTTTAAAATTTCATTTGTTATTTGTGAAAATTAGTGACAGTGTCCCAGTGTCAGTAGCAAATGACAAAATTGACAATAACACTATTACAGTATTATTATTATAAAATTCATCAGCTATTGGAAACCAGTTATGATGTACAAGATCCAGAATGTAATCTGCATGGTTCCACTGCCTCATTCCCCATTCTTTTGTTGTTTTCTTTGAGGCAAAGTCTGGTTTCAGTTGTACAATGAGTAATTAGGAAAAGATCTACGGAGTAAAGGGGTAGTGAGAACAGCATTTCCTCCCCCAAGTCTGGAATGGGCAGAGTGGCGGTCTCAGAAGCATCAGAAGCAGCCACTCAGGGAAAAATGAAGAGAACTAGCAGATGAACCAACCAGAGGACCTTGTTTCTAAGAACCCCTAAGGCAATAAACTGAGAAACTTGCAGGAAGAGCTGAGGGAGCTCATTTCTGGCAGACTCATTGGGAGCTCAAATCAGTGTGGTTTGGGTTACATGTATGTTTCTAACAAACTTAAAGAAGATTAAAACAAATTCATAAAAGACTCGGATAATAGAAAACTATACAGTAAATTTTATGGATTTTAATCAAACACAGTAAACATTCATTCAGTGTTTTCTATGTATAGGGAAGAAAGGAAGTAATAGACTGTATTCTTGAGAAATTTACAATCTACAATAAAAATTCCAAATAAAAAGAGGAAACCATAGGGCCCTTAAAAGTAGCCCAGAATTTCATGAGAGTACATAAGAAAGAACAAATTAGTTCAGAGATGAGGATTCAGGTAAGGTTTAAGTGGATTCGGGAAGAATGCAGTGACGATTCTCTAAAGGAGAATCCAGGTGACACAGGTCTAGGTATGAAGCCTATATCCATCATGCACCAGTTAAGCAACAGAAAACCCAATGTGTAAATTAAGCAAGTTAGGCTTTAGTCTTTTTACCCAACAAGAATTTGTGGACAGGTGACAGTGCAGCAGCTCCCACCCAGTACCATCAACGCCTCAGGTTCTTTTCATTGTTTTGCTCTACCCATTTTAGTGTTAGACTCCAAACTGATAGTCCCAAGATGGTCCCTGCTTTACCAGGCATCTCAGCCGTGCTTCTAAAGAATAAGGAGGAAGGAAGAGACAGGAAAGTGACAACACAACGTTACCAAAATCCCCAGCAGATTGCCACATAAATCTTCTTGGCTCGAACTGCATCACAAAGCACTTTTTGCTATAAAAGAGTTGGGGATATACGGTTCTTTTGTGTTTTTTGTTTTTTTAAATCTGGTTACACTGTTCCAACCCTTCCCCTTCCCCACACCCTCCAAAAAAAATCAGGGTTTTGCTAAAGAAAAAAAAAGGAAGAAAGTATTAGGTTGGTAACTACAGGGATATGCCACATACCACTTATAATTGTGCGGCCTAGGGTACAAGTCACTGACACTTCTGAATGTCAGTTTCTTCACCTGTGAACTGGTTATAATAATATCTTTCTAGCAGGTTTTTTTGTTTTTGTTTTTTTTGCGGTACGCGGGCCTCTCACTGTTGTGGCCCCTCCCACTGCGGAGCACAGGCTCCGGACGCGCAGGCCCAGCGGCCATGGCTTACGGGCCCAGCCGCTCCGCGGCATGTGGGATCCTCCCGGACCAGGGCACGAACCCGTGTCCCCCTGCATCGGCAGGCGGACTCTCAACCGCTGCGCCACCAGGGAAGCCCTCTAGCAGGTATTTGAGTGGGGACTAGAGTTTAGGTATTTAGGATGTTCATTATGGTCCTGATGTGGTAGGAGCACAGGGTAACATGGAGCTGCTTTTATAATTGCTTTGTTGGTTGGTTCGTTAGTTTCTTGGTTGATTGGTAATTTAAGGAGGTGTCGGATTTCCACAGGTAAATATTGGAAGAATAAGAAGCAAGATTGCAAAAGCATGGAATTAGGGAAAATGTGTAAGAAAATTTAGAGTGTGTTTAGAAATTTTTGTATAGTTTAGGAAGACTCATTCATGTGAAAGAGAAAAAGTAGACAGTAAAGCTAGAAAGTCAGGTGGAAACTGGATCATAATATGGGAAGAGGGGTGTAAGAGTCAAGTCAAGGCGTTTGGATGCTTGGGAAGGTTTTGAGGAACTATTGAAGGTTTCAATGCAAGATTGGTTTCAGTGCAAGATTAAGTCCAAGCTATGCTTTATGCTGACCACTCTAACAGCAGTGCATGAGATATACTTGGGAGCTGGAGAGAAATCAAAACAAGGAGAAGAATAGGGGAGTTAATTTATATCCGAGCAAAACATAATAGAAGCCTAAAGTAAGGTAGTAGTAACAGAATGGAAAAGACTGACTCAGGAGTCATTTTTAAAGCATTAAAATTACAGAATTTGGCATCCAATGGAATATAAAAGGTCAGAAAAAGATGGTGCCAAGGTAATGAGCTAAACTTCAAGCTTAGTGGTGTCATTACCCAGGCTGGAGGGTAAAGAGCAGGCCAGGGAGAAAGAGGACCAAATTTAAAAAGCAAAAGAATGGCGAGAGAAGTTAAAGGGAGGGGAGAGATGAAAAAATACTGAGTCGAAATGTTTACCCATGTAAAAGTAAGATGTGTAAAAATGGTTATACTCTATGCGGTTGTTTAATCTGCAAAAAGAATTTTCTCAGGCAAATTCATGCATCTGTAACAGTTAGATGCCTAATCCTAGTCATGTGCTCATCTGGCGGTGAGGGGAGCAACACCCATGGGTCTTTAGAATGCTTCCTTGCTGTTGCAACTGCATTAGCATAGAAATAGTCCAAAAGTATGCAAACGAGTTGCTAAAGAATTCCCACTCGTTAGTTTTTCACTCTCATTAGGATGTAAAATTATTCCTCTGGAAATATTTGGACACAGTTTGTCCTTCCTAAAGGCAGAGGGATGAGTTAATTTACCTCGTCCTTCCTAAAGGCAGAGGGATGAGTTAATTTACCTCTTTGGTATCACTTGCAACGTTCAGATCCTGTGATCCTCGGTTCTGGGCTCGGTTTCAGCAGTTAACGGTCACAATGGAAACCCAAGGAGAAAGCAGACTGGGGAATCACTGCTGGAATCAAGGCACTTTGTCACTTTGAGAAGAACAGAGTAAGGAACACAAGCGGTCTATTGACAGAAGTGTTTGCTTATCATTTTTAGCACCAGACATTTAAAACTGGGCAGGAAATACCTTTGAAAAATGATAATCCCAAACAGTTTAGAATTATAGTGTGCTTTCATCTCCATTTCTGGGATTTTTGGTTATGTAGATTTTAACATTGTATGTAGCCTCAAATCATCTAAGTACATTCTTAAATTTGCAGAAAGGGATAATTAGATTCGAGAATCCTATTTTTGAAGAGTTAGTCTGAAAATGATTTTAGTGCAAGCTTTTATACAGACTCAATCCTCTTCATTAATTATTCAGTATTATTTCAAGTAAAATATTACTTCATTTTAAGCTTCAGAAACCCCTTTTAAAAATGACATCATATGTGTTTCTTCCAGTATTTTGGTTTACTTTAGTAATAATCATTTCTCCCTAAATAAAACTCCATGGGAATTTACTACAGTATTTAATTTAGTACCTGCTCTGCCTCAGGCACTTAATTAGTACTGATGTAAAGGCAAAATTTTTATTATCCTAAATCATCTCACTTGTAATGTGTGATTAGGACTAAATAGTTTCAGGAGTCAAAGTGGTCGTAAATACATTCATGTTAGAGGACTGACTGATTAAAAAATCATGTTTTCCTCATCTTTTTGATTTTGTGAGGTTACAGAGCCCATGAGCTTATGGCACTTAACCTAAAAGCAGTAGAAGTGCTAAACTGGGTATTATATGATTTTCATAAGTCACCTTATAATAGAAAAAGACTTTGGCATATCCTGAAGTTGGCAGCCGTCTGCAATAAAACTAAGCAGTCTTCTTTCCTCCTCCGGATTCATGGAACTACTCTCCTAGTCTTTGAATCTCACTCTGAGGTTCCCAACTGCTAAAGGAACAATGTCTTGAATGTATATAGAACCTTCCTTGTAGAGTTTTTGGGCATAAATACCAGTGAAGGAAATAGGAGAAGATATCTCCTATAATCTCCTTCTACCTTGCCATAACCAAATATTTTATAGACTTACAAAGTAAAGAAGGGTTAAGTCAAGGTCATCCAGTTAGAGATTAATTTTTTAACACAAAGTCTAATGTTCCATTCATTACCTTATCTTTATTATCTTAAAAATAACACTTAGCACTTATGTCTTATAAGTTTAAACTTTGTAAATCACAGGTTAGTATATGAAGCAAGGTATCATGCCTTACAAGCAGCTTGCTTAATAAGCCCATTTGCTCAGCACATAATGCCAAGTTAAAAGAATTCAAAGAACGCAGGTTTGGTTGCTTTTAGTAATTCTCATTATGACCTACTAAATTAAATTACAAACTGAATGCAGCTGAAATAACTCTGTAACTGGTGCTGTTATGGCTAATGAAAAGGTTTCCATCTCTAACATACATCTCCAGAACATTTATTTTCATGAAAGTGTCAATCTCTAACACACATCTCCAGAACATTTATTTTCATGAAAGTGTTCCAATTGCCAAGTACTAATGAGACATGTGTAGGGCTAAAATTTGTGTTTGAATTCTTAAGAAAAATTATAGCACCAAACTCAGAGAAGTGGGGATAGGGATGAGATTCCAGTTAGTGTTATTCCAATGAGCACTGATTTCAGTTAGTGCTATTGATCTTCAACTACATGCCAGAGGCTGCGCTAGGCCCCTTCATGAACACTGTGACATCTGATTCTCCCCCAAACATGGTGGGGTAGGCATGGCAATCTCCACTTCACAAATGACGAAATTTCAGGATCCTGAAAATTAGTTTGATGTTGTGTCCATAAGCTTCAGAGTAGCAAAATACGTTGCTGTTGTCTGCATCTGGCATTGGGGCCCAAGTATAAGGTAGCATATGATGAAATTTTAGTATCTATCATGAATTGGTTAATTCATTTATAAATTGGGCTGATATTATTAGCAAAGTAATGAACTTATGCTTGAATAAAATGAAACCAGCTGGGCTGTGGCAATGAAATATATCATGGAACTTTATATATTTCTATATTTAAATGTTTATTAGAGTAAATATTAATTGTAACTAAAAAAGTGAGATATAAGAAAATGGTTGATTTGGGCTAGATTTCTTTAAAATCTGGCAATGTCTACTTGTTTTAATTTGGTGCTGGGTCTCCATAATATGTGTGGTGGAAATTAATAATAACAATAACAAAAACAATGGTAAACATGTATGTTCTATATATTCAAACATATTACTATATGCTATGTATGTTCTATATACGTTAACTCATTTGCTCCTCACATCTCTTTGAATTAGAGATTACTATTATCCCCTTTTTACGATGAAGAAATTGCAGCACAGAGAAGTTCAAGAACTTTCCAAGTTTATACATGTGGCAAAGTGATACACAACCCAAGCAGTATGCCTCCTGAATGCAAACTCTTTAACCCTACTCTCTATTCTATTCCTGTTTGAACTCCCCTATGGTGTAGTTCAATGACCTATGAGGTTATGTATCATTTTGATAGTTGTGTTTTGGCACTGAAGTTCCAAATTCCTACTACATACCTGATTTAGAAGTTAGAGAACCAAATTACATTCAGTTCGTTTCAACACATATTTGTTGAGAACCTGTCAGATGCCAGGAAGTCTTCTGGATTCTTGGGATATATCAACTCCTTTTGGACAGCTGAAGTGGTAGAAGATAGGAAAAAAAAAAACAACTCTTCACTTGAATTCTCCATAAAGCAAAGCCTGTGACCAATGGTTAATTAAGCATAAGTGGTTAATTTAGGAGTATGATCTCAGTGGATAGGATTTAGAGACGGGAGGGGGCAGGATGGGGGGGTGGGAGGTAGGGGATGGGTGGAATAAAAGAATGGTGGAAGAATCAATTAATGGATGCAGGAAGTTGGCCACCACTCTGGTTGACTGTGTGTTCTATCCCTTGGGATACTTTGTGTAAAGCGTCCAAGAACGCTCATCAGTTATAGATAAATAAAAGCCCACACTTTTTTTTGCACATCTGTATAATAATGAATTTTTTACCCTACAACTAAAGCAGATACATCATCCCTAACCAGGAATTAAAATACTGTGGTTGATCTGAAACCAACCTAATTAATCAATTCTTCACATGTGACTTCACACGGATCATTATAGGGACAGGATAGAATTTCAGCTCCGTCGAGGGTCTTAGGGTCTACACTTCTGAGAAAAGCTATGTAGACAAGAAAAATAAGCTTTTATAATTACGTAAATGTTGGCTTTCAACATAATCTGGAGTGTATCAAATATAAAAATATATATGTATAAAAACTATACACATAGTTTAGTCTACTTTCTTCTTCTCCTATGGTTTCAGTGAAATTCAGCATATACTTTCCTGTATATTCTTTGTGTGGCCAACCAACACCCAGCTTAGGAACTGATATCCTAAATTGTTTCCAAATGGAACACCAACCAAATATACAGTCCTGTGACTGCAGGTAAAAAGTACAAATCAGGATATCTCTTCTATTTTATTTTTTCTGGCCACTCCACGCAGCTTATGGGATCTTAGTTCCTGGACCAGGGATCGAACCTGGGCCCGTGGCAGTGAAAGCGCCAAGTCCTAACCACTGGACCACCAGGGAATTCCCAGGATATCCCTTAATACATGTAATATTTATGAATTAAAATATTTTCTTGGAAAACAATGTAAAATATCTTGTTTTTATTTAATGGCAGTTTCTTCTTTTAATTCTATGTTCATCTGGGAAAGACTAGTTCAATGCCATTGGTAACAGGATCTCAGCTTTTGCATTGATCATGTAATAAAGAAATTTAACCTGTCATTTGCTGAATTTAATTGCTATTTTTGAAATGAAAATGAGTTATATCCTGTTGTTGTTTTTGTTTGTCAGTAACTGGTTAAGAGCAGGAGTCTCCTGGCTGAGCAATTAAGCTAATACCATAGTAATTACTTAAATTATAGATTGATGTCTAAGACTTACTGGGGAAAATTGATGGTCACGAAGACTTATTGACTAACCAAGATCAACTATTCTATCCATCTTATAAAATCTCTCTCCAGAATAAGGCAGGCAAGAATAATTTCAGTATTATTTGACAAAATATAATTTGATCCAGGTTCAAGTCGTTTAAAATACTGTAACTGGTTTCATTGTGCACATAAAAATTAAAGACATTCTATAAGAAATCCAAAGGGAAAGCAAAATATATACATATTTCATGTTCTTTTTCCATGTGCAATTTACTAAAAATAATTAGCTCCTTTTTCTCATGAAAAATAATTTTAAAATAATTTTCTTTTCACTAATATCACTATCTACCTATTGCTCCTACTGACCACATTCTACACTCAGCCATTGATATTTGCTCTTCTTTAGTACCAGCTCTCACCCAATTTCAGTTGCTCCTAAGCAAGTAGCATATTATACTCAAAAGGCATGCTCTCTCAGGTTTCTTCAATGTAAAATTGACTAAGTGAATGTTGATGTCAAAGCTATCGATGAATTCACTGGTTGGAAAATACTGTTGTAAATTTAAGACAAGTAAGACAATGACAAATTAGCAAGGAATAGATCTGGTGATTTTTATGTTGAAACAGAGTGATAACCTAACTTAACCAGTTGATTTAGAGAAATATAATCTTTTCCTCTCATTTAACATTATAGAAATTTCCAAGACCAAGAGCAAGTTAAGCATCAGATTATAGCATGTTTCCTTTAAAATTTTAAAAGCTAATGGTTTTAAAAGAAAAGTTAAACAATCTTTATGTTGTAGTAAAATCTCAAAGTTAAAAATTATCAATCAAACTTAAATTATAAAAAGTTAAGTGTGCAAACTGAAGTGGATTAAATTATATTTTTGATAATGTATCATTTTCAAGAAGTTGAAAACATGACTGCAATACAAAGTTAACTCAAGAAAAATGCACCACCTAAAATTTGCAAGTTAAGTTTTATTAGGGGACATTATTGAGGACCATAGCCTGGGAGACAGCCTTTCAGAGAGCTCTGAGGAATTGCTCCAAAGAGGTAAGGGAAGAGGTAGGATATATAGGAGTTTTTGCTGGGAAAAACAAAAACAAAAGTGAAACAAAACAAACAAAAACCCATGTAGTCAAACACCAAAAGATTACTGCTAATCACAAAAGACAAACATCTCAAGTTAATGATTTTAGTGCTTTTCTATGTATGGGAAGAAGAAAGAGTCTGCTGCTAATTGAAATTATTCCTTTAGGTATGCATCTTAACCCTCTAGGGACAGTATCCTGTTTTCCTCCATCCTGAATTCGCCTCCCAGGGCTCACCATCAGGGGGTGGCTGCAGTGGGCAATATTGATTTTTTACTAGAATGGCAGGCAACATTTTTTTGTACACAATAAACATGTGGAAAAGATTTATTTAGCTCATTAATTAAGAAAACAAAATGTTAAATCTGGTTCCAGGGGCAGAAATACCAAAATTTACCATGCAGGATCTTAAAAACTTATTCTTTTTAGTGGGCACAAAATATTTTCCAATCCACTTGAACTCACAAATGTACAAACAAAAAAACAAAAAACAAGTAATTCCCAAAGATTATTCCTGGAAACAAAAGGAGGCTGGTCTCATTTTATCTTGACATGTGGGTATAGCAGGAGGTGTTAATTAACCAGATAAGTCTGCTTGCTGTGGTCAGCTAATCTAGAGCCAAATAGCATTGAAAAATTACTCAGGTCAGAAAATTAATTTTTGTAAAAATTTCATAAAGAATCTCAGATTATATTTTCAGATTATATTATCTGGAATAATATATCTATTAATATTATTCCAGATATAGTTTTTACATTGTTCATGTTGACTATTTTATTTGAGACTAAGAAAGCAAAACCAAGAAATTCATCTCAACCAAGTGCACCTGTAAGATCTATAAATTTGGGTAAATTCATCTCTCCTCAAGGTCCCTAAAATACAGTGGGATCTTTGGCCTACCAAAGAGTGACATTATTTACAGCCTGTAAACTCTTGAATGCATATCACACCAATCTTCTGGGATTGTTTTATGGGTATTGGTTTCACCTTTGTTCTTTCCTGGTGGGCTTGTCAGACCTGGAGAAATGAGATTTACTCTCATATATGACACTTCCAGGTATTGTCTGGGTTGCACAATCAATTTATCCAATTATGTCCTGGTAAAAATAAGAACAGATTTTTATTGAACTAGTACAATTAACAATCATTCCCATAATAAACGCTAAAAGACTCAGGAAAGTGTGTGTTCCTGAATTCCAAAGCCTTAGGGAGAATGTTACCATTTAAAGAATGTTTTATTTCAATTTGCAAAAGCATAGTCTGCTAAATTAACTAGGGAGAGATCGAGAAAAAGAAAAAAGGTTTCCTCATATACTCAGAAAGAAAGAACACTAAAAATAATAACAATAAGATTTCCCTCCTATTTGGATCTTAGATATTAGGTCACAGTCTGCTTTCATGCAGTTGTCCTCTTCAGAGCTAAAAAGAGTATTGAAAATCCTGAGTCTTTTATTACCATCTGACAGTTGTCTAAGTGGTGACAGTTTAAGATCCATATCCTACACCCATAAGTCTATATCTTGAAATATCAACAGTTAAGAGTACATGTACAATCTATATTCATTTTCTATTGCTGTATAATAAATTAGCACAAACATAGCAGCTTAAAACCTTCCACTTGTTATCTTACCATTCTGTAGGTCGAGTCCTGGTGGACTCAATTTGGTTCAATGCTCAGGATCTCATAATTCTGAGATCAAGGTTTTGGCTGGAACTTGCTCTTAACTGGAAGCATTGGAGAAGAATCCCATTTCCAAACTCATTTCGATTGTTGACAGAATGTAGTTCTGTGCAACTGTAGGTCAGAGGTCTTGTTGGCTGACAGCCAGCCAGCCTCTGCTCTTGAAGGCTCTCTGTATTCCCTTTCACCTAGTCCTCTCCATCTTCAAAGCAGCAACAGTGAGTTGAATCCTTCTCACACTTCAACTATTCCTGGCTTTCCTTTCTTCTATCAGCTGGAGAAAACTTTCTGCTTTTAAAGAGCACCTGTGATCCAGTTAGACCAAACTAGACAGTCTCTCTATTGTAGGTCAACTGATTACTACCCTTAATTACCTCTGTAAAGTCCCGTTTGTCGTGTAACATAACATAATCACAGACCTAATAGCTCATCACATTCATAGTCCTGAGGATTAAGAGGGAAAACTTGAGGGTTGATTGGGAAAGGTAGCATTTTAGGATTCTGCCGACCACATAATCCTTTTCACAAGGTTCTGAGACTTTCCTTTGTTCTAGCCTATAGTTTAGAGAAGGCCTTCAAAGAAGGAAGAGAGGAAAGGAGAAGCCACATGTTGATAATATGACTGAATGCTTCAAGATAATTTATTATAATAACTAACAACATCTGAATAAAAAAGAGTAAAATCCTTTATTGGGGTGTAGTTTATAACGATTTCAGATGGATTTGATCAATGTTTCTCCTAAGAAAAGGAATATATTATGGACTGTGGGCATTGACAATTCCAAGTGTTACAAATAAATTGCTATTTCATAATTTCACACTCAGTACTCCTTATCTATCCTTATCTAAATGATATTTTCAGAGTAGTCGAACTCATTAAAAAATATTAGTGTGAGCGATTTTTATATGTTTCACCTTGTTCTTAAACCTTTCTTAACCTCGTGGAAGATGCTGGGTTTGAACATCAACCTCCTTCCCAATTCACAGCTTCCCTCCTCCAGCCTCTTTTCTGCAACCCCACAAAAGACTTCAAAAGAAAAAAATGCTGTTAAAGGTTTAGCTACACTCCATTTTCTTTGAGTTCTTACTATTACAATCACCCCAAATCATTATTTTGTTTTGAAAAGCCAACCAAGTAATAACAATTTCTGCTTCTTTGTTGTTAAAAGGAAAAAATGTTGTCCCTCAAACTCCTATTTTGTAGTCCTCGTTCTCTTCTTGTCTGTGTCTCCCATTTTTAATTCACAATTGTATTATCCCTCCACATCATCCACAGAGCACAAAATGCCCTACATTAGGGTAGAACAAATACTGTTGTATTATTTTTTAAGGGCTTTTAAAATGGTTAAATTGCTCTTATTTATTGAGAGCTTACCAAGTAAGAGGTGCTTCAAAATATGTCATCTTTGCTTTCATCTGTTTATTAATTACACTCAGTAGCATAGTCAACAGTAAATTAATACTCAAACAGTACTGATGAAATTACACAAATCCACCTACAGTTTTATATCCTGTATTTTTATGACTGCTATCCAAAATTCACTGTGAAGTCAGAGGTCATGAAACAAAGTGATCCATGTGAGGTAGAATCTATAGCCTTGTAAAATACATGCAGCATTGGATATGTTCACTGTCTTTCCCCAGAAAAGTATATTCCAAACCATTCTGCCTATGAGATTTGTTTTTTTTATCAGATTCACACAATATAAATGTTAAAGAGAAAACTTGATGTGCCATATTGACATGATAATTCACTATACCAGGGCTTGGCAAACTTTTCTGAAAAGAGCCAGATAGTGAATATTTTTGGCTTTGTGAATCATACAGTTTCTGTTATAGCAAATATATGACTTCGTTTCCCATGAACGCAGCCATAAACAATATGCAAACAAATAAGTGTGGATCTGTTCCAAAAACCCTTTAAGGACATCAAAATCTTAATTATATATAATTTTCACACATCACACAATACTATTTTTCTTTTGATATTTTTCAATTATTTAAAAATGTGAAAACCATTCTTCCTTGCATTTTGGTGAGCCCTCCACTATACCATGTATGTATTAGTTGAACTCTAAGTGTACTTCTCAAGCTGGCATCAAGGAATCATGGGGTCAGAGGATGCTCTCATGGAACACTGCAGCCACAAAACTCAACCTCTCTTTAGGGTTGATAAGAACAAACTATAGGAAGTCTGTTACCTCCATTCCTTGGATCTTTTTCTTATAGGGAAAAGTCAGTAAAGGTTAGTCATCCATATTATTTTATTTGTTATTTATTCACAAGTATTGTTAGCACTTACTAAGTACAAATCACCATGATAGGTATTTTGAGTGCCTCACATCAAGGACATATATATCAGAAAGGAATATGGGAAGTACAAATAAAGACAGGACCACCCATAATAAACTAAGAGACTAGGCAGCTATCAGGAAGGTAAGAGCTCCTATGTTTGGGAATCAGGAGTGGATTTTAATGAAGTCTGCCTGAAGGAGGTAAGGTTTGACCTGGGTTTATAGAGGAGAAAAATATCAATGTTAAATATTGAAAAAGGACATTCTGGCTGTAATTTAGCTAATGAAGCTGCCCTGTGCACATGTCCAAATCCCCTCTCTGCTTAACAAATGATACTAATAATCTGTGAACTCAAATATCAGAAAGCACAAAGAAAAACATCCTAGGTACCCTAAAAGCCCTAAAAAGCCACTGTGTATTTATAAAACTTACTGACATTTACTAATTATTACACCCAGAAAAACCTATCTAGTTTCCCCTTCAGTTCAGTCCAGTGTCTAAACAAATGAATTTCCATCTGCACAATACTTTCACTGTTTCAGTTTGTGTTGTGAATATTTAGAATGTAAAAAGCACTAGCTCTATGGGGATGTTTCTACCAAACAATATCAATAAACTAGGTGCTATATAAATAGGTAAGTTTCTTCATCTGTATATCGTAAATTTAACTTTGCTTTATGCATTAATGAATTCCATTAAATGCTCACCAAAAACAAACATCTGGGTATAATACCACATTTTTCATCGATTTACAGCAACATTTCAGAGATGCTTAAACACCGAAGAAAATGTATCCCCAAATGTTGTTACAACACATTTAATCCTAGTGTTTACTTTAAAAATCCCTTTTACACGCACATTAGGTACATTCTCAAGATTTGCCTATATTTCCACTGACATTTTTCTCTAAATTAGAGAAAGTGGCTAACCTTTGAAAAACCTGATGATAGTCACCCTTAGTTATGCTACAGTAGGTAACAATGTTAATTTCCCATAAGCACTATGTTAGGAGCATTCAACAAATATTCATATGACGTATTTTCATTAACACAAAGTTTGAATCATTTTCTGATTTCCCTAGTGATTTTTCACCTTTGAACTATTTGGAAGTGTGTTCATTTCCAAGTACTTAAGATTTTCTCTCAATATCTTGTCACTAATTTCTAGTTTGACTTCACTGCAGTTAGAGAGTATACTCTGTATGATTGCAAATCTTTTAAATATACTGAGGTTTGCTTCATAGCTCAGCAAATGCTTTATACTGGTGAATATACCACATGCACTTGAAATGTGTATTCTGCATTTGTTGGGTCTACTGGTGTATAAATATCAATTAAGTCTTAATGGATTATAGTATTATACATATCATCTATTTCTTTACCGATTTTTCTGCGAGGGGGGTCCTGGTTAATTAGAACTAATTGTAATACATCTCCCTCTCTCTTTTTGCCCAGGCAAGTTTTTATAGGTGCCATATTTTTTTTTAAAGGGAAAAGCAATATAAGAGAGGAAAAACTAGCTTCAGACAGAGGTTAGAATGAAAAGGTAAAAGGAATGATTCATAAGTTGTTGAAAAATGGCATTTGGTTTTGTGGTTTGGTTTTTTGGTAAGAAGCCTGCAGCTGCTGGACTGTTTCTTAACTAAAAAAACTTTAACAACCAAAGACATCAAAGAGAGCCACCCTTGCTTCGTCAGCCAAACCTCTGCTAATTTACAGTCAGCCAAACCATGTCAAGTTGAAAGAGGACAGTTAAAAGAGGGTGAGCGTGGAAACAACTACACAGAATCAGAAGGTTGGGTACCAACTTCCTCACTCTTTTCTTTTCTCTCTCCAGACTGAAGCAAGCAGTGGCTGATCATCCCTTTTAGTGCCCTGTGAAGAATAAGCATATTCTATTCGATGCTTCTGTGTGCTCAGTACAAGGATGGCTGAATCATTCTAATTCTCATGAGCTCCCACCTGTGAGCGGCACGGCAAGAGGTGATGAAGTCACCAGGCTGCCCCATGTATCACTTTAAATGATTCAGTCTCTTTCAAGTAAATGTTCAGCTTTTTAGATTTCTATCTCTACAGTGTGGCTTTTGGGCATGTAGGGGCTTATGTGAACTTGTGAAGGAAAGGGATAGTGGTGCCAGTGATCCATACACGTGCAGTCTTCTGGATCCTACTGGGTCAGAATGATTCCTGTGCTTGTTACCACTATGATGCAACGGGATGCTTATTGCATTTGAGGCATCCTCACACACTAGCGCTTGGTCCAGGCTCCAGGCCAGCCTCTATTAGCCCCCTGGATCTCTCAACACCTTCTAAGAGCTCCTAGCCAAGGAAGAGGGCATGACAGGAGTGCCAGGTTGATCTTACTTACCTTACCAATCCTCTTCACCCATCCTTTTCACCATTGCACCATATTTGTATGTCAACAAGCTGGCTCCGACCAGAGGCCTCAGGATGCAGGCCACACACTTTTTTTTTTTTTTTTTTAGGAATTTTGCCTTATTTATTTATTTTTGCTGTGCTGGGTCTTCGTTTCTGTGCGAGGGCTTTCTCTAGTTGTGGCAAGTGGGGGCCACTCCTCATCGCGGTGCGCGGGCCTCTCACTATTGCGGCCTCTCTTGTTGCGGAGCACAGGCTCCAGACGCGTGGGCTCAGTAATTGTGGCTCACGGGGCTAGTTGCTCCGCGGCATGCGGGATCTTCCCAGACCAGGGCTCAAACCCGTGACCCCTGCATTGGCAGGCGGACTCCCAACCACTGCGCCACCAGGGAAGCCCCAGGCCACACACTTTTGTGTTCCCAGGTTATCTTACACTTATCTGAGTGTTTCTAATACATTCCTTTTTCTGGACTTTCCACCTTTGACGAGGGGAGGTGAGGACGCACAGATCTGACCTTGTCCCCTCTGGCTCTGTCAGTTTTTCTTACCCATTCCCTTAGACTGGAAAAGCTATTTTCTACTTGCCCTTCCTCCCTGCAAGCACTTCAATTTAGTCACAGCCTATTTCTTCAAGGATCTCTTATCCTGTTGGCTTAGCCTTAATGCTAGGTGTTGTGTTTGTCAACTCAGTGGAAGAAAGCTTAAGATCTGGGCATATGAGGCATGTGCTCAAAAAGCAAGCTGCTGCATCACCAGGCTCTGAAGATGACTAAGCAGGAAGATACATTGGTGTATTATGTCAAATATAGTATTTCTGTTACAGGTGTTTAAGCGTCCAGCATCCTTTGTAGTCTAATAGGGATTAAATTCCAGGCTCTCTGTAGCTGAAGGAGATTGGAATGAAGCTGATGGAGGGAGACCAAAGAGAGGAAAATATGGGAAGGGGTGATTTTGTAGGAGTACAGAATCGATTTATCTCTTTTGTGTCCTAGACAATGAATTCTTCTACCCTATCAAGGGCCAGGTCTGGGATCACAGAGAACGGGCAGAAGACTTCAGGGAGTATTTAGTTTATGAGGGAGTGATTAACCCTGCTGCTATTAGGCTTATTTTATACCTATTTTTATATAAATGTATAATAATTAACATTAAAAAGACCCTGAGATACACAAGGAGCTTTAAGCCATCTAATCTGAAAGATAATTTTCCAGTGACTGTTTTTGCTTCATTGTTTGTTGATTACTTCATCTTTATATGTAACAGCACAGTTACATAGTCACCAGTCCTAAGAGATAGCAGTTATCCGACTGTAAGTCACCTTCTCATGCTGTTTGTTGTTCTTGTTGATACAAGATAGAACTAAAACTTGAGTTTAAACCAGGATAAAGGACCTAAAAGTTGCAGGTATATGCTTATATGCCATATGTAGTCTATATGTAAATATATTATAAACATATATGGTATAAGTTAGTTGCCTAGTTTTGGCCGAATGGAATCTCCAGTTTTATTCCCGCAAGAAGTAAGTTAATAACTAAACAATGTTGATAATTATGATAGGGAAGAGTATTATCCCAAACTACAGTTAAAGTTATCCAAGGGTTAGCTTTTGGTTGTATGAGAGTCATTTATGGAGTAAACATTTTTATAACCAGAAGGCAAACAAGACTGGTTGTCTTGATTACATATGATACATATCACAATTGGCCTATTTTCCTTGCGTGACTTTTCATATTCTGAATCATGATTATTCATAATTATGTTAAATACCAGTAATCATAAATTGGCAGGTACAAATCAGCAGTGGCATGACTGTGATCCATTTTAACATGTATCCTGCATCCAGCAAGAATCTTTTGGTGGAGGGAAATATTTCAGTTGGCAGAAGTACAGGGTATTAAACTTTAGTCAGAAGCGTCTACCTGAATTTATCACTAACTTAATTTTATTCTTAGTTTTATGACTAATCTTGGGAGCTAGACACTTTTGCTCATTTACTAAGTATACAACAGTAAATATAAAACAATAGTTATACAACTTTGTTCTCTAAAGTAGATAGTAGATAAATACCTCATGTGCTGCAGTACAACGTAGAGAAAAGTTATTATAATCTCTCTCAAAGAAGGAAAACTCCTGTCTCATATGTTTATAAAATGATTGTACAAGTATAGTCATTTATGCATTTTTTTCTTGAGTGAATGTTACTTTTTTTAACGAGAAGAATGATTAATATTACTCATTTCGTTAATGAAAATAACAATTAAAAGAAAAATAAAACTTACAACTAAAAAGGAAGGTATCTACATGGCTTTTTGTGTGTCTTAGGAAGAAATCTATGAATATAAATACAAAATAAAAGGACATAATTTCCTATAATTGTACGGGTCCAGTATTGAGACCAGTGAATGAAAGAGACAAATCTTGGTAATAGAAGTCCAATAAACCCCTATCTTACATGGTAGTTTAAAAAGACTAGGCCTTTCTCTAATAAAGATCAACAGTTTGAGTAATAAATCAATGCAAATAGAGACCTCTCAGATATTTTTCTTTGACAATCTTTAAACTTACCCTACGGTAAAAGTGTGGGGTATGTCCAGTAAAAATTAGACAGCTAGAAATTTACCTGAGGGCTCTAAGCCCAGAATTACACAATAAAAGTTCAATTACATATTTAATTTAAAAAGAAGGTGGAAAAGAACAAACATCATTCATTTCCATTTTTTTTTGAAAATGCTTCCTTTATTTAAATATCTTATGTAAAGGCAATCATGGATATTTGATAAAAATACATTTGAATGAGTGTGAGACAGAGATGAAAAAGACTAGTGAAGGACCTGTCCTTTATTTGTCTGTCATGGGCCATGGCCTTCTTCTCTTGGATGTGAAATGCTCTGAGTCAATATTACTATTTATATAGAAAATCAATAGCATCATCTCATAAGAGCCTATTAGAGTGCTGTGCTACCCACTACATTTGTGAAAAAGATACTAGGGGCTCGTCCTTATTATACTATAATATTGTGAAGTGCTTTTTTGCAATGATAATTATGAATTTTCTCATCAGTAAAAAGAAGGTAATAATATTAACCACACTGTGTTTTTAAGACTCTTAAATAATGTCTACTAAGTGCTTAATACAGTGTCTGGAATCTGGTAAGTCAAATATATGGTAATTAGTTGCTATTGTTTTCTTGGCGTCTCTGTAGAAGATACACTACTTGAGATTGTTTGTTTGAAGAAATCCAAAAGCCTGATTAAAAAGTGACTGCAAAGAAGCCAACTTGGAAGATTTAAATAATCTTTTTAGAGTTCTGTCCTCCCCAGTGCTGGCTGGCACTATCTATTACAATTCATTATGCATTCGTATTGTTCAGGGTTGCATCAGAGCTGTGTGTTTCTACAAGCAACTCTTTCAAGTGCCGAACCAGAGTTCTCTGAGGGCAGCCACAATTCTTGAGCACAGAGCTGGCCAAGGAGGACAAGTCTGTGTTCTTTAATAGAATCACAGCAGTGACTTACAAAATTAGTTAAATAGAAATGTCTTAAGTGAAAATTCTCCATTATTTTTTCCAGGTTTTCAAATATAAGACAGTGCTAGCCAAGAAGTAAAGATTTTTGTGAAAATGGGTTTGCTTTCTTTCCTTAAACTTTTCCCCCTGGGAATCATTGTATAACCTGAGTCAGAAACTAATATAGGCAGGCTGATGCCTGTCTTAACCTCAAGTTCATTTCAATTTCAAGAGAGAAAATCTTTGCAGAGTCTACATGGCTAGTTTTTAATATCTTGTGGTAAAGAAAATGTGAATTTGTGCCTTCTGAGGGTCATCTTATGGAGTAGTTCGCTTAGGTAGCGGTCGATGGCGATCCAGAGATGAGAAATAAAACGGCAAATGTTATCACTCGCAGAGACATTGAGATGAGGAAAGACCCACAGAGTGTGAGGTTCAAAAACACTATGGAGCACATCAATTTCTATTTTAAGGCACTTTAAAAAGTACTTCCTGGGCTTCCCTGGTGGCGCATTGGTTGAGAGTCCGCCTACCGATGCAGGAGACACGGGTTCATGCCCCGGTCCGCGAAGTTCCCACATGCCGCACGCAGAGCGGCTGGGCCTGTGAGCCATGGCCGCTGAGCCTGCGCGTCCGGAGCCTGTGCTCTGCAACGGGAGAGGCCACAACAGCTAGAGGCCCGCGTACCGCAAAAAAAAAAAAAAAAAGAGTACTTCCTTTTCATTTCAACCAAGGCTTTCATAGCAATGAAAACTCATTAGAAATGACAAAATTTTGAATTTTGTCTCACCACTTCTAAACATTAGTGGACACAGATAAAAAGGACAACATCATTTTACTCTCTCCCCAAAAGCCTACTTTGGGAAGCCAGCAATTTCCCTTTGTCCTCTCTTGGTTATGTATAAAACTCTTCAGACTGTCTCCTGAATATTCGCTCAGTTACACATTTTTAAAATTATCACTTATCAAAGGAAGTTGGCCTTTTATGTGATATACACAACCTACCATTGAATTCAAAGTTCTTAGTTTTGACAACACTCTGTTCTCTGTTCTTTAGTTTTCTAACAGCAAATGCCCTTCTAGATGGGGTCCATATTGTCTCTCATATTGAGAGGTTTTTTTTTTGGCCACTCTGCGCGGCAGGTGGGATCTTATTTCCCTGAACAGGCATCGAACCCGCACCCACCTGCATTAGAAGCACAGAGTCTTAACTGCTGGACCGCCAGGGAAGTCCCTCAAATTGGGAGTTTATTCCAGTTGCCACACATTAGGCCAAGCTGCTTCCACAGTGAGGAATACTTTTGCATCTATATTTTATCTTTCCAAATTTACATCTATCCAGTTTCTCTCTTTAACAAAGCCTTCCACAGGTTTCTTCCAACTCAGAACTTCTGAAGCACTTGCTTTCTGAGTCACCTGTTTGCATACAGGGATATATTTGTGTACTGCTGTGGCTTCATGTGTATATGTGTATCCACACCAAGGAAAGGGAGCAAGCTGCTAGAAGGCAGGAACCTGGTTTTATTATTTTGTTTTTCACTTTATCAATTCAGTAAATGTATGATGGACCTGATGCACACCAAACTCTGGGCTAAGCACTGGGGATACTGACATCCTTAAGAATTTCTATGTATAGTCAGGAAACTCACAAGTACTCAATATACCCCCTAATTCTTGTCTCAGTAGATACAAATGAAGGGCAACAAAAGGTGTTTTTTTTTTTTTTTTTCTTTTTTTTTTTTTTTTTCTTTTTTG
Organism: Phocoena phocoena; assembly: GCF_963924675.1. Classification (NCBI taxonomy): domain Eukaryota; kingdom Metazoa; phylum Chordata; class Mammalia; order Artiodactyla; family Phocoenidae; genus Phocoena; species Phocoena phocoena. The sequence continues at coordinate 48,217,818 of NC_089225.1, read as the reverse complement.
CAGTATGCGGGCCTCTCACTGTTGTGGCCTCTCCCGTTGCGGAGCACAGGCTCCAGATGCGAGGGCTCAGCGGCCATGGCTCACGGGCCCAGCCGCTCCGCGGCATGTGGGATCTTCCCGGACCGGGGCACGAACCCGTGTCCCCTGCATCGGCAGGCGGACTCTCAACCACTGCGCCACCAGGGAAGCCCTTTTTTTTTTTTTTTTTTTTTTTTCTTTTTTATTACTGGCTCACCTCAAAGGTTCTTGTATTTTGAGGTATATTTTATAGTTGGGCTGGAAGGGCAGGGTGGGAGAGGATCAGAAGGCTAGGAATCAATATTTGTAACATGTAAAACAAATGATTATGCAGCTCCGCCAGTAAAAAATTCTCTGCCATTGATAAAGATCAGATCCTAGAAATGTCACAATTATTGAACTCCATAATTTAGCTTTATCTATATACTTCTTTAACCTCTGCTTTGAGCAGGATTTTATTAACATAATTAGTAGCCAATGATAAATTAAACATTTTGAATTTATATTTAAATATTGGCTCTGCCCCTTAAACTGGGAGTTTGGGCATGGAATCTTAACCTCTTGGAGAGTCAAAATGGGGATAAGACTAAAGGAAATCCTTTAGGATTTTTGTCAAGATTATATGTGAATCTTGATATTATTTATTGGTGTAAATCATTATAGTAGGCTTTTATCAAATACCACATAGTATATTTTGTTTAGGTCTGGATATTAATTTTCATTAATATAGTTTTATTAAATACCTAAATAGTAAATGTAAATAAATAAGTATAAATAACTGTAAGTAAACAGTAAATGTATAATGCTAAATAGTACATGTATACTACTACTATAATACTTAAAGGTATAAATAACATGAAATGTATAAATTAAACAAAATTTATAATACTAAATAAGTATATATTATAAATAACATAAAAATAATTACCAGACTCTGCAAATATTCCCATTCACTATACAGCTGTTATTTTAACAGCTTCTCAATCTATCCACATTTAGTAACCAAATCCCCCAGAAGTACTATATACTTAATATCATCTCCTAGGAGCTTTTACCCGATAAAGATAGCTTTAGTAAATGAGTTAAAATAATTATAGAAAAATATTGTTCATCTAAATGTGCTATCTACTTATGTAGACTATATGACAAAAGTGAACAGCGTTTTGATGAATTCTTTTTTAAAGAAGAATCCTTTCTTCAAGGATTTGAAAATATCTAGTTGATTTTGAGATCTATTTAAGGTTTAAAACACTGTATCTGTATATTATACTTTTATTATAAAATAGTACTTTTGGATAATGCCATCCTGGTATGACTGATTACTTTTTTAAAAAAAATAAATTTATGTATTTATTTATTTTTGGCTGCGTTGGGTCTTCATTGCTGTGCGCGGACTTTCTCTAGCTGCGGCGAATAGGGGCTACTCTTTGTTGCGGTGCATATGCTTCTCATTGCGGTGGCTTCTCTTGTTGCAGAGCACTGGCTTTGGGCACACGGGCTTCAGTAGTTGTGGTACGAGGGCTCAGTAGTTGTGGCTTGCAGGCTCTAGAGCACAGGCTCAGTAGTTGTGGCTCATGGGCTGGCATGTGGGATCTTCCCGGACCAGGGAGCGGACCTGTGTCCCCTGCACTGGCAGGCGGATTCAATTTTTTTTTTTTTTTTGCGTTACGCGGGCCTCTCACTATTGTGGTCTGTCCCATTGCGGAGCACAGGCTCTGGACGCGCAGGCTCAGCGGCCATGGCTCACGGGCCCAGCCGCTCCGTGGCATGTGGGATCTTCCCAGACTGGGGCACGAACCCATGTCGCCTGTATTGGCAGGCGGACTCTCAACCACTGCGCCACCAGGGAAGCCCAGCAGGCGGATTCTTAACCACTGCTCCACCAGGGGAGTCCCATGACTGATTACTTTTATAAAAGAAATTTGAAAGACATTCCAATCCATTTTTTACTCTATTTTATCATTTTTACAATGATTCTAATATTATTATTAATTACAATAACCTTAATCTAATGTCAAAATAACTGAAAAGAATGTTATATTCCACAAGTAATTTAAAAATAGTTCCTGGTATTAAGATACATTAATGTTCTGTGTTCTTTACTGAAATGTGGAGACTCAAGCACTACTCTTCCACTAATTTCTGTGGCCGTAAGGTAATCCTACAATAAACTTGAGCTGCATTTTTTCATCTTTAAAACAAGAAAAATTATGCCTTCTCTTTGCCTTATAAGCATGTTGCAAGAATTAATTATATCTTTAAAATATATAGAGCTCTTTACCCCCTTGTAAGTATAACAAATATCAAATGTATTATTATTATAAACTTAGCATGAGAGTTTCTTTCTTTATGGCTTGCTGAAAGGTACCATGTGTTGTAGTGTGCATTCTTAATAAAATCTTTTGTAGAATTTTAGGACCTGTTATTTTTATTTATTTTTTTAAGTAAAGTATAGTTGCTGTACAATATTATGTAATTACAGGTGTACAATATAGTGATTCACAATTTTTAAAGATTATACTCCATTTAGAGTTATTATAAAATACTGGCTATATTCCCCATGTTCTACAATATATTCTTGTAGCTTATTTTATACATAATAGTTTTTACCTCTTACTCCCCTACTCCTATATTGCCCCTGCCCCTCCCCCCCTCCCCACCAGTAACCACTAGTTTGTTCTCTATAAAATCTTTTATTTTTTTAACCATGTTTTCTTATTTCATATTTCTAAGGAATACTTTTATTTAAAAGAATTATAATTTGGAGTTAGCTACAACTACTACTCTTGCTAAATAACACAGCTCTCAAAAACAAAGATTCTTACATTTGGAGGGTATCTAAAACATTGGTCCAACTTCCCATTCAGGGCAGGTATCATCTCTATAACATGCCTGATAAATTGACTTCTAACCTCAATTTGACCTTTTCCCAGGAACCACTTCACAGAGCCATGCATTACATTTAAAAATTTTGGAAAAAAAAATTGGAAGTAAATATGCAATGGGGATCAACAAAGCCAAAAGTTGATTATTTTAGAAGTCTTATAAAACTGACATACCTCTGGCAAGATTAACAAGAATAAAAGAGGGAAGACAAATAAACACATCTGGAATGAAAAAAATGCAACTTAACTACAGTTTTTTTCAAGACTAAACAAATAGGATATTATCAACTTTATGTTGATAATTTTGAAAACTTATGTGAGATGATTAGAGATCTATATGAAAAGGATAAATTTACTCAAGGAGAAATGGAGAAGCCTAAGTAAGAACTTTGGGGCACATGCCCTCACTACATAAGGCAACTCAAGAGCCCTGCCTCAGTTTCCAGGAAGCCCCCATGCGACACTCCTGTCTACCTCTCTGTAGCTGAGGCTGGTTAATATACAGCATGTCAGTGCTATTTAAGTCTTGGATTTGTTATAAATTACCCGCAAAAATGAATAAAGGTAGCTTGTGATGATAAAAATATATTATAAAATAAGGGATAACAATCTAAAACATCAAGTTTAGATCGGACTAGAGCTATAAGATACTAAATTATTCTAATTCTTAGTTTTTCATAACTTTCATGACACTTAAAAATTACTTTAATCATCGACTAGACAAATTCAGAAAGCATGCTTAGAGGAATAAGTGGTATTCAGTTCTGGTTAACAGTGAGGATCAGTTGAGCTACTCTTGTCTTAGGGAAAATTAAAAAAAAGAAACTCTGATTTTTAAATGTGAGCACTTTTCAAATTCTAAGAGAATAAAGCAATTTAGAACTTGATAGAGTCAATAGATTAGAAGGTTTCCATTTTAAATGATTCGATTGTTTTCAGTTTCCTATAAAATTATGGTTAGGACATAAGGTTATTTTGCTTTTCTAAAACATTCTACTATAGAACTTAATCCTTTGTAAGAGTTTTCTGTAAACCCCTTAATTGTTCAGATTCTAATCCTTCATCAGTGTATAGTTAACTGTATACCCTTTGAAAAGAATTATAGAATTCCCTGGTGGTCCAGTGGTTAGGACTCCACTGCACGGGGCACAGGTTTAATCCCTGGTCAGGGAACTAAGATCCTGAATGCTGTGTGGCATGGCCAAAAAAAAGAAAAGAATTATGACACTTCTGTGGGTACGGTTGCTGGATAAAATATAGGATACCCAGTTAAATTGGAATTTCAAATGGACAACAAATAATTTTTTAGTATAATTAAATATTGCATAGGACATACTTATGCCAAAAATTATCTATTGTTTATCTGAAATTCAAATTTAACTGGGCATCCTGCAAAATCTGACAGCCCTATTTATGTCTCAGTTTTCTAATAAATGTAATGGGTGGCTTGAGTGGACAATCTCTAAAGTCTTTCTCAGATTTAACATTGTATGATCCCTATCTATTACAGTTAGACTTTTAAAAAATATTTATTCATAATTCAAACCTTGTAACATAGAATATCATACTAATTTATCACCATCTTACTGATGGACAAGCTAAAAATTACAAAATTATTTTCTAAATTTTTCTTCAGATATGGGATTATGAACTCCCACTAATAAAACTATGATAATTATAAAATTACTAGCTTCACTGAATTGACTTTAAAGTTTAAATGGAAGGATTGTATTCCAAAACTACCATTACCATGTTCTACCAACTTGTAAATTCCTTAACCTCCTCTAACGTTAGGGAAAAAAAAAAAAAGGGTGAGATATTTCAGAAAGAATTGGAAGGAAGCTCTTAGGTGTTGAAATAGTAGTGTTAGCAACAGCTCATCTTGTTCTATGCATTAACAGGTTGCAAAATTTATAACATGCGTAAGAATCATGCCCAGAGCTACTGAGGCAACACTTAATTTAAATCAAAATATATATAGAGAAAAGTAGCCTTACATTTGCCAGATGTAAAACTATGTTTTAGTAATATTCCAAAGAAAAGGCCACTGATTATAATAAATAGTTCCTATGTATCAGAGAATTAAGATGTTAAAAATGACTTGTACATTAGCATCCTCAGAAAGAATATCTTAACCCACTTTTACGTTTTTTCATTCCAAAAATAACTCTTTTTTTACTTAGAACATTCCTAGATCTCTGTATGAGAATATTTGTTCCTTTCTGACCAAAGTCATCCACTTTATTTATTACAACAAAAAATTGTAAAGATCTAGAAAATATATATTATTATCCCTGTAAATATGTCATCATATAAAAACATACCAAATAAGAAAATCACTTTATTCAAGTAGTCTTATCTTCTACCTACTTGTCTTGTGATGTCTGATAATACTATAAGCCCAGGAGAAAATTTTTTATTTCGGTCAACAGTGATTTGCAAACTCCTTCTAGTACCTTTTTTAATTGCAGACTTGGAGTAGTATGGCTAGAGCTGCTTCTGCGTGCCCTCTATATGCTAGACATTCTGCTAAGTCTGTTAATGAAATAGGTATTTTTTCCATTTACTAAATAAGCTTAAAAAAGACTCAAAGTTGACACACTCACATACATACAGTTTATAACTCCATCCTTTTCTGCTTTCCTATCATCTTTCTACTTCTATTTCAGTCACCAGGGTGAAATAGCTAAAATAGCCAATAATTAATGTTCAAAGAAATTAAAAAAAACATACCTGATATGTATGATAATCTCTATACACGAGATGGACTTTGGTAGTGAGTGTTTTCTATCATAATATCAGTATCCTAAATATACATTTTGTGATTTATTTTCCTTGTCTGGCTGCCTTTCATGTTCCCAGATAGATTTTTTTTTCTTGTAAGTAAAGGAAAATACATAGTATACTTAATTTAGCTGAAAATCTTTCACAGGATGGCTTTTGATAAGAAAACGGAGGGATCTATTTCAACTTACTCCCGTTTTGTACAGTTTTCAGAGTGTCTTGAGTGGTTCTGTGATCCGACAGGAGAACATGGATTATTAATAACTAGATTTTATAGCAACTTTGTTCTTCGTTTGGTCAAGCATCGCTCACTCCAGAATGCATCTGAATTTCTGATCATCCTTGAATTTTTGTGTTTTGGTCCCAGACCTTCATATTCCTTGGATGAAACTGGAAACATCCACAATCTCAAAGTCTCCCCAGACTAAAATGGGTCCTTTGGGACAAGGCAGGTTTAGGTAGCCAGTACCTTCAAAGCTGACCTAGAGTTCAGAGATGGGAAAAGATGTTCAACATGTTGTTTACATAATAACATTAATTTGCTGTGGTATAACATTTTTTTTTAAGTGCTATCCTTGCAGCAAGGTAGCTGTAGTGTCACTAAAAAATTTAAAAATAGAAACCAGAAGAAGTAATTTTTGATCCTAGTTTTGCTACTTCACTAGTATTGCAGCTTCGGGCAAGTCACTTGCTTCAGTTCTCAGAACTGTAAAGTAGGGATAGGACTGACTCTGCAAGCTCCTGAAAGGCTCAAGGTAGAGTCAGTAAAGGAAAGCGTTTTTCAGGTGTTACAATGCGAAGTCTTGTTATTAATCATCCACATATAAAAATTCAATAGTTTTTGACACAGTGATCTTGATTACTCAGCATAAAGACAAAAAGAGCTCAAAGACCATGGAATATTTATAGACTCATTATAGTGATAAGGGAATTGAACATTCCCTAGTTGAGTCATGTGATCAAGATCATCAAAAGCACAAAAAGCCAGAACTCTCAGCTTGGAGCAGGAAGAATTCTGCTTCATAAACGGAGCCTTAACCAAGACACAGGTGGCTCCCATTTGTAACATTCTTAAGAAAAGGATCTCCATTACCCTCCCTGGACACTGATTTTATCTGCACTGGTGTTTTTTTCTTTACCAGGAACAGTAACTCTCCTCATGTCACCCAGATACTAAGTAGCCAAGCCAGGGATGTGAACTCAAATCTGCCTGGCTCCAGAGGCTGAGCTCTTAACCACTGTGGTACTTAATCACACACATGCTCAGCCTCCCAAGAGAAAAGGCAGGCGAGGGGGTGGCAAGCCTTGCCAGAAGGAAATGTGCTGAGACTTGTTAGATTTTATGCCTGGAAAGCCAGAGTCAGTGGCTGCCTGGCTCAAAATTGTACATTTTGATACATGGAAACTGACAAGCAATTAAGAGTTTACCAAGCTCAAGACTTATAAAAGGACAGACGTAGTTCCCAGTTACAGTTATAATTTAATAGACAATATTAAAATGCTAAACACCAAGAGTTTGTTGATTGTATTATGTCAAATAGATACATATTTGAATTGACTTTTCCTCTTAGCCTTTTTTTTTAAAGAGAGGAAATATCCATTATTTGAATGGTGTTTAAATTTTAAATCACGAGGGTATTTTTAACGGCACTGATACTTTAATGACATAAAAGGGCTTATTCTCTTCCAATGAGTAAGAAATTTACTGCCAACCAGTAACAGATTACATAATCTAGTAATAGAAATTCACTTTGACAAAAGGACATCTTAAAGCGGGAAGGAGGGCTTCCCTGGTGGCGCAGTGGTTGAGAGCCCGCCTGCCGATGCAGGGGACACGGGTTCGTGCCCCGGTCTGGGAAGATCCCACATGCCGCGGAGCGGCTGGGCCCGTGAGCCATGGCCGCTTAGCCTGCGCGTTCGGAGCCTGTGCTCTGCAACGGGAGAGGCCACAACAGTGAGAGGCCCGCGCACCGCAAAAAAAAAAAAAAAAAAAAAAAAAAAAGAGGGAAGGAGAAAGTGGGTTTTAGACAACTTGGTGCTGACATATCTGAATCTGCAGCTTAGAACTTGGATGGGCACTGAAAACTTGGCCCTCCTGCATGCCCATTGTACTAAATATTTTACACATCTGCATGCCTGTGCACGTTTCTCCAGGCCTTACCTTTATCCTGGAAAGTATGCATGTTAATAAGAGAGTCTTTGCCTAGAAATGTATATGATGATATAGAAATATAGTGCCATTTATAAGAGACATAGCATATTAAACTCAGGCATTTCTTCTTTTGATAAGTAGGACTGAAAATACATTTAACTTTATCCTTTGGGAGAGAAGTAGACTCCTACAGGTTATTGACCAGTTTCCTTTAACTTTCATTTGGTTGAGTGCCACAAAAATATTACTGATGATCCCAGTGGTCTGTGAGCCCCTCCAGGGCAGAGGCAATATCTTTGCTATCTTTTGTTTCCCTAGCACAATGCTTCGTATTGCAGACATTCAATAAATATTCCCTTTATTGAAATAAAATTTAATTCATAAATATATAATCTACTTGAAGTCTGTTATGAAAAAAAGTTCAATGATTGTCCAAGTTTCAAAGTATAAAATCTGATGAGTTTAAAGCTCATTGAAATTGACCAGAAAGCACTATTTCTGTACTTTTAATCTCTAGAATGATTATAAAAATAAAAGGTATAACTTGATAATACAATTATAAATCCAAACATAGAGCCATGAAAAGTGTAATTTATATTTTTACTTTATAGACAGTAGTGATTTTGAAACTAACTCCATCAGGTTACCTTGTGGAAAATGTCTTCTCTCCCTACTAGAACAAACTCAACTTTTATCTGTTCTGTTTACAATGGTCTACTGGTCCCTCTGAATTGAAAAGTGTTTCTGCGACTTGAGGTCCCACTCACCTCTTACAAGTACCCTAGGAGTGGAGTCCTTAAGGATTCCCTTACTCCGTAATTCATTCCACATATATATGCGGAGAGCTTCCTGTATTCTGCGCTGTCCTTGCAGGACACAAAGGATAAAATGTGGCCCCTTAAGCACTCCAACTCTTTGCTTGTGTAAATGAGTAACTGAAACAAAGTGTCATGGGGCCTGGTCCCACCTGGCAGAATCTAAAGGGGGCTAAGAAAAGGAAGGGCTAATTCTCCATGTGCAATCCAGAAAGTCTTCCAGAGGATATAACACTTAGGCACATGAATTAAAAATGATTTGATGGAGTGGGCAAGGGAGATTTCCGAACAGAGAGAAATTGAGCAGAATCTTGGAAACTTGGACAATTTTGCAATAGGTCATCACAAGGAGAGGGAAGGATGGATGTGTGGGGGGGTAGTTTTCCACTATCACGTACAAAGATTTATAGCAACTTTGATTACTGTTTTGCTAATGAACTATGTAACCAGCAGACTACAGGGGGGATAGTTTAGTGTCTTCCGTATGAGAACATCAAGCCTAGCCTATTAGGGATTCTGAAAGTTGTCAAATATAATTATATCTAAGGTAGGCTAAGTAATGCTGGACAACAAATCACTGCAATATTTTAGAAGCTTACCCCAACACAAGTTTATTTCTTGCTTTATGCAGATTCTGTTGTAGGTTCTGGGCTCTCCAGGACAGCTGTGCTCAGGATTGTACAGCATGCCAGGATCCTTCAGTCCTGTGCTACCTCCATCTTAATATAAACTTCCATGATTGCAGCAGCAAGGGAAGAGAGCATAGAAAATCCAGCACTGGCCCTTAAGTGATTCTACCAGGAAATGAAACATTTCATGTCTGCTCACATTTACTTACTAAAGCAAACTTACATCATGATACCTAATTTCAGTGGGGTGGAGAGTATAATCCTCCCCTACACCTAAAACCAGAAAGAGGACAGAAAAAATGGGTAAGCACTCCAAATGCCTTCAGCAGTTATGAAATGTTATGCTTGGGTTTTATGGTCAGATTAGATTCATGGAGTTAATAAAATTACTAGCATGCCATAAATTAAGGCTGAAACTAAAGTTTAATCTTCATCTGGTGATTGAAAGCTACAGACTTTAAGTAGTTTCTCTATTACTCAATGTTTACATTATTGTCTGTGTGAGCAACTGTAAAAGCTAGTCACTCAGAGGCTAACTGATTCATGAAATTGTTTAAACTGTGTTTAGACTAAAATCCAGATGGATTTAAATGAACTGATTTGATTAATATTAAGTAAAATATTAAAAACCAACTTTTTCATATATGGTTTTGATATTGTAATCCAAATAAGCTACTTTTTTTTTCTTTTCATATGTAGAGATACACTGAAAGGCATATATTATGCACAGGAAGGAATAAATACTGATGTCTGTCCATAAGAGACAAACGGCATATTACTAAGTATTTAGTATGTTACTTCGTTTCAGCAATCTTTTTGGTTGCTACAATGGATATATACCTTAAAGAGCATTTAGTCAAGCATTGGTCCTAAGTATCAATTTAATTTTTACCACCTACCAAATATTATTCTATCAACTGGTTGAAGGGGCTAACACAATTGTGTTACATGATGCTAATACCACAGTAGAGCCTCTTTTAGGACGCTCTTTCACTTAACCTCTCTACTACAGTTTATTGAAATATTTTAATTTTTAAACCGTAAAGTTAATTTCTTAATTAATTTCACGTTATTTTTTCTGAACGCAAGCTTTTAGACCCGTCAAAAATGGCTTGCACCTTACAACAATTGGCACGTTTAATAACATAAAGGTATGCAAATATACCTGTTTGTCAGGTGTAAAGAATCACGTAAAGAGCATGCACGTGGGAACTAAAATGTATAAACAAGTACACAGTTGTCTAAGGGATTCCTTTCTTCCCGTAAAACTTTCAAGAGGTGTATAAAACCTATCATTCGATTCCTAGTTTACAGATTGTCATCAGACATAATATTGTCCGGTCACAGCTGTTACAGGCTTAAAACAAAGAACGAACGAAAGACATATACGTCTGAAGACAGGGCAACCTTAAACCTGCCACCAATTATAAAGATCACAGTGTCACAGGTGTGCTTTTAGCAGAATAGCAACCTTAGAGGTCAGGTTGGGGGAGGGGAAGCACCCTGGACGGGGAAGGTCAGACTGCAGGGAGGGCAAGCTGCAGGCCCTGTTCCGCCAGTTTCTCCCGGCACTTCCGCGGCGCCCGGGTCCTCCCCTCCGCTCCTCGCAGGGCAGGTACCCTCCCTTCCTCCCCACCTGTACGGCTGGGGAGCGCCGGGCTTCCCGAAGCGACGCCCTAGCGGTGGGAATGGGAACACGCTGCGCGGGAGCCTCCGTTCCGTTCGGCTTCCCCAGCTAGACCCCAGAGCCCCGAAGCCCCGGGGGAAGGAAATTACCACTCGCCCACCCCCGCCCCGTTTCTCTCTCCGGCTCGCTGCCTGTCTCGCTCCGATGCCGCCGAGCCCCGTCGCCACTTCTGGGTGGAGGTCCGGCGGAGACAGCTGCGAGCTCCCGGGCTCCGGGGAGGGAAATGGGGCAGGGTGAGTCAGCCGGCCCGGGGAGAGGCTCTATCGCGCCCGGCACCCGCCCGCGGGGTAGGGGAGGCGCTGGGCTGAGCTCGCGGAGAGGCTGCCGCTTTCCCCTTCCTCCCAGTCCCGGCTTGAGAGCCGAATGCGAGCGCGCGGGCCGGGGGAGGGAAGAGTGGGAGAGGAAGCCGCGGGAGAGAACAGGCAGCCACTGTTTCCTTTTGAAAAGAAAGTAGGAGCCCTGGGTGGGAAAAGAGAAAGGAGCCCTCCCAACTTTTCTTTGCGAAAAGTTTTCCCAGGGCGTTTTGTTTGAGAAGCCCGGGATCGCGCTGCCGCCTTGGCGGCTGTGCCTGTGCGCCTCGCCCCTCGCCCCGCTCCTCCTCCTTCCAGCCTGGGTAGCTCCGCTCCCTCCCCAAGAGGCGCCAAATGGCTACCCAGTAACCTCACGGGGCGGGGGCTGCAGCGCCACCTCCAGCCGCCGCGGCTCCCGGCAGCCGGTAGACCCTCCGGCGGCGCTGCCCGCGGGTTGGGAGCCGGGCCCGCAGGTGGAAGCGCAGCCGGGAGGCGGGCGGGTTGGTCCAGGGCTAGGGGCGGCTCGGGCGGGCTCTTGACGCGCGGCCAGCCCCGTTCAGGCCTCGGGAAAGCGTGCGTCCCGCCCTGACCCGCCGGCCTCTCCCACTCCAGCAGTGACGCGCCGCCTAGGAGCCGGAGCCCGCGCAGCGCCCCGCAGGGCGATGGACGGCCGAGCCCAGCGCGCGCAGGACGTCCCGGCGGCGCTCCAGCCGGCGACCCCCGCAGGGTAAGCCTCGAGCGCCGCTCCACCGCCGCTCACTGGCGAGGGCGAGGGCGAGGGCGAGGGCAGCCGGGCCTCCACACGGTCACCTGGCTGGCAGGTCGCCACCCCGCCGGCGGCCAGATTCACCCGCCGCAGAACACGCGGACGACGAGGCTGCTTCCTCCCGGCCTCCTAGGAGGCCGCCCGGGATGGGGGCTCGGGTAGTTTTTGATTGCTTTCCTACCGGGGCTGCTCTGAGTTGCTCAAGGGCAGCTGAATGCCAGGAATTGGGTAAGGAGTCTGGGAGCAAAAATGGTAACAAAGGGCCCCTTGTTGGGGCTCTGGGCGAGCGGCGGGACGATACCTGTTAGTGAGCTCCTGGGAAGGGGAAAACAGTTTTCTTGGCCGGTGGATGAGGCCCAGCAGGTGGAGTGTCAAGGTGAATGTAAGGAAGGGGCTTTCTGCGAGAGGGTGGAGGGCGACAGGAAGGTGTGCCAGCTGTCAGCCCGCATGACAGTTCCGGGACACGGCCGGGTGCGCGCCTCTGATTGTCTGTGGCCGATTGCTAGTGCCAAAGCCTAGCGCAGAGTCAGACCGCCAACACACGATTACTTTTCTTAGTATCCTCACATGTTTAGGTGAGATTGGAGTGGAAGGGGCTGTCACATGGTGAGTTAATATTAAATGGAGCACGTCTTCCTGCCAGATATGCTAATAATCACCTTGCTAAGCGTTTGGGTAAATAGTAATGAGAACAGGTAGTTCTGCAAGAGATGGGAAGAACCTGAAAATAACCTTCGTCTTGGTAAACAGTGAAGGCTTAACATGGGCGCTAGTTGAGCTCCTGAAGTGGGAAAACCCTTTGGTGAAGTGTAACTTTTTCCTACAAGTGTTCCCCCAACTCAGTTTTTCTGATAGTTAATTCAAGCACAGAAATGCACTCAAGAGAATATGAACATTTCAGAAAAGAAACGTTAAGGAAAAAGCGACTTTGTAAGCTAATGAATGAGATTTGTACAGTCTTCCTGATTTGAGAGTAGAGAAGTCATTTTTCCCTGGAACATGACATACGTTTCCTTAGAAGCAAGTCACAGCATGTTTATTCATCAGAGACCATGCGAACATTGGCAAATGTCTAGAGGAAACATGGAAAAGTCTCAAAGCAACATGACTAATATAAAAGATATTTAGTATAATGCTTACGTAGAGGAAACACGTAGTGTATGAATTAATTCTTTCATTTTGTTCCAGTTATCTTCTCCCCTCTGCAAATAGCCATATTTCTGTTGACTTCCGTTTCTATTCTTTCCCCAGTTTTTCATTATTTAGATATTATCATATATTCTTTCATATATTATCACATTAGGATGTATGAGGAAAGAAATACATTGGCAGGAAGATATTATAAAAGCATGGACCTCTACATGGAGCTGCAGGAATACTGAAATGTACTCAGGTACCCCAAAATAAGATAGTATTAGACTGGTGGATTTAAAAATGGATTACATTAGGTACTATTTAAAAAGAAAAGAAAAAGAACCCAGCATATGCACATACACAAAATACACGAATACACTTGAGTGTTTAGAAATCATATAATGCTTGTGAGTAAAACAGGTGAGAACAGATGGCTCTGACATGAAGGAAACGGAGCTTTCTAGTGATAAGCACAACTATAGTAAGACACTTTGGATCTTACTTTTGAGGATTTAAAGGTTAAACCGAAATTCTTCAAAAGAATGTACAAAACTGCTTTATCTAATTTCTCAAATATGAGGAAAATACTTTTTAGAAATTTGCCCTTCCCTCTCCAAATTTAAGGAGAGACATGTGGAAAAATGCTTCAACATCTTATCTGAAATAACCCCCCCTCCCCCCGTATCATTTTACTTTGCATTATTCAGAGACGTTAACAATATCTGAAAGGTATAAACATAAAAAGAAAAATTACTTCTCTACTTCGTCTTCTTTCACTTGTCTGTCTTGTCCCTTTGGCATATCCCAAGTGCCTATTATGTAATATTTGTTGAATATTCATTATTCAATATTACTGTTGTTCTTTTTCTCAAAACCCCAGAACATTAAAAAGGTTTTAATTGTGGGAAACAAGAATTATCCTAGATATAAGGTTTTGGGAGGTGGCAGGGAGCAGTCCCAAGCAATATGTTATAATAAAATGTTAGGTTTGGAAAGTAAATTCTTTACTATAAAACTAATTAAATCATGACTCATTAATAGCCTATGAGGCCTACTTTAGACCTTATCCTTGGATATTACTGCTCTAAAGAAGCCGTCTGTGTAATTTTCCAAGTTTTACATCCTTGTAACATGTCATTTTAAAGAAATTTAGTGCAACTCCTTCTTTTACAAATGAGAATCTGAAGCACAGACACAGTGATTTTTACAGGCCTAGAGCAAATTAGTGGCAAAACCTGAAGGAAAACCCAGGATGTTAGTTGCCGAGTTCATTGCACTAATTGCTTTTAATCTTTTCCAGACCACAATATGATAAATTTCAGCTGAGTACATTATCTTTAGAACTGCTAGTGCTGGTGTTTTTATTTGACAAAACACACACACACATATATTTTTTTAATGGTAGAATTTTTTTTTTGGCTGCATTGGCTCTTTGTTGCTTCGCGCAGGCTTTCTCTAGTTGCGGCGAAATGGGGCTCCTCTTCATTGAGGTGCACGGGCTCCTCATTGCGGTGGCTTCTTGTTGCAGAGCATGGGATCTAGGGCGTGCGGACTTCAGTAGTTGTGGCACATGGGCTTAGTTGCTCCGGGGCATGTGGGGTCTTCCCGACCGTGTCCCCTGCATTGGCAGGTGGATTCTTAACCACTGAGCCATCAGGGAAGTCCCGAGATGTATATTTTTAACTCTTTGAAATTTAAATGTCAAAAATGTAGTTGACCTTGCGTTGAGGCACCTTAGTGTTTTGATTCTGAAACAAATTATCAGGACTGGTTCAGGTATAAAAGCCTATTTCTTTATAATTTTGCAGAATTGTAACTATGGAGTTAATTGAAGGCATAGTAAAAATTAAGAAATGATTTAGCAGCTGCTTTCTTAAGCTTTTATTTGGATACATTATTGGTTCTAAAGTACTGATTGTATAAACTGAGTTCTTGTTAGCTAACATTTACTGGCTACTTAGAAGTTGAATGCCTTAGCTGAGGTTTTAACATAATCACCTGAGTATCTTTTAAAACAAATACCCATGCTCTCACACTCCTACCTATTCTAATTTTAATTGGCCTGGTAGGGAACAAGGGCATGGAGAATTTTAAAATGCTGCTAGGTGATTCTCATATGCAGCCAGATCTGAGAACCATTGATTAAGTCGGTATCACCAGCTGAGAAGGAGATGAATCCATAAATGGAATGGAGGCTGCTATTTAACATTTTTAGGAAACTCAAAACTAACTTTCAGCTTTATTTTGCCTTTTGAAAGATTCCATTTAGGTCCTCTACGGTACTGTTTAAAAAAAATTTTTTTTTTTTTTTACTCCTTTTTGAGGAAGTATGTTAACTCCATTTTATGATTTTGGAACTGAGGCTCAGAGAGCTTAATTAACACACTCAAGGCCATACAACACTAAGGGATGCAAGAATAATAGAAACAAGGTCTGATACCCAAACCTGTGCTCTTCATCACTAGGCCTGTTACCCAGGATGTTTGCTACCATGGATTATACTGAATGGATTATTTAAAGAGGCTTTATAGATGCATTGTCTTGATTCTTCTTAAAATTATATTTATAGTATATTACAAAAAAACTCCTACAAAATCAAATGCATATAAAAAAACCCTAATGCCTAGCATTTAAAAGGAACTTAATTATTTCTTTAAAGTCATAATTAACATTTTCATGTGTTTAGGTTGATTTAATTTAACATAGTAAACTGACAGCCATTTTGTCAGATGACATTATGACATAGCTGTACTTATTTTTGCTCTTAGGCAGCTATTAAATTTATTATAGCTTAATTTCAAAAGTATAGGATTTTTGACCAAATAAGAAAAATGAAATTGTTTATTAAGACAGTGCTAGATATTTTGTTCAAAGTCTAATGTCCTCTGAATGTGTTAGAGGATAATTTAATAACATTATCACCTAACCTTATTATTGAAGTGCCAATTGTATTTATATAATAATAAATGCCAAGCTTTATGTTACTGAGACAACTGCTCTTATGTAATTAATTAGTCAAAACTTGTGAGCCCTTATTTTATATAAAACACGTTTTTCTAGGCACTGGGAGATTGCCTAGAAATTCTGATCTTAAGAGCTTTATTTTAAAAAACTATCTGTAACTATGCAGGAAGAAAAAGGAGGGAAGGTGCTGTTAGTGTAGAAGTGGTACTTTGATATTAACCTTAAAAGCATATTATGGATATGCTTAGGACTTAAAATGCAGTATCCTAGCTCATTGGTCAGCAAACTTAGACTGAGCAAACTATGTCCAGAAGGTTGAAATGGACCCTCTACCTGTTTGTCTTTTATTCTTCTCTCCAATTTTTTAAATTGTGGTATAATTTACATAAAATGTAACATGTTAACCATTTTAAAGTGTATAGTTCAGTGGTATTAAGTACATTAACATTGTTGTGCAACGGTCATCACCATCCGTCTCCAGAGCTCTTTTCATCTTGCGTAACTGAAACTCTGTACCCATTAAACACTAACTCCGGGCTTCCCTGGTGGCGCAGTGGTTGAGGGTCTGCCTGCCGATGCGGGGGACGCGGGTTCGTGTCCCGGTCTGGGAGGATCCCATGTGCCGCGGAGTGGCTGGGCCCGTGAGCCGTGGCCGCTGGGCCTGTGCGTCTGGAGCCTGTGCTCCTCAACGGGAAAGGCCACAGCAGTGAGAGGCCCGCGTGCCGCAAAAAAAAAAAAAAAAAACACTAACTCCCCATTCTCTGCTCCCCCCAGCCCCTGGCATCCACTGTTCTACTTTTGATCTGTAGGATTTTTGACCACTCTGGTTACCTCATATAAGTGGAATCAAACAGTCTTTGTCTTTCTGTGACTGGATTATTTCATTTATTATAATATCCACAAAGTTCATCCATGTTGTATCATATATCAGAATTTACTTCCTCTTTGAGGCTGAGTAGCATTCCACATTTTGCTTATCTATTTATCTGTCAATGGACACAGTTTGCTTCCTGTATTTTAGCTGTTGTGAATAATGCTGCTAGGAACATGGGTGTTCACATATCTCTTTGGGACCCTGCTTTCAATTCTTTTGAAGTAGAATTGCTGGATCATATGGTCATCCTATTTTTAATTTTTTTGAGGACTGCCATACTGTTTTCCATAGCAGCTGTACCATTTTACATTCCCTAAAACAGTGCACAAGGCTTCTGGTTTCTCCACATCTGTGCCAACACTTGTTATTTTATTTTTTTTGACCGCAGCCATCCTAATATGTGTGAGGTGGTATCTCATTGTAGTTTTGATTTGCATTTCCCTAATGATTAGTGATGTTGAGCATCAGATCATGTACTTATTGGCCATTTATATATCTTCTTTTGAGAAATGTCCATTCAAGTCCTTTCCCTATGTTTCAATTGGGTTTGCTTTTTTTGGTTGTTGAGTTTTAGGAATTTTCTTCATATTCTGGATATTAACCCCTTATCCTCTACCTGTCTTTGTAAAGGGTTTTATTGGCACACAGCCATACCCACTCATTTGCATATTGTTTATGGCTGCTTTCATATTATAGTTGAGTAGTCCAGGCAGAGATATTATGGCCTGTAAGCTAAAAATATTTGCCCTCTGTCCATATACAAGTTTGCTGATCCCATGGGCCAACTTAGGAAATTCGTAAATGAAGTAGTGATTATTTAATTCAAAATCTATTTACTGCAGGGGGGGACATATAAGTATTGAACTTCAATATAAATTAGAACAAAATGATATTTTGTTTGCATAAAGCAAGATATTTCTTATAGCAAGAGATTTGCAGAATGCTGATTAGTGGTCGTTTTTTATTCCCCAGGTGAAGACTTAGGCTTGGCTTGTTGGCAAGCCATGTAGAATTTTAACATTTATTTGACATCAGAATATATTTTATTTATTTATTTATTTATTTTTTGCAGTACACAGACCTCTCACTGTTGTGGCCTCTCCCGTTGCGGAGCACAGGCTCCGGATGCGCAGGCCCAGCGGCCATGGCTCACGGGCCCAGCCGCTCCGCGGCATGTGGGATCTTCCCAGACCCGGGGCACAAACCCGTGTCCCCTGTATCGGCAGGCGGACTCTCAACCACTGTGCCACCAGGGAAGCCCCCAGAATATATTTTAAAGAGAAGTTCTAAACTTGTGCTGGAGACACTTTCATGAAAAATGACTGAGGTCATTTTTGGTCATTTGGTCATTATATGATTAAGGTGTTTAGAACTAAATGTGCCTAGGAGAAGCTGGACCAAAGTTAGAAGGAATTCCTGTCTGGTTTTTTTCAGCCTATACCTATTTTATGAGTTAAGCAAACTGTCTTTATAATTTTCAGCAAGAGTTTTTGTTGTTGCTCTTAAAGATATTTCATATCCTTAAGCTTTTAGTGCTCTAACATTAGGGTGACAGTTATTAGAAGACCTTTTTTTTATGACTTTGCTAAATTTTTTTCCCATCTGTTACAATAAAAACAAACTAAAAGTATGGG
This sequence comes from Phocoena phocoena, assembly GCF_963924675.1. NCBI lineage: Eukaryota > Metazoa > Chordata > Mammalia > Artiodactyla > Phocoenidae > Phocoena > Phocoena phocoena. Next base: position 48,199,186 of record NC_089225.1, on the reverse strand, counting down.
AGAAAGAAGTTTCCCATGACTATTTATAAAGGGCCAAATGTCTTCAGTTTTGCATACAAACTTCATATCTGAGGAATGAATCCCTTAGAAAAGACTCTCAAAGACTGACTAGTCTTTAGAAAAAGGCTAGAGTGAGCTTGTTTCTGTCCCCCGTATACTTTAAGGTCACATTGCTGTTTATAAATTTAAGTTAAAACTATTTATTGACTTTGTACATTAAAAAAACCTGCGTAGTTGAATTGTGGAGTAGTTTGACAAAGAAAATGCTTTAATTGAGATGGTCATCTCATTACGACAGCAAAGAATGCAATGGCAAGAGAAGTAGTTTAAGCTCAACTCATAGAAAGCTTATTTGTAACTTTTACCATATTTTAAGTAGTTATACATCTTTACAAAGTTCATAATTTCCAAGTTTCATAGGGAATAAATGAAGATATTTGGGTTTCCTGTATGTGTGGTGCCCTGTATTGGGCAATATCCTGATTATATCTGTGCCTTTTCATGCTGTATAGCTCAGCTCAGGCTTACAGTTCAGAGGCAGGCCTTCAGGAATTTGGTGGGAAGCACAGTACACTACAGAATTGAGTTGTTTTCTTACCTCTACTCTCTAGGAAAAAATGTAGCCCCATCAAAACTTTCAGGTTTGTGGTTGTGAGGTAGTGAGGATGGAGGTGCTAGGTGAGCAGGAAGAAGAATGACCTCTGGGGCTTCCCTGGTGGCACAGTGGTTGAGAATCTGTCTGCTAATGCAGGGGACACGGGTTTGAGCCCTGGTCTGGGAGGATCCCACATGCCGCAGAGCAACTAGGCCCGTGAGCCACAACTACTGAGCCTGCGCGTCTGGAGCCTGTGCTCCACAACAAGAGAGGCCGCCATAGTGAGAGGCCCGCGCACCGCGATGAACAGTGGCCCTCGCTTGCCACAACTAGAGAAAGCCCTCGCACAGAAACGAAGATGCAACACAGCAAAAATAAATAAATAAATTAATAAACTCCTACCCTCAACATCTTCTTTTTAAAAAAAAAAAAAAAAGAATGACCTCTGAAAGCCTCATTTTCATTTCCTTTAGGTACTCTTGTTCCCTTCATATTGAATGCCCTCCTCCATTGAAAGCAGAACTTTAGAGATAATATAAATAATCACTTTATAAAAGAGAGTATGGGTTAATAGGACAGAGGTTTTCCTTTGTAATTGCCTCAGGCTTGTAGAAAATTACTTTGGATGGAATTAAAAGAGTGAAAATGCCATCCATATTTGGTGGGATTTGATTTTGCAAAATAACCAAAGTGGTTCAGAGGCAAGCCTCTGAAGTGGGGTTGAAAAAGAACCTGAGATACAATAGTTTGGGTCCAAAATGTGGTTGTGCTTTTAAAATAATGATTCTGATTTTCTTGTGTGGGCTGTAGCTTGATTTTAAATAGGGTTGAATGCCAAAGGAATCAGAATGTGTTTTTTAGACGATAATATATTGGAAAAAGTGCATTGTTTCTCATTGTAATTAATTTGAGAGATTAAAACTACTTTGTGTGCATGTTGTTGTGTTTTTTTTTTTTGTTTGTTTTTTTTGCGGTACGTGGGCCTCTCAGTGTTGTGGCCTCTCCCGCTGCGGAGCACAGGCTCCGGACGCGCAGGCTCAGCGGCCATGGCTCACGGGCCCAGCCACTCCGCGGCATGTGGGATCTTCCCGGACCGGGGCACGAACCCGTGTCCCCTGCATCGGCAGGCGGGCTCTCAACCACTGTGCCACCAGGGAAGCCCAACATGTTGTTGTATTTTTAAAAATTAAATATACCTTTTCACTTTTTAATTTTTTTATTATTATTTCTTTTTTTGGCTGTGTTGGGTGTTTGTTGCTGCGCGCGGCTTTCTCTAGTTGCGGCGAGCGGGGGCCACTCTTCGCTGCGGTGCGCGGGCTTCTCCTTGCGGTGGCTTCTCTTGTTGCAGAGCTCGGGCTCTAGGTGCGTGGTCTTCAGTAGTTGTGGCTCACAGGCTCTAGAGCGCAGGCTCAGCAGTTGCGGCGCACGGGCTTAGTTGCTCCGCGGCATGTGGGATCTTCCCCCACCAGGGCTCGAACCCGTGTCCCCTGCATTGGCAGGCGGATTCTTAACCACTGTGCCACCAGGGAAGCCCCCATTTCACTTTTGAGCCTACCATTGCAGCATCTGTTCTTACATCAATATATATTTGTAAGGAAATAGAGTTAAGATGCTCAAATCTAGGTGGGCCATTTATCACCAGTCCTTGAGGACTTTCGTCTCTCTAACCAGCACACCTGCTATTACATGCACATTCACACATGCTATTGTCCCTGGAAAAACGGAAGTGAAGAGTATTAGATAACCCCAAGGGGAATAGCCAGTTTTAACAGCTGCTACCGTCATGTAATCAGTTCAGTTGTGCTGGAAAGACAGGAAATTGAGTTGCTAAATCTGAAAGTGGCTGCCACCTTGCCATTCCCATGTCTGATGGATGTGCTGTAGTTTCTAGACCAATTGAGTCCACAGTAGTCAAGATAATTATAAGAGCCATTGAATTGATTTATCTTCTTTGTGCTCAAGTGGATGCATGTTATACACAAAGTAGAAGTGGCAGAGAGAGGAGCAACCCTTTCTTTGTCTCTTCTTTTTATGCCTGATAGTCAGGTATCCCTGCTCTAGGAGAATTAGGAAAGAGACAGGGCCCCTGTCTTACAGGACAGCATCTGTGTTTCATGGTCTGAGGCAGTTTCATTATTCTCAGGTGTTCATGATTCGGTTAGTCATTGGCCGCAAAACTGCTGAGCAAAGTGTCCTACCAGGTTATGAGAGTGGTTTCTTCCTATCTTTTGTTTCTACATAAGGTGCCCATTCCCAGAGAGCAATTAGATGCTTCAATTTAAAGCAAAAATTGTTTTTGCTCTGCTTCAGGAGAGCAAAGCTGAAAGTGGCAAAGAATGTTGGCATGTGGAAAGAAACTAATTTTTACACTTTGGGTTGTGATCCTAGGCTACCAGTCTTCTTTCTTCAGTTTCTCTTCCTCTAAAAGAGGGTAAGTTTGACTGTGTTAGTTTATTACCTATGAACTTCCCCCCACCTAGGAAAGTTAGGTGTGACTTCGTTTCAATAAAAAATATTTAACACTAGTGATCTGAAAGGGGAAATAGCACTGATTTTTCCCTTACATTTAAATAGGACAAATTTTGTATCTAGAACCTATTCCAACCTGTAATTTACTCTAGTTTACCATATATTATTTTTGAAATACAGTCTGGTCTGAAAGGAGTAATGTCTAAGAGTAGTTCATATCATCTGTTCATCTGTTTGTGATCCTGTATGTATGTAGAAATACATAGGAAATTCACTCTTAGATGATGCTAAGAAAATGTAGTCCCGAAGTTTGTGGTGGTAACTTTGTGAAGCCTAGGAACGTGTTTCCAACTAATTTAGTGCTTATAAGCGGTATAGCCCAGAATGTACACACTTACAGGCATTTTTAGTTTCCTAATCAAATTCAGCATTTCATATGTATATATACATATATATATATATATATATATATTTGGTGTCCAACACTTGGGGACTTTTATTTTTGTGTGACTCATAGTTAACTAAGTTAACTCATAATTCAGACACTAAGCAGATTATGCAAGCTCGATTTAGTGGCAGTTCTAAAAGTTACCTGAAGGTGTTGAATGAATACTTGCTGTCATTTTCGTATTCTTCCAGGTATTAAGCACATCAAAAGTTGAAGTTGGCGGTATTGGATATTTGAATATCATGGATTTAGGGTATTCCCAGTTTCCTTGTATCACTGTAAAACCTAGGCAAGGTAGAGACCAAGTTTCTGGAACTCCACAGATAATTGTAATGGTTTGAACACAAAAATATACCAAGTACCATTGGTTTTAAAAGAGCAGCCTTGAAGCACTCAGAAGTGATGGGCTATGGCTGAAGGCCCACACAGTGTAGGAGGCAGGGAGTAGTACAGTGGTAGCTATTTAATTTCATTGTCGACATGTTTACCCCTTACCGTTCTTCACAGGGGATATCATAAGATTTCCGGTCAAGAAACAATTTTTTTTTTAATAAACAATTTTTTAAAATTCTGGCACTTAGCCATTTTGTTTTACTAGTTAAAGGTTATCTAGAATGCCATGCTCTCAAACCTAGTCAAAGCCCCTGTTTTTGGTGATCATTGTTCATTCCAGCACGTGATTTGTGTGACTGGTGAGGGCCTGTCTCAGGGCCTGAGCGTTGCACACATTATCTCTGTGACCCTGGGGGCATTTCCTCAGAATGATACTCACCAATGCAGCCCTGTGTCAGACATTCTTGTGGAAGTGGAAGGAGAGCATGTGAGAAAAGGAGGGGAGCCTTTAGGAGTTGAGAATGGAGGCTTTTTTCTTCCTTGAATCCTAGAGAACCAACCAGCTTAAAATGAACACTGCTAACGAGACAGTTTTCATTGCCATATGCATTTAAAGTTCTAAAATTGGCTATGTCAATGCAGAAAAAATGTTCAGTGTTTATTTTTAAAATAAAATGGGAAAATTTGGGAGAAATGGTAATACCTTGTATGCAATTTGGATTTCTTAATTTTATATTTAAATACATTAAGTGTATCTCAGTTGTGTATATAATACTCATTACTCCCTTTCCTTGAGCCCTTTGTGATCTGCTTATGTTTTTACACTATTGTTTTATGGAAAAAAATTAAATTTCATGGGTGTGAAGGGGAGAATTTTCCTGGCATTTTTCCTTCTTTGCTTAGCCAAGTAGATGCATGCTGAGTTAAATGGAAATGTAGAGATAATTACAATTTTATTATTTCGGGATGTAGGTGAAGAAAGGAACAGGAAAACAGGCAAAATATATTCAATGATGGAAAAATGAAAAGCAGAACAGTCTCTGATTGCAGAAGAAGAGGCAGTGGTGCAAAATTGCTGGACTGTGCTGGCACTAAACTAGCAGTTTGAGGTTTGAAGTCTTTATCTCTTACGTTCAGTTGGTAACTGTGGTACCATTAGTTTGTGAAGCACTTCTGTGATCTTAGGTTATGAGAAGGCATTTTGTGCCCCAAACTGTATATAACCTCTTCAAAAGTACCATGTATGTTTTTTGAGGGGAGAGATTCCATCCAAAGTGAATTGATAGTTATGCCAATGACAATTATTCTCTTTATAGGTCACATCATTTTATTCATTATTTTTCTAATAGGCAATATATTCAAATGGCACAGAATTCAAAAGAGAAAAATGACAAAATAGTGAGAGATCTCCCCCCTATACCACTTGCTTTCTATTCACCAGGTTTTCTCCCCAGAGGCAATCAATGTTACGGTCCTTACAAATCCTTATTGGATACTCTGTACCAGTGCTGTCTAATGGAAATAAAATGTGAGCCACAAATGTAATTTTAAATTTTCTAGGAGCTAGATTTAAAAATTCAATTTAAGGGCTTCCCTGATGGCGCAGTGGTTGAGAGTCCGCCTGCCGATGCAGGGGACACGGGTTCGTGCCCCGGTCCGGGAAGATCCCACATGCCGCGGAGCGGCTGGGCCCGTGAGCCATGGCCGCTGGCCCTGCGCGTCCGGAGCCTGTGCTCCGCAATGGGAGAGGCCACAACAGTGAGAAGCCCACGTACCGCAAAAAAAAAAAAAAAAAAGAAAAAAAATCAATTTAAATGATATATTATACGATGCAGTGGTTAACATGCTTCTAATTCTACAAAACAATGAAGTTGTCTTTACCAGCAAAAATATTTTCCACTGTCAGATTTGAAATTTAAATAAATTATGTAAAATTTAAATTTTATTTTCTTAGTCACATCAGCCACATCTCCAGTGCTGAAAAGCCTCATGTGGCTGGTGGCTACTCCACTGGACTGAGCATCTCCTTACAGTCAGGAGCAAATGGGTGTGTGGATGCATATTGCTTCTTACTCTTTTATACACAGTTGGTGGTACTTTGTACCTTGTTTTTCCCTTAATAATATAACTTGGTTTTTATTCCATTTTACTACATAATGGGCTCTATTTTTCCGTCATAGCTGTGTATTATGTCTTTGTAGGGATGAACATAATTTATATAACCAGTCCCTTATTGATGGATACTTGGATTTATTTCTCCCTCTCCTTCCTCTTTGCTGTTATTAAGTGATCATTTTAGTATCCTTTTTCTTTTTTCTTTATTGGAGTATAATTGCTTTACAACGGTGTGTTAGTTTCTGCTTTATAACAAAGTGAATCAGTTATACATATACATATGTTCCCATATCTCTTCCCTCTTGTGTCTCCCTCCCTCCCACCCCTCTAGGTGGTCACAAAGCACCAAGCTGATCTCCCTGTGCTATGTGGCTGCTTCCCACTAGCTATCTACCTTACGTTTGGTAGTGTATATATGTCCATGCCTCTCGCTCGCTTTGTCACAGCTTACCCTTCCCCCTCCCCATATCCTCAAGTCCATTCTCTAGTAGGTCTGTGTCTTTATTCCTGTCTTACCCCTAGGTTCTTCATGACATTTTTTTTCCTTAAATTCCATATATATGTGTTAGCATACGCTATTTGTCTTTCTCTTTCTGACTTACTTCACTCTGTATGACAGACTCTAGGTCTATCCACCTCATTACAAAGAGCTCAATTTCGTTTCTTTTTATGGCTGAGTAATATTCCATTGTCTATATGTGCCACATCTTCTTTATCCATTCATCCGATGATGGGCGCTTAGGTTGTTTCCATCTCCGGGCTACTGTAAATAGAGCTGCAATGAACATTTTGGTACATGACTCTTTTTGAATTATGGTTTTCTCAGGGTATATGCCCAGTAGTGGGATTGCTGGGTCATATGGTAATTCTATTTGTAGTTTTTTAAGGAACCTCCATACTGTTCTCCATTGTGGCTGTACCAATTCACATTCCAACCAGCAGTGCAAGAGTGTTCCCTTTTCTCCACACCCTCTCTAGCATTTATTGTTTCTAGATTTTTTGATGATGGCCATTCTGACTGGTGTGAGATGATATCTCATTGTAGTTTTGATTTGCATTTCTCTAATGATTAATGATGTTGAGTATTCTTTCATGTGTTTGTTGGCAGTCTGTATATCTTCTTTGGAGAAATGTCTACTTATGTCTTCTGCCCATTTTTGGATTGGGTTGTTTGTTTTTTTTGTTACTGAGCTGCATGAGCTGCTTATAAAGTTTGGAGATTAATCCTTTGTCAGTTGCTTCATTTGCAAATATTTTCTCCCATTCTGAGGGTTGTCTTTTCATCTTGTTTATGGTTTCCTTTGCTGTGCAAAAGCTTTGAAGTTTCATTAGGCCCCATTTGTTTATTTTTGTTTTTATTTCCATTTCTCTAGGAGGTGGGTCAAAAAGGATCTTGCTGTGATTTATGTCATAGAGTGTTCTGCCTATGTTTTCCTCTAAGACTTTGATAGTTTCTGGCCTTACATTTAGGTCTTTAATCCATTTTGAGCTTATTTTTGCGTATGGTGTTAGGGAGTGATCTAATCTCATACTTTTACATGTACCTGTCCAGTTTTCCCAGCACCACTTATTGAAGAGGCTGTCCTTTCTCCACTGTACATTCCTGTCTCCTTTATCAAAGATAAGGTGACCATATGTGCGTGGGCATTTTAGTATCCTTTAAGCAGTGTACAATCTATTGTACTAATACTCATTCCCGATATGTTTGATCAAATTAACTAGATTGTGAAACCCTAAAAAGTGGAGATCATATTATTTTTTAAAAATTTTATAGGACTAAAAAAATTGGATACCATAAAGTGCAGAAATCAAACAGCACAATGGATTTGTATTCATATGTAAACATGTAATCACCAATCAGATCAAAATATGGAATACTTCTAGCAGCTTAGAGCTCCGTCTTGCTGTCTCTTCAGCAGTACTTCCCAAAGGTAATCACTATTCTGACCTCCATCACAATAGATTAGTTGTTCTTATTCTTAAACTTCATATAAATGGAATCAAATCATTCTTTTATGTCTTGTTCCCTTTGTTCAACGTTATGCCTGTGAGATTCATCCATTTTTTAAAAAGTTAACAGTAGTTCATTCTTTTTCACTGCTGTGTAATATTCCATTATATAAGTATATATTTTTATTATAATATTTATAGACATTCGGGCCTTTTACAGTTTTTAGCTCTTAGGAACAAAGCTGCTGTGAACAATTTTGTACCTGTCTTTTCATGGGCATAAAGATTCACTTCTGGTTGAGTAACTTGGAGTTAACCTCATCTCTCTCTCTCTCCCCCCGCCCCCCCCCACACTTCTTAATTCCATGTGGTTCTTAGCACACACTTGATGATCACTAAATGACTGAAGATAAATTATTAACTAATCACGTACTGCGACATTATTTCAATATTACTGAAAATATTGGACAGTAGAGTTCCTTGCGGATGCTATTATTCTTATATGTGACATAAAACATATAGCACTTTATCCATTTCTTTTTCCTCTTGGTTTGCCTCTTTTTTTCCCTTTTTTTAACCTTTTTAAAAAATTGAGGTATAGTTGATTTACAATATCATATGTTTCAGGTGTACAACTTAGTGATTCACAATTTTTAAAGGTTGTACTCCGTTTATAGTTATTATAAAATATTGGCTATATTCCCTGTGCTGTACAACATATCCTTATTTATTTTATGCTTAGTAGTTTGTACCTCTTAATCCCCTACCCCTATCTTGTCTCTCCCCCTCTTCCTTCTCCACACTGGTAACTACTAGTTTATTCTCTATATCTGTGAGTCTGTTTTTTTTTGTTATATTCACTAGTTTTATTTTTTAGATTCCACATAAGTGATATCGTACAGTATTTGTCTTTCTCCATATGACTTATTTCACTAAGCATAGTAGCTTCTAAGTCCATCCATGCTGTTGCAAATAGCAAAATTTCATTTTTTTTAATGGCTGAGTAATATTCCATTGCGTGTGTGTGTGTGTGTATGTATATATATACATATAAATATACACCACATCTTTATCCATTCATGTTGATGGACACTTGGGTTGCTTCCATATCTTAGCAATTGTAAATAACACTTCTATGAACACTGGGGTGCATATATCTTTTCAAATTAATGTTTTCATTTTCTTCTGTTACATACCCAGGAGTGGAACTGCTGGATCATATGGTAGTTCTATTTTTAGTGTTTTAAGGACACTTCATACTATTTTACACAGTGGCTGCATCAATTTATATTCCCACCAACAGTGTACAAGGGTTCCCTTTTTTCCACATCCTCACAAACGTTTGTTATTCATGGTCTTTTTGATGATAGCCATTCTGGCAGGTGTGAGGTGATAGCTCATTGCAGCTTTGATTTGCATTTCTCTGATGATTAATGATGTTGAGCATCTTTTCATGTGCCTGTTGACCATCTGTATGTCTTTTTTGGAAAAATGTCTATTCAAGTCTCCCGCCCATTTTTTAAATTGTGGTGTTTGGGTTTTTTTTTTTTTTTTGATGTTGAGTTGTATGAACTGTTTATACATGTGGGATATTAACCTCTTATTGGTCATATCATTGGCAAATATTTTCTCCCATTCAGTAGGTTGTCTTTTTGTCTTGTAGATGGTTTCCTTTGTGAAACCATATTCTTAAATATTGTTCTTGGGTGTACTGCTGGATTTAATGCATGAACATGCCTAGACACATAATGATCAGTTATTGGATGGATGGGTATTATTTGAATTATTTGTGTGACCCTGAACAAGAGGTCAGTGTTGGGAATGTAGACCAGCAAATTATTTGTCTACTAGAGTGGTATAAGCTTAGTTACACAAAAACTGAGTAGTTAACATTCGTCTTTTTATTTGAAATCCTCCAATGATATTTTTAATTGAAATATAGTTGATGTACAATATTATGTAAGTTACAGGTGTACAGTCTAGTTAACATTCATTTTTGCAGCCATCAATCAATGAATTATTGCTAAGACCCCATCAAATGGCTACACCCTTAAAAGTGCTTTTGTAAATCTCTCCGTATTCTGCTATAAAACTCTATTCTTGGTTTGAGATTCTCTTTCAGCGTTAATCCCTGCAGTAGTATTTATGAAAGAAATATGTGTTTTGTTAGTAGTTCAAGTGAAAATTCTGAGTAATGACACTTCCATCTCAAACTTCCAGCAAAGAAAAACTTTGGCCTTCGTGGGTAGAATTGAATAACAGGACATAAGTGCTGTATTATTATTTGCAGCCTAAATAGTCCTATTTGAATAATGATAGCTGAGTGACATTTGATTTACAGAATAAGTTACAGGTTTTGGGAGTAAAGCAATTAGTCATTAATTATATGATTAATTAATACATAAGAATTCTCCTCATTTGTGTCAACACACTGAAATCTAAATTGTCAAGACCTTGCTATTTTGATTCAGTTCTTCTATCGGTAGAAGAAATTAGCCTTTTGACGTGAACAGTAATAGCTGAAGAGTAAGATAAAAAAATACAGGGTGTATTCTTCCAGCTCATGAAGGAAGAGGCTGAGAATTTAGAGGTATCATGAATGAAAGAAATTACATCATCAAATAGACACCTAGGAAAGAAAAATCAGTATGAGTACTCCTTCTCCCAGTGTTTTTGAGAGTTACACTTCAAAATGGGTCCAAAACTGTGAATATCATAGTGGAAAACAAGTTCATCCTTTTTTTATTTTTCTAAGAATGCTTTTGACAACAAGTTGGCATTTTACACTGTTCCAAAATAGGATGAAATTCTAAGCCAGAATTCATCTGAAAAAAACCTCTAAAAAGTGATCATTTAATGCATGGGCAGGTGATAGAGCATTCCATAAAGCATTTTAAGCGACTCTGATACTCTCCATTTAACTCAGCAGCCTACCTAACTGTTGTCTGATGCAGCGAACCAGTACATTTAACATTTATTTTGGCTCTGGCATTTAACAGCATTTGGTTTTGGTTTCAAATAAAACTAGTCCAGTCAGAAGTCAGAATAAGCACTTGACAGGCAGCTGTTGTAGAAGGGAGTTGGAAGCAGAAGACCTGGAATGGAAAACCGAATCTCTGCTCTGCCGCTCACTGGCTTAGGCACTTTCTTTCCTTTCACTGGCCCTCAGTTTTCTCCCTGGTGGAAGAAGATGATAGCATCTTCTTAGATGCTAGAATGAAAGTATGGAAGTAACACCAGCGCATGCCAGGCATTTCTTTTTTTTTTTCTTTTTTTAATTTTAAATATTACCTACTTTGTTGGAAACAACCTTTTGTAATGCTGGCATCATTATTATACTAATTGGAAAACATGGAGTGAGGAGGTGGACCCTGTTCTTATTTTCCTCTCCCAGGAAGTGGGTGATGGGGTTGGTTTTCTTCCTGAGTCCCCTGTGAAGGTCCCCATGCCAGATTCAGTGAAGTTGTTCTTGGAACATTGAATACAAAATCGGTACTAATCTTAATGAAAATCACATTCCCTTTTGAAGGAGAAAAATGCCCCCTCTGAGATTTGGAATATGCTACCAAGGTGATTGTAATTCTGTTTCCTCGCTTCACTATTGTGGGAATTGCCTTACCTTTTAATATTTTACTTTTCTCTGATATAAGATTAGAGTAACTCTAACTTTGATTTTGTTAGGACTGATATGCAGTGACTGAAAATTTTCAATTGTAATATCATACACAAGAACATCATTATTTAAAAGAGGGAGTTGGAACATGAGACACCATTCTAATCATAGGCTGTCATATACTGAAGAGAACTTTTTTTTACACATAGATTAAAATAAGATCTTTCACCTCCTATAACCAAGAAATTGAGCCATTATTCTTTACCACAAATGCTGTAGAATGAAGTGGCAGTCTAGAAACTAACTTTAGTTATTGATAAGAGAAGAGGACTCTCCAATTGCTGACTCCTTCACCCTTAGGGATGCTGTGACTGTATCCTTTAGTACAGAGGAGGTGGGTGGGCACATTTGTCCAGCTAGTGTAAAATTGTACCTCTTGAGGTTCTGGTGGCAGCATGATGGCATAGTCTGAAAATTAACCCAGCACACCCTTGACTGAAAGCATGTAGTAGAGAAAATACAGTTAAATTAGCCTTATTGTTTTCCTGGATTTGCTTTTTTATGTAATATAAGAATATTTTCTATGTTCTTGGAGGTGAGTTTTAATGTCAAAGAGGAAAGACTAATTCAAAATTTCTTAACATAATTAAGATCCACTTTTCCTTAGTAAGTTTAATGAAAAATTTCAGGCAGAATAAATTATACCCACGCACAGACTGCACCTGGAAAGTTTCTTGAGCAATAATGTGTTCCTTGTAAATTTACTTCTAAATAATGGGTTTTACAAGATAGTATGTAAAATCATATGGAGTCTTAATTGCTTCAGAGGCTGAATGAATATTTGTAAATTCATTCAAATTTCTACTAATTAAAAGGATCAGCATCACAGTTGTTTAGGAACAGTGGATGATGGCTTGAGTGACTCTGGTCATACAACCAATAAGCATTAATGGAACACTGACTACTCACCAGGTTCTGTGTTAAATGCATGACACGTGCTACTGCATTTAACAGTCAACAACCATTCTATAAAGTTGATGTAGTTGTTATCCAGGTTGTGCAAAAGAGGAAGCTGAGCGTCCTGTCCAGGGTCACATGGCTATGCAGTGGCAGTTCTGAGAGTGGGACGCATTGATTTGACAGCTACTTTGCATTCTGCTTCCTACCTCCTCTCTCTCCCCTCCCTCCCCAGAACTGCCAGGGGTGGCAAAGCCAATATAATAACTAATAGTAGGAGTGACGTAAAGTGGGACTAAACATTTTTTTTGTATTTTATTTTATTTTATTCTGATTATTAAATGATGTGCTTATCACAGAATGTTTGAAAGCAATAGGAATATATGTAAAGAAAAAGAATCATTATCTAGGCCACCTGGAGATAACCACTGTTAACATGATTTACATTTTAGCATTTCCCAAGGTGCTTTCTGAATAAGGCACAAGTTAACGTTTTCTGTAAAAACAACTTATATAGTCAAATAATTTTGGGAAAGTCTGGGTTTAAACAAAATTAAACTGTTTTCTTCCCTAAAGGTCTTCTTGGAAACTTTAATATGCTAATATGTGTAATGGGCTTCCAAAATGGAAATATGGAAAGCAATATTTTCCAAATTTATTTATCAGAAGAATACTGATACATATGTATAAATAAATATGTATCAGTATTTGTATCTTGAAACCAGTGTACTTTCAGATATAGTTTAGATAGAATGCATCCTTCTAGACTTTTAAATAAGCATTTAGACTTTTAACTACAAATGCTATTTTTATATTTCTTTTCTCCAGGATTGTATTATAGATTATTTCATTTATTTAAAACTCTTTTAAAAATGCTTTTTGAAATAGTTGTATAACAAACCATATATGGGTCTGTGTGTGTGTTTGCTTTTTTTTTTTTTAGATCTTTCATCTGTTGTTAAACATTTCCAATGAAATCATTAACCTTGATAGGGTATGAGTTTCAGATTTGAGTAAATGTGATTCCAGAACTGAAAGACTGCAAAGTATTCAGCAGTGAGGAAACCAGCTCAGCTAGAAACTGTGAAAGCCATTACAAGTTTCAGAGAAATCTGTGTGGGATGGCCCTGTGACTTGCCATCCGAGAGAGACATGCCAAGGAAAGGACATGCTGAGGGGGAAAATAGGAGTAGTCAGTTATTAGAATGGGCTGGGAAGTTAGGTGTCTCTGTGTAATTATCCACTTGGTTTGGAAGAATGCATTGCTTCCTATGAAGCCTGTGTGGTCCCCAGGCTAGGTTTGGTCTCCTCCCAGCAGCACTGGGGAGGACACATGGGGAGTTCGGGGTATTAATCTTTGCTGGGTCAAGGAGGGTGAGAGGGCTGGGAGTCTCAGGCTCCACTGGGGGTGACGAAACTGGGTCCCCAGTTTTGAAAATCCACCCCTTGGATTTTGAGAAGGGTAGTATTAAACTTGGATTAATTGGGGAGGTTTGGGTTTGAAGCTTCTTAATAGATAACCCATTTTAACAACAACAATACAAGAAATCTCCCTGAAAGAATCAACAGTTCACTGATTTTTTTTTTTTTCTTTCCATTCAACAGATACTTATTGAAGGCTAAATATGTGTCAGGTATTGGGCTGGGCATTGGCAGCTAATTGTATAGAAAATGTGCAGTACATGGAAGTTATATTCATGGAATAGAATTACTTTGGCTGGAATGAAAATGTGACTCAATCTTATTAAAAATACACATCTTTGAACAACCTCCAAGGCAGTGTAAACAATACTCTCTCTGTTTTAAAATAAGGAAAGTCCAAATCTCTGAAATGCCAGTTACTGTGCAATTTCAAGTACTTTTTTTTGCCTTGGTTAACATTATGTCTGGTTCCTCAGATGAACCTTTTCTTGAATATAGAACTTGTAAATGTGTTATGTGCCCTCTCCCTACCTCCGTGAAATTTCTCCCTGAGATTAGTTCTTTTCACCGAACTCTGGGAAGTTGTTAGCATTGACTTTTCTTAGTCAGAACTGAGTATCAAAACTGTCTTTCTCAGCCTGGGATTGTTAATGGCAAGACTGGAGAATGCTGCCCGCACTGGGGCAGTGGATCGCAAGGCCCAGTGAGGTGCCAAAGGGAAAATTCCTAAACGGAATATCCAACAGCCCAGGAGGCCTGAGGATCGTTGCTATGGCAGCAAGAGGTGGTTGGCTGTGGCCTGTTCCTTCCCTTCCTGGGGCTCCCAGGGCCCGTAGCTCAGCAGGCACAGGGGCAGAGCTGCCAGTATGACATCAGGCAACATAGAGGTTATTCTTTATCTGACCGGACTCTAGCAGTCACCTTTGTAGCCTTAAACTTGTGACTTATCTATGTGAAGTGACAGTCAAGAAGCACTGGGAATAGTCTTGGCATTTCAGGGAGACCTGTTATTGTACCCTGGCTCAGCCACTCAACAGTTAGGAAATTTTGGACAAATTATCTCACCTCTTTGCATCCGTTTTCTTTCTTTTTTCCCTTCTTTCTATCTGCAAATGAAGATACCTATCTCATAGGCTCAAGCCTGGGATTAATTGGAAGTATTCATATGTGGAATCATGAAATATTGACAGAGTAATGAAACTCATTAACTATGATTTAAATTTCACAATTAAATCTCTGGAGCTAAATTATTAAAGTTTTTGAACATCAACCATATGAAAAGTTCACAAGATTGGTTTAAGCTTCTGACTCTTGGTTTCTAATAAGTAAATTAGTATTTGATATTTGGTTAAGGATCATCGTTTCCCCAATACGTATCACGCTATCTTGTAATTCATTAGTTCATGGAATGCGATTCTCTGTAAACAGGTTTTCTGGCTCGTTACAATCATTAGAAAAGCCTCTACCTGGTAAGATGTGGAGATAGTGAGCACACAATGTGTATATTGTAAACCTTTATTCCTTTTTCCTCTAAGAAAGAAAATAACCAACTAACCAAATATGTTCTTTCACTGGGCTTTATTGTTGACAGTGTTTCCTAAGGAAAAGAGCTTATCTTTGAGACTCCAAGACGGTTCTCTCATATATAAGAAGACTGGATTTTTATTTTGGACCTTCCATATCCACTGCTCAGGTTTCATCCTTTTTTCAGGAAGCTGCAGGAGCAGAATACAGGCTGGGAACCTCTTACGTGGTGGTCACATACTTTCCACATCTGTAAACTATAAATAATCCCTTTACATGAAAAATGATATGTAAGATGGGAACCACTTATGAATTGTTTGTTGGTGATACATGTCTTTAAATGAAGTGATTTGGTTGAATGGGTTATGCGTTTCCTTCCTAAATTCTTGATGAGGTTAGTTCTCTTGACAGCACAGATTCTTTTGGGTGTAGAGCATGAGGTGACATCTGCATGAAGGTGTTCTTTTTCATCGGGATTGTTGGTGCCATCTTCATGTCCTGCCAGTTTCATTTCCACATGGATACTCATTCAGTTAAAAATTGTCAAATGCCATTTCTGAAGGAAGGCAGATTATTACTTTGGTCATAAAGTGAACAGCTACATTTTTTTCTCATTAAGGTATCACAACCAGGTTACCACTGGTCATAAACTGTAGAAAATTGGTGAGAACCCAATTTTCTAGGTCATGAAGTTCATGAAGAAAGAAGGGATGATCATGGAAGAGGATAGCACACTATAGTGTGTTCACAGTTTGAACTGGTGTTTTCTTAAAAATGCAAGCATTCTGGGCTTCCCTGGTGGCGCAGTGGTTGAGAGTCCGCCTGCCGATGCAGGGGACGCGGGTTCGTGCCCCGGTCTGGGAGGATCCCACATGCCGCGGAGCGGCTGGGCCCGTGAGCCGTGGCCGCTGGGCCTGCGCATCCGGAGCCTGTGCTCCGCGGCGGGAGGGGCCACAGTAGTGAGAGGCCCACGTACCGCAAAAAAAAAAAAAAAAAGCGAGCATTCTTATTGAAACTGGCTGTTACTTGAATGGTATGAACACTAGTCACACATTACTAGTTTGCGATTCCAGAGAAGCAGGCATTCTTAAAGATTTGTCAAGCGTCATTGAGTTTCCTGACGGTACTTACATATTTTATGAAAACAACAGCATCTTACTCTTTGCACTAAACTATTCCAAAAAGAGAAAGAATTCATGAAGTTAAAAAAAAAAACTAGTCAACTTAAATGGAGTATAATCTATAAAGATATTGAATCACTATGTTGTACACCTGAAACTAACAATATTGTAAATCAACTATACTTTAATAAACACAAAAAAAATCAAGGGACAAAACTAGCTGTTCCTTTCCACCACCCCCCCCTTCTGAAATAACTAAACAAAAACCTTTAGAAATCCTTCATGTTTTAGAGTCAAGGGCACACTTTAAATGAGAGTCAGTGGAAACCTGGCCTCAAGATTATAAACAGTAGACACATATCAAGTTTCTGAGCAGTTGTTTCCTTCTCTACTTAATATTCACTTTGTGGTTGACAATTTGGCATCCTTCCTGATACCACTGAGCCTTCACTCTTTTTTTTTTCCCCATTTTTCAGTTTGATTTAGTAGGGGAAAATGATTTCCAGTCTAATAGGGGAAAATGATTATGATTATTGTAAATTTGTATTTCTTAGATCGTTTGTGGTGATTGAGGAACTCTTAAAATGTTTAATTTTCATTCATTTTTCTCTTAAAAATCTACTTCATACCCTTTATCTCATTTACTTTTCTATATTTATCTTAATATGTATTTTGCTCTTCATATGGAAAAAGTATTGACCTTTTATTTCTTATGTTCTAAATATTTCCCCAGTTTTATCACTTATCATGCAGCTTTGTTTATAGAAGCATTTTTAGCATTCTGGTTTCTTATGATTTGAGAGACAGTTCATGTGTTTTGTCTTACTCAGAAATGCATGTACTTGCTTAGAAATGCATTATGTCTTTAAAATATTCCCTTAAATGTATGATAGATTAAATGTTTGACAGAAACAAACTGAAGTTTATTCTTTTGTCATATGAAATAGGGTCTAAATTTAAAAAGTAATTGTCTCAACATTATCTATTGAACAAGTGATCTTTTCCCACTGATGTGAAATGGCACCTTTATTATATATTAAATTTATTTTTATTTCTGTGTTTGTTAATGGGCTTTCTATTCAGCTCTATTGATTTTCCTGCCTTTCTGTCAACCTAAAATGTTTTACTTAAATGTGTTAAGTGTCTCTTTAGTATGTTTAAATGATCTGGTACAGTAAGTCATAATGGTCAGTTTTCTTTTTAGAAATTCTCCTGGCTGCTCTCAGGCATTTGTTTTTCCATGTTGAATTTAGAATTGGGAATGAGAATTGATTACTTGCATTTAGTTTCCATACAAATTTTTAGGGACTTGGTATTGTTACTATATTGAATTTCTCATTTGGGAACATGTCCCCAGCACTGTTTTCTTCCCGTGATGTCTCACCTCTTTGTTAAGAACAGCAGATTTTATCGTTGGGAAGGTATGCCTTCTTAGGTGCCCTCTGTCAAGAGCAAATCATCTTGAGGGCTACTGAATTAATGAGATGTCTACAATTAAGTAACTTAACTTTATCATTATGGTATAGTGTAGTGGTTTTCAAAGTGTGGTCCCCGATCAACTTTATCATTATGGTATAGTGCAGTGGTTTTCAAAGTGTGGTCCCCGATCAGCAGTGTCAGTAAACTGGAAACCCGATAGAAATGTGGATTCTCAGACCTACTTAATCAGAAAGTCTGAGGATGGAGCCCAGCAGTCTGTTTTAATAAGCCCTCCCAGTGATTCTAGCTGAAGGGAAAGGTTGAGAACCCTGTAATGGATAAAGCATAGTGTTGGAGTCATGCAGTTGACCCTTGAATAACACATCTTTGAACTGCGTGGGTCCACTTAACGTGGTTATTTTTCATTAAATAGATACTATAGTAACACAGGATCCTTGCTGGTTGAATCTATGGATGCAGAGCCCAGGCTACAGAGAGCCGGCTGTAAAGTTATACTCAGATTTTCAACTTTGTGGAGGGTCAGTGCCCCCGTCCCCACGTTGTTCAAGGGCCAACTGTAATATAAATTCCCACTTCAGCCCTTTACTCCAGTGAAATTTTGAGTAAATTACTTACATATTTAAGTCTACATATCCTCATCTGTAATATGGGCTGCTTTGAGAATTACATGTATCCATAAGCAAAGGGTATAGATGCTGAGTAGCTATTATTGTTATCAGATTGCTTTCTAGCGCACAATATGTGTTAGATAGTTGTGGTGGTGTCTTGGGGAATGGAGGCAAAGGTCTGGAAAGCAGGGGGTGTTGCTGGTTTTGATGGGTTCTAGATAATGGGTGATGCCAGCAGGGGCATAGACATTCCTGGTGTGGGGCGGGGAGGATAAACACTTTCAGTCTTATGCAGGGTTGGTGCCCTTTAAGTGGGCAGACACAATAGCCCACTATTATTGACATCCCTGAATTCCACCTTAACAATATGTGTAGGATTAAATAAGTACAGTTCAACTGTTACATTAAATGAAATAAAAACTTCTGTCATATTTCTCTAGTTTTAAAAAAATCTATTGTAGCAAATTTCTGAGAAATTGATGGAAGGATAACTAGAATATACAAGTGAAATAAGGATTAATATCTTCATTCAAAGAGTAAAGGTTAATATGACACAAAAGTAAATAAATATATGAAACCTTATCAGTTATTCGGAAAATGGAAAAAATGTTAATTTATTCAACATATGAAAGAATTACTTTATGCCAGAAACAGCTAGGTAGTGGACATAAAATAGTGATTAGAATTTAGATATAGCTTATGAATGATTCATAATTGGATGGTAGAAACAGCCAATTGATGTGATACTATTGGTGGCAAGGCTAGGAATAAGGCACACGTGGATGGCTGTGAGAGACCTGAGGCTTCCTGGAAGAGATAACTCTTGAACTGTTCTTGAAAGACAAGTAGATCCTACTCCAGGAAAGGTATGTAGAAAATGCTGTAAGAAATCACCCAATGATTAGTTCTGGTTGATGGTACCAGAGTTCTTACATTGGGGGTGACTTAAAGGATGCATGCAAGTTGCCAAGCCAGAAAAGGAAGATGGATACTGTAAATGGAGGCATACGAACACCAGAATGCCCTGAATATTGGAGAATGTGGTGTAGTCCATTGTGAATAGAGCATATGGGCTGGGCAGGGACAGGTGAGGCTACAGGCAAAGCTGGGCCCAGGTGTGCAAGTTCTCCTAAGGTTATGATGGACTGAAAGACTTTTTGTTTTAATACTTTGTCTTGTTTTTGGATAAGTGTATTTTATCTCAGTGGGTACTAGGTCTTAATCTTTTTCTGTTTTGGTAATCTATACCATTACACTCATATCACATAAGGAATTTAGGTTAGGAGTTCAGAAAAACATTTGTGTTACAAGTTCATGTTCATACAGCAATCTTAGTTTGGGTCCTATTGGGCCTTTCTCAGTATTAAAGACTTTCAACTTGTGGGTTCAAAAGTTGATTAGTTAATTCAGACAAAGCCTCTTCCACCCGTGGGTGTGGTCTAGAATTATTCCTGCTACCTCAAGCTCCACTGTTAAGTGTGCTGTCAACATGCACATACCCAGGGCTTCCCCACTGAGCCCTTGGATGTTTCTTATGCCTCACTAGAGTCCTGCCTTGAACTTCAGGCCATTTGACTGGGCCCTGACTCCCTGGCTAGCTAGTCTTTTCCTCTTGGGGTCTGGATTTCTGTGGCCTCAGTAAGTAGCTGTGAGCCTGCCGTGAACCAGAGAGACCCACCAAGAACCTTGACCACATCCCCAGACTGACTTCTACACGTACCAAAAGTGCCTTGAGACCTTGGCTATTCTGTTTCATCTACTAACTGATACCCCTTTATTATAGTATAGACACCCCTTATAACCAAAACTGAACCTATGGCTGGCAACTTTGGGGGATTATTTTGACTTTTACTCTGATATGCTGGTCAGCCTCTCTTGTCCCAGCTCCACTTAGCCCACTATTAACTTTTATCCTCAGTGGAAGAAATGTATTTCTACCTTATAAGGATTAGAAATTGCTGAATCTTATGGACTCTTATAATGTCCTTTTTAATTTCCATTTCTTGATGTCCTCGTTTAAGCCTGGGCTATTTTGATAGCCCCTTCTTGCTCTGAGTTTTTATTTTTTAGGATTTAATGTAATTATAGGAATATTTCCAAATCATGAGTTGGTTCTTATCAAGCTCCCTTGCTCTCCCCAAAAAGGCCTTTGCTGCCTGAACAGTAAAGGCCAGACTGTAGTAGGCACTGGGAATGCATGGAAGCCTGGTCCCAACTTTCCTTTCTGTCTTTGTCTCCCATAATCTTTTTCTATTCACATTCTTTTCAGACCTGAGAGACAGACTATGGCATCTCCTGAATACTGGGAAGTTGCAACCTCCTTGCTTTTGTCTAGTGTTTTCCAGTGTGGAATTCTACTGGCCCATCTCACGGCCCAGAGGAATCCACGCATTTTTTCAAGGCCTAGTTGCAAATTCCACCTTCTCCTTGAAGCTTGTATAGATACTTGAACCAGATATATTTCTTTTTCCCTTTTGCTTTCATGGTACTTTGACTAACTCTGTCAGAGCATGTACTACTGTCTGTCTTTTATTTTTGTTTTATTTATAACTTGTTTCTCACTAAGTTGTAAGCTTCTTAAGAGCAAGATTTATTCATCTTTTTTTTTTTTTTTTTTTTTTTTGCGGTACGCGGGCCACTCACTGTTGTGGCCTCTCCCATTGCGGAGCACAGGCTCCGGACGCACAGGCTCAGCGGCCATGGCTCACGGGCCCAGCCGCTCCGCAGCATGTGGGATCCTCCCGGACCAGGGCACGAACCCGTGTCCCCTGCATCGGCAGGCGGACTCTCAACCACTGCGCCGCCAGGGAAGCCCCTGGATTTATTCATCTTTTTATTCACTGGCTCACGTTATTTTGTTCACAGTGAGTTTTCAATTATTGCTTTGTCCACATTAGGATTTTGCTGGTTTAAGAAACTTTTTTGCAAAGAGGGATGTGGTGGAAGAATTTGCGTTTTTCCAATAGTTGCTGTTATCTTCTAGCCTGTTCTTTGCCTTTGCTCCTTCTTATACATGTCAGATAGAGGAATCTGGGTGAATGCTTGAGGCTGTAAAAGGAATGGCTTGGGAAGGAACACTCCCCATGGACCTTTAACTAATTAAGGTGATTGTAATGCTTTCTTTGAAAGTTGCTTGAAAATAGGTCATTGATATTATTAAAACCAAGTACTATGGCAGCACTTGCACATACACTGGCTCCCCTAGTCCTCCCAACAACCCTGTGAAGTTCATGTTTCATCCCTTTTTACACAGAAGGACACTGAGGCTCATACAGTTTTCTTAACTGAGATTAAGGAAGGGATGGAACCAGGTTTTCATGTCAGGTCTGTCTGATTCCAAAGCCTATGTTCTTCATCACTGTGCTGTCCTTTACCTGAACATTTGAAAAGTACACATTTCTGACCCCACCTTCCTGCTGCAGCGATCCAATCTAGTTCACCTTTGAGATCAGCTGGCAGTGGAAGAAGTGATTTCAGTCTGCGCCCTTCCCCAAACTAGTGCTTATCAACTTGTAGATGCTTAAGGTGTCAACAGGTAAAGTAACCTATCTGATAGAATTATAAAGACAATAAGTTAAAAATGTAAATATTCAAAGACATTTATATAGAGTCGAGTGGACAGACATAAAAATATTGATTTTTAGCTCTTCTTTCCTGGCTGTATGATTAGAGGACTGGTAATAAGATCCTGTTAGAGGGTGGTAGAAGGTTTCAGAAGATGATGAGAATTTATATATTTTTCTAGAGTTCGGGGTGATTACTTTCAAATGGAGAAGAAGAAGCTGTGAATTGAGGGTTTTTTTTTGCATGTGTGTCAGCCTAGTTTTTCTTTACATGATGTATGGAGGTTCTGGGTTTGTTTTTTTTCTTTTTAAGCAAGTAGGACTTCCTATGAAGGATCATTTGCCCTCAGAGAACGTTTGAATCAAGGCGTTTAAATCAATATTTATGCATTGAGATAAAAGTGAATGGGAAATTATTAGATTTATTTATTCAAAGACTGTTGAGCACTTACTCTATTCTCTTTCAAGGCAGAGAATAGGACAGACCCAGTGACTTCTTCAGAGACCTCACAATTGATGACCTAGCAGAGAGTAAAGACTCTTTAATTTTATACATGACAGCAAGAGTAATGTACAAAAATTGACCAACATTTATTAAGACCTTATTAGATGCTGGGTCTTATGTTAAGAATGTTAAATATATTAGAGTATTTGTCTTTTTAACAACATTGTGTGAGAGATACTACTATCTTTGTCCTTATTTATCAGGTGAAAAAACAAAACAAAACTTGAGACAATGAGAGAGAAAGCACCTTCTCCAAGATCATACTTGGTACCTTATTGCTTTGATCCATCTACTCAAAGTATATGTGATTTTAGTATGTATCATGTGAAAGACTTTCTTTAGAGATTACTTTCCCAAACCTTCTTTAAAAATAACTTTCCGGGGCTTCCCTGGTGGCGCAGTGGTTGAGAATCTGCCTGCCAATGCAGGGGACACGGGTTCGAGCCCTGGTCTGGGAAGATCCCACATGCCGCAGAGCAACTGTGCCCGTGAGCCACAATTACTGAGCCTGCGCGTCTGGAGCCTGTGCTCCGCAGAGAACAAGAGAGGCAGCGAGAGTGAGGGGCCCGCGCACCGTGATGAAGAGTGGCTCCCGCTTGCCACAACTAGAGAAAGCCCTCGCATATAAACGAAGACCCAACACATCCATAAATAAATAAATTAAAAAAAAAAAAAAAGTCCCCAGGTTTTAAAAAAAAAAAATAATAATAACTTTCCGGGGCTTCCTTGGTGGCGCAGTGGTTGAGAGTCCGCATGCCGATGCAGGGGACAAGGGTTCGTGCCTCGGTCCGGGAGGATCCCACATGCCGCGGAGCGGCTGGGCCCTTGAGCCATGGCTGCTGAGCCTGCGCGTCCGGACCCTGTGCTCCGCAGCGGGGGAGGCCACAGCAGTGAGACGCCTGCGTACCGCAAAAAAAAAAAAAAAAAAAAACAAAAAAAACTTTCCATCTGTCTGTTTTGACTTTGTCACATGGACTTGGGTCTGAATTGAAGATGTGTGCCATTTTCTTATTGGGTAACCTTGGGCAAGTTACTTAACCTCTCAGAGCCTCTGTTCCCATGCTCATAAGATGGGGATTAAACCACATTTTCATGTGTGTGTAAAGCACATTGTAGTAGGACCCTAAAATCTTAGTTCCCATTCCTTTTTCTCTTTCATTTTTCCAAAAAATGACTCAAAACAATCATGAAACTGTATAAAAAAGATAGTACTGAATTTTGTAGCTTGCAGTTTTCTTGCAAACAACTTGAGGAGTTCCAGCAGCCTAGTAAGTTCAGTTGAGGGTGGAAAGTAAACACTGGACCCGAAATTGGAAGTCCTGTGTTTAGTTTGCTACTTTGTTGTCCATTTCTTATTTTAAGAGGGGTGGAAATGCTTTCATTTAATAATTACCTGATGACTTTTACTACCTGTTGGTACTTGAAAGGGCTACCAACTCTGCAATAACACACCCTCGATTTTCCATTTGGATGATGGGAGTCAGTTATATAATGGGAATAATGCTGTTTTTATCTCTTAAGCTAAACTAAACAACGGTGATTCTAGATAAACTCTTTCCTCACAGATAAGCTTTTTGAGCGCCCAGTTTGACTTTATAATTTCGTAACATTTGGTTACCCCCATGAGGTCTTTTGAAGGTTACATGGTTGTTTATACAGTGGTTAAAGTAAATGCATGACTACAAAATCTTTGTTGTTGATTAAACAAGGATGTCATATGACAGTGTGGATTTTCTTTAGGTATTGTTGCGTTTAGCTGTGCTGAAAAACTAGATTTAAAGTAACAACTGACTACAGTGAAAATGTGTAATACTGTATTAATTTAATGTTTCCATGTACATCAATCTATTTGACAATATACCTATATGAATCATAACTAGAAGTATATGTCACTTTCTAAAATATAATTCTGGAAAAGTTTAAAAACAGTTTTTTTTTTTTGAAATTTAATTTTTGGTCTTATAGGTACTGAAAGAAGTTGTTACTTAAAGGAATCAGTGTGAAATTTTTGGTGAGGTGAATAGTCAAGCCCTAATTTATTTGAGTTTGCATAAATGAACTTTATTGGGTTATGCCATATTTATGGGGAAAATACAAAAGACTATCTCGTTACTCAATGGGTTGCAATTGTGTAATAAAATTTAATGACTTAAAAAAAAATAAAGTCCGTCCTATATTAAAATAAATCAGGGGCCTACTTTTTTGAACATAGAACCCAGCAAACAGTTATCAAGTGCTTCCTTACTATAAGCCAGGCATTGCACCGAGAGTTTAACATATATTTTATTTTTGTAGCATCTCACAGATGAGTGCTAAGATGCTTGTTTAACAGCTGGAGGAATTCAGGAAGAGAAAGGTGAGACCTTGTCAAGGCTGAAGACCTTAGAAGGTGGTGGGAGCAGCAGTGTGGACCTGCTCACATTCACTTAAACACTAGTCTACCTAGGCTTCTCTAGTATTACAAACGTATTCCCCCTTTTTTTAAATTTTTTTATTTTTTTAGCGGTATGCGGACCTCTCACTGTTGTGGCCTCTGCCGTGGCGGAGCACGGGCTCCGGACGCGCAGGCCCAGCATGTGGGATCTTCCCGGACCAGGGCACAAACCGGTGTCCCCTGCATCGGCAGGCGGACTCTCAACCACTGCGCCACCAGGGAAGCCCGTGTTCCCCTTTTTATGAAGGTTTTTTTCCTGTGTAAATGAAATTTATCATTAATATTTTATTCTAGAATATAAATAAATAGTAGATGTGAACTAAGTAGATTACAAAATTTTAGGAATACAGGGACAAGTATGCCTTACTTACTTCCCTACATAAATCACAAATGCCTAGCATACAGTAGGCCAGTTAATTCATTTTTAAAATTCAATCAATTAAAATACATTTTTGTAGCATAGTGATATGAAAAAAAATTATACATGCATAATGATTTAAATTTTGTCTGTAAAACAGGCATTCACCATAAAGACATTTGGTGTTCTTGACTACTGATCTAGTTTCTTATATAATACAACGAGTGTCAGAGATTATAATGGTTTTATTCTCTTTCATTTGTGGTGCTGGATGCTGGTGAAAATAAGTCTCAAAATACCTCTAGATAGTTGTGATGTCTTACAAAAATGCTACCACAGAGGATTATAAATTTATATTAATAGTTGTGAGTAGGTGTCTAGAGTTTGACTTGGAGGATATAAATGAAAACTTTTTTTTCCCTGAACTTTTGTAGAAAGTTTTTCCTGAACTTTTGTTCAGATTCTTGATTTATTCTTAGCCTTAACTTGATGACAGAAACCTGGACTTGCTTTTTGTTTGTGCCATTTTTTAAACTTACCTCTGGTTGATTTCATCCTTAATGTCTTTCAGATAAGGATTTTTAAAAAATATTACTTTGATTTTTTTCTAGAATACCTTTTTTTTTTTTTCAGAATATCTTTTTAAAACCAGTCATCACAGAGGCAAGGAAATTGAGAGAGAAACTGGTGCACATATTTGCATTGAGGTAGGGGAAAGTCTAACCTGGTATAGACAGTGGTCACACATGATGGATTCTAGCCCTCTAATAGTCATTCTTTAGATATATTGTATTTCATTGAATCTAAGGTGCCATCAGATTTTAGATTCACCATTATTTTATGTACCACTAAAAGAAAAACACTGCCAATTAAACTAGTACACTGTTCTTAAATTTTTTTTATTGAGGCATAATTTATGTATGGTAAAATTTACTTAGTTTAATGTTTAGTGCTGCAAGTTTTGACAAACAAAGGCAGTCATAACACACCATCCCAACCACCATCAAAACTGAAATATAGAAAAATTCCTTACACAATGTATTACTACTTAGTTTTTATATTATATTTACTGAAGTTGAAAGGGATTTTAAATTTGACACATTTAATTGTATTATTTTTGTGCAATCATAAAAAGGAACATATAAACAAAAGAATTAAACATTTTTTTGTTAAACTTATTCATATTCTGAGTCTGATTCTTCTTTTGGACTCAGATTTGTCAGTGACTGTTATTTTACTCAGTCTTGTCCTCTGCAGTCAAGAGCATGGAAGATGATACGGCACTTCTGGAAATATGTTCTACTGTTGCTCCTGGGATTTTCTTTCCAGTTGATTATTGTCTGTTACATAAGTTTTGGTTACCATTTTCTTTTTCTTTCTTTCTTTCTTTCTTTTTTTTTTAAAAAATATTTATTTATTTATTTGGTTGCGCCAGGTCTTAGTTGAGGCAGGCGGGCTCCTTCGTTGCGGCATGTGAACTCTTAGTTGCGGCATGCATGTGGGAACTAGTTCCCTGATAAGGGATTGAACCCAGGCCCCCCACCACCTTGGGAGTGGGGAGTCTTAACCACTGTGCCACCAGGGAAGTCCCCACAGCTACCATTTTCTTATTTGACTAACTCTAGGTTTTGTTTTTTCCTCAACTGAGTATACTGTCACTGGAAGTTAAGCAACTTCTGTTCAAAGTCAGTAGGAACTTTCTCACAAATTGATGCTTGAAGACTGTATGTTAGTCTTGTTGGATGCATTAAGTCATTGGTCTCATCAGCTGTTTGTTACTTTCAAATATCTTCATCTTCTCCAAGAGCTTTGGTAGTTTCTTTTCCTCCTGTTGTTTTGCTTGTTTGGCAGTACCAGATGTGTAGCCGCAACAGTGCACATAATACTCTGGGGTTGATGGCAGCATGGATACCTGGAACCACATGTGGACGTTCCTGCATCATGACTGTCACCTGGCCAACAGCAAGTTTAAGATGCCAATTAGTATAAGACACAACTACAGTTCACACTGGTTAAAAGGTGAAAAAAAGTGTGGATTAGAATTGACAACATAGGGTTTTACGTCGACCATTACACATTTTTATGTGTGAGGAAATTAAGGTACACAATGATTAGTTTAGGGTCATAGAGCTCTTTGGGAGCAAAGCTGAAGCCAGACACTGGGTTTGTGTCTGCTAGTTTGAAGATCTTTTCATAATACCCCTGGGAGAGATGTTTTGATCTAACAGGAGGTTGGTGTGGTAGCAAACGTATTGGCTTGGTGGTCAGACAGATGGGTTGTTTGCATTCTCGTTCTGTGCTTATAAACCTGTGACTCTGGAAGTTATTTGCATTCCCTGTCTCATTTTTTTCTCATCTGAGAAATGGGATGATGATGATACCAACTTCAGAGAATTGTTACAACTAATGAATACTTGCATAAAAAATTTGACATATTTGCTTCTCTTTTTTAGAATTGAAAAAATATTATTCTCCTTTCTCCACACTTTCTTCCTTTGTATGAAATTAAACGTACTGTCCCAAAATGTATGGTTGATAACTCTTGAGACTTCTAAGTGTCTCTCTCATCTTGTGAAATTCTGTGGTCCCCGCAGGTAAATGTTGTGGTATGACAGGAAAGTCCATGAGTTTGACATTGACATGAAATATACACTTGGTAATTCCTTCCTCGAGTCATGGCAGCTTCCTGATTCAATAAGTGACTTTAACATAATACTGTTCAAATGTTTAAAGGATTTTATGTTGTTTTGCTCTCTGTATTTTGTTTTGAATAGTTAAGCACAGATGAACTTTAGAAGTTACAAAACATATTCAAATTTTCACCACCCAGAAATGATTTAGCATTTTAAAATTTTATCATCTTTTTTTAAGACAGAAGATATTACAGATAAAGCTAAAATCCCCTTTAACCACCACTCCTGTTCTAGTCACCTTCTAGAAGTGACCAATACCACATAATGGTGTGTGTATTTCTGATCTAATTTTTATACTTATATAATTATAAGCAATATATTGAATGCTTTTATATTTTACTTAATTGGTGTATGCTTTTCACATATTTCTTTATTTTTCTTTATATTTCTTTTCAAATAACCTTTGTTTAGGATAGTTTTATTTTTTTAAAGCTCCCACTATGAACCACATCTCTGATATCTGAATTCCATTTAGGGACCTGAATAAAATTCAACAATAAGAATTTTGAGCTTTGGTGATTTGGAGAATTATTAATTTTTAAAATCTGTTCATGGCATAGATAACAATAAAAAATTAACTTCAGTGTTAACCATCCAAAAAGTCAAATATTTTGATTTTAGGTGTTTCCTTTAATTGCTTTAAAATTCTAGATTCTGTATTTTCATGACAGTCATAAATACTTCTATATTGCTACAGTCTTCGTCAAAATTTTAATATCTACATCATATTTAGTTGCATTGCTGTGTCATTATTTAACTTACATGGCACATGATTCTTTACATAATTGCTTTTAGATTATTTAACTTGGATTTTTAGAAATCAAGCTTTTTTAAAAACAAATTTTCCTGATAAATATTTGCTCTGGAAATATATGACATTCTTACATTTTTGGAACATTAACTGCTCCCCACCCCAAATTCAATTTTCAAATCTCTTCAGAAAGAAGATCTCGAATCGAATCCATCTCAAATATCAGAAAAGGAAAATATTCCATAGGCAAGCATCCAAAAATATGTTTATTTTCATTAGAAGTATAGGTAACAAAAAACTTATGATTAGAAGGTGACATAGATTTATGTTGAAATCTATAAAAATGAGTAATTCATTTTCCATATCCAAACATATTTTTATCTTTTGTACATGGGACGCTATATCTAGTGATATGAATTTGATTATTTTACTTTTTCTGAGATAACTAAAATTTTCTGAACATCTCAAAGTAAAATGAGATAGATGATTTTTTTTTTTTTTTTTGGCGGTACTCGGGCCTCTCACTGTTGTGGCATCTCCCGTTGCGGAGCACAGGCTCCGGACGCGCACACTCAGCGGCCATGGCTCATGGGCCCAGCCACTCCGTGGCATGTGGGATCTTCCCGCACCGGGGCACGAACCCGTGTCCCCCGCTTCGGCAGGCGGACTCTCAACCACTGCGCCACCAGGGAAGCCCGAGATAGATGATTTTTAATGAAATATTTGGCATTTATTTTAAAGACTCAACTTTTTTGTTAACATTGTTTACTAGAGAGTTTAAGTGAATGTTGCTAGAATTATGTATGATATGATTGTCATGTGAATATATTTATTGCATGAAATTTTGAGCTGAAGTGTGTAAAGGTACCTATGTTTGAAAGTTTGTATATCATGATCAGAGCAACTCATAGTTCTAGAAAGATGCTGACTCGAGGCATTTCAAAAGTAATAAATAATTTTGTGGTATATTTAATTAGAATGATTATGATAATCTTTAATTGGATGAGTTATTCAGATACTTAAAAAATTGTATATATCATTGAAGTTCAATCATATAACAATCTAGGAATATGCTGTGTCTTCTCTATTATAAATACATCAGTACATTACTGTATAAAGTTGATAATAAGTGACAGATCTCTGAATGAAAGAGTTGCAAGTTTGTTTTGCCACTATTTATGTTCTTTAAAGCCCCAAATATGAAATTTACTAATTGATAAAGTCCTTAGTAATTGATAACTTAGAGGTCACAAATGTCATCTTGTCATTTCTCAATACTCTTGAGAATTGGCTATTAATTTTTGAAAGAACAATTCTGTAATTTTGAAGTATTTTACATTTACTTTGGGCAACTAATCCCTTAGAATTTTAGACTACAAAATTAGTTTTATATTAATCTTCTGATCATACGGGTGAAGAATAGGGATCCCCAGCATGACCTTCTCAGGAGCAAGAATTTTGCTGTCTAGGGAAATTTTATTATATAATGTAGGAATAATTCATCATCAGATTTGTTATTTAATAGTAAATATTTATTTCCTTTGTACATGGGTTTTTATACCACATGGTTTATATGAATGTTATTAAACATACCTACCAGAATATTAAAATACATAAACTGCATATATCTTTCAACTTTGTGGTTTCTATAGGAAGGTGGGAGGAGATTGCTGAAGGTTCTTTTCTTGAAATTCATCAAGTGTAAATTTTATTCAGATCCAATTGAAATGATGGAATTTATTCACTATGTCAACAAAACACTGTTTTAGACAAGATGAGAATATGAGCTACTTAATGTATTATTTTTTGAGGATGATGTAGTCTGATGACTAAAGAATTATAAGTATGGTGTAGTGCTGTTCTCTAAAGTAGGTACATTGAGACTATTTAGTGAACATTGTAGAAAGTACTACATTGTTTAGCTATAAAAAGAAACGTTGTTCTTTCTTCTTAAGACTATATGAGTGGGGCAACAAACCAACTATTTCTGGTTGAAACAATTTCACTTAGTGATAGTCTCTTTCTAAGGCGGTGATATAGAAAACACTACACTTTAAAAATCCTGTGGACTTTTGTGCTCTATACTTAACACAAATTAAAAAAAAATGGTAGTATTTTATTGTTTCAATGTATTTAAGTACTTTAAAAATCCTTAACAATAAAGTACGTAAATACTTTAAAGTATTATACTAATCTTTAAATATTGGTTAAACTTACACTGTACTTTGGAAAACTAAACTGAGAACAAGGAAGTAAGTAAATAACATAAGGTCAGAGTAGCTAAAGCATATGTCACGAAGGTTGGGCATTTTTCTCAAAGGGCAGATGGTACTATTTGATTTCAAAAGCAAAAGGCAGATGCTAGAAGTAGTGATTTAGGATTGTGGCGATAGACTGCTACAAGTGTGACACACTAACAGCAAGTTGTGATGACTGAAAGAAAGAGGCAGAAAAACTATTAGAACTAGATTCAAGGACTCTGCAGACCTTACCATGAGGGCCCATCCATATTGGTAAGCCCCTAAAGTGTTACGTAATCCAGCAAGCATAGAGCATCGAAAATAATATTTACCAAGTTAAGAGAGACCATAAGGCATCAAACTAAGGTATTATAAAATGTGCTTTTTATATTTAAGAAGGTTGTAAAACTAATTATAGACTGGGCCAGAAGGAGAACCTAGTTTATTTCCATGAGTATGAGCTGTACAGAGACATTCTTCAACCTAAAGATATTATTTAAAGCTCAAAGACCGCTTAACCACATGGAAATAATAATAAAATTCTCCTAAGCTCTTAGGGTAACAAAGAAGAAATCAAAATAACAGCTATAGACTATTAAGAAAACAATGCTAATATAATAGTAAGCTATATTCAGAAGCAAACACATATGTATTTTCATACTGTATTTTCATTATTAAACTGGAAAGTGTGAGAACATGAAGCAAGAACTTTAACTCATGATGCTAAAACAGAACAAATGAAAGCAGGAGGAAGTAAATGCATAAATAAGTAGGAATTAATGATTTAAGAAACACAGAATTGAAAAACAATGTAGGTGTTTGTGTGTGGTGGGGAGGGTGACACAGCTCTCCTGCAAATTTAATGAAAAGAACAAAAATGTTATAATAGATTCCAAGAGTTTTTAAGTTACATATAATAGATATGGTAGTAGGTTAGAAATTCCAGGTGAAATGGATGACTATCTAGAAAATATGTAAATTTTAAATCAAGAATTAGAGCTGTTGAATCAAACTGTTGTAGAGAAAAATATGAAAAATGTTATCAGAGGGCTATCCTCCAAAAGGCTCTGGGGTTAGTCAGGGAGGCAAGCTTATTTGGTCTTTTAAGGAAGAGATAACAGTCTTTAAAGATTTACAGAGCATAGAAAAAACTATGAAGTTTCTGAGTTTATTTTTATGTAGTGAACACATCTCGACAACATTTTACAAAGAAATCCCACAGAATGAAAGAAACCTCTCTTATGAGTATAGCTGTAAAGATGCAAAATAAAATAATATTTAATAAGATAAATTTATCTGTCACTAAGTATGATTATTACCGGAATTCAAAAATGGCTTACTAGTATAAAGCTATATCTCACACCAATAAATCAAGGGAAAATCATGTTCAAGGTTGCATAGTTTATAAGTGGCAGACCTCCGTGTCAAACTCAGTTTTGTGGTGCAAAAGTTAGCTGGTCATTACCCATCCCTGGGAACTCACTCTTATTTCTCCTTACAAACTGAAATGCTTATCTTAGACTTCTTGGAGGTCATCTCCCTTGCCTTGTCTCCCAGTTTTATCTTCTCTCTCATGCTAAAATAACTCCAAGGCAAGAGGTGCACATCCTTCTGAGCCAGTGAATGTCCTTGACCTCATGGTTGTCCATTCATCCTGTGAATGTTTACTGAGCTCCCGCTCAGGACCAGCCACTGGTGTTAGAATCTAGGGGGACGAAGTTCAGTAAGAGGGCTCCTGACTGGAAAGGTGCCTGGTCTATCAGTACTTCTCCATACTGTAACGAACTGTTTTTGAGAGGATGTGATTTTTTCCTTTTAATGGTCATTTTTATTCTATATTAGAAAATAATACCTATCAGTTCATGAGTTTGATATGTTATTGCTTAAAATAAAAGAAGTTAAATTGAGTAAAATATATAAATAAAACATTAATATTATACTAATATGGTGAAAACCTTGAAAGAAAATAAATATTGGGAAAGATTAGATAGTATAATTGGACAGCTCAGATAGAATAATATTCTTTATGGAAGTGAAGTGTGTGCCTTTATAACTTCTGCTTTATAGATGTATATAGTTATACATAATTATGTCCTCTAAAGAGATAAAGCATTGACTC
The DNA here is from genome assembly GCF_963924675.1 of Phocoena phocoena. Taxonomy (NCBI): domain Eukaryota; kingdom Metazoa; phylum Chordata; class Mammalia; order Artiodactyla; family Phocoenidae; genus Phocoena; species Phocoena phocoena. The sequence goes on along the minus strand of NC_089225.1, from coordinate 48,165,928 downwards.
TGGCCCTTCCGCCACTGAATAGCTCTTCTCAAAAGATGATGTAAAATTAAAAACTTAGAAACCTAGAAATGGAGGGATATAGATTAAACAATATGTATGTTAAGCTAATAGAAAACGTTCTAGTTAATGATGAAATATTAGCTTTATCTCTGAAATCAAGAATGAGTCGAAGATGCCTGTCGTCATCAATACTATATACATCATCAACTTTTTCCCTGAAAGTTCTAGATAGTGCCATTAAATCAGATATGGCAATGAGAGGTATACAAATTTCAAAGGAGTGTACTTTTTTCCCCTACCTTTTTTCTTTCTCCACCCCCCCCCCCTCCTTTGGTAAGTAAGCTATCTAACACCTAAGATAATCAAGGGAAAACATTCAAAACCAATGAAAAGGGTTAGAAAGTTGTCTGGATGTGCAAGTTAATATACATACACCGGTTAGAACCATTAAAATTCAAAACACTGACAGCACCAAATGCTGGCAAGGATATAGAGCAATAGGAACTCTCATTCATTGCTGGTGGGAATGCAAAATAGTACAGCCACTTTGGAAGACAGGTGGGCAGTTTCTTACAACACGAAACATATTCTTAACTATACAATCCAGTCATCACACTCCTTGGTATATATAAGTTTCAAAATGAATTGAAACCTTATATCTACACAAAAACATTCACATTGATTGTTCGTATCAGCTTTATTCATAAATGCCAAAACTTGGAAGCAAACAAGATTTCTTTCAACAGGTGAATGGATAAACAAACTGGTATACCCATACAATGAAACTTTATTCAAGGATGAAAATAAATGAGTTATCAAGCCATGCACAGACATGGAGGAAACTTAAATATAAATTGCTAAGTGAGAGAACCCAGCCTGAAAATACACACTGTATTATTCCAACTACACAACATTCTGAAAAAGGCAAAACAATGGAGACAGAAAAAAAAAAAAATCAGTTGCTAGATGTCAGGGACGGGGGAAGAAGGAATGAATAAGTGGAACATGGGATTTTCAGGGCAGTGAAACTATTCTGTATGATGTAGTAATGATGGAAACATGTCATTAAATTTTTTGAAACCCATTGAACTGTACAACACAAAGAGTGAACCCTAAAGTAAACTACAGACTTTAATTAATAATTATCAGTATTGGTTCATCAGTTGTAACAACTGTACCACACTAATGCAAGATGTAAATAACGGGAATATGGGAGAGGGGAGGGGCACAGCGTATATGAGAACTCTTTGACCTGTCTGATCAATATTTCTATAAACCTAAAATTGTTCTTTATAAAGGTCTTAATTAAAAAATTTAATATGGAAAAATCTGCATCTTTGCCTCTTAACCATTTTAGTGCATCATCATCTTCCAAATCGGTGGAATCTCCGGAGGAGGGGGGAGTAGGAAATGACTCACTGGTGTGAGAAAGAAAGTATTAGAACATTGTTAATATGTAATTTTAAAAGAAACAGAAGTTAATTTTTATTGGTATTTAACACGTGGATAGGCACTGAGGACAACACTCAGTTTGTGGGTCAGAGACTCTGTGTGTGGTGTTGGAGTCATGCTGTGGGAAGAGAAGGTGTGCTCGCTGAGCTGGGGGCCACCTTGCCAGCCTCATGTGGTTATTACCTTTCATATTGCAATTTAAGTATGGGGTTTTGGAGGGCAGGTTATTTTCTGGGTTCTACAAAGAGGGACGGACAAATGGACAAAGAGGTGGACGTTTCTCCCTCTTTTCCAAACCCCTTTTCCATACCTTGATCTTTTCAGGAAAGCACTCTTTTGGGTATGGAAGTGGGGCCTAACTTAAGATCCTGTGTTTTTGTGCCTGGTGCTTCTTGGAGCTCTTGGCAGAAACTTGCAGCAGTAGGAGCTTCTTTAATTCCATTCTTTGAGGACACTTGGACTGTGGAGTTGAGTTTATGCTGCCTCAGTTAGAAATCTGTTTGCTCATAAAACTAAATATTAGTAGAGGTCAGGATCCCAGTAGTATATGGGGTGGGGAGGTGTGGCGATAGTTTTTTAATTGTTCGGGGATCGCTTTCCATGCGATTACTTTTCAGTTTTAGTGATCATGGTGCATGTCTCCTGATCCTTTGGATATTACCCTTCCTCCCTCCTTTTTTTTTTTTTTGCGGTACGCAGGCCTCTCACTGTTGTGGCCTCTCCCGTTGCGGAGCACAGGCTCCGGACGCGCAGGCTCAGCGGCCATGGCTCACGGGCCCAGCCGTTCCGCGCCACGTGGGATCTTCCTGGACTGGGGCACGAACCCGTGTCCCTTGCATCGGCAGGCGGACTCTCAACCACTGCGCCACCAGGGAATCCCTTTCCTCCCTTCTTCAAGATAAAGTTTATCATGGGGAACGAATCCCCCTCCCTACAATATTGCAACCTTTAGTCATTGATTGAAGTGGCTATTTCTGTTCTTCAGAAAGGGATGGATCATTTAGCACTATTATATTGTCTGATTATTGTTTGATTTTGGACAATATCTATCATATCTTCCCTTAATAATTTCTCTGTTTGCTTTCCTTTCTCCTTTCCTTCCTGACTCTCTTATTTTAAGTTTGAGTTTGATTTTTAAATATTCCCAACTTGTTGATAGTAAATGTAACTGGATGTTTCTCAAGAGAATTGTAGAGACTTTTCAAAATACTTATATATCAAAATACTGGTATTTCGAGAATGAAACCTGTTAGTATTAAAATAAAACTATTTCAGAATTTTACTTTAATTTGTTGCAAGTTTCCCATAGCCTACATCCCTGAACATATTCGTGCTCTAACGCCCTCCCTCATGTCATCTGGTGGACCTTACTTGGAAAGTAAGTCAGTGTTGTCGGGTGAATGGTGCAGAGGAAGCTGAGCATACACCCTCCTCTTGACTTCAATAACCCCCATCCCTTGCCTTTTCCTGCTGTGCTGACCCAAGTGAACTCAGTCTTTCCACATTTAAATCATTCCCTGCCCCCACGTTTATTGCTGGCAGATGCTCCCACGTGTTTGCATGCGTGAATTGTTAGAGCTTAGCCTTCGATGTAGAGGTACATGTTTGGTCTGTGGGATTTATGTTGGATATTCCTTTTTATTAGACGATACTTTATGGAATTATCATGAGTGTTCCCCACATGCCAGGTACTGTGCTGAGCACTGCGAGGTCTACAAAAATACAAGTCTTTTACTTTTTTTTTTTTTTTTAGATTCTTAACTTTAATTTCCCCACAGATATGCTTTTCTTTTTTGATTGGATGGTTAATGTCATCCATTTGTGAATGTTAATCTCCTGTTATTTAGTTGCTAAACTCTGTATTGCTAGATTCTAAGCTCAAATGAACTTTCACACTTACTTCAAGTGTAACTACAAAGAATCAGGAAAATACATTATTATTATGTTCTTTTTAATTTTCCTTTTGAATGCTCAAGAAATAAAATGTGGTTCAGATGACTAGCAGTGTCTGTGGGAGTTTATACTGTAGCCCAATCTCCCTTCAGCCTCTAGAGCCCATTTTTTTTGTTAGAAATGTATTGCGTGTTCACAGATAATGGAAATAAATGTGTCATTTATTTGTCCAGTTTCCTTCTCCTGTCATGGATATTTTTACTTTAAAATGGCATGGAGAAAGGAACAAGTCAAAAATTATGTGGCCGTCTGGAAATAAATGTCCATTCTATAACATTTTTTTGATTAACATAGGTAAACTTCACATTAATTGGATGTACAGTTCCAGGAACTTTGGCTTATGCACAGATTCATGAAAACTCTGCCACAGTCAGGACACAGAACAGTTCTGTCCTTCCAGAGAAACTCTTCTTTGTAGTTACATCCTCCCCCATCACTGACCCTTGGTGACCACTGATCTGTCTTTCGCTATAGTTTGACTTTTTAAGAATGTCATAAAAATGGAATCATAAACTTTTGAGACCATCTGCTTTCACTTAACATACTGCCTTTGAGATTCATTCACTATTTATGTGTATCAGTAGTTCTTTTTTTATTACTTAGTGTAGTATTACATAGTATGGATGTACTACAGTGTGTTTATCCATTCACCCATTGAATGCCATTTGGGTTGCTTCCAGTTATGAGTCATTATGAGTAGAACATTCACATACAGGTTTTTGTGTAAGCACTAAGTTTTCATTTCTCTGTGTCTAAGAAAGTGATTGCTGGGTCATGCGGTAAGTGTGTGTTTAACTTCATGAGAAACTTCCAAACCATTTTCCAGAGTGACTCTACCATTTTGCATTCTACCAACAATGCATCAGTTTTGTTTGCTTTGCATCCTCATCAACACTTGGTATTGTCCATATCTATTTTAGCCATTCTAATAGGTGTGTAGTGATCTCATTTTTTTTTTTTTTTTTGCGATATGTGGGCCTCTCACTATTCTGGCCTCTCCCATTGTGGAGCACAGGCTCCAGACAGGCAGGGTCAGCAGCCATGGCTCACTGGCCCAGCCACTCCTTGGCATGTGGGATCTTCCCGGACTGGGACACGAACCCATGTCCCCTGCATCGGCAGGCGGACTCTCAACCACTGTGCCACCAGGGAAGCCCTCATTTTGTTTTTAATCTACATTTCCCTAGTGGTGCTAGGTGTTGATAGACCTTCTGGTGTACTTATTTGCCTTTTGTTGATCCTCTTTAGTGAACTGTCTGTTTAAGCCCTTTGTTGATTTTTTAAACAGGCTTATTTGTTTTCTTATTGTTGAATATTCAGTTATTTATATATTCTGGATATAAATTCTTTGTCTAATGTGAGTTGCAGATATTTTCTCCCTGACTATAGTTTGTCCTTTCATTCTCTTAAGGGTGTATTTTATAGGTCAAAAATTTCTTATTTCAATAAGGTCCAATTTGTCAATTTTTTTCTTTTATGGATTGTTCCTTGGTGTCTTATCTAAGAAGTTGTTGCCTAACCCCAGATCATGAAGATATTCTCCTGTGTATGTTTTGTAAGCCTTAACTTTGTAATTAGAGCTATTATTTACCCTGAGTTAAGTTTTGTTTGTAATTAGAGCTTTCCTTTGTAATTAGAGCTATTATTTACCCTGAGTTAAGTTTTGTTAAAGGTATAGAGTTTTTTGTTTGTTTGTTTGTTTTTTTTTTTTTCTTTTTTGCGGCATGCGGGCCCCTCACTGTTGTGGCCTCTCCCGCTGCGGAGCACAGGCTCCGGACGCGCAGGCCCAGCGGCCACGGCTCACGGACGCAGCCGCTCCGCGGCACGTGGGATCCTCCCGGACCAGGGCACGAACCCGTGTCCCCTGCATCGGCAGGCGGACTCCCAACCACTGCGCCACCAGGGAAGCCCTGTTTGTTTGTTTTTTAGCATACATATGTCCAATTGTTCAAACATCATTTGTTGAAAAGACTATCCTCTGTCTATTGAATTTTAACCTATGTCAAAAATAAGTTCTTTATATTTGTGTGACTTTCTTTCTAGGCTCTCTATTGTGTTTTGTTGATCTATGTGTCTATCCATTTGTCAATACCACACTGTTTTGATTAGCTTTATAGTAAGATTGAAATCGAGTAGTATGGGTTCTCTAGCTTTCTCTTCTTTTTCAAATTGTTTCTATTCTCAGTCCTTTGCCTTCCTATGTATTTTACAATCAGCTTGTCTATAGCTGCAAAAATTCTGCTGGAGGATTTTTTTTTTTTGAATTTTATTTATTTTCTTATATAGCAGGCTCTTATTAGTTATCCATTTTATACATATTAGTGTATATTGCCAATCTGCTGGAGTTTTGACTGGAATTGTGTTAAATATATGGATCAATTTGGGAAGAATGGACCTTTTTACTGTGTTGAGTCTTCTAATCCATGAACATTGTATGCCTCTCCATTTAGTTAGGTCTTCTCTGATTTCTTTTATCAGTGTCATGTAGGTTTCAGAATATAGATTCTGTATACATTTTGATGAAGTTATATCCACATAGTTCACTTTTGTGGTATTTTAAATTTTTTCTTGGCTATTATGTAGAAATATTTTTGATTTTTATGAGAGGAAATTTTTTTTAACAACTTTATTGGAGTATAATTGCTTTACAATGGTGTGTTAGTTTCTGCTTTATAACAAACTGAATCAGTTATACATATACATATATCCCCATATCCCCTCCCTCTTGCGTCTCCCTCCCACCCTCCCTATCCCACCCCTCTAGGTGGTCACAAAGCACCAAGCTGATCTCCCTGTGCTATGCAGCTGCTTCCCACTAGCTATCTATTTTACGTTTGGTAGTGTATATATGTCCATGCCACTCTCTCACTTTGTTACGCTTACCCTTCCCCCTCCCCATATCCTCAAGTCCATTCTCTAGTAGGTCTGTGTCTTTACTTTATTCCCGTCTTGCCCATAGGTTCTTCATGACCTTTTTTTTTTTTTTAGATTTCACATATATGTGTTAGCATACGGTATTTGTTTTTCTCTATGAAAGGAACTTTTAAAAGATATTTTACTTTTTATTTCTGTGCATTAAGAGACCACTTTCCTGCTCCTTGACTCTGAACTACTGGGCTTCTCTTTGCATCTGTTGTCTGCTTCTGAGTTTTGGGCTGCCTTGAGTCCTGGCTGGGGTATACTGAAGGGAAAGAAATGGTTAATTCATCACCAGTTCAGTGGTACTTTGAATTCTGGTCTTCTTCAGTCCACTTGCTCCAGTTTACTCTGGGTCCTCAGATTGTTGCTTCATGCATTCCATCTAAGCTTTATATCTGTATTCTATTCGAGAGACAGGGTAGTGTGTGCTTACCTCATCTTTCCTGCACCTAGAACCAAGAACAATCTCTTTTGCAGTGACTGTAACTAAGTCTTTCTAATCACATATCAAATTTTGTTTGTTGGGCTTCCCTGGTGGCACAGTGGTTAAGAATCCACCTGCCAATGCAGGGGACACGGGTTCGAGCCCTGGCCGGGAAGATCCCACATGCCACGGAGCGACTAAGCCCAAGTGCCACAACTACTAAAGCCTGTGCTCCTACAGCCCATGCTCTGCAACAAGAGAAGCCATTGCAATGAGAAGCCCGCACACCATAACTAAGAGTAGCTTCCGCTCACCACAACTAGAGAAAGCCCGCGTGCAGCAATGAAGACCGAATGCAGCCAAAAATAAATAAAATAAAATTTTTAAAAAGGATAGAAATTTATTTTAAAAAATTTTGTTTGTTATTATCAGGCAATCCACATATGTGTTGAGATCTTGTAACATTTCTCCCTTGTCTACTCCCTGTCAGGAAAATTACAGTACAACTCTTTTCTCAACTCTGAATACCCAACTCCTATTTATAGTCTTAAAGTATTTATTAAAGGAAAATAATAATTTTTGGTTTGAGTAATTGGAGTTGAATATGTGATGTCAGAGTAACATATTTATGACAATTTTCCTTAAAGAAGAGAAGTCATGAAAAATTATGTTTGAGCTATTTAAGACTGATTCTGCTGCCAGCCTTGGCAAACTTTAGAGAGGATTGGAGAATTGATATTTAAAAAACAAATCTGTGTGTATGAAACAAATTGTGGGAAATCTGTTACACATTTAAAATTTTTATACAAATGATGATGAGATGTAGAGGCGGGTATTTTAAAGAGGGAATAAACTTCCTTAATTTGCCTAGGAGTCTCAGATTTTGTTTTTTTATTCACTGCTGATTTATCCACTCAGAAATTCTGTAGTGAGAGCCTTGACAATTTTTGTGTTGAAATTAGGGCAAATACATTTTCTTTTAAATTTGTTGACCACTTCCGTGTTTAAAGTTTGCTTTAGGTATACTAAGCACAAGCCAATATAACCATAGATTTCTGACCTTATCTCCAGTAATAACTGATCCTTTCAATGTAAATTTTAATAATTCTGTAGCCAAGCATAATCATTTAGTAGTAAAATTATGTAGTTTCAGTTTCAATCTGGTTTCCCCAGAAATGGAAACTACTTAGTAACATTTGTATCTGTTAGAAGACCTCTTGCTTGGCGAAAAGGGTAACAAAAGAGAGGTCACGGGCTTCCCTGGTGACGCAGTGGTTGAGAGTCCGCCTGCCGATGCAGGGAACACGTGTTCGTGCCCCGGTCCGGGAAGATCCCACATGCCGCGGAGCGGCTGGGCCCGTGAGCCATGGCCGCTGAGCCTGCGTGTCCGGATCCTGTGCTCCGCAACGGGAAAGGCCACAACAGTGAGAGGCCCGCGTGCCGCAAAAAACAAAACAAACAAACAAAAAAAAAGGTCACTTGTTTCGTAGAGGAAGAAGGTACTCACTGGCTTTTTCAAAAGTGGGCACAGTGTCCTCCATATTCCCTCCCGTTTTTCTTGGAAGAAAAATGTATCTTAGTTTAAAAAAATATAATCAGAGTGTCTTGAAAACACAAGCTGACAAAATATTTCAGTTATGCTTCATTTTGATGAAGGATAGACATCCGAAGGGAGGAAGGGGAAGATGGTCATGATGAAATGAAAGAGCATAAACTCCGGGATCAGAAAGATTCCACCGAGGATTTATTTGGACATTTTTGTCTCTCAGGTGAGCTCATGAAGGTTTCAGACTGATAAGAAGTTGCTGCAGGAAGAGGCAGCAAGATCATGGGGGATGATGTTCTGTGCCCCTGGCTGGGGCAGGGTCTACCAGATGTCTCTCCCTGTGGACAACCCCCCCCCCCCCCCCCCCCCCCCCCCGCCCCCAACCCCAGCCAGGCCAGGAATTCCAGGAAGTCCTTTCCTCTTCAATGTCCCAGTGCCCTCCATACGAAAGCTTAACATCATGCCTACTTTAAAGGAGGGATGAGTAAAGGAATTCCGTTGTTTAGCTCAAGGCCTGCATTGAAGCATTTGGAACTGAGAGACAGTAAACTGTTAACTGACACAGCATCTGTTGTGAGGGATTATGCCAACATATCAAATCTAGAAATTATGCAGAATGTGAACTTGGGTACTCATTTGGCCTTGCATGCAATTTTCTGTCTTCTGAAGGAATGAATTATAAAACTTATGACAACTGAAATCATACCAATGGTATATGAAAGACTTGCTGAACTTTGATCATAACATCCCTTAAATCTTCTGGAAGCTGTTGAGTTTGCATCAGCTGGTCTCAAGTTAATCGTGGTTGTCTTGTTTGTCGAGGGTGTTTCGGGCTGTAGTTTAAGGGTAGAAGTTTGCGGGTCCATCTTTCCCCCTCTGATACCCCTTATCACCCCCTCTCCCAGCTTGCCTGGCAGATTTCAGCCAGCAGGGACCCAGCATTGCCTAGCTTGGTAATGCCTGCACATGAAAGGACTTTCAGTTACATTGATATTTTACCTGTGACTGATGACATCAGCAAAATTCCTAGAAGCAATGCCTCATTTTCCTTCTAGCCTTGTGAATAGCATTGACTTTTAGAACGTTTATGGGCAATTCTAGATGTGAAAGGATTTCAATTAATTTTTTTTCCGTCAGACAGTTTTATTAACTAAACACCTTCTCTTCTTTTTGGAAGGCCAGCAACTCCATCTGTCATCACACACCATAAAATTTTATGAGATTGGTTACCTGGGCAGAAACCCAACCTCTTTTTAAGGTTTTAATTAATTATAATAAGTTTATGTTACTATTACTTTATTAGAAATATCCATTCTAGAAAGCTAGAAGATATTAATAAGCAAAAGTAAGGTAAAGTGACATTCTCTTACCCAGAGATTATCTTTATTTACCCTTCAAGGTGTAGAATTCAAAATCTGTTCATGCCCATACACATTTGTTTTTACCCAAATGAAATGCTGTTCATGCTGGTTTATCAACTGCTTTTTTTTTTTTTCCTGTTAATGCTCTTCACCTTTCCATGTCAATACATTTTCATTTTATGTATTACCCAGTCCATTCTCACATTGGCTCAGTTGCCTCTAACACATTTATAGGTACTTTGTTCTAATTAGGATCTACTCTGGGGCTTTGCTGTGCATCTGGTTATGTCCTGTAAACTTCTAAAGTCATGACGTTGACTTTTGAAAGGACCAGGCCATTTGTCCTACAAAATATTGCATTTTCTGGATTTTTCTGTTGTTTCCTTGTGGTGGTGTTAGCTTGTTCTTAAATCCCTCTATATGGGACAGTTAGATCTAGGCAACATGGACTGAAGTTAAATGGTGTTTGACTAGAATATACTGTAGATGGCATCATATATTTCATAACATGTCACATCAGGAGGCACAAGCTCAGGCTCAATTTTCTTAGAGTGCAGACCTAGAGAGAGTTAATTTAGCTGGGAGGTGGTAATTGGGCAATTTATCCACTCCAGGTACAAGAAGGGTTTGGAAGGTATTTGCATGGTAAGTTTAATAAAATACAGTGAGTCAATGGAAATGATGAGTAGTAAAATACCATGAAGAAATTTAAGTGGCATTCAATTCACTTTAATTTGCTAAACCCTGAGGGAATTGCATATTTTTATCAGAAGTAAAAAATATCCTTTTTCTATCTGTGTATGTGTATAATATGCATAATATTCCTCTTCTGTTGAAGACTTTTCGGTGTGTATCCTTTTAGCCTTGTGAGTGCTTCAAAGTACTGTGTCACTTTAAAAAAAAATTAAAGTTCTCCTTTTAGCATGCTGTTATAAAGGAGTAACTTTAAAAGAAGCATCTAGGGTAGTTTCCCTTTCAAAATAAACATATTTGATTACTTGATATGTGGAAGCAACTTTTCCCTAGAGATGAAGATGAGAAGAGTCCTAGAAGGAAGTGGGCTTAGTGAAGACTGGTAACTGTGATAAGTATTTCTCACAATTCACTTTTGTTTGTATTGGCTCTTGCTGTTGGCATTGACTTAGGAGGCTCAAAAATTCATATCCTTGGCTTTTCTGAACAATACCAGGTCTTAAATACTAGTACTCGTTGGGTGGGGAAAGGATTTGTGAGTTTAACAATGTCTTTTGCTTTTATGTATAAATGGTATTGACTTAAGAAGAAAACACTAGAGCAACCCAAGGCAGGGAGGGTGGAGAAAGGGGTGGGGTGCAAGGGGATGTATTTGAACCATCACACTTTGTGTAGGGAGATGAAGTTCCCTTGTGATTCCTGGGGAGTTTAAGTACCTGTGCCGTGTATGTACTGAGCCCCACTTAGTCCTATTCTTTCTCCTCCCTTCGTCTCTGACTGCATTGTTCAGGGGTGTGCCCCTGACTCAACAATGGAATTTGCCAAATGGTATGAAGTTTGCTGGATCATCACTGTGCCTGAAGTAAAGGGTCACTGAAATGTCAGAATTCTAAGTATGGCACTGTACGATTTTTAAGGACGTCTGCATTTCCCTCACCTGATTTTTGTCTTCCCTACCCACCTCACCCCATGCCCTCCCCCAAATCACCTTAAATGAACTTGTATCTGTATACTTCTGAAAATCCTTACCAGGACTGCCCCCAGGTGTAAGATGCCTCTCAAACTCGAAGACATTCCTTCTACTCTTCATACGTAGCATTTAGATGAGTGCAATTTTCTTTTATCTTACATCTATGGAATGATTTAGGTACCACTATGGCCAGGATACAGATGAGAAGGCTGTGGCTCAACTTCAGTTTTGAGGTTTGGATTTTTCCTTTTAAGCAGTTGGCACATTAAAAAGGCAGACAATTCTTTTGCTTAACAAAGAGTTCTGCTGTTACTTCCTTCAAATTCATTCTTCCTCTTCTAAGTATACGTGGCCTGGTGATTATAAATAGAAAACCATATGATTTGGGGGGCCTAACTATGATTGAGTAATTAAATAACTTATGTAAAAGTTGTTTAACTATCATGTAAAACTTTTCATAATATGAATTTTGAAACCCACACACACACAAATCTTTAATTTGTAATTGAAAACTGCCTTTATAATGAATGACCCTAATGATGTTCATACTTCGTGCTTTATAAAGGAAAATACTTACGGTCTTATTGATTTTTCTGATGAGTAAAATGGTACTAACCTCAGCCTGCTATAAATAGGCACTGTACTTGGTTTTGAATTGCTGAATGGTTTGTCGTACAAATGTCTTTCTTATTCTGTGAAATACTAGGATTCTTTTTTCCTTTTTATTTCTCATCACATGTACACCCATTAATATTGGAAGGGAATTTCACGTAGAACTTAACATGGAAGCTATAAAAACAAAAATCTGTCAAAGTACAGCATGTTTCCTGGTCACTAGTGATTTGAGTCATAAGGATCCATGCAAAAACAAAGAATTAATTAGGGTCAAACATTATCATAAAAGTCTCTCATTTGTTTTCCTCTAGAATTTTCTGGCAAAATAAAATGTATGTCAAAATTACGCAAAAATACTTGAAATTAAGTCTTGTTAGCTAAAATATATCACATTTGTAAAAGATTCAGTTTTGATAGTGCTGGAAATCTAAGATGGTATAAATCCCTTCTTTCTTAGTTTTATATTTTAAAGAAAAGGCCAAAACCTTTCTTTTATAAACCACTATCATGTAGCAGGGTTTTGTTCCAGCTGAAAAAAATTTTCTGTTTATTTCTACAATATAAATAGTATGCGAGTCACCCCAGAAAGGGATATACTGGGTATTTCAGAGACCTGAATCATAATCTACTTGGGGGTAGGTCTGGCTCACAAGGGTAAATTTAAGAGTTTCTGCCCTTTGCTGCTGGGGTGGGGGGCGCGTCTAGGAGCATATTATCTCTGGACTGCTTTTGGAATTAAGGGGCACAAGATAAAGTTGGTGATTCTTTTTACCCTAGGCTGAGTAGTGATCCCTGATTGGAAATTCAGTGGAGTTTCGTGGTAAGAATGTTTATGGGTGGGAACTACAGGGTGTGTCTTCCCATGGAACGTCCACTCCAAGGAGAGGTCTGGAGTATTGTAGGCCATGGAAGGGATTAACCCTGGGGTGGGGCAGCAGTAGGTCACTTAATCTTCCCCGATACTGATTTTCGGGCAGGAGTTTTTGAAGGGTAGGATCTTCACAGATAAAGAGTATGTGCTTAAAAGTGTTCTCTCCATATACACAGCATTAGTAAAAAAAAAAAAACGAATGTTTCAAAACTTTAAGTATTCCTAGAAGTCTTATTGAGCCAAAAGAACTTTTAAGTGACTTGAAAAGGGAATTTTCCCCCCCTTATGGCATCTAGTGCTTGTTAAGGTACTTTACATATGCAATTTTAATACATAGTGTTTAGCAGTGTTTCTGTGTGGTTGGTACTGAGCTATTTGAATGTTGAGGAAACTGAGGCCCAAGGTCACATAGTGAGTAAAGGAGCCTGAATTCGGCCCTAGGTATTAACTTGTGTTATGTTTCTTAGTCATGATGCTTTGTAAAAAGCTGACCATTTTCAGTTATGAGATAACCAAGACCCTAACTCTTCTTTCAGGAGCAAATGGGAAATTGGTTTGGGAAGTGGATCTACTCCTTACTTAAGACAGCCTCTCTTATGCGTTTATCAAAGGAGGATTTGGATTAAAAAAATAAAATAATTGAGCACTTATATATATTTTGTCCCCACTGTGCAACCCGCTTCAGTGCCTGCAGCCTACAGGCAGAAGCCGGGCAATGGTTCTGAGCCAGTTTGCTCCAGCATGGGACACTGTGTGAGGCCCAGGGGGATGGGCCTGCCATAAATCCAAACCCATGCATAGCACTTATCTTTTTAAATATCTTAATACAAATGTGTAGTATCAGTTTTCAGTTTCAGAGCATAAAAGAAAACCTAGCTGTTTTAAATAGAAGAGAAGGGAATGATATTGATAAAAGTGTTGGCAGTTAAGAGCAGCAGGACCTAGGCTAGGCCTTTAGGTGTGTTAATGCCTTTTATCTGGCCTGGCAGGGGCACTGCTGCTTCTGCTACAGTCAGGAAGGTGGAGAAGCTGCCCTTAGAGTATCGCTGTGATGCAGAAAGAAAAAAAAAAGTGTCCCATCCATGCTTTGTTTTTTTATACCCATGAGATTAGTTACTGGACAAAGGAGTGCTGTGGCAGCAAAACCCAGCGTCTCACAACCTTGCTTAGCTCACTTTCTTCTTCCTAATCTTGTGCCTGCATATCTAATTTGTAGACCCGTGGTTGCAAGGGAGCCTGGAAAAAGAAACGTGTAGGGTTTTGGCCTCTGTCATACAGGAAGGTACACAGGAAGGACATTGGTATGGACGTTGAGCTCCATCCTATATCCTATATCCATCCTACCATTAATACCATTAAAAAAGAATCATGGCGATGGAGGAGACCTGGCTTTGTTTTCCATGACCACATTTCCTGACCTTCCTCACCTCTGACCCTCATTAAAATATCACCTTGGGCCTTTCTGGTCCTATGTCCTGTGGAAGATTTTCCAATCTTTCCAGTGTTTTGAGGGAGTACATATATAGTTGACAAGATTTTTTCTTCTAACAATAATTTAATTTCTGAGAAACTGCCATCATGATATGTTAGCAGCTTCTAGATATAATCTGTTTGCTGTTAGGATGAGTGTTCCTTTTTTTTGCTTCCAGTTTTATTGAGATACAGTTGACATATAGCACTTTATAAGTTTAAGGTCTACAGCGTAATGGTGTGACTTACATACATCACGAAATGATGACCACCGTAAGTTTAGTGAGCATCCAGTAATCTCATTTAAAAAACAGTTTTTTCCTTGTGGTGATTTGGGATTTGATCACTTGGGATTTGATCTCAACTTTCATATATAACATAGAGCAGTCTTAATTATACTGATTATACTGTACATCACATCCCTAGTACTTTTTTATTGTATAACTGGAAGTTTGTACCTTTTGACCACCTTCATTCTGCCCCTCCCCCCCCGCCTCTGGTAACCACAAAGATTTTTTTTTTAACCATGCCATTCGGGAATTTTTTGGTGAATACATACTTTTAAAATAAATATTTGATTAATATGTGCAGTTATACTTTTTTTAAAAACATTTTTAGGAGGTTGGATATTATAGCAAATGGAGCAAGGGATGCTGGAGCTAAACTCTAGTTCTTAATCCCAAAGTACCAGAAAAAAGTAGTTAGTGATATAACTCTGGGAGAGTATTCGGCAGAGTACTTTTTCAAAGGTAAGCTGCAGAGAATAAAGTGTGTGTGTACAATATAAACTTATGTATTTATATATACCTTATTTCTGGATGGAAAGTAATTTAGATGTGGATTTTCCCGGAGATTTCTGATGGGAGTTATCTTTTGGAGAGCACATTATAAGGCAATAGTTCAAGTTATGCAAAAGTGTGGAAAGGAAGGAAGTTATTTCTAAGCTAAAATTGTGTCTTTTGGCATTGTTTTTAGTTCAGGTGCCTAAAACTGTCAAAAGCTGAATTGGCTTCTAGAGAGAAGTAGTGTCCTCCAAAACTTTCCCTCAGTGACCGTTGCTGTGTTATGTAAACCATGTTTCCTTTTCTGGAGGTCCTTGTGTAGTCTTTCCAGTTTTTTATTTACTGATCTTCTTAAAAGTTTTTATGCTTAGTGAGCAAATATAAGATACCAGTTTCTAAGCTAAGAGAAAAAATTGAGGAAGGAGTCTTTGGTTCATGTTTAATTATAGAGAATTTGTATTCATATTTTTATCTTGATATTTGTATTTTTATCGCCTTCATCTGTTTCCTCTCAATGCATTTGAGTATAAGAAAAAAAAGAAAAAAAGCACAACTGGTAAGCTAAAAAAACCAGCTGGCTGTTTTGGAAGTGTTCATGGTTATGTAATTGGCCCAATATGTATAAAACGTCCATCAACTTAAGGGCAGGAAAGTAAGTAGTAATCTTAGCTGAGCATTATCCAGTTACACTCAATTATTACTTATTTTGGAAAACGTCCTGTAAAAGGGGTAATTGCAGAGAGAATATCTGCAATTACAATCTAGATTTTGATGTGAGAAATAGGCTTGCTGATTATAGGTTTTCAGGTAGGTATTTAAGTAGTAATTAAATTAATCTTCTCACCTATTCTGAAATCTGAATAGAAATAATACAATGCTAAAAATATAGAGACTTTTGAGAATTAAGGGATTGGCTAAGTATTCAGCTGTACCCTCTGAACCTCTCTACTCAGGGATAAACACGTTACACACCTCCCTCTGCTTGTCCATGTTATTCATGCCCTTCAAGAACATGGTGTTTCCTTTGAAAGAGAGTCATTCTCCTAAGCACAGAGGTAATACCAATACTAGCTTTTCCCTGTGCCCTGTTTTTGCTTTATATTCTATACTCTTGCCAGAGGGGATGTAAAAAATCAAGAATCTTACTGCCTTAGAGATTGATACCAATTCTCACTACTTTGGAGATTGATACTGTCTGGCCAAACACTCTTGGCCATGTAAACCATGTTTTCTTTTCTGGAGTTCCTTGTGTAGTCTTTCCATCTTTTTTCTTTACTTATCTTCTTAAAAGTTTTTATGCTTAGTTAGTAAAATAATAAGATACCAGTTTATAAGTTAACAGAAAAATAGCTGCCCTTCCCCTGCCGTTTTTTCTCAGTCGCTCTAAACTGTCATCATGATCTCTATTAAGATGGAGTATTTGACTCATCCAGTACCCTATCTTAATGTTTTGTGTGTGTGTTTTTTTTAATTTAAAAAAAAAAACAAAAGCCCCCTCTCTTGTGGTCCTGCCAACTATCTATCTTGTTGCTACTGGAATTAGCATACCTCTGAAATGATAAAGTCAGAAATTTCACTCACTCTACAGATTCTTTTTAAATTTTTATTCATTTGTTTATTTATTTTTGGCTGCATTGGGTCTTCATTGCTGCGCACGAGCTTTCTCTAGTTGTGAGCGGGGGCTACCCTTCGTTGTGGTGTGTGGGCCTCTCACTGCAGTGGCTTCTCTGTTGTTGTGGAGCACGGACTCTAGGTGCGTGGGCTTCAGTAGTTGTGGCTCGCAGGCTCAGTAGTTGTGGCTCGCAGGCTTGGTAGCTGTGGCGCACGGGCTTAGTTGCTCCGTGGCATGTGGGATCTTCCTGGACCAGGGCTCGAACCCGTGTCCCCTGCATTGGCAGGCGGATTCTTTTTTTTTTTTTTTGGGGTACGTGGGCCCCTCACTGTCGTGGCCTCTCCCGCTGCAGAGCACAGGCTCTGGACACGCAGACTTCGCGGCCATGGCTCACAGGCCCAGCCGCTCCGGGGCACGAACCCGCGTCCCCTGCATCAGCAGGTGGACTCTCAACCACTGCACCACCAGGGAAGCCCGGCAGGCGGATTCTTAACCACTGCGCCACCAGGGAAGTCCTCTACAGAGTCTTATCCTCCTCTCTTTCCTACTAAAGCCATTCTACTACTCTTTACATCTCTTCTTATATGTTTTTAGTTATCTGGCTTCTTATGCATTTATTTCTTTGTTCTGTCTAACCTCCCAGGTCAGTCATTTAAACTGCCTTCAATAGCCAGCTCAGTTTCAAGTTTTCTTTTCTCCCTAGACAAACTTTGGCTCAACATGCCACCAACCGTAAACCTGAATCAGCCGAAATTATAATATCCCTCTTTTCAGTCCTCCAGCTAGTGGGTGCTACTGGAGGGAGAAAGTGGGCCTGGATAACCTGGTGGCAGATTCTCTGCATATATCTCATGTAATTTTCTGAACCTCCATGGAAGTTACTGTTATCTTTTTCTACATTTAAAAAAAAAAGAAAAAAAGAAGAAGAAGAAGATGCCAAGTTGATTTGAATCCAGGCCTTCTGATGCATGATAGTTCAATAGATGCAGTAGTTCCAAATGTCACATCTGCACATCAATCTTTCTTGGGGAAGAAAGTCTCTCTTCCCCTGATTGTCAAAAAAGACTCCTGGGCTTCACTATGGGTCAGCTTTAAGCCATGATCTTCATAGCAATTCCTATGACCAGAGTAATGCCAGCCTCCAGTTGGTTTGGGCTTGAATTATTGTCAATCGCAGTAGTAAGGTTGTGAGATTTTTGCCGCTTCTTTTAGGCCATTAGGGCCCACTTATGTGGCTAGCTTATGGAAATCACCACCCCCTAGTCACCAGAACTGCTAAACTGTACAAGAAGTATGAAATAGATATTGAGGAAGCAACTGACAAGAGTCTATTATGGTGGCTGTTATTTTTATTCCCTATAACGAAAGGGCTTCTTACACTTTCAAATTCTAATAGTTTATTTCAGATTTTGTTACAGAAATTAAGACTAAATCATAAGAGAGGAACATCTGAAATCAATAATAGAACAATTTTGTGGGGTTTACTTTCTCCAGAAGCCTCATATGGGTCTAGGGAAAGTTTTTTTTTTTAAATTAATTTATTTATTTTTATTTTTGGTTGCCTTGGGTCTTTGTTGCTGCGCGCGGGCTTTTTCTAGTTGCGGCGAGTGGGAGCTACTCTTTGTTGCGGTGCGTGGTCTTCTCATTGGGTGGCTTCTCTTGTTGCGGAGCACAGGCTCTAGGCGCACGGGCTTCAGTAGTTGTGGCACTCGGGCTCAGTAGCTGTGGCTCACGGGCTGTAGAGCGCAGGCTCAGTAGTTGTGGCCCAGCGGCTTAGTTGCTCCGCGGCATGTAGTATCTTCCCGGACCGCGGCTCAAACCTGTGCTCCCTGCATTGGTAGGTGGATTCTTAACCACTGCACCACCAGGGAAGCCCATGTGTTCAAATACTCTTGATTTATTTCTCCATGCAACAAGGACAACTTTGTTAACTAGAATTATTTTTATACTTAGGAAAACTGTAAATTGAACTTAAGACATAATATTCATCTGAAAAGTTAGATGTATTATCTTTTAAATGTCACTGCTTCATTTCAGTCCCTTTATTACCATTAGCTTCCTATTTTATACATGGCTGGTGTAAAAAGTCCGCCTTTTGGGGAGAGGGGGTTAGGATTTCCTCTAGCTATGTTTTTATTTATTTATTTTTATTATTATTATTATTTTGCGGTACATGGGCCTCTCACCACCGTGGCCTCTCCCGTTGCGGAGCACAGGCTCTGGACGCACAGGCTCAGCGGCCATGGCTCACGGGCCCAGCCGCTCCATGGCATGTGGGATCTTCCCGGATCGGGGCACGAACCCGTGTCCCTTGCATCGGCAGGCGGACTCTCAACCACTGCGCCACCAGAGAAGCCCCTCTAGCTATGTTTTAATTGAGGAAGACCTCAGCTGTTGCCCATATATCAGCTTCCTATTTTCTTCCTGGAGAATAAGCCTCAGATGTTATTTTTCCTTTCTTGGGCTCAAACACCACTGAAAACACCTCAGCGAGTAGATAGCATAGTTAAACGATGACTGGAAATTCTGTACAAGGTTTATTTTTGCTACCATAGCAACTACTAGCAATTGCATTGCCTCTCACTTTTGGATCTCCTAGCGCACATGAAAACGTTTGGTGTAACTTCCCCTGCTGGAAGTTGTGGCTCTCTCCCTGTTTCATCATAAAGAGCTATTGTTTTTTTTTCCTTTAAGAAAACAAAACAAACAAAAACACAAACAAAAAAACCCAACTCTAAATCTTTGACTACTTCAATTCATTCATGAGGGTCTCTAGAAGTTTTCTCATGAATGTCCAAATACCCTTATTTTTATATCCATTTACTTTTTATATTCATCATTTAAAAAATCATTTATTGACCCTTCTGGTACCAATGAAATTGGAAAATGAAAAGGACAAATTTCCTGCCCTAAAGGAATCCACAGTGTAGGAAGGGAAACAGATAAATGCTTCATAAGTATCATATAGAGCTTTTGCCCTCTGATTACTTGTGAATGTCCTCTGCTAAGTGCTTAGTGAACACAGGGCAGGGGGCTAGAATGTTCCACTGGGAGGAAGGGGGATGGGTTAGGGATGTCTTCTCAGAGGGATTAACATTAGAACTGGCTTGTTAAGGACTTCCCTGGCAGTCCAGTGGTTAAGACCCCACACTTCCACTGCAGGGGGTATGAGTTCCATCCCTGGTCAGGGAACTAAGATCCTGCATGCTGCATGATGAACTGGCAAGAAAAAAAAAAAAGGACTGGCCTTTTAGAGAGAAGCAGTGCTTTGGACAATGGATGTGCACACATCACCAAAGGAATTCATGGAAGCAGCCATGCAAAATAATTATATATGTGGACACCTTCTATATGCTTTAGCAGTGTGTAAGGAACTTGGGAGGACTAAAGAGATATCTATGAATTATTTTGAAAGAATGGAACTTAAAATTTAGTTAGAGATATAAAATACAGACCTGAAAATAGAACAGTAAGACAATCTAGGATTATAAGTATTGTCAAGTGTTTATGGTGTGGCTTCTGCATCTGTGCCTGTGGGGACAGCACTCCCTTCTTCAAGGGTCTTAAAGTGTATTTGAGAATATAAAACACACATAAATGAAACTTTAGCATTTTAGTCAGTCCATAAAATTAATATGAATGAAATTAGAGATCAGTGCTGTGAACACTATGAAATGAGAGAAACCATCATGAGTTGAGGAGAGAAAAGAATCCTGAGAAGGTTACAGTGGTCCACTTGGACCTGCTGCTTCTCTTCTTCATGGCCTAGTTTGGCGCCTAGAAAGAGTGTAACAATATCCACTCCCATCAGTAGTGTTTGATGGTTTGAACTTCATTCTTACCTCTTGCTGCAAGATTAGAATGTCTGATGCCATTATCTCTTAATCTTTGATGTGCTTGGAATGTCTGGGATGGAGGAAGAGATTTTAGTGTTTGGTTCTGGCCAGCCCAGCCAGGGCACGTGTTTCTGACACTGATTAACTGGATGGCCTTTTTCAGGGCCACAGCCCACAACCTGAGAGGTATGCACCCTGCTTTTCTGAGAGACCTGTGGAATGTTGGCATCTATTGTTGGATTATTGCTGTGGAAGTCCAAAAATACATAGGCGTCATACTCACATACTAATCTCACCTTTGTATAATATAAGAAAAAAATGTTGGAAAGTGACAATTTACTGAACTATTGATAACTTTTTTAAAATAAATTTATTTATTTTATTTACTTTAGTTTTGGCTGCATTGGGTCTTCGTTACTGTGTGCAGGCTTTCTCTAGTTGGGGTGAGTGGGGGCTACTCTTCATTGCGGTGCACGGGCTTCTCATTGCGGTGGCTTCTCTTGTTGCGGAGTGCGGGTTCTAGAGAGCACAGGCTCAGTAGTTGTGGTGCACGAGCTTAGTTGCTCCGTGGCTTGTGGCATCTTCCCGGACCAGGGATCGAACCCGTGTCCCCTGCATTGGCAGGCAGATTCTCAACCACTGCACCACCAGGGAAGCCCAACTATCGATAACATTTTAAACCTAGCCATTTTATTTTAAATATAACTTTCTTTGGGAAGTTATAATTTTCTAGGAGATAAAACTTATACTTGCAATAGATTTTCTTACTATTTCAAACATTCTAATATGTTCAACTTTTGTTAAACATTATGATTAAGTGGTATATTAATAGACATGTTACCTTTATATCCTAATTGCTGTTATGAAGTGTAAATCTTTCATCAGAAATCTACTTGTTATGTTAATAGCAGTCTTAAAATATCTGGCTGGTTTTTTTAAATTGTGATAGAATACACATAACATAAAATTTACCATTTTAACTATTTTAATGTGTATAATATAGTAGCATTTAATACATGTACAGTGTTGTGCAACCACAACTATCCAGTTCCAGAACATTCATCATCATCCCCAAAAGGAGACCCATACCCATTAAGCAGTCACTCCACATCCTCCCTCCCCAGCTCCCGGCAATCACTAATCTGTTTGGTTTTTGATGTATATACTTCGATGTCATAGCTTGCAAAATAATGGAAATACTCTGGTTTGATCCTTATTGCTAGTTTATATAGTGGTATAATAAAACTTTTCAGTTTGTTAGACTGATTTTCTGATCAGGTGAGTATTTTTTTAAAAAATACATTAACGGGAATTCCCTGGTGGTCCAGTGGTTAGGACTCCATACTTTCATTGCCAAGGGCGCCGGTTTGATCCCTGGTTGGGGAACTAAGATCCCACAAGCCATGTGGCACAGCCAAAAAACCCCACAAAACCAAGAAACACCAAAACCCAAAAAATATTAACCATCATAGAGAGTTTATTTAAGGATAAGCAGCTCTACTTTAGAAATTTTCTTTAATATTAAAACATAAGTAATTCTATTAATGGAGTAAAACAACCTCACAGAATTGAAAATAAGTAGGTCAGGCATTTTCTTAAACTTTTATAATACTGAGAATGAACAGCTATAACTGTGCTAGCCATCAGGGTTATTCACACTTTTGTAATCTGTGGAAATCTAAAACTGTAAAACATAAAAGTAAAAGGCAATGCAGGGCTTCCCTGGTGGCGCAGTGGTTGAGAGTCTGCCTGCTGATGCAGGGGACACGGGTTCGTGCCCTGGTCCGGGAAGATCCCACATGCCGCGGAGTGGCTGGGCCCGTGAGCCATGGCCGCTGGGCCTGCGTGACCGGAGCCTGTGCTCCGCAGTGGGAGAGGCCACAGCAGTGAGAGGCCTGCGTACCGCAAAAAAAAAAAAAAAAAAAAAAAAAGTAAAAGGGAATACAGAGTAACAGATGAATTAAAAGTATCATAAAAAATGTCCTAAATTACAAGGATAAAAATTCCCTTTTTCTCTACTGTATAGTCTTCTCTGAGGCTAAAGAAAAAATACCATTATAAAATAATATATGAGTTTGTTCAGGTTTAAAATTATATGCATTGATAATACGTGATATTATCAATTTATTTAGAAAAGCATTTTTACTTTTTCCTTAAAAAGCAGTAGTGACATTTGAATACCTAGTTATGCTCTTGATATCTGTTGAAAAGTATCTGTTTTATTGGTTTTCTCTGTGCGTGTAGTTCCTTTATGCCTTCTAAAAAAAAACCGTTTTGAGCACAGAGTGCTTATAGATACACAGTGAAGCCCTTTGAAACAAAATCAGGTGGGAAGATTTAATTTGGAGCACATTTGGAATTAAATTTGACTTTAAATTTAGCGGGCAAGAGTGTAGGTCTAGAGTCAGACTGCTTGGGTTCAAATCTTGCCCCTCAGTTGTACTACTTCATTGGCAAGACTCTCTAAGTAGTTCTTATCCTTAAGTATCTTGCAAACAGGCAGAGTGCCTGTTTGTGGGTTGTTGCGAGGAGAGTGAAACAGGGCCTGAGGAGCATTCTACAAAGAGCCTGCCGTGCAATAAGTGTCCAGTGGGTGTGAGCCGCTCCTTAGCCCCGTGATGATGCCAAAGCATTCTTTATCTAAAAATTAAAATGTTAGTCCAACATTTGTACAACTCATTAGGAGCAACTTTATTTTCAGCACCCTTTCACAAAACTGTTCCAACCCCTCTCCTTAAGTATCCACATACTTTTTTTCTTTGGACATGGGCCGTTATTGTGATGTTTTTGTCATATAGATA
Organism: Phocoena phocoena; assembly: GCF_963924675.1. Classification (NCBI taxonomy): domain Eukaryota; kingdom Metazoa; phylum Chordata; class Mammalia; order Artiodactyla; family Phocoenidae; genus Phocoena; species Phocoena phocoena. The sequence goes on along the minus strand of NC_089225.1, from coordinate 48,142,623 downwards.
TGAGGCACCTAAAAAATAAGACTTTCTGATTAAAAAAAAGTCTAATCATTTAACACAAAGTAGATAAATGGCTATTTTCTATGCATTATTCATTGTGATCTACGTATAAGGTGTTGAATCTTGTTTTCATGTTTCTGATTTTAAAGTCGTGAAAATTACTTTTACAATTAAAATGCAACATTGTGCACTTCAGAATATTACAGAGGAGGACACATTACTCACCGCTGGCGAAATTCTGGAGGGGCGTATGTGTATTTAAAATTCTCCCAAGATGAGAGAAACACCAAGGGGAAAATATGCACATCACAGGCAAGGTATTCTTAAAGGGTGTCTGTTCTAGAGTTTGACGAAGTGGAAGAACACATTATTAACTGGGAATTACATTTACCCCTTGCCCAGAGACCTCACAAGGTGACAACGTATCTTCTTGAAAACACAACATCTCCACTATGTCTTTGCTTACCCTGCCTTTAGATTTCCACTTAGCCTGGCGGAGACACTGGCAGCACCGCCCAGGGCAAACAGTATTTAGGTTTCTAAATCAGGCACAAAGCTGAAAATACACAAAAGTGGAGTGGTTGCTAAATAAATAGTGTCCTGCAGCTCCTGTCCATACTTTGTGGTGATGATGTCTTTGTAGAGCTCATAACCCAGTATCCTGGCAGTCAAGGAAAATAATATTTAATTCTTCAACTAATGTTTAATTATTAATTATTTTCCAAGAGGAAGCCACACTAAAAAAGTTGGTCTAGGAAAAGCCCTCATGAAAAATCTCAAAACTTTTCCATGTGACTCACTCAGAATCCCTTAAAAAAATAATATATATATGTGTGTGTGTGTGTGTGTGTGTATCTTTAAGTTTAAATTGACTACTAACTTATAAATTAAAAAATTTTAAACTGATTTACCTCTTTTTTAAAGGGGGAATTGAATAGAATTACTTTCTAAATTGTTTACTACAAAGGTCTGCTTATGTTCTCTTTGGGGCATTAGAAATCTCAATAAGTGTTTGCCATTTCAGTGCTGCAGGCACTGTGCTGAGGACTTTCTCTATGTTACCCCTGAGTACACATTACTACCACCCCATTTCACAGATGAGGATCTAAGATAGAGTGAGGATAAGTAACTTGCCCTGGATCACACAGCCACTTAGTGACTAGGCTGGGAATCAGCCTAGGTGGTCAGCTCTATCTTGATAGACTGCCCCACATTTAGCAAAAGTAGCACTTTGCTTGGATTGTAGGACAGGGGAGTGATGCTGTAATTATGTACCTAAACTAAAAAAGGAATAAAAGTTATCATAACTTTACCCCATAAAATATGAAAAGTGCATGAGGCAAGCTTTGTTCTCAACAGGCCTCACACCTCAGGAGCAGTACAACAGGAGAACTTCCCACAGATGGAGGCCTGACCCACATTTCCCACCTGTACATCTCTTACTTTGCTTTTAGTTTTGCATCTAAACTAGTGGAACTCAATCCCCAAAACTTTTCTTCTTTCCTCCTAGACTGAATTACTGGGACAGTGGCTGATGGAGGAGCCCTGGTGTGTACGGTCTCTGTTGCAGGAGCTGAAGGGCTTTGTTGGCAGAGGTGCTCGCAGGGGACCCTCCTGCTCTGAGGACACAGCCCTGCCTGGGCCTGAGTGTCTGTGGGAGGCTGGGAGATGTCCTGCAGTGAAAAGACTGACAAGGTATCTCTTGTCAGAATTTAGATTCTGAAGGGAGCTGGTTTTGCGGGGGACAGCCAGACCAACAAAACATACAAAGAAAAATAACAGTGATATGTGTTTTGAAGAGAATTAAAATAGGGTGATGTGATAGCAACTGCTTTGCTACTGTAGATGAGATACTTGAAAGTCTACAACAAGCTGAGATCTCAGTGATGAGGAAAGTTCAAAGGGAAAAGCATCCCAGGTCTTGGGAACAGCAAAGGCCAGGCTGTTAAGACTGGGAAGGCTTATGGATAATAGGCCTACAAGAAAACCAAGCCTGCTGGGGCACAGGGGGCTATGAAAGCGCTGTGAGGGCCTGAGAGGGCCAGTCTTGTTGGGCTTCATTCAAGGATGAGGCTTTTGGGATTCATCCTTAGAGCCGTAGGAAGCCTTTGGAGGATTTAAAACAGGGAATGAATTGATAGTTTATGTTTTAAAATGATCACTGTGGAAGTTTTTGGAAGAGATTGGATTGCGGTGTGAACGCAGAGGCAGGGAGACTGTAGTGGCGTTGCCGGTGGGAGGGGGTGGTGGGTGGACCTGGGATGGTTGTAGTGGAGATTGAGTATATGGATGCAGCATCTATTTCAGACTAAATGTGGGCAATGAGGGAAAGAGAGGACTCGAGTTTAATCCTTAGGTTTTTGGCTTGAGTGGGCTGTTTATTGAGATGGCAAAGACTCAGGGAGGAGAGACAAAGATTTCACTTTTGGCATTGTCAAGTTTAGGATGTCTAGTTAGATAGCGACTGGGAGATGTAAAGAAAATGGGTAGCAGTACCCAGGTAGGGTGACCATGCAATTGATTGTGGAGCCGGGGACACCTTTGAGAGTGAAAGGAGGGTGAAGTGGGATTTGGATTTTAAATACTGAAGCTGGGACAACAAAGGCAAATCGGGACTGTCTTGGCGAACTGGAATGTATGATACGTAGGAATCTGCTTCCAGGCAAAGATTTCAGGATTGACAGTATCAGATGTTTAGAATACTACAAAGGAGTCAAGGGAGATAAGAATGGAGAAGAGGCCTCTTCTTCAATATCCACCAAAATAGCGAGCATCACTCGTGATAATAAAAGCATAGGACAGCCTTATCTTAGTGGGGTTAGGGGGTGGCAGCCAGATGGGTGTGGCCTTCTGAGTGGATACAAGGTAAGAAATAGAGATGGAAACTATAGTTACTCTTTTAAAGAGGTTTTGTTGTGGCGAGGGATGTTGGCGAAAAATATCTAGAGTGCTATAAGAGAACACTGAGTCTCATCAAAACCCGAAAGGAAGTCCCAGAACTTCCCAGTGGAAGTTCTCAGTTTTATTTTAGGCTACAGCTGCGTGAGATTCAGTATTGCACATATGGAAGAAGAACTAATGCTTCTATTAGTGAAAATAATGGGACATGTAATTTTGGATCAAAGTTTCTTTTGTTTTTATTTGAATAATCTGTATTTGATTTTGAATATCCTAGAAAAATCTGAATTGTTGCAAAGATGAACTTTGATTTAAAAAAGGACTGACTATAAAACTTACCCTTTCAGATTACACTTGATTCACATCAGGGCTCATATTGTTTTGGGTTAGTGGGGTGAAGCCGTGTAACTTAAGTATCAGCTTCCATTGACTGTATCGGGGTTTCCATGTAGAAAATGGTGCTTGTCTTGAACCAATTGGAGCATCTGCAGGGAATTTACCTGTTTCTTTTTCCTTTTTACAAAATTAAATGATCTTTTCTCTGAATCTGATTTTTATATACCCAGCTTTCTTCACACTATCTACAAGTAATTTTTTCTTTACTATTCTATGGATGTGTTTCTTAACACTACCATCTAATGATTAAATTATCTAGTAAGATGTTGCTTAATTTTTTAAAAAAATTGCCTGTGTTGAGAATCTGCAAGCATTTATAACTTTATAAAGGAGACAAAAACGTTGAGTTCTCCGGTTTTAAAATTGCTTAGTAAGGAGTTACTTTTAAAACTACCGTGCAAAACACATTCTCTTCAGAAAAAGGACCTGTGAAAATGTTACACGATCATTCCCGGAATGATTTTGTAAGACCAGTGAATTCCTTCTTTTACATATTTGCCAGAGGTAAGGAGTGCCTGGCACTTACACACATGATAAACAGAAGAGTCAGTAACAGGACAGGAAAGTCGGTTTAACATTCTCGAAGTGTAAATAGTCAAAGGAGCAGTACTGTTTCATAGAGACTTTCTGAAAGAATTGTAAGTATATATGATTTGTAAAACTTTTATAATAATTTCACATTTTCTAATCATCTGCTTTTAAAAATGGTCTAATATTTTCCTTTGAACTATTATTACTCAAAAATTTTTAACATGTGTGAGAACCATCAGAATTTTTATAGAAAAGGCTGAAGATTTTATGGGCTTTTGAATTGGTGTTTTGGAGAGTAAATTACCTGATTTATTTTCCTTGACACACTTAAATGTATGGGCAATGATGTGACTTACGATTGTTTGAGAAGAAAAAAAATTTTAATATAATAATTCATTAAACTCCATGTATATATAAAATTAATTACTGCTGTTCATTTCTGTTCTTGATAACTTTCAAGCTTTAAGATGTGGTAAAATTTCTTCAAATTATCATGAACATTTCAGTAAGCAGTATGATAATTATACTTATCTAGGGTTTTCACTTTTACAAAGTACTAATCACTTTCTTTTTTAATACTTACAAGAACCCTGTAAAGCAGACTTTGGATGTTTTCTTCATTCAACATCAGTAAACAAGCAAGCTGAGATTTCTGAGGTGTGAAGTTACTTAACAGAGAAATTCAAACTAGAATGAAGCATTTTGATTCCTAGATTTGGGCTCTTTCCCTTATACCGTCCTGGCATGGGACCTCTCTGTATTAACACCCCTTTAGGTAGTGAGTAAAAACAGCATTTAGTAAAATTTACCTGAATTAAAAAAAAAAAAAAACACGCAAAAATTCCAATGGTTAACACATTACTCTTAGAGCAGACCCTGAATGTAATATTAACTCTGTCAGCATGTAATGTGAATAAGAAAGTTGCTAGTGGAAATTCTAACTTAGCTGGTCCTTGATTACATATAACCTTGCTTGCTTAACTAACCAAAGAACACGGCTTGACTCATCACTTCACTTAGAGTACCGTACTTCTTTTGTAAAAATGTGAAAATATGATTTGTAAAACTTTTTTTTTTTTTTTGTGGTATGCGGGACTCTCACTGTCGTGGCCTCTCCCGTTGCGGAGCACAGGCTCCGGACGTGCAGGCTCAGCGGCCATGGCTCATGGGCCCAGCCGCTCCGTGGCATGTGGGATCTTCCCAGACCGGGGCACGAACCCGTGTCCCCTGCATCGGCAGGCGGACTCTCAACCACTGCGCCACCAGGGAAGCCCGATTTGTAAAACTTTTAAAATAATTTCACATTTTCTAATCATCTGCTTTTAAAAATGGTCTAATATTTTCCTTTGAAAATATTTATTCTCTTTTTAAAGGCCATACTAACCCCAATAAAGATGTTAAAGAAATAAAAATAAAATAAAGGCCATACTAACCTCATCCCTTAAATAGATGCCTGGCATTATATAATCTTAGATGAAATGTGAAAATGAGTCTTTTTGTGTATGCTAGAATTTGGGGGTAGAATATCTGTGGAGATTTGGTGACTTAAAAAAATAATAAGATGAAGAAAAATGTGAGCTAGCGTTGTCTTGTGGTGGAAACTATGTTTTTCCACCTTTATTGAGATACAATTGACATAGAACATTGTGTAAGTTTAAGGCGTACAGCATGTTGATTTGATACACTTATTTATTGCAAAATGATTACCACCGCAGCTTTAACTAACACCTCCATCCCATCACATAATTACCATTTCTTTTCTTTATGGTGAGAACATTTAAGAACTACTCTCTTAAAACTTTTCAAGTATGTAATAGATTATTATTGGCTATAGTCACCATGTTGTACATTAGATTTCCAGAATTTATTCATCTTATAACTGGAAGTTTGTACTCTTTGACCAACACCTCCTATTTTCTCTACTCCTTAGCCATGGTTAACACCATTTAGTGTCTGTTTCTCTGAGTTCAGCTGTTTTAGATTCCACATGTAAATGGTATCATACAGTATTTGTCTTTCTCTGTCTGATTTATTTCACTTAGCATAATGCCCTCAAGGTCCAGTCATGTAGCCACAAATGACAAGATTTCCCTTTTTCTCCTAGCTGAATTGTATTCTGTTATATATATATATATATATATATATATATAATAGGTTATATCTATAAATCTATCTATCTATATATATCTGTGTAACATCTTTATCCATTCATCCATTGATAGACATTTAGGTTGTTTCCATATCTTAGCTATTGTGAATAATGTTTAAAGGAACATGCAAGTGCAGATATTTCTTTGATATCCTCTTTTTATTTCCTTTGGATATATACCCAGAAGTGGTATGCTAGATCATATGGTAGTTCTATTTTGAATTTTCTGAGGAAGATCCATACTGTTTTCCATAGTGACTGCACCAATTTACCTTTCCACCAACAGTGCATAAAAGTATTACTTATAACATAGATGTTTAGTATTTAAAGAAGTCTTCTTAGAAATGATAAGATTATAAAAACCTTAGAGAGTAGAGAAAAAGTAAGAATTATTTGTATCTAGGAAAGATTTTACATGTTTCAAATTATAAATCAACTTGCTATTATAAAATATATCTTAAATCTGGAAAATAATTTGATAGAATCAAAGTGGTTTTATATATATATATATATATTTTTTTTTTTTTTTTAAACAAGGGCTATGTTTCTAAATACCTTGTAGAAATCTGACTTGGATAATTCAAATTTAGTTTTCCCATGGAAATAAATACATGAGATTTATATTTTTCCAATTTCACTCACAAAGAAACCTTATCATACCTAAGGTTCACATAAGTCAAAATAACATAAAATGCAATATCATATTTTATCTCCCTTTTTTGTTATTGTTATTATCTCCCTCTGGTTAATTGCTGCTAAACACACACTGAGGATTAAAAACTAAACAAATCCATTTATCCATGTAGTCCATGAGGTCAGATAGTAGAGTCTATAAATAAGCAGATTTAATGATGCCATTAATAAGGAAGAGGAGAATGTACTTCTCCAGTGTCTTGTTTACTCCCACTAAGCATATGTTCTTTAGAAAGCAAATTACTGAATCAGATGGAATAGGAAAAACTAAGGTGAGTAATAGAATTATTTAACACAAAGTCATTATACATTCAACATTAAGAGCATAATTATATTCCATGTTCATGTTTGAAATGATTATGCATTAATCTTTAGAATTAAATTTGGGTATTTTCTGCAGAATCTTGGAGTTATATAGTTATGACTTTAAATGGATTGTGTGGATGCCTTCTTATCACTCATTAACCTTGTCAAAAGAAAGAGGAGAGTTATTTGTACAAAGACAGATTGCAGTGGTTAGTCTATATATATATATGGAGATGTACAACTAGAAACTCATTTTTTCCAAACCCCACAGTTTCAGTCTTCCCACAGTGCTGTCCCTGGTAATGACTCTGTTTCCCCCCTTTCCTTTTTTTTTTGAACTTGAGCCTATTGTCAATTATGTCATTGAACTCTGAAGTCATATGGAAAGTCCTTGGTAATTCTATTTGTCAAGGTAACTTGTTTGTTAACAGTTTTCACTTTGTAAAAAATGTACCTACCGAAGCTCTTTTTTTTTCCCCCCAAAGAGAAACTCTTTGGAAAACAATGTAAAACTGTTGTTTAAACAAACAAAAAAATTGGATGGAGTATTAAATTGATGACTGGTTACATTTGATTGAGGGTTTCTTGGTTTTTTTGTTTGAGAATTACTCTTGTGGAATCACATAAAGATGATTTACCAGTTTTCATAGTGAATTGGAAAAAATTGTTGGTCAAAGTTACCTGTCATTTCTTGAAGGGCAGCTATCAATACATTAAAAGAGATCTCATCTAATTCATGAAAATATGCAATAGTCTATCAAAGAGAAATAGAAAAAGAATGTAGTTTTGCTTTTGAGATAAAATATAAATAACATTCTTTATCTTTTCTAGTTTTTATTTTTTTTTTACTTTTATAGTTTTCCTAAATGTAAAAATAACATGGCAATGGTGCTTAAGAAATTTGGGGGACAAAAAGGAGAATATAATTGTCTTTTTGTGAGATCACTGCAATAAATATATCCAATTAGTTTTTATTTTAGGATCAAAAAGTGAATGTGTTGTTATTATTTTAGCTCTTTTATCTTGGCATTTATAATAACAGGACCACACCTATTATACCAGAATTCTTGTGTTTAAAAAAAGTTGTTAATGGCTTTGATATTCTAAGAGCTATTTTTGAACAAAATGTTTGCTAAGACTTTGTGCTGTATTGACCACCAGTACTTGGCATGTTATATATGCCTTTGTTTCTAGTTCCATCTATTTCCTCAAGGAAAGTTTATATAAATGAGACTACTGTATATTTCTTTGTCATTTCCTTCTGTTGTTTCTCAGGAGGAAGAGTTGCAATGGATTTTACAGTATTTCTACACTACATTAGCTACCTTTCTGTGGAAATGAAACATATGGTAGTTGGGAGGGCCTGGAATAGTATTCTGGGTTGCTTAAATCAGGCAGATGACACAAAATTTACTTTTTAGAATGTGGATGATTTCCTTTATTTGAAAGGACTGTGGTTTTATACAGCACAAAGGCATGGTTCTGATGAATTAGTCTTTAGCATACACGTCTCATGGTTTTCTTCAGGTGAGTCAGTGCTTCTTTCAGATGTTGTCCCCAAGAAAGTAATAATAAATTGTATTTATTGGATAAGTTCACACAATGTTGGTTTTTTTCTTTCCTATCTGTCACTCCAAATAGAACTTTAAGATCTCCGATTGTTGTTTCATCAGAGCTGGATGCACACAGTAGGAGACTGAGCAAAGAATGGCATGGGAGAAAGGAGATGGGCTTGGAAATGAACTACCCTGGGTTAAAACCTAGATGGGCAGTTCACTCACTGTGACTGAGGACAAGTTAATGCTCCTCTTGGGGATTTGTTCCTTATGTTGTAAAATACAGATAACAGCTACTCACAAGGTTGTTGTTAAGAATTAACCGTAATGCATACATAGCTTCCCGCCCATTGTATCTTAATACATTGCACTGTTGATGTTATTAATGGGTGCTTTACCAGTGCTCACTGATTGATCAAACTAAAGACACCTAAAGAGAAAGGAAGAACAAGGTAACATTTGGGACTTTTTATGTGTAGTTGAGTAAAATGGGACAATAATAAACTATTAAGTTTTTGAGTACAGGAACTGATTTTTATTTTCTGTACCCAAAGTTAGTGTAGGTGCTGAATAAATGCTTGTTGTATGGGAGTGTGTGTGTGGGAAACTAGTGTTCCTTTACCTCCTGGTGCAGAGTTCTTTCTCATGTATCATAACCTTTAACTCTGTATGATTACTCCATTAAGGGAGCTCATTTTAATTTATAATTTCACCTTTTTCACAAACAGAGATATAAAGTACATTCTTACTTGCTGATGATTGCAGGAGAATATATATAAAATAATTTCTTTGGAAGAGTTGACTAACAATGTAAGAAAATATTAGTAGAAGGTAAATGACTTTATGTTAGACGGGAGGAGGAAGAGAAAACTGTTTTAAAGGGCTATAGATGTTAGGAATCCTAGTGGTTGTTTGATTTTTTTTGTTTGCGGTACGTGGGCCTCTCACTGTCGTGGCCTCTCCCGTTGTGGAGCACAGGCTCCGGACGCGCAGGCTCAGCGGCCATGGCTCACAGGCCCAGCCGCTCCGCGGCATGTGCGATCTTCCCGAACTGGGGCATGAACCTGTGTCCCCTGCATCGGCAGGCGGACTCTCAACCACTGCGCCACCAGGGAAGCCCAGTTTGATTATTTTTATACATTGCTTTAAAGACAATCAGATTTTAGTGCGATTGGGAATAATTTACTCCTTGTACAAGTTTTCCTTGTTTTCTGAGAATCAGGGTCAAATGGTGAAAGGAAACTGTCATTTCATACCAAATATATCAAATGCCCTATTCCAGTGTGTTTCTAAGAAATAAGGTTTTTTTTTTTTAATTGGGAAAACATTTGAGGACCTGACTCTATGTGTGTGTGTGTGTGTATCTATCTGAAAGAGAGAATTCATTCATTCAACAATATTTTATTAAGCACCTTCTTTGTGCCCAAAATATTCTAGATCCTTCAGGATATAGCACTAAACCAGAGAGTAAAAGTGCCTGGACTCAGTGAGCTTTCATTCACTAATCAGAATTCACTAATCTGAACTAATTACTAGTCAGAATTGTGACCATTTAAAGTAAGCCATTGGAACATTACTGTCATTGTATGAAAAGTATAGAGTATGTAAACTGGAATCTCTTTGCTTAGTATACCATTATGTGCTTGCAATAAATAAAGAAAGACCTAAAGATAATTAAGGAAATAGAAAGGCCAGGTCTTTCACAGAGATCTTTATCTCTGTCAATATTCTTTGTCAATAAATATTATTTGGTTTTCAGTTTCGTTATGATTTTTTAGTTATGATGGCACAAATAAGATTTTTAATAGATTTTTTACTTCCCTTTACTAAATTATTTACTTGGAGATTGAAAATAGTCATGAAAGCATTTAATTAATAGGAATGAATTGTTTCTGGGGGAGGGATAAATTGGGAATTTGGGCTTAACAGATACATACTGCTCTGTATAAAATAGATGGACTGCAGGGACCTGCTGTGTAGCACAGAGAACAATATTCAGTGTCTTGTGGTGGCCTGTAGTGGAGGGGAATCCGAAGAATAACCTGTGTGTGGTGTGTATGGCTGAGTCACTTTGCTGTACACCTGAAGCACTGTGGGTCAACTATACTTCAATAAGAAAGCAGGGGTGGAAAGAGAAATAAATTGTTTTAGGTAATTCTTCCTTGGATAAAAGGGATTATTTCTACAGAAGGTTAAAAATGATAGTTTCTGGAGAGTTATACTTATGTATTTATATCTCACTACTGTTTAGATTATTATTCTATTGAGAGAAAAATTACTACCATTTCTGACATGTTTGATCTGACCCATAGTGTTCTAATTTTTTACTATCTGTCTTATAAAATTCAGCGGAAATTAAGAGACAGCTGGTGTGATTTTTGCTTGGACTGCAGGTGTTTGGATGAACTAACTAAATTGAGTTTTGGGTCGCAGTTTCTTAAAAGATTTGTCACTGAATGGATCAGAGTTTTCCAGGAATCTTATGTCTAGTAATACTGTAGAAGCTCTTAAATTTTAGTCAGCTCAGTCACTGGGTCAGGTAAGATTTCCATTCCCTTAGTAAAACATGCCGAATGGCTGTCCTGGCACAATGAACCCCCAAAGCAGTAAGCTACTTTCTAGATTGCCTGTACATGCCTCTTGTTCTATTTTATCAAAAACTTGTTTTGACTGTTTCCTAACCTGTTAAGGCCTGTTTTTCCAGTTACTTATTGTAATAATGTAATTAACCTAAATAATCACATGATTTGAATTCATTAAGAGAGTTGTCCTATAAAAGCGAAGTTAAATACTTCAGAAAGAATCTGGTGAGCCAGCTACCCTGTCCCTCCAAAAAAAAGGTACTATTGAATTATATGTGAATGAGACAACTGAAAGAATGAAATAAAATGCTAAAATCAAGGAATTTGCATTCGAATTGCTTGCAGGTGTCTTGAAATCCTTGGCTTACTTAAAAAAGTTAGAAGCGGAAGGCAAGCCTTTATGTGCTAATTATACAAGAAGTACAAGGTGAAAATTTAGTCAGTGGGCACAGCTGCAAATACAAACATTTCACTCTCCATCAATGAATAATTTATCTGTGTATTTTAAGTTAAAATGACTAAGGTTTACTTGAACTTTGATTTCCCACTTTAAGTGGTTTTTAAAAGTAACCTACTGATTAGAAATGTTAAAGGATTTTTGTTATATTTGCATTCCTTTTTTATCATTTTCCTAAATCTCTATTCTCAAACTGTTTTCTGTAAGATAACATTAATATCTATTCTATTTATATATTTAAAAACTCGATAGATTTTTTTTTCTCCAAGTGAAAATTTTAAATATATAAGAAAAATACAGAATACATTTATGCAGTTTTATGTGAGTTTAAAAGTACAGTTTGGAACTACACTTTGTTGTATAAGCAATACTTATGGGGGAATCTTATCTTTTCTGGGTTTAGGTAGGAAGCTAGTATATAAGTTAAATGCAGTTATGCTGTGTTTCCATTACACCAACTACCTCTTCCTTTGTTAGATATGTTAGTCTATTCAATGATTGTTACTTTGTATCTTGTCTTAAATATATTTAATTATATTATTCATTATATTTATTGTATATTTAATATTTATACTAACCCATTGATCTGTAGTTGAAAGAAGAATGGCTTAATGGAAAAGCAGAATCTTATGGTCCTTGAGCTGTTTTAATTATAATCAAAATGTTTCTTGGATAATCAGTTTGTGTCTGAAGCTCTGTTTGGTACAGTCTACATGTGGCTTATAATTCTTGAATATCTATTGGTCTTTCCTGAATATGTGATCATTTTAAATGCCAGTGACTTCAAATAACTTTGAGGAATCATGGCTTTAAACTATTTTCTTGTGCCTGGTGGGAATTGGGAGGAATTATTACACTGAGTACTAGGGAGAGGCTATATTGGTTTTGTTGTGAAGTCTTCACATGAATGATGTACCAAGAAGGGGTGTGTAAAGACTTGCCTGTAAATGTTCATAGCAGCATTATTTACAATAGCCAAAAAGTAGAAACAACCCAATGTCCATCAATTGGTGAATGGAGAAGTAAAAAACAGAATGGAATTCTGTTGGGTAACAAGAAGTAACAAAGTACAGATACATGGTACAACATGAATGAACCTCAAAAGAATTATAGTCAGTGAAAGAAGTCAGACACAAAAGGACACATATTGTATGATTCCATTTATATGAAGTATCCAAAAAGGCAACTATATAGAGACAGAAAGTTGATTAGTGATTGCCTAGGGCTTGAGATGTGTTAGAGTGAGGGCAAAGATATTAGAAAGAAAAATGATGATCTTTGCATACCTGAAGCACTTACTAGGAATAGGAGAGTGGAAGAAGTAATAAGGACTTTTGTTTTTAAATATATCTTCTGTGCTATTATTGTACCTAACAAAATTAATAGTTCCTTTTGCATGTCATCCAACACCCAGTTTTTATTTAAATTTCTCTAAGTCTCTTTGTCCAAATTGGATTGAGTTTCACGCATTACTTTGGTGGTTTTGTCACTTAAATCTCTCATTCTGTATCAGTTCTTACCCCCGCCCCCATCTTTTTCCCCAAATTTTCAGTTTGTTAGAGAAACTGGATTGTAGACTATCCACATTCTAGATTTTGCTAATTATTATATTTGATAATTATTAAACAGTTGAACTATTTGAGCATAATCAGAAAATGACTAATTCTTCATCCAAAAGAATTAATTTTCCACAGAGCTGAGAGCAAGTAAGCTAGCATTTAGGAGCCTGTAGCAACTGTTTAAAATAGAAATCAGCAGTCTTTCAGAAATTAGCAGCCTTAGGTGTTCTAAGACTTGATTTATTCTGTTATATTGCTACATTTCTCCTGGTAATAAGATGGATGGAAGACAGTGGGAAACTGTGAATCATTCTCCCTGAGGAAAGGTGAAAGGGGCCTAACAGGTGGTTGGCACAAAGACCCCCCCCCCCCCCCGCCCCGGCCAACGTAAAAGCAAAAACCATGGGTCCAGGGTTTGAAAGTTGTGCCACTTAGTGAGGGAATAATTGAAGGAAGTCTTGGCAGAATTCTTGGGTTTTAATTCTTATTTTGTTGTATATGAAGTAATGTCTAGGTTGATCTTTTAACGTTTTATTTTCCAACAAAAGAAACTTTTAGATCAAATGCTTTAATGCTTATATACGTGTGTGTAGTTTGCCAACAATAGTGATTTTACCTAGAAGCATAGGTAAGGACCTTTTATAGACATTTAAAAATGTGACCTTTTTTCTTATTGAGAATATGTTTTCCCTACATGCCTTTGTTTTAATAACATGTTTTTTTTACAATATCAGCATTTTCACTTCTGTATTGATATAACAGATTTGTGTTATGAATAATGGTATTTGTGTTTTAAAAATAGATCATTTGTATGTCTTTCACTGAGTCTATAAATGAGAACCTCTTGGCTCAGTAAGATAGCCTGTGAATGAGGTTCTGTGTAGGTAGGACTTCTTTATTATTAGCCATTAAATAGAACAATACATATTGATGGAAATCATTGGTGGAGATCATCATTCTAATACCTTTGCCTTTATTTTAGTCCAGTGGGTCTCAAACTGTAATGTGCTGGACCACTAGTATGTATCACCTGGACCCCATATGCAGATTCTATTTAAAAAGGTACAACATGGGGCCACCCAAGCAGATCTGTATTAGAAACAAGTTCCATAGCTGATTCTAATGCTCATTGAATTTTGAGAATCACTACCTTAGAAATATTTTTATTGTGTTTTACTTTTAAATAGTTTGACTTGGAAGAAATTGCAGAAATAGTGCAGAGGTTTCCCTCTGCCTTCCTCCAAGCTTTCCCCAATAATAATGTCTGACATAACCATAGTACATTATCAAAACCAGGGAAGTGACTTTGGTACAATACTATTAACTTAAGTACAGACCTTATTTAGATTTCATCAGCTTTTACATGCATTCTTTATTATTTTTAAAAATTTGTCTTGATTTATAATTCTATGAAATTTTATTACATGTATGGATTCGCGTGACATTCCACAATCAGAATACAGAACTGTTGTGCCACCATAAAGGAACTCCCTCACGTTACTTTTTAAAAAAAAAAAAAAAAAATTATTTATTTATTTTATTTTTGGCTGTGTTGGGTCTTCACTGCTGCACGTGGGCTTTCTCTAGTTGCGGCGAGCGGGGGCTCCTCTTCGTTGTGGTGCATGGGCTTCTCATTGCAGTGGCTTTTCTTGATGCGGAGCACGGGCTCTAGGCACGAGGGCTTCAGTAGTTGTGGCACGTGGGCTCAGTAGTTGTGGCTCACGGGCTCTGGAGCGCAGGCTCAGTAGTTGTGGTGCATGGGCTTAGTTGCTCCATGGCATGTGGGATCTTCTGGGACCAGGGCTCAAACCCGTGTCCCCTGGATTGGCAGGCAGGTTCTTAACCACTGTGCCACCAGGGAAGCCCCCTTATGTTACTCTTAATAGTTACACCTTGCCTCCAATCCTGGCAGCCAGTGATCTGTTTTCTATGACCATAAGCCTGTCACTTTGGGACTCACATAAATAGAACCACACGGTATGTAACCTTTAGAGACTGGCTTTTTCACTCAGCATAATGCCCTTGAGATTATCCAAGATGCTGAGTGTATCAAGGCTTGCTTTTTTATTGCTGAGTAGTATTCCATTGTATGGATGCATCACAGTTTGTTTATTCATTCTCACGTTGGAGTACATTTGGGCTGTTCCCTGTTTGGGTTTGTTATGAGGAGAGCTGCAATAAACATTGACATACAGGTTTTATGCAAACTAAGTTTTTGTTTCTCTCACGTAAATACCTAGGAATAGATTCCTGGGTCATATGGTATGAGTATGTAGCTTCATATTACGCTGCCAAACCATTTCCCGAAGTGGCTGTGCCATTTTGCACTCACCTTGTTCAAGTCACCTATGAGAGATCTAGTTTCTCCACATTCTTGTCTGTACTTGATATTTTCAGTAGTTTTAATTTAGGTGCATAGTGGTATTTCATCATAGCTTTAATTTGCATTTCCCTAAATGGATAATAATGTTGAGAATCTTTTCATGTGCCTCTTTCTCACATCCTCTTTGGTAAAGTGTTCAAACCTTTGCCCATTTTATGATTGGATTCTTTGTTTTCTTACTATCACGTTTCGAGAGCTCTGTCTATATTCTGGATTATAAGTCTTTTTGTTGGCTATGTGACTTACAAATATTTTCTCCCAGTCTGTGGCTTGTCTTTTTATGTTCATAACTGGGTCTTTCACAGAGCAAAAGATTTTACTTTTTGATGAAGTTTAGTTTCTTGATATTTTAAAAATCTTTTGGATTGTGTCTTTGATGTCGTGTCTGAGATTCATTTGCCTAAGCCTTAGGCCCCAGGATTTTCTCCTACATTTTGATCTAAACATTTTATAATTTTATGTTCTACATTTAGATCAACTTTAGGTTAATTTTTGTATAAGGTGCTACTTTAGCTTTTAATATTTCTAAACTGTGAGACACTATTTCCAAGTAGTTTTTCTAGCCAGTGTTTGACAAAACTTGTAGCTAGGAAACTTAACTTGGAAAATCCATTCCAAGGACTTTTCTTTATCAGTATGCAGTGAATGTTATGCCTTTGAATATGGTTTATGCCAACACACACTACTCCTCAACATAGATTTAAAACTTTAACAGAGACTGATGACTAAATGCTGTTTAGTATTTACCAAAGTACATATTTGAGAGTAGATTACTGAGATTGTGACTTAAAAGCAACTTCTGCTGTCATTTTATGGTTGGTTAATCTACCAGTGTGCTTGCTTGGCTGACATATACATTCCCACTGTTTAACGTGCATATGTGCATATATTTTAATAACTATAACATCCACATTTCAGTTCCTTACCTAGCGTGCTTTTGAAAATTGAAAAAACATTCCAACTGAGAACACTTTTTTTTTTTAAGACAGTGTTTTTAGAGCAGTTTTAGGTTCACAGCAAAACTTAGCAGAAGGTACAGGTTTCCCATAGACCCCTGTCCCCACACATGCACAGCCTCCCCCATTGTCAGTATTCCTCACCAGAGTGGTACAGCTGTCACAACTGAACCTACACTGACACATCATAATCACCTGAAGTCTATAGTTTACATTAGTAATCACTCTTGATGTACATTCTACAGGTTTTGACAAAAACATAATGACATGTATTCATCTTTATAGTATCATGTAGGGTATTTTCATTGCTCTAAAAATGCTCTGTGCTCCACCTGGTCATCTCTCCCCACAACTCCTGGCAACCACTCGTCTTTTTTATTTTCTCCATATTTTTGCCTTTTCCAGAATGTAATATAGTTGGAATTATACAATATGCAGCCTTTTCAGACCGGCTCCTTGCATTTAGTAATATGAAATTAAGGCTCCTCATTTCTTTTTTAGTGGAAAAAATGGAAATAATGGGATGATATTCCATTGTCTGAACGTACCATAGTTTATTTGTCCATTGGCCTACTGAAGGACATCTAGGTTGCAAACTAAGAACATTTTAACTTCCTTTTAGAGAAGAAAATTTCTTTTTTTACATCTACTATTTTGTTGTTTCAGAGAACATAATAAGTAAAGTCAATTGTGGATGATTTTTTCATCTTAAATTTCATAAGTATTTAACCTCTTTTGAAAAAGTGGAAATATAACTTTATAGGGCTTTTTATACTTAATTTTTATATGGCAAAGAAAAAAGAAGCCCAAAAAGTTTGGCATAGTCCTCTCTCCCCATGTTTTTTTAATCATTTTTAAATTTTTAAATTGTAGTGTCAAGCACATTTTTTATTTACCTTTTCAGACTAACTTCCATAAACGGCACTAACTTTTCCATATATCAGTACATTGCCTACAAGGCAACAAATATGAAGTTCAAAGGAAGCTTTCAGTAGATGATGCTGAGCCCAGTTGCTACTGACATGTATTACCTACTGAGCAGAAGCCTATGCACAGCGTGAATGGGGCATCAAGTGAGCACTGGGTCATGGTTTTGAAGTTTCAGTTTGTTTCGGAGAAAAATTACTTGCTAATCTCTATAAATGTTTAAGAATTTAATAAGATACTAATTTTTTTTAAAAAGGATAACACTTGTTAAGGGATTATCTATGTAAAACACTTGCACAGTTCCTGGAACTAGATAGGCATTCAGTTAAGTTAGTTTTTGTAGGGTCCATTTAGGATATCTTTGAAATTGTTTGGTTGGACTAATTTCATTTTTAAGCTACTGGTATTAGAGGACCTCATGTGGTATTTCTTTAATCTACCCAGATTCTTTCTATAGCACTGAGAACACAGTGGGTGCCCAATAATATGGCTGACTGTCTTGTGACTCATTGTTTACATTGCTTTCAAGCCTGTTTTTCAACTTT
This sequence comes from Phocoena phocoena, assembly GCF_963924675.1. Taxonomy (NCBI): domain Eukaryota; kingdom Metazoa; phylum Chordata; class Mammalia; order Artiodactyla; family Phocoenidae; genus Phocoena; species Phocoena phocoena. The sequence goes on along the minus strand of NC_089225.1, from coordinate 48,124,688 downwards.
GCTTATTTGTTTTGATGAAGTTTTTATCTCCTCCGTTGATACGCCCTTTTCTACTGAAGGCTTTTCTCATCTCTCTTCTTGTTGATGTTTGACTTTCTTAACTGTGCATAAAATAAACATCCCACATAAGATATTTAGGAAAACCCTGAGACAAGCTGAACTTGCAGCAACATTTATGGGACAGATATGAGAAATTTAATATTTAATTTTTAATGTATAGATACACTTTCCTACTCTATATATTTGTGTGGGGTTTCCTTGAGTGTGTATATGTGAAAATGTATTCACTTATATTTGTACATTTTTCTGTGTATAAATTATAACTCAGTGAAAAATATCAAGAGAAATTTATGTTTTCCTTCCTTCCATAAGGACCTTCCTTCTTAGAGAACAGGAAGCAAAAATATAATGGGGTGGCTCAAGATGGCGGAATAGAAGGACATGCACTCACTCCCTCTTGTGAGAGCACCAGAATCGCAGCTAACTGCTGAACCATCATCCACAGGAAGACACTGGAACTCACCAAAAAAGATACCCTATATCCAAAGACAAAGGAGAAGCTGCAATGAGACTGTAGGAGGGCCGCAATCACAGTAAAATCAAATCCCATAACCTCTGAGTGGGTGACTCACAAACTGGAGAACAATTATACCACAGAAGTTCACCCCCTGGAGTGAAGGTTCTGAGCCCCACATCAGGCTTCCCAACCTGCGGGTCTGGCAATGGGAGGAGGAGTTCCCAGAGAATCACCACTTGAAGGCTAGTGGGATTAGTTTGCAGGACTTTGACAGGACTGAGGGAAACAGAGACTCTATTCTTGGAGGGCACACACAAAGTAGTGTGTGCATCAGGACCCAGGGGAAGGAGCAGTGACCCCATAGGAGACTGAACCAGACCTACCTGTTAGTGTTGGAGGGTCTCCTGCAGAGGTGGGAGCTGGGCACAAGGACACTGGCAGAAGTTCTGGGAAGTATTGCTTGGCGTGAGCCCTCCCAGAGTCTGCCGTTAGCCTCACCAAAGAGCCTGTAGCCTCCAGTGCTGGGTCACCTCAGGCCAAACAACCAATAGGGAGAGAACTCAGGCCCACCCATCAGCAGACAAGCAGATTAAAGTTTTACTGAGCTCTGGGCACCAGAGCAACACCCAGCTCTACCCACCACCAGTCCGTCCCATCAGGAAACTTGCACAAGCCTCTTAGATAACCTCATCCACCAGAGGACAGACAGCAGAAGCAAGAAGACCTACAATCCTGCAGCCTGTGGAACAAAAACTACATTCACAGAAAAACAGACAAAATGAAAAGGCAGAAGGCTATGTAGCAGATGAAGGAACAAGATAAAACCACAGAAAAACAACTAAATGAAGTGGAGATATGCAACCTTCCAGAAAAATAATTCAGAATAATGATAGTGGAGATGATCCAGGACCTTGGTAAAAGAATGGAGGCAAAGATTGAGAAGATGCAAGAAATGTTTAACAAAGACCTAGAAGAATTAATTGTTCAGAGATGAACAATACAATAACTGAAATGAAAAATACACTAGAAGGAATCAATAGCCGAATAACTGAGGCAGAAGAATGGATAAGTGACCTGGAAGACAGAATGGTGGAGTTCACTGCCATGGAACAGAAAAAAGCATGAAAAGAAATGAAGACAGCCTAAGAGACCTCTGGGACAACATTAAGCACACCAACATTCACATTATAGGGGTCCCAGAAAGAGAAGACAGAGAGAGAAAGGACCCGAGAAAATATTTGAAGAGATTATAGTTGAAAACTTCCCTAACATGGGAAAGGAAATAGCCACCCAAGTCCAGGAAGCACAGAGAGTCCCAGGCAGGGGACTGTAGCCTCCAGTGCTGGGTCGCCTCAGGCCAAACAACCAATAGGGAGAGAACTCAGGCCCACCCATCAGCAGACAAGCAGATTAAAGTTTTACTTTACTTGGGCGCGGGACGCCTGCGCCCAAGGAGAAACACGCCGAGACATGTAGTAATCAAATTGACAAAAATTAAAGACAAAGAAAAATTATTAAAACTAGCAAGGGAAAAACGACAAATAACATACAAGGGAACTCCCATAACATTAACAACTGATTTCTCAGCAGAAATTTTACAAACCAGAAGGGAGTGGCATGATATATTTAAAGTGATGAAAGGGAAGAATCTACAACCAAGATTATTCTACCCAGCAAGGATCTCATTCAGATTTGATGGAGAAATCAAAAGCTTTACAGACAAGCAAAAGCTAAGAGAATTCAGCACCACCAAACCAGCTCTACAACAAATGCTAAAGGAAATTCTCTAAGTGGGAAACACAAGAGAAGAAAAGGACCTACAAAAACAAACCCAAAACAATTAAGAAAATGGTAGTAGGAACATATGTATCGATAATTACCTTAAACGTGAATGGATTAAATGCTCCAACCGAAAGACACAGGCTGGTTGAATGTATACAAAAACAAGACTGCTATATATGCTATCTACAAGAGACCCACTTCAGACCTTGGGACACATATAGACTGAAAGTGAGGGGATGGAAAAAGATAGGCCATGAAAATGGAAATCAAAAGAAAGCTGGAGTAGCAATACTCATATCAGATAAAATAGACTTTAAAATAAAGAACGTTACAAGAGACAAAGGACACTATATAATGATCAAGTGATCAATTCAAGAAGAAGAAATAACAATTATAAATATATATGCACCTAATATAGGAGCACCTCAATACATAAGGCAAATGCTAACAGCTCTAAAAGAGGAAATTGACAGTAACACAATAATAGTGGGGGACTTTAACACCTCACACCAATGCACAGATCCTCCAGACAGAAAATTAATAAGGAAGCACAAGCTTTAAATGACACAATAGACCAGATAGATTTAATTGATATTTATAGGACATTCCATCCAAAAACAGCAGATTGCACTTTCTTCTCAAATGCACACGGAACAGTCTCCAGGAGAGATCACATCTTTCTTTTTTTTCTTTTAAAGAGACAGCCTTTATTTAAGGATTTTTACATTGAAGACTTCAAAAAGTGGTAGGTTTTTAGAACTTATTTACCAGTATTTAAAAGGAACTGTTGACAAAGATTTGCCAGAAATAATCTGAACAAGTGGGAAAATACAGTTAATACTACTGAAACCTACTAAAATAACTCCAGGACATATGGTTTATCCAACATAATGATACCTCTCAATGCTGTCACTGATATGAAACTGACTGCCTTTTTTCTAAACACACAGTGGTTTAATTAACAATATTCAGTCACTTCTGTTCTTTCCTGAATATATAAAAATTAAAATACCAATTAAAAAACGAATATATTCTTCTCTGTCAATGTTTCTTACAGGTACAATTTCAATATTTTCATTCAGTAGTGGTGTGGTTTAAGAGATTTTCATTCACACGTCAAACAACAATCCACCCAAAGGGAACTGATAGTCTACAGGCTCCTAGTGCAAATAAAGAGTTCAGGAATGCAGCAACTGGCCTTTCTAAAATACAAAACGGATAAAATTCTTAGAAGATACATGCAATAAGCTCTACTAAGCAGCTGGCCACAGAACTAGAACATCTGATCATTTTCCTGGTGATTTCAATGGGACTACAGATGTTTCCAAACTCAACTTGAACTCTCATCTTAGGCTTTGTATTTTGCTTTTCCAGTTTTGCTAATGACATAAACATGATTCAAATCCCTGAAGTGTTCATTATAGTCAAGGGCATATCCTACAATAAACTTGTCTGGAATTTCAAATCCAGCAAAGTCTGGTCTATATCCAACACTTTGAGGGGTCCTTTTCACCAGCAAGCTTGCAACCTTGACCAGCTTTGGATTATGCTGCTTGACCAAGGAAAGCAAGGTTTGCGTTGTTTTGCCAGTGTCAATTGTATCTTCAACAATCAAGACATTCTTTCCAGTGAAAGTTGAGAGATCATCTTCACCAATTACTTTTATGTCACCTGTTGACTGGTCATTACAGTAGCTCTTCAGTCTGATAAAATCTACAGTTATAGGTATAGATCTATCACTATTTCTGTTTAGTGCTTTGATGTAATCCAGCAGGTCAGCAAAGAATTTATAGCCCTCCTTGAGCACACAGAGGGCCACGATGTGATGGCCTCCCACCTCCTTCATCACATCTTGAGCCAGCCATTTGGTCCTGTCCATAATTAGTCCATGAGGAATAAACACCTTTTCCAAATCCTCAGCATAATGATTAGGTATACAAAATAAATCTAGGTCATAACCTGGTTCATCATCACTAATCACGATGCTGGGGCTGTGGGCCACCATAACGGAGCTGGCTGGTGTGCGGGCTGAGGGAAGACTGGGGAGGAGGAAGCCAACAGCAGGGCCAAGCAGGAGGCGGCACCACACGGGAAAGCCCAGGATCACATCTTGGGTCACAAATCAAGCCTTGGTATATTTATGAAAATTGAAATCCTATCAGGCATCTTTTCCAACCACAATGCTGTGAGATTAGAAATCAATTACAGGGGAAAAATGGTAAAAAACATAAACACATGGAGGCTAAACAGTAAGTTACTATATAACCAAGAGATCACTGAAGAAATCAAAGAGGAAATCAAAAAATACCTGGAGACAAATGACAATGAAAACACGATGATCCAAAACCCATGGAATGCAGCAAAAGCAGTTCTAAGAGGGAAGTTTATAGCAATACAAGCCTACCTCAAGAAACACGAAAAATCTCAAACAATCTAACCTTACACCTAAAGGAACTAGAGAAAGAAGAACAAAACCCAAAGTTAGTAGAAGGAAAGAAATCATGAAGATCAGAGCAGAAATAAATGAAATAGAAACAAAGAAAACAATAGCAAAGATTAATAAAACTAAAAGCTGGTTCTTTGAGAAGATAAAATTGATAAACCATTAGACAGATTCATCAAGAAAAAGAGAGAGAGGACTCAAATCAATAAAATTAGAAATGAAAGAGGAGAAGTTACAAAGGACACCACAGAAATAGAAAACATTGTAAGAGACTACTACAAGAAACTCTATACCAATAAATTGGACAGTATAGAAGAAATGGACAAATTCTTAGAAAGGTATAACATTCCAAGACTGAACCAGAAAGAAATAGAAAATATGAACAGACCAATCACAAGTAATGAAATTGAAACTGTGATTAAAAATCTTCCAACAGGGCTTCCCTGGTGGCGCAGTGGTTGAGAGTCCGCCTGCCGATGCAGGGGACGCGGGTTCGTGCCCCGGTCTGGGAGGATCCCACATGCCGCGGAGCGGCTGGGCCCGTGAGCCATGGCCGCTGAGCCTGCGCGTCCGGAGCCTGTCCTCCGCAACGGGAGAGGCCACGACAGTGAGAGGCCCGCGTAACGCATTAAAAAAAAAAAAAAAAAAAAATCTTCCAACAAACAAAAGTCCAGGACCAGATGGCTTCACAGGTGAATTCTATCAAACATTTAGAGAAGGGCTAACACCCATCCTTCTCAAACTTTTCCAAAAAATTGCGGAGGAAGGAACACTTCCAAACTCATTCTACGAGGCCACCATCACCCTGATACCAAAACTAGACAAAGATATTGCAAAAAAAGAAAATTACAGATCAATATCAGTGATGAATATAGATGCAAAAATCCTCAACAAAATACTAGCAAGCAGAATCCAAATGTGATACACAATATTAACAAATTGAAGAATAAAACCCATGTGATCATCTCAATAGATGCAGAAAAAGCTTCTGACAAAGTTCAGCACCCATTTATGATAAAAACTCCAGAAAGTGGGCATAGAGGGAACCTACCTCGACATAATAAAGGCCATATATGACAAACCCACAGCCAACATCGTTCTCAAAGGTGAAAAACTGAAAGCATTTAAGATCAGGAAGAGGACAAGGATGTCCACTCTCACCACTGTTATTTAACATAGTTTTGGAAGTCCTAGCCACGGCAATCAGAGAAGAAAAAGAAAGGAATCCAAATTAGAAAAGAAGAAGTAAAACTGTTACTGTTTGCAGGTGACATGATATTTTACGTAGATAATCCTAAAGATGCCACCAGAAAACTATTAGAGCTAATCAATGAGTTTGGTAAAGTTGCAGGATACAAAATTAATGCACTGAAATCTCTTGCATTCCTATACACTAACAGCAAAAGATCAGAAAGAAATTAAGAAAACAATCCCATTCACCGTTGCAACAAAAAGAATAAAATACCTAGGAATAAACCTACCTAAGGAGGTAAAAGACCGGTACTCAGAAAACTATAAGACACTGATGAAAGAAATCAAAGATGACACAAACAGATGGAGAGATATACCATGTTCTTGGATTGGAAGAATCAATATTGTGAAAATGACTATACTATCCAAAGCAATCTACAGATTCAATGCAATCCCTATCAAATTACCAGTAGCATTTTTTACAGAACTAGAACAAAAAATCTTAAAATTTGTATGGAGACCCAAGAGACCCTGAGTAGCCAAAGCAGTCTTGAGGGAAAAAAACGGAGCTAGAGGAATCAGACTCCCTGACTTCAGACTCTACTACAAAGCTCCAGTAATCAAGACAATATGGTACTGGCACAAAAATAGAAATATAGTTCCATGGAACAGGATAGAAAGTCCAGAGACAAACCCATGCACCTATAGTCAAATAATCTATGACAAAGGAAGCAAGGATATACAATGGAGAAAAGACAGCCTCTTCAATAAGTGGTGCTGGGAAAACTGGACAGCTACATGTAAAAGAATGAAATTAGAACACTCCCTACCACCATACACAAAAATAAGCTCAAAATGGATTAGAGACCTAAGTGTGAGTCTGGACACTATAAAACTCTTAGAGGAAAACATACGAAGAACACTCTTTGACATAAATCACAACAAGATCTTTTTTGACCCACTTCCTAGAGTAATGGAAATAAAAACAAAAATAAACAAACAGGACCTAATGAAACTTGAAAGCTTTTGCACAGCAAAGGAAATTATAAACAAGACAAAAAGACAACCCTCAGAATGGGAGAAGGTATTTGCAAACGAATCAACGGACAAAGGATTAATCTCCAAAATATATTAACATCTCATGCAGCTCAATATTAAAAAAAAAAACAACCCAATCAAAAAATGGGCAGAAGATCTAAACAGACATTTCTCCAAAGAAGACATACAGATGACCAAGAAGCACATGAAAAGATGCTCAGCATCACTAATTATTAGAGAAATGCAGATCAAAACTACAATGAGGTATCAACTCACACTGGTTAGAATGGGCATTATCAGAAAATCTACAAACAACAAATGCTGGAGAGGGTGTGGAGAAAAGTGAACCCTCTTGCACTGTTGGTGGGAATGTAAATTGATACAGCCACTATGGAGAACAGTACGGAGATTCCTTAAAAAACTAAAAATATGACCCAGTAATCCCACTACTGGGCATATACCCAGAGAAAGCCATAATTCAAAAAGACACATGCACCCCAATGTTCATTGCAGCACTATTTACAATAGCCAGGTCATGGAAGCAACGTAAATGCCCATCAAAAGATGAATGAATAAAGAAGAAATGGTACATATATACGATGGAATACTACTCAGCCATAAAAAGGAACACAATTGGGTCATTTGTAGAAATGTTGATGGACCTAGAGACTGCCATACAGAGTGAAGTAAGTCAGAAAGAGAAAAACAAATACCATATGCTAACACATATATATGGAATCTAGAAAAATGATACAGTTGAACTGGTTTGCAAGGCAGAAATAGAGACAGAGATGTAGAGGACAAACGTATGGACAACAAGGGGGGAAGCGGGGGGCAGGGTGGGATGAATTGGGAGATTCGGGTTGACATATACACACTAATATGTATAAAACAGATTAATAAGAACCTGCTTATAAAGAGAGAAATAAAATTTTAAAAAAGCAATGCGATGTTTGTAAAAATGCTAACCATATAAAGCTAAGTTGGGATGTAAAAAATATATATATAATGGGAATTTAAATTTGGAAAAGTTATTATTATACTTTGGGACTACTTTTAAGATTGTTACATTGAGCGATTCTGAGAACTTCCTGAATTTACACGAACTTGATTGACCTAAGTAACAACCTTCTGGCAGTGTTTCAGACATTACAAAGTTCTTAGGAAAGTAAATCATCAACTCTCATTGAATACCTACTATCTGTCAGGCGTTGTACTAGACTAGTGGTTCTCAAACTTGGCTGCACTTTAGAATTGCTTGGGGAGATTTTAAAATTCCCATAGCCAGTAAATCAGAATTTCCGGGTGTGGGGCCTGAACCTCAGCATTTTATGAAAGTCCTCAGGTGAGTCCATTGTGTAGCCAAATTTGAGCACCACTGGGTGAAGTGTGGGCTGAGATGGGTGGGGCTAGGCGTTGGCCCCCCCCCCTTTTCAGTGGTCGGAGAACCACTATACAAGGAGGACACATTTGATCTGCTGTCTGGATGAGCTGAAGGAGCAGGCAGTTTGAAATTCTGTGGTGAAAACGTTTGGGGCAGAGGGAGCAGCTCTGCAAGTCCCTCAGATGTGAAGGAAGGGAAAGAAGGCCAGTGTGAATTACATAGGGAGTTGCAACTGAGTAAATAGAAGGGAGGTTGGCAGGGGCTGGCTCAGTGATTTCTTAGATGTTAGCATGCATCAGAAACTCTAGGAGAGTTTTGTCGAAGGTGCATTGCAGGCCTTTACCCTCTGTGTTTCTGATTATTTAGGTCCGGGGTAGGGCCTGAGAATTTGCATTTCTAACAAGGTCCCAGGTGGTGCTCTGAAATCACACTTTGAGAACCACCAGGCTGGCTCATCTAGGGCTTTGCAAACCAAGAACAGGAATTTGGTTTTATTCTCGATGTATTGGGAGACCAGTGAAGGGTCAGAGATGTGATGTGGTCTGATTTACATATTTAAAAGATCACTCTTGGGTTTCCCTGGTGGCTCAGTGGATAAGAATCTGCCTGCTAGTGCAGGAGACACGAGTTCAAGCCCTGCTCCAGGAAGATCCCACGTGCCGCGGAGCAACTAAGCCCGTGCACTACAACTTCTGAGCCTGCGCTCTAGAGCCTGTGAACCACAACTGCTGAGCCCACGCACCACAGCTACTAGAGCCTGCGTGCCTAGAGCCCGTGCTCTGCAACAAGAGAAGCCACCGCAATGAGAAGCCCGTGCACCACAATGAAGAGTAGCCCCCGGTTGTGACAACTAGAGAAAGCCCGCGCGCAACACTGAAGACCCAGTGCAGCCAAAAATAAATAAGTAAAAATAAATATATTAAAAAAAAAAAGATCACTCTTGACTACTGCAGAGAATAATACATTTTAAGGGACAAGAGCCGAAAGTGGGGAAACAAGTCAGGAGGCTGTTGGAGCAGTCCAATCAAGAGCTGATAGCTTAATTGCCAGGGTGGTAGCAGAGGAACTGGTGAAAAGTATACAGGTTCAGGATGTGTTTTAGAGCTAAAAGCTCACAAGACTTGAAAATGAATTGGAAATAGGAGATAGGCATAGAGAGGAATTAAAATATGCCTAGAATTTTTGCTTGAGTTAACAAGGTGGTTAGTGTGGAGCCATTCCCAGGGATGGGGGGGACTGGGGGGACGCTTGGATGAGAATTGGGGGTAGAGAGGAGACTCAAGAGTTTTGATTCTGAGATACCTATGGGACATTCAAATGGCAAAGACCATGAGATTATTGGGCATATAAGTCAGAACTCAATAAACAGGTCAGGGTTGGAGATGTGAATTTGAGAGTTATCAACTTGCGGATGGTATTTAAAGCCATGGAATTTCATGAAATTACTTGGGGCTGAGGGTTGTAGAAGAGAAGAGAAGGGGGCAGACAAGGAGCCTTGGGGTGGCCTCGACACTTAGAAATCAGACAAAGAGATAAGGGCATTGAGACTGAGGAGTGGCAGTAAAGAAGGAGGAAAACAGTAGGTTGTATTGTCACACAAAGCCAAGGGAAGAGAATCCCAAGCAGAGGGCTTGAGCAGCTGTGAAGTGTGTCCATATTGGAATTTAGGCACTTACTCAATGTGAGATGAGATGTATAATTATCTATTAGATTTGAACACACATAGATGATTGGTGACCTTGACAAGAGAAATGTCTGTTAAGAGTCATATAATGCCTTGGGACTCCCCTTGTTGCCTTTTGTCACTGCTTATCTTTTTTTTTTTTTTTTTTTTTTTTTTTTTGCGGTACGCGGGCCTCTCACTGCTGTGGCCTCTCCCGTTGCAGAGCACAGGCTCCGGATGCACAGGCTCAGCGGCCATGGCTCACGGGCCCAGCCGCTCCGCGGCATGTGGGATCCTCCCAGACCGGGGCACAAACCCGCGTCCCCTGCATCGGCAGGCGGACTCTCAACCACTGCACCACCAGGGAAGCCCCCACTGCTTATCTTTTAAAGCCACTTAGATATATTTACTTTGATTAGATATAAGGCTCATCAAGAAAAGGGACCTTTTGTTCTTAATTGCATTCCCTCAAGCACATAGCACAATGTTATGCCCACCATTGGGACAGATTTTTGTTTAATATAATCTTCTCTTGTTTCATTAAACCCAGAGAGACACACTAAGAAATTGTTTTGAAGAACTGACCTCCACTTTATACTTGAAATGCGTAAGGTAGGAACCATCAAAACATTGCCAGATACTGTACTTCGAAGGACTGTCTTGTCAACACTTACCATAATGCATCTAATGTTTGATAGCCCTCTGTACTGAGACAGGGTGGCTGTTAAATTTCTTTTTGGTCATTAGAATGTGATACTTTAAAAACCTATTGTTTTAAGACTTATAATTCCATTCTTTTATTTTGTCTTTAATATCAAAGCTGTATTTTTGTATAGTATTTCTCTGAATCTATGAGGATACTATATAAATAAAGCAAACAGATGAGAGCCCATTGGACTTGTAGCTTATTAAGGATACAAGTATTGATATATCTCATATACAATTGAAAGATTTCTTTCTTTCAAACAAAGTAGAGGTATTTGAGTAGATTTCTGTTGTTTTGCTGAGCGTCTCTTTTATTCCTTTTCATTTATTTTAAGGATATTAACATTGACAGGGATGGAGTGATGTTTACAGTGGACACATGATTTTGAAGTGCTTTGCAGATCAAGTGATAAAAAAATCAATCAGTAGTGGTAGCAGGATACCAGTCAAACGGTAATTTGAATTCTCTGTTAAAATTAAGTTTGGCTATTTTCAAGATCAGTTATTGCATAACGTGGAATCGTACCTTAATTTTCATTATGAACGTTGAATATAATATTGAGATAATTTTCATGAATAAAACGATGCTTTAACCTAAACGATAATTTACTGTGGCTTGTTATTTTTAGGGCTTGATTAGTGAATTTTTGTGTTGACACAGAAAAGGTTTCTATCTCAAATATCTTTTCAGTATAACCTTCTCTCCACCACCCTTGTGTAAAATTTGTTGCTGTAACTGTTGAAGGTAGTGGCCTCTGAGGAGCTTATGTGGAAATCCTTTGAGCAGGAAACTGGCCCAAACATCATTCCCATTTAAAAGGGTGGGGGGACTTCAATGGCAGTTAGTGCATTTTTAATATATTAATGAAAACTAGCATTCGTCTAAGCCGTAAACTACAGTTGTTATTGCATGTTGATGTATTACTCTGCTTTACCAAAATTTCCTATGCTTAGATTATGTTAAAAACTTTGATTATTTTCACTGTACTTTTGGCTTTGGGGGACATTTAATTTAATTTTGTTATCGTTTCCAAGCATCTCAACTAAGAAATGTAAAACATTGGGAGAGATGTGAGTAGGTAAAAGGTATTTTAAGACTTTTGCTGGTGAGTAAGAGATCAAGTAAGTTACCAAGTCTTAAATCTACTTAGGATTCAGGCCAAATCCAGGCCTCTGCCTGGTATTCTTTTCACTAGACTATACCATGTAGTGAACAAACTTTAACTGCATAGACACATTCCTGAATTTAATGTAAATGGATCGCAGTCGGGAACCAACATATAAATGATCCTACAGGCTCTTCCTCCTGAATACTACTATTCTTTCAAGAACTGAGTCCCTTTTTTCTTTGAAGTTACCTTAATACCTGCCTTCACATCCTCACAGAGCTCATTTTAGCTTGCTCTGAGTCTTCAAGGTTACCCATCTGTTTTCTGACACTTCGTTTTTTTGCTTTGTATATGTTGTTTGATTACTTACATATTGCATCTTCCCTGTTGGATTTCTAATTCATTGTGGAAGGATCTTGGTTTGATTCCCAATATGCTTTCCAATTTTCAGGACCAAAGGTGACAAATGCTTTATTATAATAATAGAGAACACTAAGATGCTCTTAATAGAAGTTCCATGTAAGTAATATTTCAACAAGTGCTTTGTTCTGCTTTCCTTTTTTTAAGTTGGTTTACCTTTAGTAATTTAAGATGGGTTTTTGGGACTTCCCTGGTGGTACAGTGGTTAAGAACCTGCTTGCCAATGCAGGGGACACGGGTTTGAGCCCTGGCAGTGGAGACAAGAACCTATACTCATGGGATTAACTACTCTAATGGAAGGAGACAAGATAAAAAAGTATGTTAGTTGCCCTGACAAGCCCTCAGACAAAAGTAAGGCAGAGAAATAGAGGTGTTAATCTTAAGGTCAGGAACAGACTCTGCAGAGGAACCTGAGTAGGAATTGTCCTAAGTGTGTTCAAGGAAAAGGCAAGAGTCATAGGATGGGAGTGCAGTGAGCCTAGGGCGAAAGTGGGACAGGGGAGCTTGGAGAGGCTAGAAGTAAGGGACGACAGATTGTCAAACTCCAGATCTTATTTTCGCTGAGGTCGGAAGGCGTCGGAGGTTGGGAAAGGAAGTTCTGTGGTCAAACTTAACATTTTAAGAGGATCACTCCAGCTGCTATGTTGAGAATAAAGTGTAAAGTGACAAGGTTGGGAGCAGGAAGACCACTTAGCAGCTTGAACAGAGGTGTTTGGTAATCAAGGTTGTTGATGGATTCTGGGTCTATTTATAATATAGAGCTGGCAGAATTTGTCAAGGGATTGGATTGTATGTGTGTGAGGGAGGAGATTTTTGGCCCAAGCAACCGAAAGAATTGAGATTTACTAGGGCTTCCCTGGTGGCGCAGTGGTTGAGAGTCAGCCTGCCGATGCAGGGGACATGGGTTCGTGCCCCGGTCCGGGAAGATCCCACATGCCACAGAGCGGCTGGGCCCGTGAGCCATGGCTGCTGAGCCTGCGCGTCCGGAGCCTGTGCTCCGCAACGGGAGAGGCCACGACAGTGAGAGGCCCGCATACCGCCAAAAAAAAAAAAGAATTGAGATTTACTGAGATGGGAAGACTTGGAGAGGAAAACGTTTGGTTTGGAGGAGATGGGAAGAGGAACTGGAAGTTTAGCTGGAGATTCCAGTTAGTCATCTGAGTCCAGATGTCAAGTAGGCATTGAATGTATAAATCTGGAGTCTAAGGGAGAGGAGATCCAAGCTGACTATTTGGCATTTAAGATTTTCTTCATATACATTTTGCAAAATTCTTGTTGTATTTATTGTAATAACTTTTAAAATTTTATTTTGGTTGCTACTGTAAAAGAAGTGTTTTCTTTCATTATACTTTGACTAGGTTTTGCTTATGTTTACGTAGGCTATTGGTGCCGGCATGTATCATTTTGTGCCAAGCCACCTTGCTGAATTCTCTTAATTTATAAAAGCTTTTTCATAGATTCACTGGATTTCTCTTCTCCTTTGTCTTTTCTGTGGAATTTTACCAAACTCTTCAATTCTGAGAGGTACTACTTTCTTTCATGGCTTGATTTGCTTTCCTTTGCCTAAAATATCAATTATTTCTTGTCTTTTCCTGTGAGTTTCTATTCATTCCCCCAAACCCAACTCATGTTTCCCATCTTGTCAAACATTTCTGGATTCCTAGGAAAGTTTCTCTTCCTATGAGCTGCAGCTGTACCATCTGCATACCTGTATCAGAACAATCATCAAAGTTTATTCTAATTTTGTATATATCTTTCAGTCCTTTTGGGGAAGGAGAACTGGGTCTTACTGTCTTTACATCCCCAGTGTTTAGCTGAATCTGCTACATGGTTGTCTGTTACAGGATAAATGTTTGTTGAATAGATGAGTAGTCAATTTGGGCAGATTAAAAACATTTGGAAATTGGATAACGTTTTTCTTCATATAGATTTTATAAACTTGTTATATTTATTGAAACACTTCTAAAAATTCATTTTTGTCACTATTGTAAAAGAAATCTTTTCTAAAGTGTAATATAACTTTGCAGTTATACTCCTAAAAACTAAGGCCTATTATTTTAGAAAATTAATGTAGGAACCTTGTTTCTGTTTTTTCATGATGCCGAGTGCACAAATGTGCTTGGATTTGTAAGACCTTAAATTTTGAAAATACTTAATGGCTGGATGTTACGTATTTACTTACAAAGAAGGCCTTTTATTTTGCATGGTTTTTATTTTTGCCTAGGAATCATCAAAGCATTGAATTGGCTATGTGTAGAATGTCTACTACTGTTTCTGTTATAAATCAGTTAAGGGGTTGTCCTAGTAAGTGGCACTGAGACATATTTATTAGAATAATTATTTGTAACATTTTTATTAAAATAGAAATATACTTTATCAAATAACCAATCACAGTTCACTGTTCATTGCTAAGCACAGTGGGAAATACAGCATGCTTCTTTCTTACAGGGAGTAATAAACGTAGGCAGAGAGATGAAACTGGTACCCAGGGGAAAAAAATGGGAAAAATGTTACATTTGTGGAATCTGTTGTATGTGCCTTATAGGTAGACACTTGATATAGGGGGTGACAGGAGGGTGTTTTCAGCTAGATTTTGAAGCATAGGTAGAGTTTAATCTGGATAGAGAGGCAGAATACACTAGATTGGAAAAAATAGAATGAGAGGCACAAAGGTAAGAGCTATTAGGAGGTGTGGAAATGAGATACTGATTTCCATCCTAGGACAGTAGGAATTTTTATAATTTGTTCCACCAAAGAAAATGCAGTACTTTTGCTTCACTGTAGTGAACACACATTAATTGAATTTAATGAAGGCCGATATCAGATCTCTTTTTTTTTTTTTTTTTTTTTGCGGTATGTGGGCCTCTCACTGTTGTGGCCTCTCCCGTTGTGGAGCACAGGCTCCGGATGCGCAGGCTCAGCAGCCATGGCTCACAGGCCCAGCCGCTCCGCGGCATGTGGGATCTTTCCGGACCGGGGCACGAACCCGTGTCCCCTGCATCGGCAGGCTGACTCTCAACCACTGCGCCACCAGGGAAGCCCTCAGATCTCTTTTGTTACCATGTTTCTTTGTATTGCCAAGTAATGCAAGCATATTGTTGAAAACAAACAAATATGCTGATTTTTAAAAGGCAGAAAAAAAGTTTACTTAATTCCATCATCCCTAGTAAGCTAACAGTTAACATTTTAGTGCATTTTTTTCCCCTAGGTGTGAAAAACATACATACACACATTTTGTGTTTTTATTAAATGAGATCCTATTAGCAAATTATTTTAAAAATACGTATATTTTATTCTCTGTTTTGTTTTTGTTTTAGGAGAAAACCAAAAGCCAAGGCACCGCTTCCTCCAGCTGAGACCAAATACCTTGATGCCTCTTCAGTTGATGATTCTGTAGAATCTTCTGCTTTTATCATGGAACAGAAAGAAAACATGATAGATAAAGATATTGAACTCTTGGTCGTTCTACCTGGGGATATTATCAAATCTACTACTGTTCATGGCAGGTACGATGGAGTGAAGGAAATACCAGGACTTCCCTTTCTTCTTCTGTAATTGAAACCCTCTGTTGTAGACTTCTTGATTTTTTTCTTTGGCAGATACTTTATTCATCACTCAGTTTACTTATCTATTAAAAAAGTAAATGCTAAAAGGTATTAAAATTTTTATAACAATGCTTTAAATATCAAATCTGTGAATTCCATAACCCCAGTGAAGTGACTCTTCGAATTTGGAACTATTTTACATTTTGTTAGTCATTAAAAAAAATTTTTTTTTTAAATAGCCTTTTCCAGAGGAACAGTCATCAGTTTTATTGATTTTCTAATTCAAACTTACAAAGCAAGCCAGGGACCCATAAGAAAACTCTTTCCCTTCCTTTCCAAATTATTCTTTCTCTTTTAAGCCGCTTCTCCAAATTTGACTTTGCAGAAGTTATTAACTGCTCTTAAAAGGTAATACTCTTTTATTTATCAAAACAGATAAATCTGTAAAACTAGCAGGATTTTTCACATCATTGAATGATTTAATAAAGTTATTTAAAATGTGGATAAATTTAATAGAAACATAGAATTAAACTTGAATCCAGCGAGAAGGGAATATGTAATTTAGGAGACTGATTCCCCCCGCCCCCGCCGGTACGCGGGCCTCTCACTCTTGTGGCCTCTCCCGTTGCGGAGCACAGGCTCCGGACGCGCAGGCTCAGCAGCCATGGCTCACAGGCCCAGCCGCTCCGCGGCATGTGGGATCTTCCCGGACTGGGGCATGAACCCGTGTCCCTTGCATCGGCAGGCAGACTCTCAACCACTGCGCCACCAGGGGAGCCCAGGAGACTGATATTTTTAATACCTGAATAAAAATTGGAAAAATGGAATAAAGCCAAGTGTAATTTTCCATTTCATTTTGAAGTGGAAAGTTACATAAGTTGTATACTGGGTCTTGTTACACCTTTCACCTTCAACTACCCGTTTGTTATCCAGAGTCCTGATTTAGAAATTTAAGCTATTTTGACCTTAGTATTGCATGTGTATGTATGTATGTGTGTGTAGAACGAAAGAATAAGCAGGCAACATATTGAGTACTGCATTTTTGCAATGTGGTTTTACCTAGGTGAAATTTATTCAAGATAACCTTAATCTTGAGATTTATTCTTAAGATTATGTACAACTTTGTGAATTATTGAAAGTTCATGAAAATAAAAAAGTTCAGCATTAGCAAACAATACATAGTATTGTGTATTAAATTCTCATTAAATTTAAGTCAGTTGCACTTTGCCATTTATTTGGTATTGGAAGTAGTTTTGGAGATGACCCATTGAACCATATTTAGGAGGTTGAGAACCCTGTGACTGACCTTGGTGGGCGTCCACCTTAGATGCAGGTGGGTTTTGCCTCTTCTGAGGGAGGAAGGCATCTTGTAAGTTAGACACAGTGGCCATCGCGTCATCTTCAATCCTTGAAATCACACCATTACCCTGGTTTTAAAATAATAATGGTAATGGATGTGGCTGGGGTAATAAAGGCAATTCCTCTTATGTTCCCTGAATTCAAGATAATTTTTTTTAAAAGTCAGTATTTTTTCCTTGTTCTTCACTGATGCTGACAGGTAACAATGGTTTCATTATCAGTACTCCTCAAAATTTCATCTTGAATATACCAGTCAACTGTTTATATTGCCATCTTCTCTACTATCAGCCTTCTGGGTTCTTTTGTTTGTTTGTTTGTTTTTAAACCTCAGGGACTTCAGTATTAGAATCATGGGTTTCCCCTCTATCCTGTCACCCATCATAATTACTTTAAACTTTTCCACATGCTACCCTGAGCTAACTTTTCTTCTGTTTCCTTGACTCTGGGAAAATACATCCATAGTGTACATCCCCTGTCCACCTGGACCGTGGTATCTTACCACTTTAAAGCTGATCCAATACTGAGATCTTAGGTTCTCTCTTTGACACAACTTTTTTGAGTCTAGCTTACCCACTTTCTCTTTCTTAATTGGATTTGTTCTTCATCCTCCTTATGAAGTCTAATTGATGATTTCTCTTCCTGTTGCTGCATTTTTCTTCATATTTGACTTGGATTCTGCATCAGTCATTTCTACCACATTGGTACTTACAAGGATCCTAGATTTTCCCCATCCTTTTGACCTTCTAGCATGTTTGCCTTCCAGGTTCCTAAACTGGAGTAATTTTCCATCAGTCAGCTTTTTGTTTCTGGGCCACCAACTGTTGTTGAATTGCTTCAGTTTTCTTATCTATAAAAAATGTTTTATAACTGAATTGTTGTTGGGATTAAATGAAATACTTATCAGTGCCTGGCACATAGTGACTTCCACCATTCTCTTTTGAGAACTGTTTTCCTTAACCCTGGGCACTCTCCATTCATTCCCCACCCTCAGGTTAATCTGACTAAAACATCCCTCTGTTTGTGGCACTCGCTTTGATAAAAGCCTGCAGGGATGGCAATTCAACAAAGTAAGGAAGTCCAAGCTAACAAGCCTGGACACTGGGCCACCTTCTTCTCTTCTCCTCTGGAGTTAAGCAGTCTTTCCTTCCCTACTCCCCTTTAAATAGCTTAAGCTTCAGCCGCATGACTCTTTGATACTACAGATACTCTACTTTTTCCACCTCCACACTTTTTTTGGAAAGCTATTCCATCTTGAGTACCTTACCAGCCACATGTTATCCAGTTAATGTAGCTCAAGTGACACTTTTGATTTAAAGGCTCCCTGATCTCCCCAGAATGAACTATTACCTCTGACTTCCAAACTCTTCTGATACTTTATACCATTGATAGGACAATCATACATTGTCCTATGCTATAATTTATATGTGTATCTTATCTTCTTAAATAAACCATAAGATCCATGCAGGTATCTTGACTTTTCTTCTTGGTGCTTAGCACAGTTTCTTTTTTCTTTCTTTCTTTTTCTTTTTCTTTTCTTTTCTTTTTTTTTTTACAGTTTCTTGCAATGTAGTATTTACCATTTAGTAAATTCAGCATATTGTCTCCCTAAATCTTATACGTTGATGGAGGTAGCAACTTAAATGGTGTGTCTTGAAGAGGCAATTGGATGGGTCCCAGTAGCTTTCCCAGAATCTCTTAAATATATTTCCTCAGGTAGAGAGTAAGGCAAGAATGCCCCAAATTCTGATTGCTTTTTAAATTTTGTTTGAAAAATTTAAACAAAACTTTAAATTTTGGGGCTGAAAAACTTTTCTGAGAGTAGAATTTGTTTTATATCAGTGTTTTTACTAGGGGGTTTGATTTTGAGACTTTGTTCCTAATAGTTTTATCACTCAGGAATGACTCAAGTTGTAGACACAATGACTAATTTTTTTTTAATATTAAATGTTTATAATTACAAGTGGTTGTGTGATTTGGAATGTTTTATGAGTGTGATTCTGGATATCTCAGGAGTGATTCCAGATATTTTAGAAGGCGGTTCAGGATTTCTTAAGAGTGTGATTTGGGGTATCTTGAAGGTTGCAGCAACTGCTGCCCCATTATTTAAAAAAACAAAACCAAAAACCAACGTTTAACAATAACAACAAAAACAAAAATGTACAAATAGAAACATTTATTCTATTTCTGAAAAATGTTAGCTACCTATGTGAAGACCCATGATATAGATAACTTAAATTTCTTCTGGGCTTTGTTACCATAAATGGAATAGGAACATTTTCAACAAAATGATACAGGAATTTAGTGGGGGACTACAGAAGAATCATTTTAAATAAGTTTAAGGGCATAAGGTTTTCTTAGCTAAATCAGAGTTCCATATGTTACTGTGAAGGATCTCTAATTTAATTTTTTGAGACCATCTCTTCTTAATTTGTCCAAATAGTCTTTGTATCTTATATTTATTTTGATAGTATTATATATATATATATATATATATATCTCCTTTGGAGAATAATATCAATATGAGCCTGAAATAAATATTTAGAAACTTATCATATGCTTCATTTAACTGTTCAGAAAAGTTTTGCTTCTCAAAATGTATTCTTGGGGAAGATTTTTAAAAAGATCCCCTCTCTTCTTTTTTTTTTTTTTTTTTTAAATTTATTTATTTATTTTTGGCTGTGTTGGGTCTTCGTTTCTGTGCGAGGGCTTTCTCTAGTTGTGGCAAGTGGGGGCCACTCTTCATCGCCGTGCGCGGGCCTGTCACTGTCACGGCCACTCTTGCTGCGGAGCACAGGCTCCAGACGCGCAGGCTCAGTAGTTGTGGCTCACGGGCCCAGTTGCTCCGCAGCACGTGGGATCTTCCCGGACCAGGGCTCGAACCCGTGTCCCCTGCATTGGCAGGCAGACTCTCAACCACTGCGCCACCAGGGAAGCCCTCCCCTCTCTTCTTATACAATTCATGCAGAGATATGCTCAGAATGTTTCATTTTCAAGAATGTAACACACAGCATTATTTTCAGAAGAATGCACTTGTTTGTACATTGATTTTTCACCAAAGAGCTTGTTCGGATTAAGGAACACAATAAGATTGGAGGTGGTAATAGACTTTATGCTCAGGGGCAAACTAAAAACTTGTTATCCTGAATCAGGTTAGGAGCCTTCTGCAGGCTTACCAATCTTTTGGTACCAGAGCTTAGTGATGTTGCCTCTTTAGTGACCAAAAGTCACCCGATGTCTGTTATCTTGCCTTTGCGATCCTTGACTTACATTGAAGATGGCTGAGTGGCAGCCTGAAAACTCTTGGGCATTTCTGTGTGTCCTGTTATTACGAATGATTGGATTGAAGGAAGAAGTACAGGTATATGTGTATATATATCTGTGTGTGTGTGTGTGTTTGTATCTGTGTGCTGGTCAAGTAAACAACTTTTTTCACCAGGCAAAGCAGCTCTGTGCCTTATTAAAGGTGAGCATTAAAGAATAGTACTGTTAGAGGCAAGCTGCCTAGGGGCTGTGCTCCTCAGAAAGTACCACACTATGCAATAGCATAAGTGGTACCAGTACTTGGGAAAAGTTAATTTTTAATGAAAATGAGTTTATAGGCTAAACTGGCATAGACACTACAGAGAAAAAGGAAATATGTAGGTATGTTTGTACATCACTGTAGGTCCTTACCTTATAGTCAGGTGTCATTCTCACTGAATAAGTATTTTTCCCTTTTCCTCTTTCTCTGGGGACACTTTAAAAGCAGTTTTCATTTGGGAATTTGATAAAAGATTGACATTAACCCTCTTCGTTAGCCTATAGGGAGAGCATTCTATGGGTATATTAGCATCCTCTCTCTCCTGTTACTTACGATATTTTATGACCTGAATACCATAAATAGGAATTTGCTTTGATATGAGCAAATCTTAGAATACCAGGAATGAAAACACAAAGAAAGCATAGAACTTGAAGTTAGAAATCTCAGGCTCTACGGTTTATTACATAACTTGCTATGTGATGTCAAGCAAGTCACCTCACATCTCTGGCCTTTAAGCCCAGAGTTTTGAAGGGCACTGGGTGGGTCAGAGAACTAGCTCAGGAGAGTTTTACATGGACTACAGTGCCACCTATTGGAAAAAAGTAGACTATGAAAAACAACAAGAAATTACTGGATCAAGGTGGGTCAATTTTAACTCACTCATCTCCAAAAAAAAAAAAAAAAAAAAAAAAAAACCAGTAGTACAACGAACGGTATGGATCGCAGAAGAGTTTCAGAATTTCGTATTATATTTATTGTCAAATGACAGATGTGTGATGAATACATCATATAACAGGGTAATAGATTTCAGAAACATACGCTAAAAATCTGTTGCATGGCATAATCACATTGAACTCCATAAGGATGCTTTAAATTTTGGTTTAGATACTTTTTCAATTGTACATGCTTAAAATAAAAGTTGGAATTTTAGCTGTTAAGTTATTTAAGTGTAACCGTCCTGCCTGAGTTTCTACCTAGTTGGAATCCTGTACTCCAGGCTTTGGCACTCCCCCACTGCCCTGAGCCAGGCAGCACGTAAGCCTCTGTTGGCTGATCGCTATCCTGGTTTGAGAAACAGTGACAGAATACTAACAAATGCCCTCCAAGTCCTAGGAGGGCCACCCTCATCCCTTTCCTTTCCTGGCATCTACACCTTATAACAATGACCCTTCTAATTTTACTTTTAATTTTTTATGACTATAAATGCAATGGTTGGGCCTTACAGAAAGTAGGAAAAGACAGATAAGCCAGAAAAAATACTTAAAACACCATGTCATTATTAAGGAGAAAGATTACAGTTACTAACATTGTGTTATATAACCTTTTACTCACACAGACATATACATAGACATACACCACACACACTCACAATTGTATATCTACACATATACCTATATAGGAACCTTTTCCTCTTTTGCCAATATGACATCATACTGTACATGCTATCTTGTAACTTGCCTTTTTTTTCAGTTAATAATTTCTAACTTTCATGTCAATAACATTTTATCTTATCCTTTGCCCATATTTGAGTTGTCCCAATTGCAGTGAGATATATTTGTGGTATTTCTCTTTTTATAAGGGGTATGTATGTATATTTAATAGGTATGTTCCTAAATCACAGTTTTTATAAAGGTAATTGTTTATAATTAGATTCAAATATAATATCCGAAATAAATGATCAAGGAGAGTTTAAAGTGGAGAATTTCAACTTTTTTTTTTTGCTTTGAGAAATATCTGTTTTTAGTATTTGATATGACCTTTTATCAATTTAATACTACCCTGATCTATTATTGTCTTCAAATTTAAATTGTGTGTTACTTTCTTCAAAATGTTTCCTATTGCATAATTCAGTAAGCACTCTCAACTTTGAGATTAGGTTTGTTTTATCTACCTGATCCACTTCATTTCATGCACACAAGCATAGTTAGAGAGCATTCCTGAACTCATTCCGATTTAGGTGGGTTAACTTCATTCCTGAACTCATTACTAAACGAGGTGGGTTAGCTTAAGATAAATAAACATCAGTAACAGTGGAGAATGTTTTAAAAGTTCCTATACTGTTATTGGTAAGTTTAATTGGGTTGTTGGTATGCATTTGTAAGGGACAGCTGGAACCAATTCAACTCAACTCAGTTTTGAGCATGTATGGAGAATGGGTAAAATACCTCATTAGATACTGGGGTAGATTTAAAGAATCATACTAAGGAAGAATCTTACTCATTCGGGTTCAACCCCTTATCAGATGCTTGAAATCCATCTAGTCATAAAAAAGACTTATCATCATCATCTTCATTTTCCTATGACAGTCCCGGTTTGTACCTATTATCCCAGAGTAATTACTAATAGTGCCCCTCTTTCGATCTCAGGTGTCCAGATTGGATGATAAATTTCATTGCAACCCTATTGGTAAGTGACTTTGTTTAAGAACCTCTAGGGTTTGGAAATTCACCTACATAGTTGTTGGAGCTGATCTGAAAGCTCTTTGGCGAATCATGACTTTCATTTTCGATATCCAAGTGGATCTTAAAAACACAAAAATGGGGAGTCTTGTCTTATCTAGCAGGTAGTAAAACTAGGACAAGATTACCCTTAATATGTGTCATGAATGCAGGAAGGGTCACTGGAGGATTTTAGGGGGTAATTTTGTGATGCCATCAATCTATGAAGTAAAACTGCAGCAGATAGCAGAGAGCCTGTTGCAAATCATCCACCCTCTCCTGAATCCTGATTCATGGGATCATGAGGCTAAAATGTGGCTGGATTAGGAGTCAGGACATTTTGATCCTGACTGCACCCTAATTCTATTTATGCTTCTCATAATCTGTTCATGTAACTTCTCTAACGACAATTTTTTCATTCGTAAAGTGGGAGTAGCTTTTGTGGTGGTTGTGAGCTCAAATGAGACAATAGGTATGAAATTAATGCAAGGGATCGTTTGTTTCTATAAGGAGTGGGAAATCTCATAGGGATTTCTTCCATTTCAAAGAAGAGTTTCTAAAGAGTTTTTTTTTTTTTTTAAATCAGCCCTCTAGGCAGTCATAAGAGAAAAAAATCTGTAAATCATGCAAAGCAGACTCTTAAATAAGAAACCAAAATGGAAAGTAATGTGGTAGTATAGAGGAAGAAAAGACTGTTTCTTATTTGAATGAGGAAGTAATGAACAAATTCAGCCAATACTTTTCAACTTTTAATTGTCTGGCTCGGGCTTCAGGTAGACTGCTGGCATGTGCTTCTACCTTAGCAAACAGGAGAACAGGCATCCTTCCTGTGGTGATCACGTGCTTAAACCTTTTTGCCAACTGCTGTTAGGTGCATCAGCTTAGGATAATTATCCTCAAACCAAAATTGCTGTTTTTGGTAGAAGTAACTTGGCATTCAGGTGGATAATTCTAAACTATACTCAAGAGATGGTTTCGTATTCTGTGGGAGCACTTTGTGACTAGTTAATCCCCCAAAGCAGCCCCATTGCATGCAGGGCCTGCTTAAAAGTTAATGTCCTGCCTTTATAGTGTTACAGCTCCTTTATGGTAGAGCTAGTCAGTAATTCCCACCCTCAGAATCCGCTAGGTCAGGGTCATCTCTTCTGTGCTTTTGGTGCCAAACGCTGAGCTTTCAATTAAATATTTCAAGCAATTGAACTGGTCTGAGGCTGTTTCCGGATAAGGTCTTAGCCCAACTTAATGCTTATATCCCACTTCTGTGTAAAGATGTACTGGCTTTAGACACAACAATGCTACTAGTCAAGTTTGTTAATTAAAAAACCAAAAGCAGAACAGCTTTCTCACCTATGTGGGTTTTTTTAAAGCATGTGAATCTCCTTTCAACAATTTCATCTTTTCATGCATCAGACACTGAACAGAAATCTCAAATGCATATTATCTGCTATGTGTTTGAACTCATGGATGTTTAAGCAAAATTACCTAAGAGATAAATAATCATTGGTTCCTATAAATTCACATTCAATGACCCTGACCTACACTGTATTAGGTCCTGGGAAGAAAGTCTGCTAAGAGGTGGTCCTGCTAGAGAGGAGTTCACATCTAGGTATAAATGGAACCCAGATAACATCTTTAGGTCATTCTGCTCTTTGAGGTCTCTGAAAGATTGGCCTGAACCCCTGTTCCATAAATACCCTTTATAATATTATTGTAAATTCCCAAGGATTTATGTTCTTGGAGCCGCCTCTGGCTTGGACTTTATATCCTTTTTTTGGATTCTTATTTTCCAGTCTCTACTTTTTGAAATGTCCTTTCTCTCCTTGATTTAACGCCTCTCAAAGCTACCAGGACCATAGCGATGGTTTGCTGGTCACCAGGGAGAGGTTAGTAAGTATATCACATACCAAATAACTTAAATGAGCATTTTAGGCCTTCTATGGAGTCCTTTTAGCAACACTGCCACTTGGTAGTGTCCCTGCAATCCTGGCCTCTTCCCATTGGCTGGCTCCTCTTTCTGTCTCTTGTGTCATCTTACCCTTTTCTTCCCGCATTCGATTTAATCCTATCACCTCCTTATGAAATATATCTGGAACCTGACTAGTCTAAGCTATCACCTTCTCTCACCTAAATTTTTGCAATAGCTTTGTAACCTCAGGCTACTGTGACTACAGCAATCAGAATATTATCCTTTAAAAATGTAAAATAGATCCCATCACTGCTCAGAACCCTTTTGTGGTTTTCTACCTCACTTCATAAAATCCCAAGTCTTCACCAGGCCTTCCAGATCTATAAGAAAATCACTCTGATATCATGTCTATTTTTACCCCAGCAGGCTGGTTTCTGTTTTTCTTTAAACATGTGGAGCACACTTCTGCCTCAGAGCCTTTGCACTTGTCAACTATGCCTGGAACACTCTTTCCCCAGTATCCCATTCCATTCAGGTCTCTTTTCCAATGTCATTTTTTCAGTTAGGACATTTTCTAATCTCCTTCCTTATCTTACTTTCATCATGGCATTTATCATTATCTGGTATACTATATAATTTACTTGTTTCTTTATCCTCTTCTCTCCAGATCACTGGTTTGAAAACTATAGTATGTGTCAGAATCAGCTGGAGTGCTTGTCAAAGCATGTATTCCCGTGCCTCAACCCCAGAGTCTCCGATTCAATGATCTGGACTGGGGCTTGAGAATTTGCAATTCTAACAAGTTCCCAGCAACACTGATGCTGCTGATTTGTGAATCACACTTGAGAATCAGTGCACTAGAGCGACTCTGTCCAATACAGTGGCCACTCACCACATGTGTGTTTAAACTATTTAAATTTAAGTGAAATGAAAAATTCAGTTTGTTAGTCCACTGGCTCAATGTATTTCAGATGCTCAGTAGCTACATGCAGTGAGTGGCCACAGTATTGGACAGGACAGATACAGAGCATTTCTATCATTGCCGAAAGTTCTGTTGGACAGCCCTGTTCTAGAACATAAACTACATGAAGATGGATTTCTTTTTGGTTCCCCCACTTCCCCCTGCCCAGAATTATATTCTCATATTTATATAGCTGGTCCACTTGGGCTTACTCTAGTGTAAGGAATAAGGTAGATACATAGCTTTTTTTCCATCAGATTTTTCCCAATACTAGTTACTGAACGTTCAGTTCTTTCCCCAGAAATTTGAAATATCATTATCATAGGCAGTATTAAGTCCCCATCTGTATTTTTGTCTGTTAGAGAACTTTCTGGTCTTTTGCATTTATCTGCCTGGGAATAGGAATATTTTCCAGACAAAATTGGCTTCTGGAATTATTGAATAAAAAGTTGAACCTGTAATTATAGAATGAGAGAATAAGGTTATAAAGAAGATCTGTAACTTTGACTTGCCTTTCCAAGAGTCGTTTATTAGAAGACATTTAGGCAGTGAGTTCAAAGGTTCTAGTCAGCATGCAACGTTTTGGCTACAAAAAAAGTATAGTATAGTATACTATATATACTGTAGTGTGCAAAGATTATAGATGACCATATTGACTAAAGGAATAGGCCATAATTATAATATTCTTGGCCCATTATCCATCACCTTTATTAAATTAGAAAATTTATATATCACAGATAGAAATACAGTAATTCATTAAGGCATATCAGAAGGTTTAAATAAGAGTCAAATTGTTATTATCTTTAAAAAATTTTTAAGTATCTTTTTCCTTAAAGGTTTATATGTTTGTACATAAAGGGATGAAAAAATGGTAGCACAAAAATAGGGATTAACAAAACAAAACTTTAATCACTATTTTTGTCTTGTTAACTTTTAGTGTATATTTCCAGCAGAGACTCTAAAGAACTGTACATTTAAGAAAGTAAAAGATGTTTGAAGTGTAAAGTTTAGAATTTTTCCATGAATTAGTTGGCACATTTATATATATAGAGAAAGAGAAATATAATCTGAACGTAGCACCATTTACTCATAGACCACAGTGGACAGCTCTCCATTTAGTTGGCAGTGAAAATTCTCTCCTCTTCCAGCTTAACTGTATTTGTAATTATATTGTATTTTTCTAGGCATTACCTAATCCTTCTTAAGTTTATTTACTATCAGGGAAAGAAGTACCATTTTCCAAATCTAGAATCGGTACGTAGAATCAAATTGCTATCATAGAGTACTATGTTACGAAAAAATGAACTTCAACAATACCATTATGCTAGTTTTTCTCTCAATGAAATTAAATATGTACTATCCAAAGCCAAAATTCGGGAAATTATAGAAAATTTATGTATGAACATACTAGATAGCTCAAGAGAAGGACATAAAACTCCTAAATATTACTGTGCAAGCATTTAATAAAGATATGGGAAATGTATTTTGGGTATTGAAACATATTCCAGAGAACATTTTTTTACTGAGGGACTTAGTCTTTTATTTATTTATTTTTGTTGGTATATGTATAATGGGTACAACTTGTATGTGGGAGAGAGAAGGGAGGTGAGTGTACTATTATGAAATATACCTCTTTTTCCCAAATCAACTGGAATGGCTTAAGAATGGGCAACAACCGTAGAAGGTGAGGGTGAGGTAGGGTCTGAATCCAGGGGATGGTTTGAAAATCTATATAAAGTGTTTGACCTCAAGACCACACAGTGCCAGACAACTAATCCTTCCCCAGCAGGACACTGCCTGTCTGAATGTTGAACCAGAGAGGCTACATACCTGGGAGTTCCACTTAGGAGACTGGGAATGAGGTGCATATGAAAACAGATTACTAAATTAAAAATAGCATGCTGAACAGTGAGATTTTTAGCCTCATTTCCCTGTCAACTTTCTAAAAAGCTGGTAGCTGGGTTCATATATCTACTCAAGAAATTGGAGAATTATTTTTTATTGATAGTTATACCTCCCATTGGAAAAAAAAATAGCTGCCCACCTGATTACCCTCAAATGAAGCCCATCAACCTATATACCTCAGTTCATGAAAATAGGACTTTTACACAGTGTTTTAGTGCCGCAGTCTTAAATACAATCTAATAGCTTAGGATCTCCAGGTGTTTGAGGAAAGCACATAATACAAAAGATTTTTTGGCGTGCTTTCCTTAAAGGCTGACAGTTAAGAAAGAATTGGAGCAGAAACTAACACACCATTGTAAAGCAATTATATTACATTAAAGATGTTAAAAAAAAAGAAAGAAAAAGAATTGGAGACCACACTGTTCTGTTGATGCTGTGAATGGAAACAAAAGTCTGTGTCAACAGTTGGAGTCTGCGGAAACCGAAGCAAAAAATTAAGAAGTGTCTCTGAATCTCAAGTTGGATTAACAATTCCCTATAGAGATAGGTTATGTATTACCATTAGTGTTTAACACTTAATCACTATTTAAAATTATCTCATACATTTACTTGGTTATTTTTTCATTGTCTAGCATAAGAGTCCATAAACTTTTTCTGTCAAGACCCAGATAGTAAAAATATTAGGTTTTGTGGGCCGTACAGTTTCAGTCACATCTACTCAAATCTGCCATTGTAACACAAAAGTAGCCCTAGATATTATGTAAACAAATGAGCATGGCTGTGTGCCAGTAAACCTTTATTTATAAAAAACAGGCTGTGGGCCCTCTTTGACCTGCAGACTGTAGTTTGCTGACATTTGGTCTAGTCCATCTAGCAGAGTATTAGATCTACGAGAGAAGGTATGCTATAACAGTTGTACTATGTCTCCAGTGCCTAGAAAATATTAAATGCTGTTTGAATGAATTAAGAAATCTGTACGACACTCTTCTTTAGGATTTGTGGGCTTCCTCATGTAGATTCTTTCTATGCTTTCTAAAGCCCAAAGGGTGATAATACTTCATGCTTATGAGAACCAGTTTATAAGCTAAAGATTGCTCATATTCCAAATGACATTGTAAAGGAGCATCTGCTAAACCAAGTGACTGCTTTTGGATAAGGAAGGGCTTTTCCTTCTACTGAAATCTATGATATGAAGACAAGTTGGCAGATAAAATATACAGAAGTTTTAAACCAACACAAGGATCCAAGCTCTCTTGAATACTATTCAGAGGTTTTAAACTATTATAATTTTGTCTGCTTAAATAGCTTGTAGTTAGATTTTTCAGCTGCTTTCACACATAGTATTTTGCAGCCTTGTTTTATCTACTGAGGACAAGAGGCCCTAGGAAAAAAGCTTGAAACAATAAATTTAACAGTTAATGAAATTGTTCTATGATCAGTATTACTCTTGTTTTACAGTAAACCTATGATGGACTTGTTGATATTCCTCTGTGCACAGTATCACTTAAATCCATCAAGTCACACAATTGATCTGCTGTCAGCTGAAAAGAACCCCATTAAATTTAAGCCAAACACACCAATAGGAATGTTGGAGGTAGAAAAAGTAATTTTAAAGCCAAAAATTTTGGATAAGAAAAAACCTACACCTATAATACCAGAGGTAAGATTTTCACTGTAAATTTTGGTGTCTCACAGCTAAAATACTAAGTTGATTTTTTTAGTCATTATCTGCAGCTCATTGCAAATGAAATAAAATTGCCTTTCCTGGTCAAATTCGACGTAAACATGGCTATTGTGTTTTCCTGGGCCACTTTGTTTACAATTCACTTCGTTGTTTATCCTTGGATTAACTAGAATTTGGGGAATACTTCAGATTTTAGATGCTCTAAAGTGATCTATATGATAGTATCAGAATCTGACAATTATTACTATATTTTAAGCTACTCTTTTAAAACGTTTATATTAAAAAAAGGTTTTATACTCTTTTAATACAAATTCCTTTAAGAATTTATTAAAATAATTTTTTCGGCTTTGGTAAGCCATAGTTGTAATTTATTTAAATTATTGTTAATTTGAGCTACATGATGGCTCCGTTTTCTGTGATGTATGAATTTTAAGCAAAACGTTTTAACCACAGTGATTCTAATATCATCAATTCTCCTTTATTTATAAAATTGTTCTTTTTCTGTAAGCAACAGGGGTAGAAGTTTATGGGTTTCTAGAAATACTCTTTCATTAGGAATGATATTAACCATTTTTAACTTCACAAAATATATAAAGGTTTACATATTAAATTAGTAGTTCATCTACATATGACTTGAGTAATACATTCTCATATTTTCTTCAAAAAGTTAACTTTTTTGGACAATACTAAAACAGCTGCTTTCTATAAAATATGAATATTAAATATTCACCAGGATACTGGGCTATTTTCTAGCAAGATATACATGCTACTTATCTAAATGGAAATAGTATTATTTATGCTATAACATGGGACTATATATGGTATTTTAGTTTTATGAATACATGTTAAACTTTGAAGATCTGCAATCTGTAGGTTTCACTTAAGATGGTCACATGTTTCTAAATTCCATTTACATATAGAATTTAATTGTTACATTAAAATGTGGAGAAGCTTAAAATCTTCTCAATAATTTTGAATTAGCAGTATTAAATATTTAAATGACTATTGTAATATTCTTTACTAATATATTAAAATTAACCAAAGTAGTAATAATAATAGTGACAACAATAGGTAGTCACAATAGTTAATGTTTACTTATTGATAATTTACAATGGGCCAGACACTGTGTTAAGCTCTTTATAATGGATTAACTCGTTTATCTTACCTCAAATAAGAGAAGTTCAAAAATGTTAATGTCTTAATTAAAATATCCCTGTTTTTTTCATTGAGACAACTGACCATTAGAAAGATAAATATTTCTCAACTAAAAACAATAGAATAAAACATATATAATTCTATTATTATGTATGTTTGCTAATTTTGTTTTTTTGTTGTTGTTTTTTTTGGTTTGTTTTTTGGGTTCGCGGGCCTCTCACTGTTGTGGCCTCTCCCGTTGCGGAGCACAGGCTCCAGACGCGCAGGCTCAGCGGCCATGGCTCACAGGCCCAGCCGCTCCGCGGCATGTGGGATCTTCCCAGACCGGGGCACGAACCTGTGTCCCCTCCATCGGCAGGCGGACTGTCAACCACTGCGCCACCAGGGAAGCCCTGTTTGCTAATTATAAAGTAAATATTATATGGAATAAAGCAAAAACATCTGTAGGACTAGATATGAGGCTTTTATGTTTCTTTTTGGATTTAAATCTACTTAATACTTTACAAGAGTTATGAATTTAATCTAGATTACTTAATAAGCAAACTATTTCTAAGAATCTGGTTTGGATTTAGGAAGTAACATTAATCAAAAAGAAAATTTTACAACAAAGTAGAAAAACACTGTTTATCATACCAATATATAATTGTAGATTATCTCATTGTTCTAGATGTCATTGTAGAAAGTTTGTTTCAGTAAATCATGGTATAACTCTGGCTTTAATCTGTGTTTCAGAAAACTGTGAGAGTAGTGATCAATTTTAAGAAAACGCAGAAGACGATAGTGAGAGTTAGCCCACATGCACCACTTGAAGAACTTGCCCCTGTTATATGCAGCAAATGTGAGTTTGATCCATTACATACACTATTATTGAAGGACTATCAGTCTCAGGAGCCCCTCGACTTGACAAAATCTCTTAATGAGCTGGGACTAAGAGAATTATATGCCATGGATGTCAGCAGAGGTAAGTAGACTTTTCATGTTATTCATTTGGTGCATATATGTGCATGTTTTGTGTTTATGTGTAAGTGTTCTCAAGTTCATAATGGCACGTTAATGGATCCTGTAGTAAAGTCACTACATGTCACTGGGAATAAGAAGAGAAAACTAAATGTAGTAAAATTTAACTTGAGTTCAGTTATTCAAATTGGAATAAAAACATGTCTTTCTTAGCTGTCATCCACATCTTACACCTTTCCATCTACCTATGAATATTTGGGCTGTAATTTAACTTAATTCTTTGTGGTTTTAAGATTTAAACAGAAAATTAAAGTTTACATGTAAAGTCGTTGTTCTAAAGAAGTGTGAATTACAATAGACTCGCCATGGATTTGTCTGAGTCTTAATTATCTTTCAAATTGGGGAGTTTCTTGACAAACTTTTTTCTAAGTTCAGCACCCAAAATCAACTGGCTTATAAAATGAATCCGTCTACTTACAAAAATCTTCTAAATAGGAATAGCTTAGAGTGTAAATCTATAGAAATAATGTATTAAAATTTGGAGATTTTAGATAATGTTGGTTTCTATGATGTCTGATAGGTAAATGAAAGTTTATTCAACACAAATCTGTTTTATTAGGAGAAATAAAAGTTTAGTGAAGAATGATTACTTACATCCTCTGTGTATAGAGAACTTCAAACTTTATCCTGAGATTGTGGCTTTAAATAATCCATAAATGACTATTTCAACTCAGTGATGTTTTATACTTGAACAAACATTATCTTTTCAGCCAATTTACCCTCTTTTACCCCCTCCTTCTGTAGCCACTTCTGTTACTGCCTTCAATAAGTCATCTTTACAAGGTAAGACACATGAATCAGTAGAAACAGATTATAATATGAAATCTCTATTTCTATTGGGTAAATTGAAAACAAGATTATAATATGAAATCTCTATTTCTATTGGGTAAATTGAAAACAAGCTGCTAATTTTACCTGTTTTCTTATCATTACTAATATGTACATTCTGTAAAAGATTTTAATTTAGAAAGTCTTTGGTTTTTATTTCCTGAAAAATAGTTTAAAGCCCCCTACCTTGATTTCTGAATTTAATTTCAGTAATTACATTTCAATAATTGTTTGAAAATTAATATCATCTTAAGAATAACAAAAACATATTCTTGACTCTCAGACAGAAAATGATGTTGCTATGATCTTTATTGTGTACATATACTGATAACTTGGTGGTTCCATGGAAGAGTCTCAGATTATTTCTTTTGAAACAGTTATTCAGAATTATAAGGGTATATTCATCATAGGAAATGTTTGCAACCATTAAATTGTTTGTGAATATTTTGTAATAACATGGAAAGTGCTTATGCTAAAATCAGCTTTTAAAGCTTTTTAAATGTTTAATACAGTATGTTTTAAAAAAAAGCTTTTACATGAAATTTCTGAAAAGAAATACAAAAAATTTAAGAGTTGATACCTTTAGGTGGTAGGGCGATGGGTGAATTTTTGTCATCCTCCTTTTCTTTATTTTTTTTTAAAGTTTACTTTATTTAAAAAAAATTTTGATTTACAAGGTTGTGTTAGTTTCAGGTGTACAGCAAAGTGAATCAGTTATACATATATCCACTCTTTTTTAGATTCTTTTCCCATATAGGTCATTACAGAGTACTGAGTAGAGTTCCCTGTGCTATACAGTAGGTCTATTTTATATATATCCTTCTTTTCTTTATATTATAGAATTTTTTAATGGAAATGTATTACTTTCATAGAGGAAAACTTTATTAAAAATTAGCCGTTAGGGGCTTCCCTGGTGGCGCAGTGGTTGAGAGTCCGCCTGCCGATGCAGGGGACATGGGTTCGTGCCCCGGTCTGGGAGAATCCCACATGCCGCGGAGCGGCTGGGCCCGTGAGCCGTGGCCGCTGGGCCTGCGCGTCCGGAGCCTGTGCTCTGCAATGGGAGAGGCCACGGCAGTGAGAGGCCCGCGTACCACAAAAAAAAAAAAAAAAAAAAAAAAAAAATTAGCCGTTAATAATAAAGTCTGGAAATCTGTTTCCCCATTAAAAAAGGATAGGCTCAGATAATTGATTACTATAATAATTACCCCCTACTAAAAAAAACAATAAAGTGTACACATTATACATTATTGGATTATTGGAATCTTCTTTCTTTACCACTTCCAATTTTTTTTATAACACAATGAGCCTCGCAATTCCAAGAATTAAGCCCACATCAGTAATAGTGTGATTATTTTTAGCGGCTGTCATGAAGACTAGCCTAATCAAAGGAGTTGAAAATTCTTATGTTTGTAAAGTATATACTGGCTAATAATCAGAAGATAGGCATGTTAATTCTGACACTACATTAGCTTTCAAGCTCATTGGCAAACTGATAGGGCAAATGCTTTATTTGTGTGGATCTCACCTTCCACTTCTATAATAATCTAGAGGTAGGAAAAAGTGTCCTCTGGTTCTTCCAGCAACAGCATTCTGTTACTTGTACTTGGCTTTTGCTTCTAACTTTGCCAGTCTCTACATACATAACCGAAAGCAAATTCCATAATCTTGTTGGCCTCAGTTTGAAGGTGTTGAATGCATTGATTTCTAATATCCCCTCCAGCTAAAAAAAAGTATGTGGTTTATGCAGAGTATTAAATGTTGTGAACATAATCTTAAGAGATTGTAACAGGAAAATGTAAAAAAAGCTCCTTTTACAGTGTCAAAATCTACAGGGTCAATCCAAATGTTGTAAATGCTCCTGCCTCCTTATTTTGTCCGATATTATCAGAAGGCTTAGAACTTTGTGTGCAATTATTTACAGCCTCTCTTTGGGAAATAGGAAACTACAGTATTTGAGTTGCTTTTCTAAGTAAGCTCAACTCCTTGTCTTAGTGTTTAACTCTGACTTGTAGTGATCCCTGAAAGTGAGCTTTAGGTGAAGACTTAGGAGTTAACCAGAGTAGAGGATGCCCAGATGCCTGGAAATTGCTTTACCAAAAATAACTACATGAGTACTCTGGTTATAATTATTGTACTGCACCACCATGTGAACTTTCTATTTACTGTTCCAACTAAATTTAATTGTATATCTACATTCAATTAATGGAGGAGTCTATCTTAAAATGAAAGAGTATAGGAATAAACCTACCTAAGGATACGAAAGACCTGTATGCAGAAAATTATAAGACACTGATGAAAGAAATTAAAGATGATACAAATAGATGGAGAGATATACCATGTTCTTGGATGGGAAGAATCAACATTGTGAAAATGACTCTACTACCCAAAGCAATCTACAGATTCAATGCAATCCCTATCAAACTACCACTGGCGTTTTTCACAGAACTAGAACAAAAAATTTCGCAATTTGTATGGAAACACAAAAGACCCCGAATAGCCAAAGCAATCTTTAGAACGAAAAAAGGAGCTGGAGGAATAAGGCTCCCTGACTTCAGACTATATTACAAAGCAACAGTAATCAAGACAGTATGGTACTGGCACAAAAACAGAAAGATAGATCAGTGGAACAGGATAGAAAGCCCAGAGGTAAACCCACGCACATATGGACACCTTATCTTTGATAAAGGAGGCAGGAATGTACAGTGGAGAAAGGACAGCCTCTTCAATAAATGGTGCTGGGAAAACTGGACAGGTACATGTAAAAGTATGAGATTAGATCACTGCCTAACACCATACACAAAAATAAGCTCAAAATGGATTAAAGACCTAAATGTAAGGCCAGAAACTATCAAACTCTTAGAAGAAAACATAGGAAGAACACTCTATGACATAAATCACAGCAAGATCCTTTCTGACCCACCTCCTAGAGTAATGGAAATAAAAACAAAAATAAACAAATGGGACCTAATGAAACTTCAAAGCTTTTGCACAGCAAAGGAAACCATAACCAAGACCAAAAGACAACCCTCAGAATGGGAGAAAACATTTGCAAATGAAGCAACTGACAAAGGATTAATCTCCAAAATTTACAAGCAGCTCATGCAGCTCAATAACAAAAAAACAAACAACCCCATCCAAAAATGGGCAGAAGACCTAAATAGACATTTCTCCAAAGAAGATATACAGAATGCCAACAAACACATGAAAGAATGCTCAACATCATTAATCATTAGAGAAATGCAAATCAAAACTACAATGAGATATCATCTCACACCAGTCAGAATGGCCATCATCAAAAAATCTACAAACAATAAATGCTGGAGAGGGTGTGGAGAAAAGGGGACACTCTTGCACTGCTGGTGGGAATGTGAATTGGTTCAGCCACTGTGGAGAACACTATGGAGGTTCCTTAAAAAACTACAAATAGAATTACCATATGACCCAGCAATCCCACTACTTGGCATATACCCTGAGAAAACCAAAATTCAAAGAGAGTCATGTACCAAAATGTTCATTGCAGCTCTATTTACAATAGCCAGGACATGGAAACAACCTAAGCGCCCATCATCGGATGAATGGATAAAGAAGATGTGGCACATATACACAATGGAATATTACTCAGCCTTAAAAAGAAATGAAATTGAGCTATTTGTAATGAGATGGATAGACCTAGAATCTGTCATACAGAGTGAAGTAAGTCAGAAAGAAAAAGACAAATACCGTATGCTAACACATATATATGGAATTTAAGGGAAAAAAATGTCATGAAGAACCTAGGGGTAAGATAGGAATAAAGACGCAGACCTACTGGAGAACGGACTTAAGGATATGGGGAGGGGGAAGGGTGAGTTTTGACAGGGCGAGAGAGAGTCATGGACATATACACACTAACAAACGTAGTAAGGTAGATAGCTGGGGGGAAGCAGCCGCAAGGCACAGGGATATTAGCTCGGTGCTTTGTGACAGCCTGGAAGGGTGGGATGGGGAGAGTGGGAGGGAGGGAGACGCAAGAGGGAAGACATATGGGAACATATGTATATGTATAGCTGATTCACTTTGTTGTAAAGCAGAAACTAACACACCATTGTAAAGCAATTATACCCCAATAAAGATGTTTAAAAAAAAAAAAAAAAAAAAAATGAAAGAGTAGCATTTCTTAAAAAAAAAAAAGTCAGAGGTATTACACATCATCTTTAAATGGATACTGGATTCAGTTCTACTATTTAATGTCTGTTTTTCTTGGTGCAAGTTATTCAGACTTTCTGGTCACCATCACTAAGGCCTCAGATGTGTAATGAGATAGTACCATCTACTTCCAATTCTTTACATTCCCTAACTTATAAAAAGAAATCAGGATAACAACTTGTGACACCTACCTCATAGGATTGTTCTAAAGAGTGAGTTAGGCTTGTGAAAAAATCTTTAACCACAAAGTGCTGTCCACATGTCTATTACTATTAATTGTTAGCATTGTCAGCATTGTATAGCATGCATAGTGCTTATTTAATATTTGAAGCGTCAGATTTATGAAGTTTTAATCTGTGAAATATAGTTCTACTTTAGTGTCTTATTGAGGAAAATTGCATTAATGTATTTATTGGTGTTAACTATGTTTGCTTCCATGGAATAACTCCTACTTTGTCATAATTTATTTAATTTTTTAAACATTTCCTTTAAATAAAAAGACTATATATTTACTCCTAAGAAAGGGCTATGTATTTGAGACTTTACATTGAGCTGTAAGTTCTGCTACAGATATATCCCACAAATGTCAATATATAGTACTTTGTCTCCAGTGTCACTGAAATTATACTGTGGTTTACCATAAAACCCATATGTGTTTCATAGGAGAAATCTTTTTAAAATTTATAAATCCCTACTCCTGTGTGTCTCTCTCTCTTTAAAATTTGCAACTTATCTGTTGAAGAAACCAGGTCATTTGTCTTATGGTGTTTCCCACATTCAGAATTTTGCTGATTGCATCCTGTGGTGCCACTTACATGTTTCTTTATCCTCTGCTTCCTGTAAATTGATTGTTAAATTTAGAGACTTGATCAGATTTGGGTGAGATATTTTTGCTAAGAATATTTCATGGATGGTATTGTGTATTTCCATTAACAGACCTGTAATAACAAGTTATCTTTTTTTGATGTTAGCCATCAATAATCTTTGCTTATGTCTTTTTTTTAAAGTGTAGTTGATTTACAATGTTGTGTTAATATCTGCTGTACAGTAAAGTGATTCAGTGATACATATACATACATTCTTTTTTATATTCTTTTCCATTATGGTTTATCACAAGATATTAAATATAGTTCCCTGTGCTATACAGTAGGACCTTGTTGTTTATCCATTTTATATATAATAGTTTGCATCTACTGACTCCAAACTCCCAGTCCATCCCTTCCCCTCCCCACCCCCATCTTAGCAACCACAAGTCTGTTCTCTATGTCTGTGAGGCTGCTTCTGTTTCATTGGTGGATTCATTTGTGTCATATTTTAGATTCCACATATAAGTGATATCATATGGTATTTGTCTCTCTCTTCCTCACTTACTTCACTTAGTATGATAATCTCTAGGTCCATCCATGTTGCTGCAAATGGCATTGTTTCATTCTTTTTATGGTCGAGTAGTATTCCATTGTATATATGTACCACATCTTCTTTATCCGTTCATCTGTTGATGGACATTTAAGATGTTTGCATCTTTTGGCTATTGTGAATAGTGCTGCTGAGAACATCGGTGCCAATGTCTTGGTTAATTAGGAGTTAGAAAATAAATATAATCTGTTACAAATATTCCTTTAATTATCAGTTGAGATAGTTCTAAAAAAGAAGATTTCCCTATGTCAGCTATTTGTCTACCTAGATAGAGTTCATTCAGAAAAGACAGGATAAAAGTGTGATTCTTTCCCTTAATCAATTTTTAAAACAATGGACAGTGAGAATCAGGGTTTTTTTTAGTATCATTATGAATTCATGAAATTAAACGTATGTGCTATGTTTTAATTTATTGAGATAGTCTTATGATGCCCAAATTGTCCTGACTTTGGCCAGGAGAAACCATATCACGTTGGCTCCTGAGATGGTCCCTTTCAGTGGGAAATGGTATTTAGAGACAGTCTGGGCAAGGGTGACTCAGCACTACTGAGTTTGTCATTGTTTTTGGCCCTTTCAGTTGACATTAGGAAACACTTTTTAGAAGATGAAATGTTACCTATACAACTTTGAGGTTTGACGTTTGCCATTCTGCTTAAATTGTGGTTTAATTTCGGCACTATTGACATTTTGGGCCAGATAATTCTTTGTTCTGGGGGGCTGTCTTGTGCATTGTAGTTTGTTTAGCAGCATCACTAGCCTGTACCCAGTATATGCCAGTAGCACGTTCTCTTCACCCTTCCCCCAGTTGTGACAACCAAAATTGTCCCTAGGTTTTGTTAAACGTCTTTGGCGGGATGTGCGTGTGTGTGCGCGCAAAATCACCACCAGTTCAGGACCACTGTGTTAAAGAAATAAAGTTTTTAAAACATTTAACAGAGTGCTGAGTAATTATAATGAATCATGTTTTGGAGAATTAAATATTTCAGAATAGTTTAGCTCTGAGACAAAATATATAATTCAAAATCAACAAAGGGACAAACTGTATGATAGCAACTTCATATCTCATTTAATTCGAAGTGTCCTTTTTATTTCTGTAATGTTGGTAGTTATGGATAAAACACAGACTCTTGAGTCGCTTCAGTTTCCTCTGCTGTGGAACAGGAACAATAATACTAAATTTGCTTGTTGCTTTGAGAATTAATTAAAATATGAGGTGCTGAGCAGAGTGCGTGGTTCATAGTAGAGCATAATTAGTAGCTGTTATCATTAGATAAAGTTATCAAGGGAAAGTAATTGAGGGATAGTTCACCTCGGAGGTGAACATATAACCCCTCAAGCAAAAGTAAGGTGCTTTTCTTCTATTTTAGAGACCTGCCAAATATCACAAAACCTAGACCTTATGAAGGATAAAGAAAATAAAGGGTTTTTCAGCCTTTTTCAACGCAGTAAGAAAAAGCGGGAGCAAGTATGTATTTTCTTATGTAGCATTTTATAAGATTCTTCTACTCTGTTTTTAAGTGCACGTGCTTTTCATCTTGGAATTACCTGTAGATTTTGCTTTTTCATTCTTTATTAGACCGCCAGTGCCCCTGCAACTCCTCTAGTAAGTAAGCATCGTTCAGCTTTTACGAGGAGCAATACCATGACCAAACAGTATATTTCAAACACCCTGCCATCGGATGCACCCAAGAAGAGGCGTGCTCCACTGCCTCCAATGCCAGGGTCTCAGAGAGCCCCCCAGGACCTTGCTCACATCCAGGAGAGGCCAGCTTCTTGTGTGGTGAAATCCACAAGTCTGGATGAAACAGAGGAGGTACGTAAATTTGTTTTGTTTTTTATTTTTAGGACGGGGCAGGGGACCATCCGTTTTTCCTCTTAACTAACTTGTCCATTCCCACATAGGCTGCTAACAGGAACAGTTACTAATCTGTAATAAGATGAATAACTAGTTACTAATAACATTGGTACTGTGAAGAGATTCTATATGTAGAGTTCTGCAATACAGTAAAGAATAAATATGTCAGTTTTAAGTAGCTTTTATATACAAGCAAATAAATCATCCATAAACCTTAAAGCCGTGGTTTATTAAGGCCCAACTGGAGGTTCTTGCATGATGCATGTATTAGGAATGGAAATACTTTTTTTTTTCTCCTGTACGCGGGCCTCTCACTGTTGTGGCCTCTCCCGCTGCGGAGACAGGCTCCGGACACGCAGGCTCAGTGGCCATGGCTCACGGGCCCAGCCGCTCCGCGGAATGTGGGATCTTCCCGGACCGGGGCACGAACCCGTGTCCCCTGCATCGGCAGGCGGACTCTCAACCACTGCGCCACCAGGGAAGCCCGAAATACATATTTTTGAACACTTTTTTTTTAAACAGCAACAAATTTTTATGTTGCATTCGTGGGTTTCTAACTAGATATAGTCAGGTCTTGACCAGACTCTGAGATTCTTAGGGGAGAAATCCTTGTGTCTGCCTGATACATAAATACTCTATAATAAAAAAGAGTCTTTATATAGCATATATTGTAGTTACTATCATATACTTTTATGTTCAAGGCACTGTTCTAGGTGTACCTTTTTCTTAAACATTCTCACTATTGCTCTCTTTAATCCCAAATTTTCCTGGAGCATGCTGTTTTGTAGAAATCCATTTGCAAACAAGTTTTCATGCCTATGAAGTCTGTACATTCCTTGCTTTATTCAGGTGAATTACAAGCGAAGTTTTAAGTAAATGTGATTGAACATGAGACCATATATTTTGTTGCTTGTAATCAAATGATTTAAGTATCTGTGAAAGCAAATTTTATTTTGAGGTATTTGAGAAACCGAGAAGTTTTCTTGTATCTAGTTGAAGAGTTTTATTTCCCCCTTGGAAGCTTAGTAAATTCAATGCTCAAGTAAATGAAAACTTCTCAACCAACTAATAAACATTTCTGTACTTCCTTAACCTTAGAAAATTTTTAACTATAGTTTTTAATTGTAATTGATAAGCTCTCATATGTGTCTTTAGAAAGTAGCAACTGGATTAGATAGAAATGAGCATAAAAAATGTTGGAACTCGGTAGTTATTTGGAAAATCATCTATTAAACTGTCTTCTTATTTCTATAAGGGTCTCTTGTCTAATGGTTGTGGTATAAAATCTCACCTTGCCCATCAGGAGGATAGTTATTTTTTCAAATGATAGAATCATTTACTACAGAATTTTCCAGGGTAACTGCTTGGTAGTTGGATTCAGCCTTAAAAAGCATGTGGGAGTGCTGTAGTCAGGCAAGAGGAATCCCGTTGAAAGATGCGGTGAATGTCAGGGCTGTGGCAAGTCTGGGCATGCGCAAGAAACAGAGCTTGAGCGAGGAGAGAGGCAGGGACCAAATCAGGGTCCCAGAGACCTCATTTTGTGGCCATAACTAGTTTGCATTTCTTCATAGTGAATCATTTAAAAGGTAGCACTTTCAGGATTGTTTTATATTTTTAATTACCATAAAACTGTACTGTAAGAGTATAACTTATCATACTCATGAGTGGTTACCAAAGTCTGTCTTCTTCTTTATATAGAAATACATCTTAGCCCCTGCTCACAAACCTTTATTCCAGATGACTTCATCCAATCTATTCCAGTAAATGTCCTTTGTGTTGGGAGCCTGAAGAGGTCTACATTGTCTTTCTAACAGTCAGCTTCTTAAAATTTTAGGCCATGCTACCGGTGACCTCGACAAAAGCCATTTCTTTTGATTCCCACTCTCTGCTCTATGACCAGTTGATGCCCCCGTGTTAAGGACTAATTTTTTTTTTTTTTTTTTTAGTATGTTGCCTTTGGCAAACTAGACATCTTTATATAATTTTCTAGTTATTTTTTCCTTTGATCTGGACATGTGGATAGTTCTTTGATGTATTATTTAGTAGGACCCTGGAATTATTTGTTTTTCCCTAGTGAAGCTGAAGAACCACTTTTTAAAATTTATTCATTACAAAAATTCTTAACAAGCTGTGGTTCTGTTTGTGATTGTGTGTTTGTGGGTATGTGTACATGTACATGTGTATGCTCATATGAATTCTTCCCTTCCCGGGCATCCCAGCACTTA
This sequence comes from Phocoena phocoena, assembly GCF_963924675.1. NCBI lineage: Eukaryota > Metazoa > Chordata > Mammalia > Artiodactyla > Phocoenidae > Phocoena > Phocoena phocoena. The sequence goes on along the minus strand of NC_089225.1, from coordinate 48,082,437 downwards.
TTTTCTTAAGTTCTTTGCCATACTTGATGGAATAGATCACCCTTCGGTCTTGATTTTTCTTTCTTCCTTTTTTTTGGGGGGGGGGTGGGGGCTGTGCCATGTGGCATATGGGATCTTAGTTCCCTGACCAGGGATCGAACCTGTGCCCCCTACAGTAGAAGCATGGAGTCTTAACCAATGGACCACCGGGGAAGTCCTTTCTCTCTTCCTTGGTCCTAATTCTCTTCTTATATCTCAGCTCTCTTCTATTTTTTTTTGCCACCACTTCCTTTACCCATTTTCTAAATTTGGAGGTACCTGAATCCACGGTATTAGCCTCTATTTACTCTTTCAGAGAAAACATCTATTCTTTGTTGAGTTTTTTGTTGTAGTGTTTTGAATAGTGTCCCCCCAAAAGATACATCCAAGTCAAGGATCTAGAGATGAGATAATCCTGGACTTAAGTTGGGCTCAAATCCAATGACTGGTGTTGGTATAAGAGGGGAGACATGGGCACAAAGACACAAAGGAGTAGGCCATGTGATGACAGAGACGGAGACTGCAGTAGTGCTGCCACAAGCCAAAGAATGCCAGGAGCCACCAGAAGCTGGAGGAGGCAAGGAAGGATTCTCCTCCAGTGCCTTCTGAGGGATATGGCCCTGCTGACACCTTGATTTCAGGCTACTAGCTTCCATAACTATGGTAGAATAAACTTCTGTTGTTTGAAGTTGCCCAGTCATGGCGATTTGTTACAGCAGCCCTATGAAATGAATACGTCAGCTTTGTATTCCGACCCCAATATTGTTCCACTTGCAGTTTGAACTCACGGTTGCTTATTGACTCATCACTACCTGGAAATCAACGTATTTAAAATCAACCTCACTCTCAGATTGAAAAGCTCAAGATCATCTTTGATGTTCTTTATTTTTCTTTTCACATCCAATTAGTGACCAACCCTTCATTCAGTCTCCCTTCACAATATATCCTTGTCCCTTTCTTCCATTCCCTCTGCTAAAAACATGCCTCAGGGAAATCCAGGGCCAGGAGGGTAAGAAGGTCAGGACTTAACTTGTCTTGCCCCTTCTTGTCTTCAGAAGACAAAGAATGTGGCAAGCTGCCACATTTATATTTGATAATTGTCACTTCCCAGTTCAGAAACTTTGGATAGCTAGCTGTTATTTTCTAGGCATTCAAGGTCCTCTACCAGCATAACAATTTGGTGGGTATGGAGGGCTGTGCTTTCCTCACTCCCTCCCTCCCTCCCTCCCTCCCTTCCTTTCTTCCTTCTTTCCTTCCTTTCTTTCTTCCTTCCTTCCTTCCTTCCTTCCCCCCTCCCTCCCTCTCTCCCTCCCTCTTCCCCTCGCTCTCTCCCTCCCTCCTCCCCTCCCTTTCTCTCTTTCTTTCTAGCTGTATTGACATATAATTGACAAATAAAATTGTAAGCTATTTAAAGTACACATTGTGGTAATTTGAAATACATTGTGAAAAAATTCCCACTATCTATTTAATTAACATCCATCACTTCACATATTATCTTTTTTTTTTTGGTAAGAATATTAAAGTTCTACTCTCTTAGCGAATTTCAATTATATAATACAATGTTGTCAGCTATAGTCACTATGTTTTACATTAGATCCTCAGACCTTATTCATCTTATAGCTGAAAGTTTGTCCTCTTTTACCAATTGCTGTTTCCCCTACCGCCTAGCCCCAGGCCACCTTTTCTACTCTCTGTTTCTATGAGTTTGATTTTTTTAGATTCCACATATAAGTGATACCATGCAGTATTTGCCATTCTTTGTCTGGCTTATTTCATTTAGTGTAATGCCTTCAAGGTCCATCCATGTTGTCACAAAGGCCAGGATTTCCTTCTTTCTCATGGATGAATAATATTCCTCTGTGTGTGAGTGTGTGCACACGTGTGTATCACATATATTTATTTTTTAACATATCACATCTTCTTTGTCCATTCATCCATACATGGACACTTTGGTTGTTTCCATATCTTGGCTATTGTGAATAATGGTTCAGTAAACATGGGAGTGCAGGTATCTTTTCAGTATCCTATTTTTATTTCCTTTGGATACATACCCAGAAGTGCAATTCCTGGATCATGTGGTAGCTCTATTTTTAATTATTTGATGGACCTCCATACTGTTTTCCATAGTGGCTGCACCAATTTACATCCGCACCAAGAGTGCACAGGGATCCCCTTTCCTCCACATTCTGCCAGCACGTAGCTCTTATATTCTTGATGACAGCCATTCTAACAGGTATGAGGTGGTATCTTAATGTAATTTTGATTTGTACTTCCCTGATGATTAATGATGTTAAACACCATTTCATGTACCTATTGACCATTTGTAAATCTTTGGAAAAATATTTATTTAGTTCCTCTACCCATTTTTTAATTGCTTTTTTTTTTTTTGGTTATTGAGTTGTGTGAGTTCTTTATATATTTTGGATATTAGCCCCTTATCAGATGGAGTGATCTTACTTTCTCTGAATTTGTCTCTCTTGTACCTTTTTATTTTGTTTTAATTTATGTATATGTGCAGGTAGTATATTCATATGATATATATTTCTAAAGATAAAAAGGAAAATACAGTGAAAATTCTCCTTTCCTACCCTGCCGCTAGCCAAATTCTTATGCCCAGAGGCAACCACTAACAGTTTCTTGTATTCTTCCAGACATAATCTATATATACTCAAGCCAGTATTCAGCCTACATATGATTTTTTTCTCAGATGGTCACATGTTACATGCATTATGTTATACCTCACTTTTTGATACTGAATGATATATTTTTGATATCCTTATCAGTACATAAAGGGCTTCCCTTTTTAAAAGCTGCATAATAAATATTCCATTGATGGATATAACATGTTATGGGGTGGGTACCCCATCCTCTAAACATAAACATTAAGGTTATTTTATTGTGTAAAGCTTATAGCATGGTTAAATTTCCGCCCTTTTTTTTTCTTCCAAACCAGAGGGTGGGAATTGTGTTTCACAGAGAAATTCTGTAACATAGTAGGTGTTCAAGAGAATTGATAAGTAAACTTTTAACCACAGCTTTCACACAGTCAGGTATAGTATTGATATATACAATGAGAATGTCTGTCCAATAAAATTTTAGTATTTCATGTGTAGATCTGGTAAATTTTCAGAAGTACTTGGATAACTTAAAAATTGCTTACATTTACTTTTATAGTAATTGGCCCAAGTAATTCTTGGCAATATTCTTCTTAAGCTTTTACAAAAAAGCCAGAATTTTGGCAAGGTTGTATTGAAAGCTTAAGGACTAATAACTAAAAGGTAGTGTGCATTACATAAGGCATATAAATAAAATTGAGCCCCAAATTGAAATTTTTTATAGTGTTAGATGAAAATATTCAGGAAACTCAGCAAAACATAAGTTTATAGATGAATTTTACTTATTTTACTGTTTGCTTCTTTTAAATTTAAAATCAAAGGGTCATTATCACTATAGACATTTTATATCTGTTTTAACAATTTCATTTTGAATTTGAAATTTTAAAAAGGCACTATTTTTACTGATTAAAAGTAATGCCAAGCTGGGAAAAAAATTACTGGAAAAAACCACGGCAAAATCATTTCCAAGTCCATGAAGAATTTTGGATATATCTTTATCCTGTAATTTTTATTGTTTAGGTGGTAAGATAAACCACAAGGGTGCGCTGTTTAACAAAACTACCGCAGCATTTTGATTTTTCCAATTTTTTTTTTTTCTCCAAAGAGTCCTTTGAATAAAGCAGAAAGAAAATATTGGAAATAGTTACATTATATTAGAAATAGCAAATGCTTATCTCTTGTGGGTGAAGTGCCTGAAAACAGAGCTAGAGAGATAAATAACAGTAATGCATAACAAAGTGATTTATAATTAGCACAGTTTTATTCATTTTGAGCTTTTATCTTAATGTTCTTTTAAGTAATCATTGATATTATATTTGCCTTAGGCTTACAGATAAGTCAGTCTATCTGTAGCTTGGAAAAAATATTGTCAACCACATCTATTTTATGCTTTTTGGCTGTCTATATTTAATAATTTGCCTCTTTCCTCTAAGGCATTTCTCAATACTGGCAAATTAAGGTATTCGGATAGTGATTTTGGAGCATCAACTGAAAATATTCACATAAAAGGCTGTTGATTTTCTGAGCTAATTTTGGCAACCGATTGTGCAGTTTCCAAAGAGGATTCAATGATGATCCCAGTTAGTAAGATAATTTATCTTAACCTTTTTGGGGAACATTTCTGCATCTAAACTTCTATCCACCTAAAGGATATATTTTAAAGACTACATAGTTTACTGTCATTGCTACAGTGTCCTTTGCATGTCCCTGAATCTCCCTGTACTCTTTTCACATGGTTTCAGGTCTCGTGTCATTTTCTTTGTCAAGGTGAAATACATTGTCTTCTATGGAAATGTTCATTTAGAAGAGAAAACTCTCCAACTAGAAAATTTCTGGCAGTTTTTCCTGGTACTCTTTAAGCACTTTGTGAACACGATTCTGCCTGAAGATGTGAAATGCCATTTGCACAACAACATATGTAAGAGCTGGCTCATGCTGTCATTTACATGGACTAGATCACATGTATTACTGCATAAAATACATATAGTTATTAACATAAGATTGTCATTTACTTCATACATGGCAGAAGTCAGAAATGCAGTGGCATTGACTTAAATTAAAAGTGACTTAGAATTCTGGGATTGAAACTAAGTTAAGAAATGCAGTTTCCGTCCCGTGTCTGCTGACCAAGTATCTGTGAAGAGCACATTAAATGAAATCAGTGGCCAAAGGATGTCCTAGTATTATTGACAAATTAACCTTTTATGCCTATTTTACATCTGAAGAAGAAGAAGAAGAGTTGGACAGAAGCTGTAGGTAATCTTGACCCATTGAATTCACAGAACCTTTTGGAGAATTCTTTATTTTTTCATATTTGGTATGGCTTTGCTGCTTGGTTATGTGAGTACACAACAGTGAATTGTTTTTCCTGGGCTAGTAGCATGGCACCTCGTTTTCTTTAGGATATTGGCTTTTGGCTGGGAACACAATAAGGAATGCTCTTGATTGGGCATTTCACTTGGTCTCATTTTGTATTCTGCTGCAAACACTCAAATGTTGAGAAATTGAAATTCTTTGCCATATACTCTTATGCAAGTGAAATTTAATACTTAGAGTGTTAGTTTTTTAACAGCTGATTTGTTTCTTTAAAAATATTTGACATTTTTCATCTTTTACCCAATTTCATCTTTTAATATTTATCATGCTTTACAAGCAGATAAAATGATAGATTGTTATATGATTTTGAAATGTGCAAGTATATTTGGTCTTAGCTTCACTTCATGAGTTTAATCTAGTCATTTTATGCAGTCATTAAGGTTGTTGTAATAGAGCATTTATAATTTTTAAGAAATATACCCCTTTTTAGTTTTTTTCTCCAGGTTATCTAATAACATTTGATTTTTTTTTTTACCTCCACTCTCCACTTATATTATATAGAAAGTGGACCACACACATAATTCTCCAATTGCCTAGGAACAGTGGTTGTCATGGCATTTTCAGCTTGATATACGGGATACAGCTGTCTGTACTTCCAAAAATATGACTTGTTTCATTCAGTAGAGAAATGCACCAGCGCAGTATAATATTTAATATTCTTCCTCTTTTAAGGCTTCCCCAGATATAAGACATACTTTGTATTGTAGTTTTCATCAGATTTTCAAAGGGTCATAATCACCCAAGAGCAGAAGTAATGACTAATGCTTATATATCACTTACTAATATTTCAGACAAGTCTCAACCACGTTGCTCATTTAATGCTCACAAAAATCCTCTGAACAGTTACTTTTTAGGTTTCTGCCAGCTTTACCTCTGACCTAAATGTAAAGAGCTATGCTCATTATGAAGTTGCTAAATTTTAAAGAACAGTACTATTCAAAGAACAATAGGTCATTTGTGGAATTTGTGTGGATTTATCTTCCTTATCTAGCTTTCCTCTCCGAAATACGTATACTGAGTTAATAAAATATCATTGAAAATAATCAGTGTTAGGGTTTTCCTTTACAAGTTCTCATAGTATGAATTTTACTTAGCCTTTCTACCACTGTGACATTTGGGACCTCATGGTTTCAAAGACATGCCTTTCTCTGGTAACCAGCATATTAACAGAGGTCAGGGTGGAGAGAAGCTGGCCCCTTTCCTGGAGCCACAGTGATAAAATGGTGAGCTCACTTGGATAATGCCTGCCATACAGCCTTAACTCTCTCTTTCTGGGATGAACTGAGTTGGCCCCAGCTTGTTCCCTTGATTTCTCCCTTACTCTCATTGAGGCCCTAAATTAGTTACCTATAGATGTTGAGTATTCTCCTGACCTGCTCCTAGACACCCCTCTGTTTGATCACTATGACCGCAGAGAACCATGGTTATGCGGGCTTCTCATTGCAGTGCCTTGTCTTTGTTGTGGAGCATGGGCTCTAGAGCGCAGGCTCAGTAGTTGTGGTGCACAGGTCTAGTTGCTCTGCGGCATGTGGGATCTTCCCAGACCAGGGCTTGAACCCATGTCCCCTGCATTGGCAGGCAGATTCTTAACCACTGCGCCACCAGGGAAACCCACCACCATCCTTTGTTTTAAAGAAGATGTTGGGGGTAGGAGTTTATTAATTATTTATTTTTGCTGTGTTGGATCTTCGTTTCTGTGCGAGGGCTTTCTCTAGTTGCGGCAAGCGGGGACCATCGCGGTGCGTGGGCCTCTCACTATCGCAGCCTCTCTTGTTGCGGAGCACAGGCTCCAGACGCGCAGGCTCAGTAGTTGTGGCTCACAGGCCTAGTTGCTCCACGGCATGTGGGATCCTCCCAGACCAGGGCTTGAACCTGTGTCCCCTGCATTAGCAGGCAGATTCTCAACCACTGCACCACCAGGGAAGCCCCACCCTCCTCTTTTTAACTTGATCCTGATCTCTGCTTATTCCTGGTTCATTTTGTCTTTTTTCATTCAAGATGTACTACTCAGGCCCTCATCTTTGGGCATTTAAAAAATGTTATAAGGGATTATCACTAATAAGACTTGGTTACACGCTTTCTCAAAGTATTGGAGAAGTGAAAGAAATGAAAGCAGATTGCCTCAGGGAGAGAATGTAAAACCCTTGCAAAGATAGGTGTAACACAGGTTGTAAAATTCATGTTTTGATTTTATTCTGATATGCGTGGAGAAGGGCTGGAAAGAATTATATTGTGGCAGAAAAAATGCTAGTCTGGTTTGAGAGAGAGTCTTGGATCTGTAATACGCCTATTCTTTGCTTTTGGTCATCTTTTGTCTTCTTCATCTTCTACCTTGAAGAACAAGCCATTGAACTTCTTTACGGTTTGGGTTTCTCCTCTGTAGAATAACGTTCTGTAATTAAATTTCCAGAACTCTTTTCAACTCTGGTATTATAAAATCTTTTTTTTTTTTTATAAAAGTTGTTGTTGTCATTTAAAATTGGCCTTTAACAGGTGAAAGTGCTCTGCTGCAGGGACCTTTGGTTTGATCAGTGTTACCAGACAGTGGTATCTAGTCTTGGTATTACTCCTCTAAAGATTTTTGAACCCTAAAGAACAATAGCAAAATGAAACATTGACTAACTGAGATCTTTCTCCCTGAACTCCAAACTGTAACACCAAAGTCAGCACAAGTGTTTTGGGCATCACTTAGAAGATGTTGAAGACAGAAAATTTGAGGATGATACGCTCAGGTTAATGAGTTTGTTAACCAGAGAACACAGATGTTATCATTGGCTAATCGTGAGTTTAAAACTAGATGATTTAGAGAGAAACCTAGTGGCAAGCGCAGCCACTCAGAATCCTCTGAAGAGATTTAATTTTTTGTTAGTAACTCAAAAAGTCACAAGTGAAGAGTCCTGGTAGTTATTTAGATACCTGTAAGTGAATCCAGCTCTAATCTCATTGCTTCCTCTCGTAGAATTTATTTCAGCAGGTTGATAAACACCCTGAAAATTGGCAGAACAGTTGCCTGCTTACATAGTGTGGATTTAAGAGCTCCAGGCTCTGATACTGCTGCCCTATTTCTTCTTTCTCTAATTACAATCATCTGGTACCTGGAATGTCACCCCTACTTCTTATACCCCTTCACTGATGACTTTTTAAAATCTAAGTTGACCTAAGCAAGACTTTCAGTGCTATAAATGAAGGATGTTAAAACAGGTTTATAGACAGAATAAGAAAATAGAATATGTAAGTCCTAGATCTTTAGGAGTCTGGAGGAAGTGCTGTCCAGGGGGCAAAATGGTGTAGAACAAGGAGATTCAAGGCAGCAAAATAAACTTGCTCTGGACCCACCAAAAGATAACATGTTGCGTGAAAAAAACATTAAAAAGAAAGAAAGAAACTGGCATGTATGCTTTCATCCAATACAAGGCACAACACGTGCATGTGTGTGTGTGTGTGTGTGTGTGTGTGTGTGTGTGTGTACAGGTATAAGGTAAAAGGCTGGACACCAAAACTTCTATGAGGTGACCTGTATTAGCTGAGATTTACAGTAATTTTTCTTTTCTTTTTTTCCTCATCATTGTATGCACTGTTTGCATCTCATAGGAGATTGTGCTAATTTTATGATCAAATTAATAATAAAACTGATTTCACTGTAGTAAGAAAAACTTACCTTCAGAGCTTTGCCTATTTTGAAATTCAGTAGAATATCTTATACTTCTATATTACATTCACTATGGTATAATAATTATATGTTTTGACGTTTAAGAAAATTGATTTGTTGTTAAGTTATAAAATTATTTTAGAATTCTTCTATCAAGAGTTAAGAGTTAAAGCTTGACCTTCAGTTATGTGAAAAAGTTCAGTCATTAGGATACTAATGACTAATTCATAGTAAATTAGGAAACCCTAATGTCAATTATAAGGTATTTTATAATATTTTATAGCATTTATTGAGAATGTCTGCATTGGAGAAAGATAATGGGAGTCTGTCCCTTAAAAAGAAAGAATATTATATGAGTTTTAAGACAATTTTATGAAATTGCTTAGGCTCTCTTTAACCCAACTCCTCCTCACATGGGAAATCGTATTATAAACAAACTAGAATCCAAAAGCTTCTAATAGAAACATTTAACAGGACTTCCCTGGTGGTGCAGTGGTTAAGAATCCGCCGGCCAATGCAGGGGACGTGGGTTTGATCCCTAGTCCGGGAAGATCCCACATGCCGCAGAGCAGCTAAGCCTGTGGGCCAAACCTACTGAGTCTGTGCTCTAGAGCCTGGGAGCCACAACTACTGAGCCCGAGTGCCACAACTACTGAAGCCTGTGCTCCTAGAGCCCACGCTCCACAACAAGAGAAGCCACTGCAATAAGCCCACGCACCGCAACAAATAGCCCCTGCTCACCACTAGAGAAAGCCTGCCCACAGCAACAAAGACCTAACACAGCCAAAACAAAAAAAGAAACATTTAACGATGTCATTGATTGAAGTTGGGCCACTGTATTTCCATCCTTTGATTGAATCTTCTTTTTATTATTTTCCTATTTGTATTCTTCACTCTTAATCAGAATGTATTGATTTCAGTGACCCACATCTTATAATTCAACTGTGATTAATAAGTGATCTAATGACAAGTACAGAGCTAGTACTAAAGTAAATCTATTGAATACCATTCAATTCTATGTTCTTCAGCTAAATTTAGTTCCATTTTGAACCAGTGAATTCTGATCTGGATGTGAATTATGAAGGATTAACTATCTGGCATGGCTTTCAACTTGACCTTGCCATTTTCATTAGTGAATTCTGTTTCTCTGTGCAGTATTTTCTTTTCACAGACTGTAAAATTCAGTGAGGTACATTCCTGTTAGAGGTGCAGTTTTTGCTGAAGGTAGGCAGACTTAGTGACTCTAACTAAAGTAAATAATTGAATATCTCTAATTATTAACCAAAGTGCTTTTCCCATAGTAAGAAGAAACCTGTCTGTTTTCTTGTGTTGTAAATCCTTTGGACTTAAATATAATTTGATATCAACTCCTTTCAAAATTTTTCAGTCATAATTTGACCAAAGGAAATGTACCTTGGCTAGGTGGTAAAAGCTAAAGACAGTTCTAAGCATTTCTTTCGTTTTAATTGTTCACATTAAATGTATGAAATATTTCAGATTTATATACTATAATTCACTTCCCTGTACCCCTCACTAAGAATTAACAAACTGGTGTTAAATATTTAGCTTTTATTAAACTCCTTTAAGGTATGATGAAGCTGCCTGAGGTGACTTAAAGGTGGAGTTTTACACACAGTGGATTTAGCTTGTGCAGTGGACTAAGCACAAGTTCCTAAGTTGTTTAAGGTTGATTATAACTGAGACTCACCCTAATAGGACTCCCACCACCGCCATCACTAATTAAAGTACAGTCTTAGAATAAGTAGCACAGCCTCCGGACACGCAGGCTCAGCGGCCATGGCTCACGGGCCCAGCCGCTCCACGGCACGTGGGATCTTCCCGGACCAGGTCACGAACTCGCGTCCCCTACATCGGCAGGCGGACTCTCAACCACTGCACCACCAGGGAAGCCCTAAGTACCTCCTTTTATCCACACTTTTTACTCTAATCTCTACACTACAACTGTCATTTGCTTATTTTTTTACACTTTCACATACTTGAAAATAGACAAATTACATGTAATAACATTAGCTCCTACTTATGGAGCATGTACTGGATACTAGGTGCAGCACTAAGTGCCTTACACAGGTCATTTCACGTGAGCACCCAGCCCCTAGGAAGCAGGTACTGTTTTCCCAGTTTGTGGAGAAGGAGGCAGAAGGTTGCAGGGACAGTAAATGCCACGTTCCCCGTTCAGGCCCTGGCATCGACTCCAAAGCTCATGTGTTTGGTAACCATTACCCTGGCTGCCTTCCAACTTGCAAACCCTCTGTAATCTTCTCGCCAATTAGACAAAGTCACACTCAAAATCCTGGGTAGCTCAATCCTGAGAAATGCAAGAGTAGAGCTATTGGGAGCCTATTAAGGAGCATATTCCTGAAGTGCACAGAACAAAACGGGGCTTCAGAATGCGTGGGGGCCTTCCTCGCCCTTCTTTCTTTCAGCATTTTATATGGGAGCTCATGCCGTGTTTACTTAAATAACTGCAGTAGTTTAGTACGTCTACTTCTTAGCAAGCTTGTGTGCTGGATCCGTATATTCTACACGTATCCCACGGTACACGCCAGTTTTCTTGGCTACAATCTATTTAGGAACACCTAGGTCTTCTACCTCAAATGCCCCTTCTTTCTTGCAGGCTTTTACCCAAGAGAAGGATGTTTTCCGTAGACATAGGATCCTGGGGTTCTTCCATTTTCGTCTTATTAGCAATGTTTTAGTTAACACAAAATAACTCCCAAGTTTGATTTTTTTTTGGCTCCTGCTTAGCTTATTGAAATTCTTTTCTAAGTTGTTACATTTACATTTTGGTCACCAAGTTAGTAAGCTCTTACCATTGCTCATAGCATTGAATCTAGTGATGCAGGTAACATAAGTTGACCTGGTCACATGCAGTGACAATCATGTTCTCTTCAAAGGTCTTCGTTCTCAGTCCCTATGATCCAGTTGCCGGTCTGGAAACATAAGTCCACTTGCTTTCATGACATGCCCGTACAATAGAGGAAGGGGGTAAATCTTACGGAATAAGGTTATAAAGCATGTGCTCCCCCAAGACGTTCATGGCTTTGCCCATCTAACCTGCATTCCCTCAGCTGTCTTCACAAAAGCTATTAGAACTGTTTTAGCATTTGTAACGCTGAAATATGTGTATTTGGACAAATTTTAAATTCTTTATCCATAGAAATATAAATATCCTGTACAAAAAAATGTTAGCTTATTTTAAGACCTCTGGGGTGATAAATGAAATATATGAGTTTATTTTTATTCTGTCTTTGAGTTATTAGGTCCATATAAATTTGTGAGCCTCTGTATATACATTCCTCCCTTTTTTATCTCTGTGCTATTTACTTTACTATGTTATAACCAGAATTTAAGAGCTCTAACTCCTAAACAAATACTACTGTCTGAGAAATTCATGTTGTGACTGCTTTTATCAGGTAACAGACCAATAAATGACAGTGGCTGGGAACCTGACCTAAAGGGGAACACGGGTTGTTATCAGACTACATGAAAGCAATCGGTCCAAACGTAAGGAACACGTTTTCAGCGTGGAATTAGAAGGAAAATCAAATGCTGCTCTGACTTCATGCATTCACCAATTACTTATTGTTCACCTACTGTGTTCCTACTGATAAACTAGGTCTGTGATAAGAATGAGGCATGCTTGAATAGGGCTTGACAGAAGTAAACTCATCAAGAAATAAAATGACGTCTTCTACTGCTTTTGATGTTTTAGATCAATATTTTAAAAAATGAAGTGTCATATTGTTTTAGGAGAATGTTTGGCCTTCTCCCTAACAATCCCTAAATTTCTTACTTTTCTAAGATAGCAAGTGAAGGTTTCCAAACACAGAGACATATCATCAATAAGAAGATTTTAATTTAAACTTTATGTCCTATTCAAAATGACATTTAAATATTGCTGATCTATCACTACATTTCTTTCTCAGCTCTTTGTCGCCGAGGGCCCTTCTCCTAATTATTTCAGAGGTCCAAGCAGCAGTTGAGGGCCCACCCACGGGGTTGGGGGGGGTGACCCTCTGATTTAATCAAAATTGGCTTCAGTGACTCTGAATCAAAATCTGGGTTTGGGTGGCAGGCTTTGACTCTTTTCATGCTGGATTATGGAGACGTCTGAAGAGTTCTGTAGGAGGAACCAGGGTAATGAGAGGAGAGGAGATTGGTGGCTGCAGCTGTTTACCCACTGGTAATGGAAGAAGTTTAATGTTCTGATTACCGATAAGGTCAGCCTGGTGCCACCCTGTCTGACCCCCTCGTTAACATGAGTTAACCTTAGTGAGAGGTGTGTTCCACCAAGTGCCTGCCATATGGACCTGACTCTGCTTCTGCCCGTGTGAGATGAGCTGCCTTCCGCTTTTGTCCCTAACAGAACTGGCAGTGATGACAGCTAACTCAAACTTTTCTCTGTGAGCGCAGGCTTCCTTTCTTCTCTAGCAGAAATATTATAACATTACAAAATAGTAAATTTGCTAACTTTTTTGTGGTATATAGCAAGACATAATGACTGATAAACATCTTATGAACTAGGCCACTTCCCTCAGTTGTACTTACATTGTCTCTTAAGATTGGAATGGCCCAAGCTTTACATACTCTCCTAGTCCAAGTTTATCAAGGCCTTTTATTTGCAAATGAGGAAGGCAGTATTTGGTTCATTTCTTTCATTCACTCAACACGAATCTATTGAGAAACTTCTATGAGACAGACTTTGTTCTGGAGACACGGAAGTGAGCAAAATAGGAGGAAAAAATATCCTTGCCCTTAGAGTCAAACCTGGTGGAAGCAACAATAAACAAGGTAAAGAGGCCAACTCTGTGGTATGTTAGAGAGTGATTAAATGCTGATCATAAGATCAAGCTGGGAAGACGGATAGGAATTGTTGAGGCGGCGGGGGCGGGGGGAAGTCAAGGAGGAGCTCACTGAAAAGGTGACATTTGAGAAACGACCTGAAGAAGATGATGGGGTAAGACATTAAGTTATCGGAAGAGCATTCCAGGGACAGGGACAGCAAGGGCAACCACTCTGAGGTGGGAACACTCCTGGCACATTTGAGGAGCAGTGTGAAGGCCAGTGTGGCTCACTCTGCTCCACACCTGGAGAAGGAGGTGGTCAGAGAGATCTAGGGGCCAGGTCACCAATGGCCTTAGAACTCATTACAAGGACTTTAGCTTTTCTGTACCAATTGGGAAATTATTAGTGGGTATTGAACAAAGTGCCTTCACCTGATTTTTATTTTAACAGGATCCTTTGCTGCTATATTGAGGAAGGACTCTAGGGAAGCAATGTGGAAGAAGCAATCCAATTAGAAGGTTCTTAGTGATGGCTCACTCTGTGGTAGCAGTTGAGCTGGATGAGCCAATAGGATGGACTTGATATGGAGTGTGAGAGAGAGGGGACATGGGAGGGTGACTCCAAAGTTTCTGGCATGAACAAATGGAATAATGACTTGCTGTTTTTATTGAAACAGGGAAGACTGTGAGAACAGGGTTGTTTTTAATGGGGGAGATGAAAGGAGGATTAGCAGGATCTTAGTTTTAGATATGCTGAGTTTGAAATGGGCTTCAACATTAGGTGAAGATCAGACAGAGGTCCAGGATGGAGACATAATTTGGAAATCATCAACATATAAATAATACATAAAACCCAAAGATAGCAGACACTACCAAGAATGAGTATAGATTCTAAAAAGAATATGTCCAAGGACTAGATGAAAAGGAACCAACACAGAAAACAGTTCAGATCTTTGCAGAGTAAGGAAATAGTATTCTGGGTATAAGGAAAAGAAGATTTTAGAGGGTGGTCAACTGTTTAATTCTGCTAATATGTCAAACAAGTGAGTTCTAAGAAGTAACCACTGATTTAGTCATGAGGGAGGTCATTGATGACTTTGATAGTGTAAAGGAAAAACTCAGTTTTCTACCCATGTAGGGAAAAACCCAGTTCTTTGCTACTGTGTGTTTCTTCCCTGTGAGTCTCCTTTGCTACTCACACAAAACATTTCACTTTTGTTCAACAAACGTGTGGAGGTTTTCCCCACACTGCCAGGCAATTTTTAGATACCAGCATTCAGCTAAATTCTGACACCATCTACCCAGAGACAACATCAGATTCCACAGGATAAGGGCTCAGTCCCACAAGACGGCCCTCCCTTTCCTACAGATACTACAGGCACCAGTCACAAGCCCAAGTTATCACCTCTGCTCCTGACCAACCAGCTATTGATTAGAGATTCCAGTGACCCCTTTCTTGGACTTCAGATGCCAACCACAAGTCCAGGTTGTTACCTATACTTCTGACCAACTGGCTATAAATCAAACCTCCCTCCTCAGGTTTGATTAATTTGCTAGAATGGCTCACAGAATTCAGGGAAACACTTGCTTACATTTACCAGTTTCCTAAGGGATATGATAAAGTATATAGATGAACATCTAGATGGAAGAGATGTATAGGGCAAGGTATGTGGGGAGGGGCATGGGGCTTGCACTACCTGTCCAGGTATGCCACTCTCCCAGC
The DNA here is from genome assembly GCF_963924675.1 of Phocoena phocoena. Classification (NCBI taxonomy): domain Eukaryota; kingdom Metazoa; phylum Chordata; class Mammalia; order Artiodactyla; family Phocoenidae; genus Phocoena; species Phocoena phocoena. The sequence continues at coordinate 48,067,251 of NC_089225.1, read as the reverse complement.
ACCTCCACGTGTGCACTGACCTGGAAGCTCTCTGAACTCCATACTTTTGTGATTTTACGGCAGCCTCATCACATAGGCATGATCAGTCATTAACTCCATTTTCAACCCTTCTCCCTTCTCAAGAGAATGAGGGCAGGGCTGAAAATTCCAGACTTCTAATCATGACTTTCCCATGACCAGCCCTCATCCAGGAGCCCATCCAGAGTTGCCTCATTACAACAAAAGGTACTCCTATCATCCAGGAAATGACAAAGGTTTCAGGAGCTCTGTGTCAGGAACTGGGGCCCAAGACCAATATTAGACCAAGAGATGCTACTAGTGTTCTTGTCACTTAGGAAAGTTCAAGGGTTTTAGGAGCTCTGTGCCGGGAATGTGGGCAGAGACCATTATATATTTTCTATTATCTCACAGATAGGAATAGTTTTAATGGATCAAAGGTTGAGAAAAATCTGATTGGAGGGGTTCAAGTGGGAGATGAGAAATTGGAGGAAAAAAAACTATGAATAACACTTTTAAGCAGGTTTGTTGTAAGGGGAAAGAGCAAGATGACGTGGCAACGGGCCAGGAGGAACCGGCCAGCCTGCTGACAGTCACATGCTGGGAGTGTGAGCATTAACTGTGTATAGAGTCGAGGACGTCAAATGACCTCGCCTTTGGTAGACATATAGATTTTTGAAATGTTTGTCATTGATGTATTGTGCCAAAAAGAAAGATTAATCAAGCCAGTCTTAATGTACAGATATTCTTCCCTTTTTCACTTCTTACTTTACATCCAGTATTTTCTCTAGATTTTCCTTTGAAAGCTAGTTTTTAACTGCGTTGCCTATGAGTGTTCTACATTTTCATTAGTTGTTTACATGCCAGCCTCCCATTCTAGCCTAACCTTACTGAGAAGCATCATATTATACTTTTCTTTACATATCCGTCTCTGACACGTGGCAGATACTCCGTAAATGCTTTTTGAATGAATGACCATTATGTTCCATATTGGCATACGATGTGTTTGATGTAAAGGTCAGTGTCTTCCTGAAGTTTGCTGTTCATTTCTGAATAGAGATTCTATTTGGTCACTTTGTTTTCCATAGCGTTCCTCTGGAGCAGGCAGAGTGAGGACAGGCTCTCTGCAGCTCGGTAGCACATCCGGTGGGAATTCATCTTTGAAAAGGACAAAGCGAAAAGCACCTTCCCCACCCTCCAAAACAGCCCTGCAACAAAGTGATGAAAATAGTCACGGGACTGGTAATGTTACTTTTCCCATTAATATTAGTGTTGTGTTTTCTTTAATATAGACAATAGAAATGATATAGGTTATAAATCACATCTTTTTATTAAATAATATTAGTACTTAAACTTACGCTTTTAATTGATTTTAATAGTAGTGCTTAGATAGTCCCTGATTATTCTCACTACCTTTGAAAAATCTGCATAACAAAATTTAAAACTGTACAGCTCCATTATCCTAAAATGAACATGTTATAATTTGTGAGTCTATTCAGAAAGATACCGCCTTTCCAGGATTGACTACATGTAGGACTGGGAATCAAAATAGATTTTAGCTGTATCACAGCTGGACAAGTACAGTGGCTTCTAATAAGGTTAGGGCTATCTTTTTCTGAATTATATAAAAATGACTTAAGTTAAGGTACTAAGGAATTGTTTCATTGGTGAATGTGACTTGCTCAGAAGTTGTGTTTCTTCTGTCTTCTAGCCCTGCAGTCGGTACCTGTAATTCCTACAGACAGTGTTTTAGAAGCAAACTCTTCTGAGGGCCTGTCCAGCCCAGGTCTGACACCTCTGTTCCACATCATGTAACCACTGAGAAAGAACTTCCAGGACAGTTGAGGAATGAATCTAGTCGTAATGCTCTGTATATGAAGGAGATACAGATGCTTTGTCTTCATTTCCCACATTATATAGTATGAAATGAAAAATATCCCCCTCCCTGAGTTCAGAGCGTGAAACACAGAAATCAAAATTTTAGTTCTGCGATGGTACCTTGAGTGCTTTTCCTACTAGGTCTCCTGCTTTTCCTTATGCAATGTCAGGTTGCCATTTATTAATCTTCTCCCCAAGAGGAATGACACATCTTAGTTAGGAATGTACCTTGGTGTGTTCAGAAGAAAACTTACATGAGGGTGTTAAGCATCATTCTTTATGCAACTGTTGTAGGTGTGAATTCATATTGTCCTAATCTGATGGTAAAAATTTATTATGAAATATTTTCTATTATCTAGTTTTATTTTGGATTCTCTCCAAATAAGTGAAGTGTCAGTAAAAGTCTAATACTGTTCCTTAATATTTTTAATAATAGCTATTTAGTAGCTATAAGTATGATAAAATTTCTTAATCGTTAGGTGTAAATGAATATGACAGACTAATAATGTTTAATCAAAAATAGAATATTACTATGTCAGTACTTTAGCACGGAAATAATTTGATAGGTATAAAAATTGCTTAATATAACTACCTCATTTTTATAATTCACATTCACAAATACAGAAAAACTCAGAAGCACCCAAATGCTCCTGAATCTTTTAATCCTTAGGTGATATTTAGGAATTTAAGATTTTGATATAGAATTCTCCTTTCCTCTGTGATTAAAAACACTATCATTAGGTAACTAGTAATGATTTTTCTCAAGTCTTACCCAGAATAATATCAATGATACCATTCTGTTTCACAAAGGAAATTTATTAAATAATATCGAGCTATATAAATGAAATGAGGAGATTTCGGAAGTATTAGAGAAAAGTGGCTGCTATTCAAACTTTGCTTGATAGCTGTTTTTCTTCCTTTTTTTCCCCTTTTACCTCTTCTTATTTAATGCATGGCTAATTGTGAGTTAACATATCTAATTTCTTGTGAAATGCTTCTTGGTCTCTGCTTGCTTAATTCTGTCTTCTAAGTGCCATTTCCACAGATTTTACTTCTTTGGCAGAATCCTCCCTTGGCTCTGGGCTCCCCGGTCACGAACAGTGCACTGTGCCCCAGCTGCCGGCCGAAGCCCCTCTCTCGGAGTGCCCTGGAACGCCCGAGGTAGCTGCCGCATCTCTGCCATGTAGGTGACCTGGCCTTTCCTGCCTGCTGCTTTGTTTAAGACAGATTGAGATGTCATCACATTTAGATTTGGTTACTTGTTGATTCCTTGTGTAAAAATGTCTCATAAAAAAAATAGTAGTTTCTGCCTTGTCACTTGAAATTTTTGCAGTTTGATGTTTTCCCTAATCACATAGTGAATGAATATGGCAACATGTAAGATGATAAAATCAGTGGCTCTGAAGAATTTCAGCTTCTATTTAGCTTTCTGCTTTTTGGCAAAACTGTTTGAACTTTATTATTTTCAACATATAACTGTATAAATATAAAAGAATACATATATATTTTTTTCTTTATTGAACTACTCTTTTGTTGTTATCTAGGCATGGTTTATTTCTATAGTATTGCTTTTGATTGGGATTTTTATTTTTAAGTGATCGAAATTTTTTTGTTACCATATGGCAAAACTTCATAGTTAGGTAATATTTGAATTCTATCATAAATAATTTTACTCAATTTTTCAGTGACTCAGAAAAAGCCCTTATCACCTCAAACCAGTTGTTTAAAATCAGTATACTATCATATACTCATTAAAGGAATGAAAAATTGTGTGGCCAGTTTGGGAAATACTTTAGCAGGTTTTTTTTTTTTTTTTAAGTAAAAATAAGGATTCATTTTCTATATGACCCAGAAATCCCACTCCTAAGACTTCTCAAGAAAAGTGAAAACGAATGTGCATACAAAAACCTGCGTGTGAATTATTATAGAATTTATGTAATTGTCAAAAATGGGAAACAACCCAATGTCCCTAAACTGAGGAATGGATAAACAAAATATAGTTTGTCCATATGTTGGAATACTACAACCTAGCCAAAAGAAGGAACAAATAACTAATACATGCAACAACATGGCTAAATCTTAAATACATTGTTAAATGAAGGAAGCTAGACTTAAATGGCTAGATGCTGTATGATTTCATTTATATGACATTCTTGCAAAGGCATAACTATAGGGATAATTGCTGCCAGGGGCTGGGGTTAGAGAGAGGAGTTTATTACTAAGGAGCCTGGGGGATTTTGGAAGCTGATGGAATTGTTCTACATCTTGATTGTGGTGGTGGTCACAGAAAGATAGATGTCAAAACTGGACATTCCAAAATGTATTCCAAAAATGATGAATCTTACTGAAATTATACCTCAGTTTTTAAAAATGAAAGAGAAAACAACTCTGTCGGAAATTACAGCAGTGTCTGACACAGTGAACACTTTTTTGAATAAATGAATTTTTTAAAAAAAGTTCACCAGAATAGATTTAATCTAATACAATTCTGTTTTAGCAAAGAGTAGTATCTGTCAAACAATTCTGCCCTTTGACCATCTCCAGGAAAAATACACAAGATGTCCCAAAAGGCTTAGTGAAATTTTAAGCTTTAATAACTTATAAGATGCTACAAACTAAGTTTATTTAAATTTCTTTTACACATATTATATTTTGTGAATTTAAAATAATTTTTTATTTTTTGTTTCAATTTTGCAATCTTTAGAAGGACTGAAAATATTAAGATAAATATATCCAAATTATATTAGAAAGCTAAGTAAGTGTAAAAGAAATTTCAACAATTACAATTTCAAATGATTTTTTATAATTTTCTAAACATATTGTGGAAGTTGTTATATCTTACAGCTACACTAAAGTTTTGGATACTCTGTTCTTTGAAAGTGAATTCTCTTCCCTTAGAACATGTGAAGCTGAAATATGATAGTTGTGATCTAACATTTGTGAAAATTATTCACTGTTCACAGCCCCCACTTCGTTCTGTTGTTATTGCTGTAGTTCTAAAATTTGGCCATAGTATAAGTCTGTTAACACATACAAAACAAACTTGATTTAATATTTTTTAAAGCTTGGAAAAAATCTGTACTAGTCAAACAACAAAGTGTGAAAGTGCTCTTGGTTAGAATTTTTTAAAAGAATCACAGCCTTTTCTAAGAATTTTAATGACAGGAATGCAGTTCAAATATATATATTTAAGAAAGCCTGTATGATGCTTATAACTACTAAGTTATAAAACCCCAGAAAAAATAATTTGAAAAGATTTCTGAAACATGTGACTCATTCTTCATACTTTGAGACCAGTTTCTCAGTGAGGACCTCATACTTAAAGAAAGTTGAAGACCTCGACTTTTTAAAGAAAAGTTGTGTATCTATATAAAACACATGTGATGGTTAAGAGAGAAATAGGGAGAAAGATCAATAATTTGCTAAATGTTACCTCAGTTAATATAATTTCCAAAAGAGCTTAATATATACCAAGGAGCCATCTATAAAACATACTTGCATCTAAACCATAATGGCCTTTCATTTTTCCTTGATAGTTTTCAAATTATGTAAATATACTCTTACTGTATAGATGTAATATGCTATTGTAAAGGCATAATATTGTACATTGGCATCAAAATAACCATGTCATGATAAAGCACGATTTAAATATATAAGTATATATATATATACATATATATATATATATATATATTTTTTTTTTTTTTTGCGGTACGTTGGCCTCTCACTGTTGTGGCCTCTCCCGTTGTGGCCTCTCCCGTTGCGGAGCACAGGCTCCGGACGCGCAGGCTCAGCGGCCATGGCTCACGGGCCAGCCGCTCCGCGGCATGTGGGATCTTCCTGGACCGGGGCACGAACCCATGTCCCCTGCATCGGCAGACGGACTCTCAACCACTGCGCCACCAGGGAAGCCCTGCATATATTTTTATATATAAATTTACTTAAAGTCAAATTCTTTTTTTTTTATAAATTATTTTTGGCTGTGTTGGGTCTTCGTTCCTGCGCGCGGGCGTTTCTCTAGTTGCAGCAAGTGGGGGCTACTCTTCATTGCGGTGCATGGGCTTCTCATTGCGGCGGCTTCTCTTGTTGTGGAGCTAAGTGCGTGGGCTTCAGTAGTTGTAGCATATGGACTCAGTATTTGTGGCTCACGGGCTCTAGAGCACAGGCTCAGTAGTGGTGGCACACGGGCTTAATTTTTCCACGGCATGTGGGATCTTCCCGGACCAGGGCTCAAACCCATGTCCTCTGCACTGGCAGGCGGATTCTTAACCACTGCACCACCAGGGAAGCCCTGAACTGTATTAAAATAAGCAAAGATCCAGAACCTCATTCTTTGGTTTAAATTTACTTTCACAGCTAGTGTGGACGCCAATTGCTTAGGATGTCTCCTCTTTTACCCTGTTGGCCATTTGGTGTTAGTGCTAAGAAATTATAATAAAACAATTTCATTCAATGAAATATTAACCACAGCTATTGAAGAGAGTCATACACACACACATACTGTTATGGGAAGACCTTTAAGACATAGTTAAGTGGAGGAAAAAAAAGTTAGTGAAAAACATCAGGTATATTATGCTTCCATTTATATTAAATAAACCAGGAATTGAGAGAAAGAAGGAAATGTATGTATATCTGCTTAAACGATATATGCTCATTATACTTTCTGATAATATAGAGGAAAAAAAACTGTTAAGGGAAGTTGCCTCTGAGAATCAAACTGAGTAGGAGTTAAAATTAATTTTCATTGCATAATACTTATTCTATTTGTATATTAAAAATTATATTAAGCATCTAAGTAAATGGCTTCTCACCTTGGTTGCACACTAGAATCACCTGAAAGAACCTTAAAAAAATTCTTGGTCCCTCCCTTCAGAGATTCTGATTTAACAGATGTGGATTAGAGGTGAGCATCAGTATTTTTAAAAGATGCTCAGATAATTCTCAATCGTAGTTAGTACTGATAATTACTGAGTCAAACTTTATAAGTACACTTGGAGCCAATCTAAAAATCTCGTGTTCTTTTTGTTTACATTTAAAGCCATTGCATCAAGGTAAAAATCATTTAAATTGAAAGATACATTCTTAAATGAAATATATAACTTGAAGCTTATGAGCTTAAATAACCTCTTTTTTTCTACCATGAATGAAACAGAGAGACAGCATATTATTTTTAGAAATGTCTGAGATAATCTGATTATATGTTAACATAATTATTCACCATTAGAAAAGTATTTTACTATTAGCTTTGAATCAGAATTTAAAAGAGTCCAACTAATTATTATTTTAAAAATTCCTTCCTTGCCAGGATTGCACAGGATGAATGAGGCAAATTAATATTTAGGATTATATCTTCATTTCTTTGTAGCTGGAATAAGTTCTGATTACAGCCTTGAAGAGGTAGATGAAAAGCAAGAACTGAGTGAAGTGCCTAAAGATGAGGCTGAAAATACTTCTCTGAAGTCGCAAGACATTCCTACTGTATCTACTGATATAATAAATACACTGAAAAGTGATCCTGACTCAGCCCTTGGCAGTGATACTGGAGAGTCCTCACAAAACTCCAAAGAAGAAAAACAAGGAACTAGAAACACAGATGGACAGTAAGTAGTCTGTATGCCAGACGTGGTGGTGGTGGTTTGTTTAATTGATACTAGTCTTCTGAAACGTAGAACTGATATTTTAAACACAAGTAGAGTCATTTCTTTAGCTTATACTTTATCCCTTTTACAACCATTTAAAAAAATGTTTATTCATAAAGTATCAATTTACATGTGATTGTTTTTAAATAAAATCAAATCCAACAGTTCTGGTATCCCTGTGGCAGACCAACCATAACATGTAGTTATTTTGTATGAAGATTAGCATTTTTGTTTGTGTTGCGTTTGTTTTGCCTATTACCTATTTGGCCTAAATATTTAATTTTCAATTTTCACCAAATGCTCCTGAAGAATTTTTACTAACTGCTATATAAAACAATTCTGCCTCTTAGAATATGATGTTAAATCACTAATACTATTTTTATAGTCAACTTTATGAAGCAGAGAATGCACTTACCTTCCCCTTGGTCCTAGGAATCGAAAGTTATAGTAAAGTATACTTACATTCTGTTAGAAATGCCACACTATGAATAAAGATGAAATCAAGTAGGCAAAATAAACCATTTTATCAAAGTTTTATTATAATTTGCATGGGATTGTCTCCAAATTAATCTCTTGTATCACCAAAAAAACCCCCAGTGAAGTCAGTTCACCTCCTGACTTGCCACAAGGTGACCTTGCCAGATGCAAGGAAAATGTCTATGAGAGTACATTTCATTTAGTTCCTTTTTCTTTAAAAGATAATAATTGATAATAACAAAAAGACACTGTCTTGGGGAAAGTGTCCATTTTACCAAGCTTCTTACATCTTTCTTTGTAACAGGGTCACCATATGAAAGCTAATGTTTCAGAGCAGCATTTCCTCTCAGTTGTATTCTTTCTTTGCTATTAAATTTCTAATATTTGGCAGAAGATTATTCCAGTCCATCTGTCTTTGGAAATTATTGCCTGTTTTATCATCGTGTATGTGTGTTTCAATAGTATCAATATATAACATACAATATCATATTTTACAGAGGACCACACATTATGGTGTGTAATTCAAGCAACAAAGCGAGGGTGGTTGACAGTGTAAGAAACCTGAGGTCACCAGGCCCAAACCAGGAGAATGGTGAGTTCTATAAACACTAATAGCCAACACTTTCATAGCACTTGCTAGGTGCCAAGGACCTTTCTTAAACACTTTATATATATTAACTCATTTAATCTTGTATATTAACTCATTTATGGGTATTATTACTTTAGTCTCATCTTACAGATAATAGAGCCACAAAGACATTATGTAACTCACTGAGGTCCCACAGTTAGTAAGTGGTGAACCTCAAGTTTGAACTCAGGCAGTATGTGTTCAATACGTGTTGATTCCAAAATGTGCTTCTACCTACCATGTGTTCTAATGTTGTTGTTGTTAAATCTTAGAGATTATCTAACCTAGATCTTGGATCTTAAAGATGTATACTCTGTGTATACTTATGATCTACTTCTCTTTTTTCCTTCTACTGACTCCCTAACCCAAGCCTGTTTTATTTCATAGTCGGGTTGCTATACCTAAGGTGAAACTTGTCTGCTTGATTTTTCAGGCCCAAACCATCTAATTATGTAATAGTGCTTACCAGTATTTCCCACTCCCCGCCCCCCAATCAAGACAGTTTATTCTCTTTCTCGTGATATATTTCACTCAGTTCTATCATTAGGCCTATGCTCATTTTTATCTTTGCCTGGAAAATAACTTTCCACCTATCTTCACTCATTCAACTATTATCCAAATCCTGCCACTTTACTTATTCTGTTACTTGATTACTAGAAGCCATGTAGTTCTCTGTTCTCGACTCCTCAGTTGGATTGGACAGTCTTTGATCATAGAAATTATATCTGCTACTTTGTTTGAATTCCTTATAGGAGAATACTGAGATATGGTTAAAATATATATTTAGGATTGAATTTCAGAAAAATGATACTATACAAATAGAAGATGCAAGGAATACACAATGGTTTTTTTTTGTTTTTTTTGTTTTTTTTTTTTTTTGCGGTACGCAGGCCTCTCACTGCTGTGGCCTCTCCCGTTGTGGAGCACAGGCTCCGAATGCGCAGGCTCAGCGGCCATGGCTCACGGGCCCAGCCGCTCCACGGCATGTGGGATCGTCCCACTGCACCACCAGGGAATTTTAAGGGGGTATGAAGAAAGTGCTTATTCTCATAGTCCAATCTATTATGTTAATATATAAAACTAGGTTAAGATTCATAGAAAACATAGGGATATATATATATATATATAACATGGATTATCCCAGTGTCACAAACAAGATGGACAGATGGATATAGATATGTCATTTTATATTTGTGGTATGTGTTGGTTAATTTGAATATATATGTCTCTGACTCATTTTCCTCATGGTCAATACCATCCTGAGATACAAGTGTACAACATATACTTGTATATGATTTCCCCCTTTTTTCTTGACTCAGTTTTTTATAACATACGCTATGACGGCAAAAGCATTTCTATTGAGAAGTCATGATTTAAAAGCTGTTTACTTCTTTTAAAAATCATAGTCAAATTAAATCATTTTTGCTAAGATTTTGGCATCATATTAGTGCTAGGGTCACAAGTACATTTCCTTAATACCTTTATTTTGATTTGCACTTGATTTACAATGACCCTTGTCAACTCTAGGTGATGTTTAAAATAATTTGTTATCCTTAAACTAGTTTTATTCTCCTTTTCTCTCTTTTTTTTTTTAACCTACCCTGTATACTTATCTAAATCATCCTTTCATCAGGTTGTTGATGTTGGTGTCAGTGTTGAGGAGGGGGAAGTACAGTATAGTACAAAATATACCTTCTCCCTCTACTGGCCATTCTTGAAAAATGGCCTGTCCATTCATTGACATTTCATTGGCATTATCATTGATATGTAGGAGGATGGACCAGCTAATGAATTCAGGAGTGATTCTAGGTTTCCAGGCCTGACAATCATTGAAAATTTTGAAATTGTGACATTTTGATGAGAAATTCAGTTAGATAATGGTGAAGTAGGTGTAACCCACAGAAAATGTGAAAAATAGAAACTTAGAGTTCTAAACCCAGTAAATTAGGGTTTGTTAGAGGGGATTTAATTTAAAATATATTTTTTATGTTGATTTACCTTCTTTTGGAAAATGTTTCCATTCTGCAACTGGGATATACCTATATTCAGTGGAAAATGAAAAATTAGAGAAAAGGAAATACATTTAGGCTCATTTTCTGGTGCCAGGACCATTTCTTAAATTCTTTTGTGCTCATATCAGCATTGAGAGTACCACTTTTCATATAGATGTTAAAAACACTTAAGAACCAAGTAAATAAGAACACAGGCAGAGATATGTCTCTTCTGTGGTTCCTAATCATGTGTCCTTAATTTTATAAATCACAAAAGTTAATAATTATTAGTCACTGAGAAAAGAAATCACCTGAACAGACAATATGTATTCGAATAACTAGTTGCATTTTATGTGGGAAGAATAAAAATTAATTCCATTTTAAAATTATATATGTAATATAGGAACCTTGCAACATAATAGAAAATATAACCACCATGATCACATAATTGTGCAGTTAGTTAGGCAGGGTTTAAAAATATAAAGGTTTAAAAAAAAACTGTATCCAAATTTACCTGGCAACATGATTTTTTTTTTGTATGCATGCATATCTTTCTTTTTTCTTTTTTCTTTTCTCTTTTCTTTTTTCACAGAGGACCCATTTTAAATAGCTCATGATATATTTTAGGCAGTGAACTTTATCTTATAGATGAAAGTGAGTGATTATAAAACTATAGAGAAATACTTGACATCCTTTCACAATTTGACTTCCAAGGCTCACATCTCACTTGTGCTGTGCAAACAATCATATCTGAAAGGAGAGGCCACTGAGGATTCTGAAGATATGGGCTAGCTGGTTATTCAGAAGAAATGACTCTTCATGGCATTTGACTGGAGGAACACAGTATATAAATCACTTGGCTTAGTACAAGACACATGGTACACATTCATAAGCCTGTGTTTTCTTCCAAATGCCTCATTCCAACTCTTTGCCATCATGTTGTTGGCTGGCAACTGTTGCTTTGTTAACCTAGACACTGGAAAATGATTTTTGTTTTCAGGAGGTCTGAATTAAAATTAAGAGGAAAGGTAGTGCTGGGGAGAGGGAAGTTGTTTTCTCTACCTGGATTCAGACATGAGAAAAATAGTTATTTTTTCTCACAGAGAAAAATCAAAACCCACATGATTGTTTTTATGTAGTTGAAATCACCCATATTTTGACTGAAAACAAAGTCCTCTAAAAGTATTTAGCAAGGACACCTAATTAATAAGACAATCAACTTAGGTTCTGTTTTTACTTCAACTCTTAAAGGTAAGGTTTTGTTGTCTTCCTTAATTAAAACTGATAGCATTTGCTGGGATTGTTTCCCTTTTAATGTTAGGTATAAAATGTAAATATACTAGGGATTATAGAAAAGACAGAGAGAGAATCAAAATGGAAAAAAATTAAAGAATAAAAACATTTTTTAAATTTGTCAATGTCTTTTGTCATTCTTAACAATGACTGAAATATAGTCTTTATTTAAAAGAAAAATCATAGCTATCTTCTATGAGTACTTGTTTTGGGCAATACACTATCCTAATAAGCATGTTACATAAATGATACATATAATACATGTTTTTGTTTTTTTTTTTACATCTGAGCAAACTGAGGCTCAGAGAGGGTAAGTAATATGATGTGGCCATACAGGTTGTAATTAGTCAAGCTGATTCCAGATTCAGGTCTCTATGATATCAAAGCCCATGCTGTTTTCTCTGTATGCCACTACCTGTATAATTTTTGTATAATTGGTAGCTGAAAATTATCTATAGAATTCAAATCAATCTGTTTCAGTTTGGGGGAGGCAGGCATTGAAAACTTGAGGTTTTCTATTTTTTTCATACACTTTATGATATTTTTTCTCTCAGTAGATCAAAATGAAATAATTATCATTCCAACAAACACAGAAGACAGTATGAAAAATGGAATGAGGAGAACAGAAATCAATGTAGCAGGTGTTGCCAAAAGTAACAATGTGGACATGGAAGTTGACAGACTATCAGACTATCAGGCATATAAAACTGATACTGCTAGAAGTTACAAGGAAAATCATCTTGCTGCTTCATCAGCACCAGATCAAAAACTGATTCAACCTAGTGCAGAAAAGACAAAAATGCAAGATGCAGCAATTCAGACAATCCCTTCCTATGACAGTTTTGATGGGAATCACCAAGATCATAATTTGTCTGATGTCAAAGTTGATGAAAGTGTGCAAACTTCAAGTAACAACAAATCAACTCAACACTCATCTTTAAGCCCACAAGATTCTTTAGATACCTCAAGAGAATTTGGGAGTCAGGGCCCCCTAACTATGTATACAGAAGAGCAACTCACCATAAAATATCCAATTTGTGCACATGGTAATGATGATCTTTTGCCTCCTGTAGATGGGACTGATAAAAATTCAACAGCTTCTTATATAAAGAATTATCCATTTTACAGACAAGACTATAATCCCAAGCCAAAACCTTCAAATGAAATTACAAGAGAGTACATACCCAAAATTGGGATGACTACTTACAAAATAGTGCCTCCCAGATCCCTAGAAATATTGAAAGATTGGGAATCGGAAACCATAGGGTATAAAAATGATCAGGAGATAAATACTTTAGGAGAAAAGGACACTCATGAGAATGTGAAAGTAACTGCAATCCAAACAGAAGATCCTATTATTTCTGAAAGCCCAAAGGAGCCAGAAGGAGACCTGAAACCAAAGCCTACCCTGAGAACAGAGCATCAGGTGCAAAGTGAGGAGAGTTTTACCCACAGCACAATGTCGAATCCTCTGAAACCTACTCCCAAAATGACGAGAGACACTGGCACAGCTCCTTTTGTGCCAAATTTGGAAGATATAAACAGTATTTTGGAGTCAAAACTTAAATCTCGGGTTTCAAATCCCCACTCCAAACCAAGTTCTTTTTTCTTGCAGATGCAAAAAAGAGTTTCAGGTCATTATGTGACATCTGCAGCTGCCAAGAGTGTTCAAGCTGCCCCTAATCCTACTCCAAAGGAACTAATAAAGAAAGAGGTGGAAAGGGATACAGTACCTCCTCCAGAGCCAGCTCTTTCTCCCTTAAGTAAAACAACTCACTCTCCTCCACAGCCACACATTCAAAACACTGATGATGACAGCAATCAGAAGCCTGCTGAAACCTCTCCCCCTCCCATAGCCCCCAAACCTGTTCCTCTTCCCAAGAGTCAGTTAGCAACACTTAACCTGAAGACTCTGAAAACTTTTGGTGCCCCTCGACCATATTCCAGCTCTGCTCCTTCACCGTTTGCCCTCGCTGTGGTGAAACGGTCACAGTCTTTCAGCAAAGGTCGTACAGGGTCACGCAGTGAGGAGGTCAGAGGTGCATCTGCCCGAGTTCCAGCTGACACAGAGGGAGGGAAGATTCCTTCCGTAAATACGTTTGTGGACATCCCACAACCAGGTGTGAAAGATAAGGTAAATGTAACCTTTTTAAAAGTAAGGGATTCTTATACAGCATGGTTTCAACGGGGTTAACAAAGCATGTCGGTTTGTTTGTGTGTTACTTAACTCTGAATTCATAATCTACTATCAAGCTACTGTAGGAGGAAAAGAGTAGTAATACACAGAATCTGATTATTTATTCTCAGAGTTATTATAATTCATAAAACTTGATCAGATATTACTATAAGATCATCCTTATATAATTGTATCATTAGGACATATTTAAATTTAAAGCTTCTTTGCTCCTACATTTGTATAGTGTAATAGTTTATAGTTCTGACTCTCTAGTTTTCTGTGTTTTGCTTATCTCAATTTGTTTATAACTTTTCTGGATGGTCTGGTTGACTTTATTTTCTTTTCCAATTCTCCATAATGGCAAAATAGTTTTAATTACATAAAAACATAAGCAGTATCAAAGACTAGATAAAATAACCAAACATCTCTCAGCTCTGTATTTTCTATCATATACACTCAACCTGAGCTTACCAAACATTGTTATATGTAATTTAAATTAAAAGCAGAGTTTAAATAGGTAATTTTCTTAATTTCCCATTTTGTTAATTCAGTGTCAACTTTCCAGTTATACGTATGTTGAGCAGAATGTCACTTAACCACCATCTAACCTTAATGGTGTACAAAAAAGGGATTTGTTGACTTCATGTTTGATCAACTAATGATATAATTTGCTAGATTCAAGTAGTATATTCAGGAAGAAATTCACAGTATGAATTATGATAATCCCCATGCAATTTTTAAAAAATACATTGTGTACTTTTACTCTGATAGTGTTTAAAGAATACTTTCATATTTGTATGACAGTTCCAGAAGCATTTTATACTATTTTTTCAAACACTCCCAGAGTAAGAGAACATTAACCATATTGCCAAGTAAAGACTTTTCCATAATTTTAAAGCAATATTTACCTTGAAAAATATTTCTTTATATATTTTCACATTTATGTTTATTACTTTGATATAATATCAGGAACAGACATATGATGCAGAGATTAATTCTTTACTTGGGAATAAAGCCTGAGTTTTTTTCTTAGAATGGAACACCATTTCTAAACAACAGAAGTTTGATTTATATAATACAGTTTTTGAGCCATTGCCTGAGTTCTGTTTAGCTCATCTTTTATAAAGATACTCATCTGGCAGTTCGAAAAAGACATTTTTAAGATTGTGTGAATACAGTTGCCAGTTAAATCAGTTACTAAATATTCCTTCCTAAGAAGTTTAATTAAATTTTTGATTCTTAAATTTGGAAATTTCTAATATTTATTTTTAGTCTCATGAGAAAAATAAAGAAAACATGGCCATCAGCCCCTGTGACTTCCAGAAACACAAAATAAGCTGTTAGTCACTAATATTCCTTTATTAGAAGATACATTAGGTTCAACAAGTATGAAATTACCAGCATTTGTCCATTTGTACCATCAAAAGTAATTTCACAACACTAATATATTGGAACTATGAAAATTTTTTTTTTTTGTCTGTGGAATTTTTATTACTACTTTGGCTCTTCTAGCCAACTCCACTGGAGAAATCGGCATTATTTTATTTACTCAAGGACAGTAAAATTACCACTGCATTTGTGAAACAAAAGGAGGTATCACTTTCCTTCCTTAGCCTCCTGAGTTCAAGATGAGGGAAAGTAATGCCCTCATCTTCCAGCTGAGCTCTGGCAGCAGAGATAACTCAGTGGATGAGGAAACAGAGCTGAGTCTAAAACACCAGTGAGGCAAATGGTGGTTCTTAAAGAGCTACTGGTGATGAAAATGTTTTGCATAATGGCCCATTCTTCACGTGGTATTCATCTAAATATTTCACATTTATTTTTATAGGAAAATAACTCCGCACATAATGAACAGAATCCCCAAACGCCATCTCTGACTGACGGCCCATCATTCACCCTTAAGAGACAAAGTTCTTCAACATTCCAAAGCTCTGACCCAGAACAGATCCGACAGAGTCTGCTGACTGCAATTCGTTCTGGAGAGGCTGCTGCCAAGTTGAAAAGGGTAAGTTTTCTTTATCAGATGGGTGACAGTGGGTTTATTTTCAACATTGTCAAACTCATACTTAGGGGAAATTGTTTTCTGGCTTTTAAGTCTGAATAGGGAAGATGCCAGAAGTTACTCTTTTATGTCAGGGGTCATTTTTGAAGTATAAGCTGAGAGAGTACTTAAAAATATGTCAGGTCTGTTTTCCAAAACATGGGCCAGGTGCGGAACACTAGTTTTGCTCATTATTATATATCTATATATAGAAAGTGCCTTGGACTCTTATTTTAAAAAAATTGTGTTAGCACAGCAAGAAAGAGTCTTTTGGAAAGAAAGTCCCTCCTTTATTCCAGAAAAGCTGCACTGTTGTAGAAGCCTGCAAGTTTTCAGTCATCGCTCCTACAGCAATCAGTTACTACCATACGTGGGATTGGGTGGTTGGGCGGGGGGAGGAGTTTTATAGGCTAAACCAAAATAATGTAGGGAAAATCTAGAGAATTTAGATGAGACCTAATGCAGAAATTCCAATCTTAATAATGCCCTGCCAGAGTCTAGCTTCTCCTGGATGTAGGAGAGAAAGGAGGTGTGCCCCCTTCTTGGGCAAACACCAAAAAGCATCACAGGGAATTATGTGCAGATGAGTTTCCTCCCTTTGTTGCCTTCATCCGCTGAAAGAGGATGTGGTGCAGCCTTGAGCCTGGCATCCTCACTTGGACCTCCCAGAGGCTGTAGTTTCCCTAAATGTCCTTCTTGTTCCTCCCTTAGTCATCTTGGTTGCAAGTTCCTCAACACCCAAGACAAGACAAGTACTCATTATTTCACTGACTCCCTAGGCATTTCATTTTGTGAATTCCTTCTCTAATCATTTTAGAAGCTATTTAGAGAAGAGTAAGAGACTTGTTGAGCAAAACACTGAACTCAACAAAAACGAAATCTGCCAAGGAACAGGAATGCTGCAAAGATAGAAAAAGGGGGAGGCATCCTCGCATGTCTACACAGCCAGCTTTGCCTGTGTCAGCCAGCTTCCTGGATGGGTTTCATTGGAGCCCTGAGTGATGGCCCTTCCCACAGAGGACTTGGCGCTCCCATCTGGGCACACATGGTGACAAGGCAAAATATTGTGTGCTGTCAGGAGTGAAGGAAACATGAAGGAATAATTCAGGGGAGAAGGTTTGAATTTTGTAGATTATTTGTAGAGTTTAAATTAAGGTGCCAGGCAGCAAAAAAACCAAAAGAAACCAAAAGGAATATTGAAATTGGTATTTCACAGGTCATGACATCTATATTTTGTGTGTGGGGGGATATGTCCCTGTAAGTAAACTGTACATTCTTATTTGTGAAAATAATTCTATTTCTAATTCTGTTTCTAATCTTGTAAATTAAGGATGAGTTTCAAAGTTCTCAATTCAATAAATTTGATAAATATTTTTTTAAAGCAGAAAAATACCAAACATTGTACAGATACTGGGGATACAAAATTGAATAAAACGAAGCCTCTGCCTTCTGGGTGTTCATAGCCTGGGACTGAGAAACAGTGGTACCTCAGGCTCATGGGAGAACAGAAAATAACCGCAGTGCCTTTGTACTAAGTCAGTAGATATATTAATCAGTTTCAGTAAACTAATTGCAGAAAACAGTGCATTAAGTTGGAAATGCCTTCCAGGCCAACAGAATTTTACAGGCAGGCAGCTGTATACTTGGTATCTTACGGGCTCCGATTTGGCAGTCACTTCACGTATAAAATTCTCATTGCTTCCAGAATGAGCTGGATGTGAATCAACACGGAAAGCAGGCCCTAAATGATGATCCTATAATTGTATCCTGTTTATAACTCATTACTTTAGGTTCTATTGAGTCTAAATTCTCTCTCTCAGTAGGAGGTTACTGACAGCTCTGACTCCCTATAGTGTCAGCTCCTAAACTCTGTTTAATGAAAATTCCTTACATAATCCTTTTTCTTCCCTCTGAAGAAAGACACAGGGTCTAGTAGAGTTCATGATATCTACACTCCATGATCAGCACCTTCACTTCTACTTATATATGCTAAAAATGTGTTTTTATATACCAAGACTCAGAAGAACATTGTTTGTAATAGCTCCAAATACATATAACCTTAATATCCAAAAATGGTAGACTAGATTCAAAGCATGGCAATAAATTGGATAAAATACACACAACTGAACAATGTAGATAGAGACATAAAAAGATATGTAAAGTTGACAGCATGCAAAACTAAATTACGTTCAGTGATGCATGCATAGGTGGCAATTATTTTTTAAAGTGAGGAAGTAATTACAAAAATCACAATAGGGTTACTTCCAGAGGGGAAGAAGTGCTGTTAGAGGGGTGTATTAGAGCAAGACGGGCACACAATTTAAGAGGGAACTAAAAAAATTATTAATCAAGATAAATATTATCTTAGTGCAATATTTAAAAATGTATAAATTAATGCAAAACTCCATGATAAAGTCAAAATTTTAAATAAAGACAAGATCAGTAGGGAGCTGGAGTAGGGAGTATTCTCTTGACCTGAGTGGTGGGCTACATATATGTCTGTGTTTGTTTTCATTGGGCTGGTCAGTGCACTTCTCTGTACATGTATTATATTTCAAAAAACTGCAGAAGGTGGTAAAAATGGACACAAGAAGGCTCTAATTTCTTGTGATCTTTGCTTAAGTCCCATATTTCTGTCCTGTTCTGAACATTTCTTCTGGTTTGTTTTACATTCTAACATTTCTTTTATAGAACAACAGTTATAGTGCCAAATAAAATCTCCAGTGATTTTGACAGTGGGTTTAGATTGTTCATCAGAAAGTTGGCTCCGTGTTTTGGCACCCAAATGTTCACTTTTACTCCAGGTACCAACCTGCCTTATGGCTCTTGTTCATACTTGAGCAATTAACCTTCATTAAGTAGTTGGTTCACATTAGAACAATTATCTAGTTGATTGCCCTAGTGTAAATGTAGTCGTGAATTTTCATGTTTCTTAAGGCTTTTTTCCCATGCCTTATCCCCAAGTCAACCCACATATAGTCAAAGCGATTTGTCTTGTCTTCATATAAAGCATTAATAAATCTAGCACAGTATTTTATAAAATGTGTTTGATGTTAAGATGTATGTATGACAGCAAATTGTTTTCAGAGAATAAGAGATTAAGTCATCTATTATTTTTTTTTTTTTTTTTTTTTGTGGTACGCGGGCCTCTCACTGTTGTGGCCTCTCCCGTTGCGGAGCACAGGCTCCGGACGCGCAGGCTCAGCGGCCATGGCTCACGGGCCCAGCCGCTCCGCGGCATGTGGGATCTTCCCAGACCGGGTCACGAACCCGTGTCCCCTGCATCGGCAGGCGGCCTCCCAACCACTGCGCCACCAAGGAAGCCCCCATCTATTATTATTGACTTGTGTTGACACAAGAACTTTGGCTGCTTTTGGTTCTTGTTGGTGCCTCGACTTACTAAGGTTATCACACTATTATAAGGAGAATATAGGTTTGTAAACATAAAAGTCTGAAAATAAACTGATGAGTGATATTTAGTGCTTGGTAGTAAGTGTTTCCTCAGAAAATAAAACTTATCGTTAGCTAGATAGAAATCTGGAGGGAAGAGAAAACCTGGATAAGTCACCCAGGATCTTCCTGGCTTATTTTGTTTAATTAGTCTGCTTTTTATTCATATTTCCTTGGTTTGAATTTGAACAGTCCAAGTGTTTCAGGTTGGCAGCTCTTTCCATGTATTTTAAAAGTAAAAATGAATGATGGTTTCACAGTAAGAAAGCTATGTGAATATTCCTGAAAATTTCTTGAACTTCAAGGGTAGACAGTCAACTAGTAGATGCTTACATCAGTAAATTCTTAAAGTTACTTTTTAAAGATATCTTTATTACTAGTGTCCTGTGGTCACTGTTCAAAAAATTCAAGCAATACTTTTATACTTCATAAATGTTTGTAAAAAGTTACCATATTTCATCTAAGAAATAGTCATCGAGTTACACTGACCAGGCACTAAAATAACTATGAGTGTGAAGTAGGTATGAAGTGGCATTAAAATAGACAAGGTCTCTGACCTCAAAAAATTCATAGAATAGTATTCTAATGATATCTTCTCATGTTTGAAGTTTAAGTAAACAAATTTTTAATAACAAAATACCATTTCCCCCCAGAGTAACTGCTCTGGATAGAGTACAGTGTGACCTTTCAGACCACTTTTGTCATATATAAACATTTATTTTTTCTAACAGAAATGGAATCCTCTGTAAAACACTGTTAAATATATATCTGTCTCTTGAAGCTTTCCCTTTTGTTACATACATATCTTTGCTGTTCTTTTAAGACTATGTAGTATTTGGAATTCCCTGGTGGTCCAGGTTAGGACTCTGAGCTCTCACTGCCAAGGGCCCAGGTTCAATCCCTGGTCAGGGAACTGAGATCCCACAAGTTGCGTGGCACGGCCAAAAAAAAAAAAGACAACATAGTATTTGACTGTATGAATGAACCATAGCTTATTTGCTCCTTACTGGTAGACATTTAACTGGATTCTAGTTTTTCACTCTATAAATGATGTTACAATTAACATCTTTTACTTGTAGACATTTAGAACCATCAGTATGTTTTTTTAAATGCTTAAACCAAATTTTCTCTCTTTTACTTTACAAAGAATATGAGAACTGCAATTTTGGCAAGAATTACAAAAATAACCCCTCACACACAGAGAGACTTTTCAGACCAAGATTACATAACAAAAAGCCATTACCTGCATTACCTGTCTGTTTGTTGGCTGTACTTGGAAAGTAGCCCCACATGAGTACTGAATAGGGTGCAGATAAGTAAGTGTTCCTTCCCTTGGTGGCAACTTTTCTTCTTAGCTATTTTATTTCAGGTGGATGGTGTCAACCACTCTACTCCATCCTGGGTTCATAAGACAGTCAAGAAAATTGATTAGTTTAGATGATCTATCTTTGTTTAGTAAAAGGCAAGAAATGAAGCACCAGGAAACCAAAGCCAACCTAAACTTGCCAACTTTATTTTCCTTTTCACTAACTTACTCTGTTGCTAGGCAGAATCTGTGGCCTTTTGTACTTCAGTTCTCTTATGAAAAGAGGATAATGTTTGATTATAAAGCTGAACTGGTCAAATTACAATCAAGAGATGAACTATTTTCCTTAAAATATTGTCATATTTTATATGTAATATTTCAAAATATTATACCTACTATTCAGAATCCAGATAACTTTCTTCTACATTCCTGTAAGTAATGTTGGAATTTCAAGCTATTTAGGAAATTTTGTTTTAGTGTTTTTTATTCCCTTACAGTTTGTAAATAGGAGACTTTGCCATAGAATTTTGGAACTTAGGAGTTTATTCCCTAGTGAATAAACTCCTTTTCATTCTGCATTTGTTTTGGCAAAACAGTCATAGGTTTGACTTTTTTAGCCCTTCAAATGAAGGCATTTTAAAAACCAAAGCTAGTTTTTCTTATAAATGAGGGGTACCTGGGAGAATAATTTCAAGTTAATATATATCATCAATATGGAAATTATAGAATTCATTGCTTTGTGGAATTTGCTTTATTTTTCTACATTCTCCAAGGTACTTTGGGGGAACCAGAATTAATCTAGCTAAAAATGTGCTTTAGTGACAACTTGGCCTGCAGTCTGCTTATGCTCTTGTCCTTTGAGTTGATTTGGTAGTTTTGTAAAGACTAAGGTGTGTTAACGGATTATTTAACTTGTTTGTTGTGGAAATAACTCATTTTTAATTTCATGGCAGATTGAACATTTATTCTTGATTATTTGAAATTTATTGAATAATAAATACTAAATGTTAGCATTTACAATTAAGTAGAAGTTAAAATGTGGTTAATTGTTGAAAATTGAAAATTAGACAGCTGTCCCATTTTAAATTGATGGGTGCAAAGTGTGTTTCTTTCTCTTAGGTTGCAGTTCCATCAAATACAGTATCTGTGAATGGAAGGTCAAGATTCAGCCGCTCCATGTCCCTTGATGCCCAGGATGGCCATTAAGTGTTGCCCTGCCATGCCGCACTTCACCAGCTCTATTGCACAGAACGACTTCATACTGATGGAGAATGTTAGCAAATGTATGTCCAGATGTACACTAATATATTATCTATTAAAGCATAAGAACTTGTGCTGTGGCTTTTAATGCCAAAAGAAGAATTACCAGAATTTATAATTTATAATAATATCTTTGGCCTTTTTTGCCTTAAGAACTGAATATGCTGCTTTAGAACTTTAAGACAAGGTGTTAATGACTTTCATTTTTCTCAAATGAGAAATAGTCACCTTTTGTTGATTTCACTTATTGACACATTCTCTACAATCGTGACTTAGACAAAGGGATAAATTAAGATTCATAGACTTATATTTGTATGACACATAAATAACTAGGCAAACATAGATCTGACATTTGCTGCCTCAATGTTACAGTTTAATTGGAAATGTTTATGTTATATTAAAGCCCATAATAAATATTCCATTGATGGATATAACAATGTTATGGGGTGGGTACCCCATCCTCTAAACATAAACATTAAGGTTTCAGAAATCCTGGCTTTAATTAAAGTGATAGTCATTATGTAGTTCAGATGCTAATATTCTAAATAGTAATATATATTTACATTAAAGCTAAAATTGTTAAGCAAAACAATGTCTAATTTGTTGGCTTGTAACTGTTCTGGGGTCTAGAGCTTGTTGATGTTCAATTCCTACTTTAAAAATTTAACTGCTCACTTATTCTAAAAGGCTTGTCAAACAAACTGATGTTATGTTGGTTTTTACTAAAGCTACTGGGATATCTGCCTCTTTGGAAAATGTGTTGCTTTTTCCCCTGTTTAATAAAAGCAAGTTATATATTTGGGATTCTTTTTAAAATGCAGTTTGTGTCAATCAGCACATCTCTGCACTTCACCTGATGAACACATCTCCATCAGCCAGTAAACAAATAAGTAATATAGTAAGAGCGACCATTTATCAGGGCTCCCTGGTGTGTATGAGCCCATGTATTCTAACTCCAAAATGCATAACATGCTTAGCAGAGTTCTTGACACATGGCAAGTACACATTAAGTTAAATATTGCTGCTATTTCCTTGAATCAGACTTGAAGAGACCCTCATGTATGGAAACCTAAGTTATGTCATTATAAACCAATAGGGAAAGGAGTGACTTTTTGAAAAACTGTGTTTGATTATCCACTTGGAAAACAATACATTTGGATTCCTAACTCAAACCATAAACAAATATATTTGAGTTAAAGACAGCTTTTAAGAGCAGTATTTTAAAACTTAGATGAATATATTCAACATTTTTCAGACCTCAGCATAGGAAAATTACTTAAATAAGACAAAGGCACAGTCATAAAAGATATGATACATTTACAAATATTAAAATTTAAAACTTATATGTACATTAAGTACTATAAAAATGAAAAAATAAGCCACGAGAAATTTTTAATATATATAAGCGTTAATTTATAAAATGTAAACATTTCTAAGACTCATGAAAAGACTACTGAATAGAAATATGCACACACTGAAAAAACAAAGGGTATTTCTTACAAGAGGAAATCTGAAAGGCTAACAAACATATGGAAAAAAATACTCTTCAGTAATAATCAAGGAAACACAAGAACACGAGGAAGTGTACCACATCACACCCATCAAATTAGTAAAAATGTAAGTTTCAAAATAGCAAGTGTTGTCAAGGGCAGTGAAACAATGGGAACTCTTTTACTGTGGTGGGAAAATACCCTGGCACAACCATCAAATTTGCAATATCTAGTAAAATTAAAGATCTCTTATCATATTACCTTAAAGAAGTACTTATGTGTGTGCTTAAGGAGAGGTAAAAATGTTCATGGCAGCCTTGTATATAAACAGCAGAAAGGAGTCCTAACCAGCGCTAAACATCGATAGTATATTCATATAATAGACTTTTGTACAACAGTCAAAATGAACAAATTAGAGTTATGCATATCACATGGATACATCTCAAAAATAATAAGGAAGAAAACAATGCTTATTTTATGATGCTTATATAAAATAATAAAATATGCAAAGTGATACTATGTATTATGGCTATAAATATAGAAAAAATAAAATACACAGGTTTGCTGGTGGGAAATCAAGAAATGAAGATCGGATTGGGGAGATTTATAGGAAGCATCAATTGTGTTTGTAGTACAAACTGGTTTGAAAACAAGTTTTACTCCAGGTTTTAGCAAACTTGAAATAGTTTGTAGTTATTTTTTTTAAAGATCACACAGGACTTAGGGGGATATATATATGAACAATTAGTACACATACAATCTGAAAAAGTTGCCTTGTCCACATTATTTTAGGAGAAAAGCATGTGCTACACTCTCTACCCAATTGGGAAAGGATAGGAAAACTAGTCATATCCTTAAGTGACAGCAAAATGAAGATACAGGAATGATTTAGAACCAGCTTTCAATTTTCATATTTAATTTTTGGCATCTAGGCATTTTGCTTTTCCTTTTTTTCCCCATCAAGTTATTTCTTTATGATACCTATTTTTAAATTATCCAGATTCTATGTAAATTATAGGGTTTGAAATTACCCTCTTTTCTGTCTCCAGCATTCCAATCCCCTTTTCAGAGATAACCAATGTTAATGTTTTGATATTAATCCCTATATAGATGTATTTATATCCAATACATATTTATAGGTTTGTTTTCGGCTTTTGTATTTTTGCAGATTTGTTGTTACTGTTGTTTTTAAGATTAAAAAAAGTCACACTCTAATACTATTTAGCAACTTGCCTTTGCACCAGCAATGTTCCTTCTTGCACATAAAGATCAACCTTATCGTGTTTCAGTTTGTTGTTCTCCTATTATTAATTTCATTCTTGTGGTACACAGTTATGCCTAGAGTCAAGATACTTGGGTTCAAATCATAGGTCTGCCACTTACAAGTCATGGGATCTTGGGCAAATTATTTTATCTGTACCTCATTTTCACCTTTGAAAAATTGAATTAACATACTAATGGTGATGGTTGTGAGGATTAAATGAATTTTAAAAGTGTTTGGCACAATTCATTTTACAAAGCTACCTATTTTTAATACTACTATTAGCGAACAGGTATTATTTATCTAATATACTTCCCATCCTTCTGAAGAGTGACCTTCCCTCCCATTTTAAGACCAGATCTTGTGAAAATGACTATACTACCCAAAGCAATCTACAGATTCAATGCAATCCCTAACAAACTACCACTGGCATTTTTCACAGAACTTGGCCTGAGATAACATAATCCACACTCTGCTACTTGACCCAAGTCCTTGAATGAGACCAGTCATTTTCCTGAGACCGAATGTTGCTTGTACTTGAAACTTAAATAATCCCAATTGATAAAATTATTTGTCTAGTGCCAGTTCTTTTCCTACCCACTACCAGTAGAGACAAAAACACAAAAGAGCCAAGAATCAAACTCACTAGTTTTTACTATCCATTGACTTTGATAAATGACTTGAAAGAAAAGGGAACTTGCAATTGGGGGTCACAGTGAAGATTTCCATGGATAGAATGGTCTTTTTAGATTATTTTTCATGTAAAAATAGCTAATTCATTTGGTGTTTTAGAGTTTACACAGAACTTTTGTATTATTTGATCCACATGTGGAACAAAAAAGTACGCAAAGAAATTGCTACTTTACAAAGGTCACACAACCAGACAAGTGGCAGAATCCCACATCTGATTTCTAGTTTGCTCTTTCGCCTGGCCAAACTTTGCAAATGATGGAGAAAATGGTGCTAGATTTCAAGGGACACTTAAATAGTAACCTACTTGCTCTGGATCTTCAGTCTGTCTTGCTTTTCTCTTAAATGTTACCACTTTCCTGCAAGTTTTCATCCTTAACACCTCAGACTCTTCATATGGGTAGATGTATTTTGTTTATGGCAAGAAAAAATGCCACCATGTGCTCTCTCAAAAGAACTTTTCTGACAGGTATTTCAAGAGAAATTGTGAAACATTCTGGTAATCTGTATAGCACTGTTGGCATTTCTGTGTCACAAACTGGAGAAATTCATCTGGAAGTCTTGCAGATTACTCATCTTGAAGAAAAAGTGCTACAATTCCAACCTTATAGTTTTCAAACCAAGAAATTTCTTTACCTACCAACTTATTATGTTCCTACCCAAGCCTTGTGGTAGACGATAGTGATGGCCCCGATTCTTTACCTCACCTGCATCCACACCTTTTTCCACATGACTTTGCATTTCCTCTCACTAAAGAGACAGAACCCATTTCCCCACCCACAGGAACAGGTTTTGTGACTAACAGAATGAGATGAAATGACACAGTGCCAATTCTGAGACTAGATCTCAAAGTTTGCATGTTTTTGCTTGCTCTCCCTGTGCCTGAAATGCTGTGAGAAAGACATCTCTGGGATGGCTGAATGGTCCTTAAAGGAGCATGGAGCAGGGCTCCCAACTGAGGTCAGCCTAGAGCATTTAACAATCAGATCCCTAGACAGGAGCAAGTTCAGTCAAGATCAGCAGGGCCAAATAGCCACCCGAAGCTGATCCTGGTGTAAGAGCAATCAATGCTTACCCACTAGCAATGCCCCTGAGGTTTCATGGTTGATTGTTATACAGCATTAATGTGCCAACAGATGCAACACACCCTCTTAAACTCATATACATATGACTCTAACCCAAATTATAAATTCATTCAATTGGTTCAGATCCACATACCCTATTTCCCCCATAGTTCCACAGACTATTTACTAAATCCAACACAAATACACCTCAGATTCTCTGTCTAGCTCCCAGCTATCTCAAAAAAAAAAAAAAAATCTAACGTAATAATCCCTTTATTATTTGTGGTGCAGAAATATCTTCTTTCCCTTTCTCCTCTCTCGTTTTATGTTCAGAACTGGGAACACGAGAGCCCAAATATCAAAGAGATCCACAGCCCCCTTAAAAGCTCTTTGGACTTGTCTATTTCGTAGAGTTGCCAGATAAAATACAGATTTCCCAGCTAAATTTGAATTTCAAAGATAAACAATGAATTACTTTTTAGTGTAGGTATGTCCCATGGAATATTTGGGATATATATATGTACGTATGTATACACTAAAAAAATTAATCATTGATCTGAAATTTAAATTTAACTGGACATCCTATATTTTTCTTTGCCAAATCTGGCAATCCTACTATTTCAGGAAAATCTGGAAGGAGGAAATGAAGCAAGAAGAAGCATCCAACATGTGGGGGAAAAAAGAGGAGAGAGCAGGCCCAGGTACATCAAGAAACCAGAAAGTGGCATTACAGAAAAGAGTGGAACCTTTGTTCTCTTTGATAGTTCACCATCAGAGAAAACCTCATGTAATGAATAGGAAAAGGTTCATTGAAGAGTTCACAGTGAAGAAACCCTGTGGATGACTTCTGTTGGTGGGTTTTAGATACCTTCAAGTCATCAAGAAACACTATACTCAAGAAATTCTGCTAGAGATTGGCCACGATGGCAGAGTAGAAAGACACTAAGCTCACCTCTTTTCACAAGCACACCAAAATCATAACTATTTGCAGAATAACCATGAATTAAAAAAACCAGAACCTACCAGGAAAGACCTTATGTAATTAAAGACATAAAGAAGGCAAGACAGGCAGGAGGAGCAGACTCACAATACAATAGAGTCCCATAACTCTGGGTGGGTGACCCACAATCTGGAGAATAATTATATTGCAGAGATTCTCCCACAGGGATGAGAGTTCTGAGCCCTACACCAGGCTCCCCAGCCTGGGTATCCTGCACTGGGAAGACAAGCCCCCGTTGCATTTGCCTTTGAAGGCTAGCAGGGCTTAATGTTGGAAGCCCCAGAGGACTGGGGGAAAAAGAGACTTCATTTTTAAAGGGTGCTGACAAAATCTCACATGCACTGGGACCCAGAGCAAAAGCAGTAATTCGATAGGTGCCTGGGCCAGACCTACCCGCTGGTCTTGGAGAGTGTCCTGGAGAGGTGGCGGTGGCTATGGATCACCCTGGGGACATAGACAGGAGCCATATTTGGGAGTTTGGACACTGCTGCTAGGGACCATCTTGGGACTTTCCCTCTAGTTCATTAGCACCAAGACCTGACCCCACCCAACATCCTATAGGATGGGACACCTCAGGCCAAACAACTAACTAGGTAGGGCCACAACTCTGCCCATCAGCAGACAGGCTGCCTAAAGACTTCTTGAGCCCAAGCCACCTCTAGATATCCCTCTAGACATGGCCCTGCCCACCAGAGGACCAAAAACCAACTCCACCCAGCAGTGGGCAGGTGCTGGCCCTGCCCTCCAGGAAGCATGCACTAGCCTCTAGACCAGCCTCACCAACCAGGGGGCAGACACCAGACATAAGAAAACCGTAATCCTGTGGCCTGCAGACCCAGACAGCCTACAGCAGGCCAGCCCCTACCAAGGGACCAGCTGGGTCCCAGCACTGCCCACTAGCAGGACAACATAAGCTTCAGGACACCCCAGACCCCATACCTAATTGTGTCAAGAACTGGTTCCTCTGTTCCCCTACCAATGATCTAACACACCAGCTCTGGGATCCCTGGGCCCTGCAGCCAGATTCTAGGACCTGGCTCTGCCAGCCAGTAGCCCAGCACTAACCCCATGATCTGGCTTCACCCTACAGTGGGCAGGCAACAGCCCTGGAGTCTTCTGAACCCTGACTCCACCCACCAGCTAGTCAGCACTAGCCTGGGGTCCCCTAGGGTTCTGCAGCAAACTGTCTCATGACTTGACCCCACTAACTAGCAGCCAGCAGCATCTGCACAGGGCAGGAACTGGCAACCAACTGGGCTACAGGCCAACCAAGCCTACCAGACCACCCACATAATTAGCCCACCACAAAAGAAGGAACCATGCAGCCCTCTTAGGGGGAACCCCTAGAGCATATAGCTTGGGTGATGAGAGGGGAGTGTGCTGCTGGGACACACAGGATGTCTCCTACAGAGGGCCACTTCTCCAATGTCGAGAAATGTAATAACCTACCACATACATAAATATACAAATAGCAACTTAGACAAAATGGGGAAGCAGAGGAACATGTTCCAGACAAAGGAACAAGATAACACTCCAGAAGAAGAACTAAGTGGAGATAGGCAATCTACCCAAAAAAGAGTTCAGAGTAATGATCGTAAAGATGATCAAAGAACTTCGGTGAAGAATGGATCCACAGAGCAAGAAGTTAGAAGTTTTCAACAAAGAGAAAATATAAGGAACAACCAAACAGATGAAAAAATATAGCAACTGCAATGAAAAATACACTAGAAGGAATCCAGAGTAGACTAAATGATACAGAGGAACGGGTCAGTGAGCTGGAAAATGGAGTAGTGGAAATCACTACCACTGAACAGTAAAAAGAAAAGAAAATGAGGGGCTTCCCTGGTGGCGCAGCAGCTGAGAATCTGCCTGCCAATGCAGGGGACACGGGCTCGAGCCCTGGTCTGGGAAGATCCCACATGCCGCGGAGCAACTAGGCCCGTGAGCCACAACTACTGAGCCTGCGCGTCTGGAGCTTGTGCTCCACAACAAGAGAGGCCGCGATAGTGAGAGGCCCGTGCACCGCGATGAAGAGTGGCCCCCACTCACCGCAACTAGAGAAAGCCCACGCACAGAAACGAAGACCCAACACAGCCAAAAATAAATAAATAAAATTTTTTAAAAAAAAAAAAAAAAAGAAAAGAAAATGAAAAGAAGTGAGGACAGTTTAAAAGACCCCTGGGACAACACCAAGTGCAGGAATATTTGCATTATAGAGGTCCCAGAAGGAGAAGAAAGAGAGAAAAGGACATAGAGAACACATTTGAAGACATAATAGCTGAAAACTTCCCTAACCTGGGAAAGGAAACAGTCACCCAAGTCCAAGAAGCACAGAGAGTCCCATACGGGATTAACCCAAAGAGGAATACACCAAGACACTGTAACGAAAATGACAAAAGTTAAAGAATATTAAGCAACAAGGAAAAAGCAACAAATAACTTACAAGAGAACTCCCATAAGGCTATCAGTTGACTTATCAGCATTAACTCTACAGGCCAGAAGGGACTGGCACAATATACTTAAAGCAATGAAAGGGAAAAAGCTACAAGCAAGAATACTCTACCCAGCAAGGTTCTCCTTCAGATTTGATGGAGAAATCAAAAGCTTTACACACAGACAAAAGCTAAAAGAGTTCAGCACCACTAAACCAGCTTTATAACAAATGTTAAGGGAACTCCTTTAGGCATAAAAGAAAAGGCCACAACTAGAAACAAGAAAATTAGAAAATAAAAATTTTAACCAGTAAAGGAAAACCTACAGTAAAAGTAGGAAATCATCCACACACAAGGTTAGTACGGAGGGTAAAAGAAAAAAGCAGTAAGATTCTGTATATCCACAATAAGCAGTTAAGGGATACACAAAATAATTAGATGTAAAATATGATACCAAAAACAGTAATCATGAGGAGAGGAGAATACAAATGCAAAATTTTTAAAATGTATTTAAAATTAAGAGATCAACAACTTAAAACAATCAAGTATATATATAAACTGCTCTACAAAAACCCCATGGTAACTACAAACCAAAAATCTATAATAGATATACATACAAAAAAGAAAAGGCAGTCCAAACGTACCACTAAAGATAGTCATCAAATCACAGAGAACAGAACAAAAAGAAGAAGGAAGGGGGAAAAAAGACCTACAAAAACAAATCCAAAACAATTTTAAAAATGGTAATAAGAACATACATATCGATAATTACCTTAAATGTAAATGGATGAAATACTCCAACCAAAAGACACAGAATGGCTGATGGATACAAAAACAAGACCCAGTATATATGCTGCCTACAAGATACTTGATCTAGAGATGCACAAAAACTGAAAGCGAGGGGATGGAAAAAGGTATTCCATGCAAATGGAAATCAAAAGAAATCCAGAGTAATACTTATATCAGAAAAGATAGACTTTAAAATAAGACTGTTACAAGAGACAAAGAAGGACACTACATAATGATCAAGGGATAAATCCAAGAGGAAGATATAACAATTGGAAATATTGGGTTGGCCAAGAAGTTCATTCAGGTTTTTCCATAGCATCTTACAGAAAAACCCAAATGAACTTTTTGGCCAACTCAATATATATGCACCCAACATAGGAGCAAGTAAATTTATAAGGGCACATATTAACTGACATAGAAGGATAAACTGACAGTAACACAATAATGGTGGGGGATTTTAACATGCCACTTACACCAATGGACAGATCATCCAGACAGAACATCAATAAGGAAACACTGGCCTTAAATGATACATTAGACCAAATGGACTTAATTGATATACAGAGCACTCCATCTGAAACTGGAATACACATTCTTTTAAAGTGCACATGGAACATTCTTCAGGATAGATCACTGAGGCCGCAAAACAAGCCTCAGTAAAAAAAGTGAAATTTTATCAAGCATCTTTTCCGACCACAATATTATGAGATTAGAAATCAACTACAAGAAAAAAACTGCAAAAAAAATCCCAAAACACACCACAAACACGTGGAGGCTAAACAGTATGCTACTAAACAACCAATGGAGCACTGAAGAAATCTAAGAGGAAATTATTGATAAAATATACCTATAGACAGGGGCTTCCCTGGTGGCACAGTGAATAAGAATCCACTTGCCAATGCAGGGGACACAGATTTGATCCCTGGTCTGGGAAGATCCCATATGCTGCGAAGCAACTAAGCCCATGCACCACAACTACTGAGCCTGCGCTCTAGAGCCCACAAACTACAACTACTGAAGCCCGTGTGCATAGAGCCTGTGCTCCACAACAAGAGAAGCCATTGCAATGAGAAGCCTGTGCACCGCAACAAAGAGTAGACCCTGCTCACTGCAACTAGAGAAAAGCCTGCGCGCAGCAACGAAGACACACAACACAGCCAAAAAAAAAAAAAAAAAAAAAACCTATAGGCAAATGAATACGAAAACACAAAGATCCAAAACCTATGCAATGTAGCAAAAACACTTCTGAGAGGGAAGTTAATAGTGATACAAGCTTACCTCAGGAAATAAGAAAAATTTCAAATAGACAATCTAACCATACACCTAAAGCAACTAGAGAAAGAAGAACAAACAAAACGCAAAGTTAGTAGAAGCAAAGAATCATAAAGGTCAGAGCAGAAATAAGTGAAAGAATAAAAAACAAAAGATGAAAATAAAAGCTGGTTCTCTGAAAAAATAAAATTAATAAATCTTTAGCCAGACTTATCAAGAAGAAAAGGGAGAGGGCTCAAATCAATAAAATTAGAAATAATAAAGAACTTACAACTGACACCACAGAAATACAAAGGATCATAAGAGACTACTATGAACAACTATATGCCAATAAAATGGAAAACCTAGAAGAAATGGACAAATTCTTAGAAAGGTATGATCTCTCAAGACTGAACCAGAAAGAAATAGAAAATATGAACAGATCAATTACCAGTAATGAAAATGAATCAGTAATTTAAAAACTCCCAACAAACAAAAGTCCAGGGCCAGATGGATTCATAGGTGAATTCTACCAAACATTTAGAGAAGAGATAACACCTATCCTTCTCAAATTGTTCCAAAAAATTGCAGAAGGAACACTTCTGAACTAATTCTATGAGACCAGCATCACCCTGATACCAAAACATGACAAAGATATCACACACAAAAAAATTACAGGCCAGTATCACTGATGAACATACCTGCAAAAATCCTCAACAAAATACTAGCAAACTGAACCCAACAATACATTAAAAGGATCATACCCCATGATCAAGTGGGATCTATCCCAGGTATGCAAGGATTTTTCAATACCCATAAATCAATCAATGTGATATATCACATTAACAAACTGAAGAATAAAAACCATATGATCATATCAACAGATGCAGAAAAAGCTTCTGATAAAATTTAACACACACTTAGGATAAAACTTTCCAGGAAGTGGGCCTGGAGGGAACACACCTCAACATAATAAAGGCCATATGTCACAAACACACAGCTAACATCATACTCAACAGTTAAAAGCTGAAAGCATTTCCTCTAAGATCAGGAACAAGAGAAGGATGCCCACTCTTGCCACTTTTATTCAACATATTTTAGGAAGTTCTGCACCAATTAGAGAAGAAAAAGAAATAACAGGAATCCAACTTGGAAAGTTAAACTGTCACTGTTTGTGGATCATATGATACTATACATAGAAAATCCTAAAGACTCTACCAGAAAACTATTGGAGCTCATCAACTAATTCAGTAAAGTTGCAGGATAAAACATGAATATACAGAAATCTGTTGAATTTCTATGCATTCACAATGAACTAGGAGAAAGGGAAATTGAAGAAACAATCCCATTTACCATTGCATGAAAAAGAATAAAATACCTAGGAATAAAACTACCTACGGAGGCAAAAGACCTGTCCTCAGAAAACTATGACACTGATGAAAAAACTGAAGACAACACAAACAGATGGAAAGACATAGCATGTTCCTGGACTGGAAGAATCAACACTGTTAAAATTAATATACTAACCAAGGCAATCTAGATTCAGAGCAATCCCTATCAAAATACCAATGACATTTTCCACAGAACTGGAACAAATAACTTTAAAATTTGTGTGGAAATATGAAAGACCCTGAATAACCAAAATAATCTTGAGAAAGAAGAACAGAGTTGGAGGAACCACACACTCTGACTTCAGACTGTATTACAAAGTTAGTAATCAAAATAGTACGGTACTGGCACAAAAATGGACACATAGATTAATGAAACAGAATAGAGAGTCCAGAAATAAACTCACAAACTTATGGTCAGTTAATCTATGACAAAGGAGGCAAGAATATACAATGGAGAAAAGACAGTCTCTTCAATAAGTGGTGCTGGGAAAACTGGACAGCTACATGTAAAAGACTGAAACTAGAACACTCCCTAACACCATACACAAATTAAACTCAAAATGGATTAAAGACCTAAATGTAAGACCGGATACTATAAAACTCTAAGAGGAAAACATAGGTAGAACACTCTTTGACATAAGTTGTAGCAATGTCCACCTCCTAGATTAATGAAAATAAAAATAAAAAATGGGACCTAATTAAACTTAAAAGCTTTTGCACAGCAAAGGCAACCATAAATAAAACAAAAGGACAATCCACAGAATGGGAGAAAATATCTGCAAATGAAGTGACCAACAAGGGATTAATCTCCAAAATATATAAACAGCTCCTGCAGCTCAATATCAAAAAAACAAACCAATCAAAAAATGGGCATTTCGTCAAAGAAGCCATACAGAGGGCCAAAAGGCCCATAAAAGATGCTCAACATCACTAATTATTAGAGAAATGCAAATCAAAACTACAATGAGGTATCACCTCACACCGGTCAGAATGGCCATCATTAAAAAGTCTACAGACAATAAATGCTGGAGAGGGTGTGAAGAAAAGGGAGTCTTCCTACACTTTCGGTGGGAATGTAACTTGTTACAGCCACTTTGGAGAACAGTATGGAGGTTCCTTGAAAAACTACAAATAGAACTACCATATGATCCAGCAGTCCCACTCCTGGGCATATATCTAGAGAAAACCATAATTCAAAAAGATAACATGCACCTCAATGTTCACTGAAGCACTATTTACAATAGCCAAGACATGGAAACAACATAAATGTTCATCAACAGAGGAAGAGATAAAGAAAATGTGGTACATATATACAATGGAATATTACTCAACCATAAAAAGAATGAGATAATGCCATTTGCAGCAACATGAATGGATCTAGAGATTATCATAGTAAGTGAAGCAAGTCAGAGAAATACAAATATCATATGATATCACTTATACGTGGAATCTAAAAAAATGAAACAAATGAACTTATTTATAAAAAGGAAACAGACACACAGACTTCGAAAACAAACTTATAGTTACCAAAGGGGAAAGGTGGGGGAGTGATACATTAGGAGTTTGGAACATAAACACACTACTATATATTACATAGATAATCAACAAGGACATACTGTATAGCACAGGGAACTCTATTCAATATTCTGTAATAACCTACATGGGAAAAGAATCTGAAAAAGAATGGATATATGTACATATATAACTGAATCACTTTGCTGTACACCTGAAACTAACACAATATTATAAATCAACTATAACATAAAATAAAAATTAAAGTAAAAAAAAAAGAAAAGAGAACACTCATACACCGTTGGTGGGAATGTAAATCTGTGCAGCCACTGTGGAAAACAGTATGGAGGTTTCTCAAAAAACTAAAAACAGAACTAGCATACGATCCAGCAATTTCACTACTTGGTATGTATCCAAAAAAACAAAACCACTAATTTGAAAAGATACATGCACCCTGATGTTCATGTTAACATTTACAGCAGTATTTACAATTGCCGAGACATGGAGAAAACCTGTATCCATCAACTGATGATGGATAAAGAAGATGTGGTGTATATATATATAATGGAATATTACTCATCCATAAAAAAGAATAAAATTTTGCCATTTGTAGCAACATGGATATGTTAAGTGAAATAAGTCATACAGAGAAAGACAAATAGTGTATGATATCACTTATATGTGGAATCTAAAAAATGCAACAACCTAGTGAATATAACAAAAAAGAAACAGACTCACAGATATAGAGAACAAACTAGTGTTTACCCATGGGGAGAGAGAAGGGGGGCAGGGCAATATAGGGAAAAAGGGTTATTATGGGATTATATGAAATCATGTGTGTGATACTTTTGAAAATTGTTTTGAAAAACTGTTTTGAAAATTGCTTAAAAGCACTATAGAATTTAAAGAATCTTTTACTCAATAAAAAAAACTAAACAAAGAAATTCTGCTAATGTCCTCATTAACCTCAGCATCATTTTAATGATAACTATTATAACAATTGCTAAATCTAGGTAGGAGGTATGTGGGTTATAATTACACATGATTTTTTAAACTTCCCTGCATGTTTAAAATAATTCATAATATAGTTGGGAAATAAGTTATTAAGACACTCCTATTATAGTGACCAGCTGCACTATACATGTGGGGAGGGAGAGGTTTAACTTATGGTCATTTGTTTCCCTTCTACCAATGAAGAATTTTAGGCAAGTCAGGGGGGATGTTGCGATGCAAGTATTAATTTGGCAAAAGCAACTTGCTGTTGGCAAAGTTTCTCAAAGAGTTTTATTGCCAGGTCTCAACTAAAAAACATACACTTCAAGATCTGACTGAACACATCATTATTTGTAACAGGAAGGACAGAAATAAGAAAAATAAAATTTAAAAGGGAGAGTGATGAAGATGGTAGAGGAGTAGGACATGGAGCACACCTCCTCCCACAAATACATCAAAAATATATCTACAGGGCTTCCCTGGTGGCACAGTGGTTGAGAGTCCCCCTGCTGATGCAGGCGACATGGGTTCATGCTCCGGTCCGGAAAGATCCCATGTGCTGTGGAGTGGCTGGGCCCGTGAGCCATGGCCGCTGAGCCTGTGCGTCCGGAGCCTGTGCTCCGCAACGAGAGAGGCCACAACAGCGAGAGGCCCGCGTACCGTAAAACAAACAAACAAACAAACAAATCTACATTTGGAAGGATTCTCACAGAACATCTACTGAATCCTGGCAGAAGACCTCAGACTACTGAAAGTGCAAGAAGATCTCCACATAATCAGGTAGGACAAAAGGAAAAAGAAAAAAAAAAAAGAGAGAAAGGAATCGGGAGGGGACATACCCCTGGGAGGGAGCTGTGAAAGGAAAAATGTTCCCACACTTTTGGAAGTCCCCCACTGTCAGGGAGATCAGCCGGGATGGTGGGTTGGGGTGGGAGTGCAGCAACAGGTTTGTGGAAGGCAAAACAGAGAGAGACATGCACAGACGGTTGGTACAGGCACCCTGCACTCCCCAGCCTGAGATGTGCATCTGCTGGTATGGGCAGGGGCTGGGTGAGGAAGCTTGGGCTTCAGAGGTCAGACCCAGAGAGAGGACTGGGGTTGGCCGCGTGGAGACAGCCTGAAGGGGCTGGAGTGTGTTGCAACTACAACTGAGGATGTACGCGAAGAAGCCTGGGCCTGCCAGAGAGGCAAGGCACCATTGTTGGTGGGCAAGCGAGGAGAGGGGTGGGACCTATAGGTGCCTCTTTCCCTGTGTGTGTGCTCTCAGGCAACAGGACACCACCTACATGAGCTCCAGGGGCAGGTGCAAGCCGCCACTGCCATCGTGGGCTCTAGAGGCGGGTGCGGGCCACCACTGCTGCTGAGAGACCCATGAGCAGGTGC
The DNA here is from genome assembly GCF_963924675.1 of Phocoena phocoena. Lineage (NCBI taxonomy): Eukaryota > Metazoa > Chordata > Mammalia > Artiodactyla > Phocoenidae > Phocoena > Phocoena phocoena. The sequence goes on along the minus strand of NC_089225.1, from coordinate 48,029,859 downwards.
CAGCCGCTGCCTCCACAAGCACAGGCCCTGGGAGTGCACGTGGGCTACCACATCAGTACATGCCCTTCAAGGGGATAACAGCACATGCTGAAGAAAGATGTGGAAGGCATCCAAACTAAAACACAGCCCTCACCAAAAATATTAAACCCACACAAGCTACACAGGGACGCTCCTGCATATAAATAGCCTTCCAAGACTACAGTAGATAATTGTTTCTCCTAAACTCACAGAGTAAGAGAAATATAAGTAAAATGAAGAATCAGAGGAACCATTCCCAGTTAAAAGACCAAGAGAATTCTACTGAAGGAACAATGAAACAGACTTCTTCAGTCTAATAGATACAGAGTTCAAAAAGGAGGTAATGAAAATACTGAAGAAATTAAGAAAGGCTATTGACAGAAATGCAGATTACTGTAAAAAGGAATTAGAAACTGAGGAGCCAAAAAAAATTAGGAAATTCGTTTGCCCAGATGAAAGCTGAGCTAAAGGCAATGAATAGCAGAATGAATAATGCAGAATGAATAAGTGAACTGAAACACAAGAATAATGGAAATTACCCAATCAGAACAGCAGACAGAAAGCCAACTGAAAAAAAATGAAAGCAATATAAGAGACCTGTAGGATAATATAAAGCAGCCAATCTATGCCTAACAGGAATTCTGGAAGGAGAAGAAAGAGAAAAGGGGATTGAAAATGTATTTGAAGAAATTATGGCTGAAAACTTCCCAAACCTAAAGAAGGAAACAGATATCTAGATACAGGAAGCACAGAGGGTGCCAAATAAGATGAACCCAAACAGACCTACACCAAAACATAATCAAAATGGCAAAAGTTAAAAATAAAGAGGATTCTAAAGGCAGCAAAAGAAAAACAAAGAGTTAATTACAAGGGAACCCCCATAAGGCTATCAGCTGATTTCTCTACAGAAACATTTCAGGCCAGAAGGGAGTGGCAAAATATATTCAAAGCCTTGAAAGGGAAACATCTGCAACCTAGAATACTGTACCCAGCAAATTATCATTTAGAATAGAAGGAGAGAGAAAGAATTTCTCAGACAAGCAAAAACTAAAAGAATACTGCAATAGTAAACCTATCCTAAAAGAAATATTGAAAGGTCTCCTCTAAATAGAAAAGAAGCAAAAAGATATAGGAAAGAGAATATCACAACTGGAAAGTAAATCACGTAAATAAGCAGATCAAAAGGTCAAATACAGATCAAATACAAAAAGAAAAACAATTATTTGTGAAGTGACAAACACAAGGATAAACACAAGCAAAAGAATAAAGACGTAAAAGGACATCAAAATCATAAAATGTGGGGGAAGAGAGTAAGAAAATGTTGATTTTTTTTTTAAAGAATGTGTTTGAGCCTATATGACTATCAGTCTAAAGCAAGCAGACATAGGAAGGGGTTAACATACTTGAAAAACAGCATAACCACAAATCAAACACATACAATAGATTCACAAAAAACAAAAAGAGAACACAAGCATAAAAGTCAATCATCAAACCACAAAAAGAAAAACAAAAGAAAAAGTAACAAAGATGAAACATAGAATCAACTGGAAAACAAGGTTCAAATGGAAATAAATACATATTTATCAAAAATTACCTTAAATGTCAACAGACTAAATGCTTCAATCAGAAGACATAGAGTGGCAGACTGGATAAAAAAACAAGAGCCTACAATATGCTGCCTATAAGAGACCCACTTTAGGGCAAAGGACACACAAAGATTGAAAGTGAGGGTATGGAAAAACATATTTCATGCAAATGGAAATGACAAGAAAGCAGGGGTCACAATACTCATATCAGACAAAATAGACTTTACAACAAAGGCCATAAAGAAAGATAAAGAAGGACACTATATAATGATAAAAGGATCAATATAAGAAGAGGATTTTATGCTCATCAATGTATGTGCACCCAATATAGGAGCACCCAAATACATAAAACAAATACTAACAGACATAAAGGGAGAAACTGACAGGAATACAATCATAGTAGGAGATTTTACACCCCACTCACATCAATGGACAGATCTTCTAGACAGAAAATCATTAAGGCAACAGAGATCCTAAACGATACAATAGAACAGTTAGACTTAATTGTTATTTTCAGGACATTACATCCAAAAAAACCAGAAGACACATTCTTTTCACAGTGTACTTGGAACATTCTCTAGGTCTGACCACATACTAGGGCATAAAACAAACCTCAACAAATTCAAGAGTATAAAAATTATTTCAAGCATCTTCTCTTGACCACAAAAGCATGAAACTAGAAATCAACCAAAGAAAAAGAAATGAGAAAAAAAAATGATTACATGGAAATGCAAAAACATTCTACTAAAAAAACTAATGGGTCAACAAGGAAATCAAAAAGGAAATTAAAGAATATCTTGAGACAAATAACAATGAAAACACAACCAAACAAAATCTATGGAATGCAGCAAAAACAGTTCTGAGAAGGAAGTTCATAGTGATACAGGCCTTCCTCAAAAAATGAGAAAAATCTCAAATAAACAACCTAACCTACCACCTAAAAGAATTAGAAAAAGAGGACCAAACAAAACCTAAAATCAGCAGAAAGAAAGAAATAAAGATCAAAGAGGAAATAAACAAAATAATGATAAAAAAATAGAAAAAAATCAGTAAAACAAAGAGCTGGTTCTTTGAAAGGGTAAACACAACTGATAAACCAAGTCACCAGGCTCACCAAGAAGAAAAGAGAGAGAACCCAAATAAGCAAAATAAGAAATGAAAAAGGAGAAATATCAACTGATACCACAGAAATACAAAAAACCATAAGAGAATACTACGAACAATTGTATGCCAACAAATTTGACAACCTAGAAGAAATGGACAAATTTCTAGAAACATAAAGCCCATCAACTGAATCAATAAGAAATAGATAATTTGAACAGACCTATCACCAGAAGTGAAGTAGAATCTGTAAAAAAACCAAAAAACCAAAAAACCAAAAAAACCTCCCTACAAACAAAAGTCCAGGACCAGATGGTTTCACAGGTGAATTCTACCAAACATACAAAGAAGAAATTTTACCAATCCTTTTCAAACTCCTCCGAAAGACTGAAGAGGAGGGAACACTCCCAAAGCCATTCCATAAAGCCACCATCACCCTGATACCAAAGCCAGACAAAGATACCACCAAAAAAAGAAAATTACAGGCCAATATCTCTGATGAATATAGATGTAAAAATTCTCAACAAAATATTAGCAAGCCAAATCCAACAACACATAAGAAAGATCATACACCATGACCAAGTGGGATTTACCCCAAGTTCACAAGGATGGTTCAACATACACAAAATCAATGTGATACACTACATCAACAAAAGAAAAGACAAAAACCACATGATCATCTCAACAGATGCAGAAAAAGCATTTGACAAAATTCAACATCCATTCATGATAAAAACTGTTACCAAAGTGGGTATAGAGGGAATATATTTCAATGTAATAAAAGCTATTTATGACAAACCCACAGGCAATATAATACTCAAGTGAAAAGCTGAAAGCCTTCCCACTAAAATATGGAACTAGACAAGGATTCCCACTCTCAATTCTTCTATTCAACATAGTATTGGAAGTCTTAGCCACAGCAATCAGACAAGAAAAAGGCATAAAAGGTATCCAAATTGGAAGAGAAGAGGTAAAACTGTCATTATATGCAGATGACATAATACTATATATAGAAAATGCTGAAGACTCCACACAAAAATTACTAGAAGTGATAAATGAATTCAGCAAGGTAGCAGGATACAAGATTAACATATTAGAAATCAGTTTCATTTCTTTACACTAACAATGAAATAACAGAAAGGGAATGTAAAAAAAAACTTTTTAAAATTACATCAAAAAAAACCCCCAAACCTTAGGAATAAACCTAACCAAGGAGATGAAAGACTTATATGCTGAGAACTAGAAAACATTAATAAAGGAAATTAAAGATGATTCAAAGAAATGAAAACATATCCCATGCTCTTGGATTGGAAGAATATTGTTAAAATGGCAATAGTACCCAAAGGAGATTTAATGTGATCCCTATCAAATTACCCATGATTTTTCACAGAACTAGAACAAATAATCCTAAAATTTATGTGGAACCATTAAAGACCCAGAACTGCCAAAGCAATCCTGAGGAGAAAGAACAAAGCAGGAGGCATAATCCTCCCAGACTTCAGACAATACTACAATGCTACAGTAATCAAAACAGTGTGATATTGGCACAAAAACAGACGTATGGATCAATGGAACAGAATAGAGAGCCCAGAAATAAACCCACACATCTATGGTCAATTAATCTTTGACAATGGAGGCAAGAATATAAAATGGGAAAAAAACTCTTCATAAAGTGGTGCTGAGAAAGTTGGACAGCTGCACGTAAAGCAATGAAGTTAGAACATACCACACACCACGCACAAAATAAACTCAAGATGGCTTAAAGATTTAAACCTAAGACATGACACCATAAAACCCCTAGAAGAAATCATAGGCAAAACATTCTCTGACATAATTCGTACCAATGGTGTTTCAGGAGGAACAATGTTTACACCGAGAAGAGGAGCAAAGAGTCTGAGGGTGGTGGGCTTATGGTGAGTTTTGTTAACAGAGTGTACATTATTCTAGAGTGGCAAGTTTGTTCCTTTACTCAATGAGCATGTATATGTTGATGATTTTCCTTCCACCAGGCACTGTACTGGGTGATAAGGAAACAAAGACAACTAAGACACAATTCTCGTCCTCTAAGAATTAAAAACTAATGAGAGTTCATGAAACATGGTCATAAAGAAAACTATACTAGAAAATTAAGTTGCCTGATTTTCTACCAGGTCATTTGTCATTTTCTTTTTGATTTTTGGGAGTTCTTTATATATTTTTGATACTAGCCCATTGTTGGTTACATACACTGAAAATCTCTTCATGTTTGTAGCTTGTTGTTTCCTATTCTTTGTGTTTTTAATGAAAAGTTCTTGTTAAGTAATTGAGTATATCAAGATTTGCTTTTATAGTTAAGCTTTTCTGTATCATATTTAAGAAATCCTTCCCTCCCTTGAAGTCAGAATGGGGTATTCACTGATATTTTATTTTGAAAAATTTAAAGTTTTATTTCTTAAATTTAAGGTCTGAATGCATTTGAAGTTGATTTTTTTGGTATGGTGTGAGATAGTAATCTATTTCTCCTTTTGCCCTCTATATGAAGAGTCAATTTTTTGCAACTCTATTTGCTAAATAACCATACTTTTTCCCCAATGACCTCATATACCATCTCCACCATTTCTGAAGTTTCCTAAATTAATAAGTCTATTTTGGGTCTATTTTTTCTGTTCCATTGGTCAAAATGTATATTCCTGCACCAAAAACACACTGTCTTCATTACATCAGCTTTATAAGAAGCCTTTATATATTGAAAGGAAGTCACTCCTTTTTCTTCTCCTTCAGAAATATCTTGGCTATTTTTGGCTCTTTGCTTTTCTATATAAATTTTAGAATAAACTTTAAGTTCTGCAACACTTGAATGGGAATTTTACGGAAGAGTTAATGTTAATTAATTAGCCAGACGGCTAATAAACATGAAGAATAGCTCAGCTTCATCAGCAATTGAAGGAATGCAAATCATGACCACAAGGAGATATCATTTGAACCTACTGACAAAAATTCAGAAGTTTAATAATACTAAAGAGAGAATATGGACCAACAGAATCTCTTGTATACTCTGGTGGGAGTAGAAATTGGTACAAACACTTTGGGGGGAAAAAAAGGATGGAATTACATAATATTTAACATTTGCATGTATCTTTTTACCTCTCTAGATGCAGTCTCTAGCTTTCTCCACTTTGCTCTGTTTTTGGAAGCTGATCTTTAGAGACTTTAATCAGTGGGTTCCCTGGCATTCTGGTTGGGTTGGGTTGAACTAATGAAAGACCCCGGCAAAACAATGGAGAGAAGGGTTGGGTGTGAGGTCAGGGTTTTAGTGAGATCAGCTCCCTCTGTGCCAGGCTGTTGATTGGCTGAGTTCTACTAAAAGCTAGAGCTCTGTTGGGTAATACTCTCCTACAGCTGTAGCTGCCCTCTTCAGGTTCCAGTAATTCCTCCCTCTCCCTGCCTCTTCAGAGATGGGGATGCTTATGGCTCCCTGCCCTTGCTAGTGCTAACATGCTTCATTAGCCTGTAATAGTTCCTTTATTTAACTTTCCTCAGTTATACAATTTGACCTTGTTCCTGCCAGGACCCTCACTGGTACCATCTAAAACTTAACAATTTCACTCTTAGGCACATACGCAAGAGAAACCAAAGCAGGAATGCTTTCCAGGAGACACGTACAAGAATGTTCGCAACACACTTGGCACAGTTTGGTAATAGCAAAAAACCAAAAACCAAGCGGGGAAGGGCTCAAAGCCAATTGTGATATATTTGCAAGCTAATATCACACAAAAGTGAAAATTAACCGTAACACATGCAGCAACACAGATGAGTCTCAGTAACCAAAAGTTGAGGAAACATTTTTGAAGCAAGCCATAGAAAGCATGATAACCTTTTTATAAAACTGAAGATTATTTATATGTGCTAAAACTTTTTAAAAGTGAGGCATGACAAAAACAAATTTAAGACTGTGGTTACCTCTAAGAGGGAGGAAAAGGGTAAGATTAGGGTAGGCAAGGAGGACATTGGTAGGTTATTGGTAATATCATCCTATGTTATGAATTAGATGGTGGAGTAAGAGGTTAAAATTAATAAATTGGTTAAATAAAAACAAATGTATAATTGATTAATGTTAAAACATAAAAGCAGGTTTAGGAAGCCTGGAATTCCAGGATAAGAGTTTCATATTTATCCTCTAATCTTCTGAAGTTTTTGAGCAGAAAAGTGACATAACTATACATTTAAGTTAACTTGCCAGAAGTGGACAAAAGCAGAAATTCAGAAGGATCCTTTGTGAACTGATGGCATTCTGGTCCTGGAGTCATGGCAGTGGCATCAGAAGGAAGAGAAACAGGGCTAAGTATTGATAGTATTCTTTGTGGAAATACAGAAGGCCAAAACAAGAGAGGACTGAAGTAGGAGGCCAAGAGATAATTTTCCAGGTTTTGAAGCCTGAATTTTAAATACAGTCTTTTAAGGAGATATGAAGAATTTTAAATTGTTTGATGCTGTCTCCACAGTGGCTAAACTTATGCTAAATAAACTGAATGCCTCCATTTCTTGGGCTTCTCCCAGTCCTATTTACTGGGAATTAAATTCAAGAGTAAAGCTGTCACACCGCAAAACCACCGCTGGGTTTCAGCTGCATCCGTTCAATCAGTTATGTCTATCTAGCTGATGCATATTATCCAAATTTGGGTGGTTTTTTTTTGTATTTTTGTTTCTATATGGGAGGGGTACCATTAAAAGATATACAGGGACTTCTCAGCTGAAAAACTGAAAGAAACCTTATTCCAAATGATAAGTTGTCACTGCTTGAATGTCAATCATTCTTAAACCCTGAACACAATTTCATAACCAACATTTCTCTTAAATATTTAAATGGTATCCTATTTCCTACATTCAATAAAAATAATAAACCTTATTAGCGAATTCAATCCTGTGGGTTGAGTTGTTAATCCCAGTACTCTATTTATACAATTATTTTCAAGTTTATTTCCTATTTTTATCTTGTCCTTCAACTGCAGTATAGTTCAGGGTTGCCTATTTTTAGTGCACTCAAGTACCACGGGCAGAAATGCTTCAACACTTCACTGTATAACCATGGCAGTTCTGCACCTTCCCTCCTAGCAGGCGACCTGTGCTTATGTCATCTGTGTCTTCCAACTTAAAGGGTGAGTCTAAATTCTCCTATTTACCAATCATAAAGAATACCCATTTTGTGGCAAGAAGAAAAAGAGCAGTAAAATATTTTGATGACCCTGTATTTTAGAGGAGACTTCAAAAACCTTGTCTAAAAATAAGACATTTAATGCAAGTGCCAAAGATCAAGTAAATCATTTTTAGTAATCTTAGGACTTTTGACTGTGTCCAGGCTTGATTTGGGGAATCCTACTATGAGAATCGTTTTATTCTTTAAGAAAAAAATCTGAACAAAAGCCTGACTTCTTGCAGAATCTTTGACAACTTTTTCTTTTTTAAACCCTTATCTAGATGAGCTGTCTGTGAAGCAAGCTGACCTTCATTTAAATATGAATTTAAAATCTGCCTTACATGTCTGAGTGGGGGCAAAATGCCAGGTGTATTTAGGGATATCTGGTTAATATTGTTGCAGATTATCCAAATCAGCTCACTCCTAGAAGGCTGAGAGTACAAGCAGAAAAAGAAGTGACTGTAATTAGGACGTGGAGTTGTGGAGTGAGACAAAGATGGTTGGGTGAATGGGGTTGTGCGTTTCCTCTTTGGCACTCAGGCTGTCCATGCCATCTGCTGCAGAATGGGAGGAACAACTGGGCTTGTCCTCAACAAACACTGGCAGTTGGTCTTTTCATTTCCTCCCAGAAGAATTTGTCTTTACTAGGACAAAGGTCTCTGGAGCATCACAGAGATTTATGCCTTAAGAAATGCAGTGAACCATTTGGAAATCAAGATTGCTTTCTTGAAACTTTAAGTGGTCATAAAGAAATGAGAAGTGGAAAAATAAATTATTCCGAGGATGTCTGCCCAACGCAATGGTCCTAATGTGAAATTCCATTTGCTACTCGCTTGAAAGGGTACGATTTACCATAAAAATATCAAAGATTTTGAGACTCAGTCACCAGGGAGTGTGTGGAATAGCAAAGTGAAGTGTGGTTTCTCTTGGTTGCAATAGAAGAAAGTGACACATGAACATTTAGAGAGATGTTATATCCATGTGATACTATTCACATTATACTTCCCTTAAAAGTTATTTATCCAATTATTTATTATTTTCCCATTACTAACTTTTGTTCTCCATGAGGGAAAAACCATACCTAGTTTATCCTCCATGCACAGTCCATAATACATAATAACAGCAGCAGTTAACATTTTGCCCTTACCATTCGCTCTTCTAAATGCTTTACTGATATTAATCATTTAATCTACAACAACAGGTATTATTACATCCATTCTTACAAATGAAGAAATTGAGGAACAAAGTACCCAAGATCATATCTAGTAAACAGAAAACCAGAACATAAACCCAGGTACTCTGACACTGAGTCCTCATTCTTCTATACTACCTGTCATAGTAAGCATGCGATGTAAGTATTTGTTGAGAGAATGAATGGCCAATTCAGTAAATTGCTTTTTAAAATCTTGACTAGGTGAGAAACAGGTCATTTAAATTTTTCTTCTCTCTCATTAGAAATACTGATCCACCTCCTTACAAATGTAAGAAAATAGTTACAGCCAACTGTATTGATAGCATGATAATGACAATAACCAAACTTCAATCGTGATACAACTATTGTAGAATTCCCTCCAATTCTAAAGAGACATCAAGAAAATCTGGATCATTTAGGTTAAATGTGCTTAAACCTGTCCTGATTTCCATTTAAACATATTCTGCCAGAAATACACACGAATACATTAGGAGCCACAGAAATCTTTCACAGTATTTGTAAAGTGGCTTACAGACTTAGAAATTTCTATAAGTGAGTTAATTGATTTTTAAAACCCTCATTAAGTGGCCACTCTCTAAAGTACTATGGCTCTAATCAAGTCACCACCTCTTCCAAGGCCTTTAATTATTCCTTCTATAGAGAAGGACTTCGAACTGACACTTTCTCCAAATTCAAATTCATTGTAATGATTATTACCTGTCTCCATTTTAATAGATTTTCCCAAGGGAATAGGTGAATTTCATTGTTTCATAAATAAAATTCTTTAAGAATCATAAGAAATAACATATGTGTACTAGTAAATACATTTGCTTGTTTCAAAACTCTACTTCATGATAAAAGTACAGTAATATTTAACTAAGGAGAGATTTTATTGGTTTTGTTCAAATCAGTTTCATTCAGGAGTGTTGAGGAAAGCAGTAAGGGTTGCATTCTGGACCGGGACACCAGAGAGCTGGGTTCTTGTCCTGGTGATGCTCCCAACTTACCGGGAGATCTTATCCAAGTCATTTCTCAGAGCCTCAATTCCTTCATTAGTAATACTACGGTTCTGTGACATGACCCTTGCCTCTTCCAGAGAACATATATTTTAATAAATTACAGAAGTACTATGAATTTAACATTTTAAAGTAGTCATTTTTAAGGGGAAAAGACCCATCCTTTCTTGAAATCTAGATTCCACCTAAGTGATACTGTTTCTCTATGAAGAGATAGAATGAGCTATGGTGAGGTGACTTGTGTAAATGATCTCATTTGGGAGGTACCGAGGGGACAGAGACTTGTCATTGCCAAGTAAGTCACATTTAAATTCCCTCAAGCCTTGAGAAATAATGTGAGGGAAAGTGCAAAAATAGCATAGTCATTCCTTTGGACCCAGTTGACTCCTAGGCCTCCTGAGAGCACCGCAGCTGTGTATTCATCTATACGCAAAGAGAAATAAGAATCTTCTATATTTGGCACACGGTACTCTTCTATATACCAATGTGCTCATCTATCAATATATTTTATGCTGAGCCTTTCGGTAAGGAAAGTTCCACCATGCACACTGCTTCATGCACAGCTACACATGTTGAAGATGCTTTTTTTCCCCCTGCCATATGGAAAACTGCGAGAGCACAGAGCCACACTGAACCAACCAGAATGAAGCTAGAGGCAACTGTATCTGATTGAAACCGTGGAGAGAATCGAGACTGACAGAGTTGCAGGGCTAGAAGGTTAATGAGTCCATAGTCCTGCCTCCAGGCAGAACTGTCCTGAACCATTCCAGGCAAATGACAGCTCAGCCTGTTGGAAAATAAAATCTTCAAAACACGCTTCGGTAACATTTCATTGTCTAAAACGTCCTTATCCTCATAAAGTTCTGAAAGCAATATAAGTCCACACTCTTCTGTTTAATCTCCCTGTTGACAGATATATAGAATAATAAATTGACAGAAATGTGGAAGATGATGAGAGCCTTAGAGATGGGTCACAGACTTGGTTATCATCCTCCCAGAGACCTCAGAGGCGGGAATAATTAGCACATCTGTGGACTCTGGTTCTAGTTACAGTAATATTATGGGTCCAAGTATTTGTTTATTATAAATCAGATCTACTATTTATCATACATTACTAAATAAAATTTTGCCTTGCACTCCATAGCAAGAATCATAGGTTTAGCAAACACTATCTGAGCTGAAACATTTCATCAAGGAATAGGTTCTTACATAAAAAGGCAAAGGAAGTACAGACTGGTGTGCAAATAGCCCCATACTTCTTTATTTACTAATTTTGTTACAGCATTCCAATTTATGGTTACGTTCTTACATATGATGCTTCTATAAGATTACCGCCTCTTATGCCTCTGTGCATTAGGAATCATGAATGGGTTGGTGGCGTTATATAAAGACAAGTGTAGGCCATTTGCGGATCAGGGTTCAAATCCCTTGTCTGCTACCTATCATCTGCATGGTTAAGCTGCTCCATCTGAGGCTTATTACCCTTACCTGTAAGAAGAACTACTAATATCTATTTCACACTGATCTTGGAAGATTAAATGGGAAAATATTGGTAAAAGCACCTAGGACCTGGCAGGCAGTAGCATAAGTGTTAGTTGACCACCAACCATGAATCTGATCTGCTACATGCTGCCTTTCTTTCCTCTTCCCCATTCCGTAAAAGTTCCGAGAGAGGGTGACTGAGTGTGGGACAAACCTGCCTCCTCTGACTGTCACCAGGCTGTGCTTCTGCTTCCATTTGGCCTCTCGTCTATTGCTGATCCCCATGCTAACTTATCAGGGGATTTCCCTTAGGGACATAAAGGGTAAGAGCAAGGAGACCTTACGATGCCAAGTTAAATGCGATGCTGGATTTTAACTTGATTTTTAAAAAATCTGTGCATGTTACGTTTGTGCTAAGAGCAAGTATTTGGAATTCAGATTCTAAAACACTATATTCATTTTTAGAAAGCCGTAATAGAACTGCTTTGTGCAAAGGATAAAAAGACTGATTCAAAGATAGACTACTTTTTAGTTCACAGGAGTGAGCAATAAGAGGAACTATTATTCATTGTGAAGTAGAAATGCTAATATCTACAGGGTTTGAAATACATTTAAATAATGCCTTATTGTCAGAGAAATATGTTCTTATTACATAACAGATAGCTATAGAGACATTTTAAATCACCACTCCAATTTTATGATCCAGAAACCACTGATACTTGAGTACATTTTCTCTTTTCCTACACATATTCTGACAAGCAGGACTGCTTTTAAGTTCAAGTTCTGCCACTTCCTAGTTAGTTGGTGTTGGGCATTAGTTTCTTGAAGCATCTGTCACTGCATCTGAAAACTGGTATCAACTTCATAGTTATTGTGATGACTTGTGAAATAATGCATATGAAGCACTCAGTACTGTGTATGGTACATAATAAGCATTCAGTCATGTCAGCCATTGTGATTATTCTTTGTTGTGTATTATTTAAAATGGAAAAATGACAGTTCAAGGAGAGGAAATGAAGGTCACTAGCAAGCTGTTTTGTCTTGAGCTCTTGGAGCCAGTACAGTACAGAAAGATTTCTCATGCAACAACATCAGAGACAATTTATTGAATGCTTTACTATGTGATTCCAGACACTAGGATATTATAACTGATTTAATCGTCACAACAGTCCTGAAACAGGTGGTATTACTATCTTAATTTTACAGATGAGTAAACTGAGCCAAAGACGGGTTAAGTATCAATAATATGCAAAGTCTCACAGCTAAGTGACAAAGCTGGGGTTTGAATGCAATCAATCTAGTTCCAGAGTCCATTCTTGTAAACTGCTGGGCTGCGAGCCCTGTACTTACCCAGCCTTAAGACTTCAGAAAGAGCCCAGAGTCAGCGACAGAGCCATCAATGGTTTAGTGGACAGGGGGATCTTATCCATCTCATCCAAGGTCATACACGTCACCGTGTGCAGACGGTGGGAGGGACATGGCAACAGTCTTCGCTACTTAGGGGGAAAGGAGGCTACCGTTTATAGGGGGAATTGATGTCAAGTTGGTTCAGTTACCAGGGAGACTAGCACCTGGAGCACGGGGCAAGCACGCAGGCTGTTAATTAGGCCATCTTGAATGGCCTCCGTGCATTCCACCCTTACAGGACCCTTACCATCTGGGTCCACCCCTCTTCCCTGATATGCCTGGGGTCAGGTAGGTAGAGGTGCACTACAATCAAATACCCCACATACCGAATAGACAACTGCAGCTAAAGAAAATCAAGAGTCCAAGAGAGGGACAATCTTTGGGGGCCATGTGCTTATCAGGTCAATTTTTCATGGAAGTCCAAAGGAGGATGATTTACTCCTCTAGCTACAGTGACCCAACAAACTCACTGCACAGTGACGCCACCACAGTCACCCAGTCCGCAAACAGATTCCCTCCACTCAGACTAAGGACAAAATATAAGACGTTTAACAGGCACAATACAGGGAGAATCATGACCACTAAGCAAAATACAAGCAAATATTATGAAATAATACCGTCTCTACCTGCGGTTTTCATCCTGGCCTGCAGGATCCCACCTGTCCATCCTCACTGCCCATAGCTGGTGCTAAATAATGAAGAAGTGGCATAACAGGCCACATGGTTAATATAATTGTGCCTTTCTCCAGTAGGGAGCCCGGATTAACTACTCTAGTAGTCCTAGGTGGGGTGCGTCAGGAGACAGGTGAGCTCTGTTAAGTCCCTTTCTAGTCCTATTCACCACGGGGTGGCAAACCCAAACCACCAGGGCCTTACCTGCCAGTCCCAGGCCCATTTTATAAGGTGTTCCTCTGGGTCTAGAGCCTGTGGCAAGGGCAAAAGCAAGTTAGGGTCCTGGCCAATAACTGGCAGTGGGCCTTCAGTCCTTTGGTAGTCAACAGTCGAACTCGGATTGTGTTGGATCAGCTGCCTCTGGGTTAACGTGGCGTAAGCACTGGGATGTTTGCTCCCACCTTAATGGTTGTTTTAAGTAGCCTGGCAGCAGTGGGGTTGTAAGGCAGGTGGAAATGCCAGTGTATGTCATTTTTACTGGCCCATTCCTGAACTTCATGGCCAGGAAGGTGGATCCCTTGGTTCTTATCGATGTCCATGGCGGAGGGGGCGGGGTCTGTATAGCATGCACAGCTGTTCTAGATCCCAAATAATGGTTTTGGAGTTGCTACACGACTAGGATAGACCTCTTGTAATGTCTTTTACCTGTTGTAGCGCATTGTAGACTGCATTTAGCTGTTGTTCCATCACACTACATCATTGTTCCGTCCCCTTCCATGGCTGGGACCTGAGGCCCAAGGGCACTCTTATTAGTTTGCTATTGTCACAGGCCCCTAACAAACACTTCCGAGTAACTGGCCATGTCCAATTCACAAGCCTGTCCCTGAGTTAACATCCCTAAAGCCTGTGTCTTGCTTAGGACTGGTGGCTCAGGGATATGCTCATCGTACCCAACTAGATAACAGCCAGGTACCTGATAATCCAAGTTCTTGCATTTTGTCTGTATTCACCAGCCATCCCTGGGCACTCAGATGAGTCACAAGCATGGGGCTGCTACTTTTCAACTGGAAAGAGGCTCTGAGGTTAACAGGATTTCATCAGCATAATGGGAGAGAAAGACATCTCTCATGGTAAACAGCTGCCACGGGGCTCCACAAGCTAGCGGCCAGCCACCTTAACCCCGCAACTTTCTGTTCCCCGTCCTTACTTCCCGGCATCTCAGCGCTCACGGGAGTTTCCTCGGCCACCTGGCTGGCTCACTAATTGTTAGGCTGCAAGCCTTGTACTCACTCGGCCAGCCTCAAGACGGAAGAAAAAGTTCGTAGTCGGCGACAGACACCAATGGTTTACTGGATAGGGGATCTTACCTGCCTGAAGGAAGGTCCTGGTGCGACACCCCACTGCGTGCTGTGCGCGGCAGACACTGAGCAGGAAACACCAGCCATCTTTGCTACCTGGGGGCGGGAGCAGGGGCGGGAGGAGGGACCCGGGTTGGGGGGAGCCAGGAGGAGGCCACAATCTAGAAGGGGAATTGACGTCAGGTTGGCTCAGTTACTAGGGAGACCGGCAGTTGGGGCATAGTGCAAGCAGGTAGGCAGTTAATTAGGCCCTGTAATTAACAGGATTGGATAGTCATGTGAGAGAAGCTGGGCCTAGTTGATCAGGGCCTAGTTGAAGCAGGGCCTAGGTGATCAGGGCCTAGTTGAAGCAGGGCCTAGTTGATCGGGGCCTAGTTGAAGCAGGGCCTAGTTGATCAGTGAGCAAGAGAACCACCATCTTGAAAGGCCTGACCATACATAAACAAATACAGAAGAGTTTAATATTGAGCAGATATTTTTGCAAATAGTACAGTTTAAGTCAAACATTCTAAAAAGCACTTAAATTTTAACAATTTAAATGCAATTAATTAGAAAAGGACCACAGAGATAAAGACCAGGAAAAGAATTAGATGCCCTATTCTTTCAGAAAGAATGTTCCCTAGTGGCTTATTATGCCCATCCAGCAATGTTACAGGGCCTCATATTCGATCCATTTCTTCTGAACTTTGTAGGTAGCTAGAAATGGTTAGGCAGCAAGCAGTGTTCTTGGAAAAATAGATTTGTGTTACCCTTGGAAACAGAGTGTGTTGCAAGAAAGTCTTTGGCATGAAACAAGGCTGAGTATACACAGCCGTCTCTCAGATGGTGTGGGTTTGGAAACATAAGTGGACAAGCCAAACCCTTTAAGTCTTCCTTTTCCTTTGAACTGAATTCCAGAATGTGTTTTTTATGTTACTGTGTAGCATTTGTGTTTATCCTTATTTATTCCTGCATAATATTTCATTGAGTGGATGTGGCTATTGAATGAAAACAAGATCCTTCAGTCATTCCAAACTGAGTTAAGTTAAAAGTTCCATGCTTTCCAAGCTCATCTACTCATCCCTTTTGGATAGTGAGAGAAACATCCCAAAGCATGGGTGTGGTCAAATGATAAAGGGAAATTGCTGTCAACTTTTGGGGAAAACTGATACGTTCAGATATTGCTGATGGAAGCGTAAATTTGTATATTCCTTTTAGAGAACAATTTGGCAACATTTACGAAGCGCACTATAAATATTCATAATATTTGGCACAGTTCCCCCTATTCCTGTGAATTTATTCTAAGGTAATAATTATAAAGAAAAAAAACATAAATGGAGAGAGAATTCAAATGTAGCGTTAATTATAAATAAAACCTAAGGAACATACTGACTGTTCAACAACAGACAAATAAGTAAAATGTCCATGGAATATTTTGTTCCCTGAAATAATTATAATCATGAACTGTGTAATAACATAGAAAAACAAGACGTTAAAAAGCAGGGCACTAGACGATCTGTTTACTTTGATTATACTATGTGATGTGAATAAACTAGAAGGTAACGTTGAATAATGGAATTAAAATAGGAATAAGGACTAGGTGATTTTTTTCTTCTTAAATTTCTTTAAATGTTGCTTGAGATAGGCAAAAGAACTGACAAATAAGATAAATAAATGGATGAAGAGTTTTCTTTGTCATTAGAAGAGCAGGTAGATTTTCCTCTTCCCACCCCCAGTGTCAGAAACCAACCAAACAAATACATCAAAAACGAAACTCCTTGCCATTTGCCTTTAAGGAGAGCTGCCATGTTTAGAGTTTACATCTCTGAAATAGCCACTCTGGTGAGAAAAGAGACTAAGAACAAACTTCTGGAGTAGGGTCTTCAATTTGCAATAAGATTTCACTTCAAGAGATCATACTCTTCTCCCCTCCTTTCCTTTCCTTCCTCCCTCCCTCCCTCCCTTCCTCCCTCTCTTCCTCCTTCCTTTCCTCCCTCTCTTCCTCCCTCTCTTCCTTCCTCTCTCCCTCCCTCCCTCCCTTCCTCTCTTCCTCCCTCTCTTCCTTCCTTCCTCTCCCCCCCTCCTCCCTCCCTTCCTCCCTCCCTTCCTCCCTCTCTCCCTCCTTTCCTCCCTCTCTTCCTTCCTTCCTCCCTTCCTCCCTCCCTCCCTCTCTTCCTTCCTCCCTCCCTCCCTCCCTCCCTCTCTCTCTTGCCTCCTTCCTCTCTCCCTCCCTCCCTCTCTTCCTCCCTTCCTCCCTCTCTTCCTTCCTTCCTTCCTCCTTTCCTCCCTCTCTTCCTTCCTTCATTCCTCCCTCCCTCCCTCCCTCTTTTCCTTCCTTCATTCCTCCCTCCTCCCTTCCTCCCTCCCTCTCTTCCTTCCTTCCTCCCTCCCTCCCTTCCTCCCTCTCTTCCTTCCTTCCTCTCTCCCTCCCTTCCTCCCTCTCTTCCTTCCTTCCTCTCTCCCTCCCTCCCTCTCTTCCTTCCTCCCTCCCTCCCTCCCTCCCTCCCTCCCTCTCTTCCTTCCTTCCTCTCTCCCTCCCTCCCTCTCTTCCTTCCTCCCTCCCTTCCTCCCTCCCTTCCTACCTCTCTTTCTTCCTTCCTCTCTCCCTCCCTCCCTCCCTCTCTTCCTTCCTCCCTCCCTCTCTTCCTTCCTTTCTCCCTCCTCCCTTCCTCCCTTCCTCCCTCCTTCCCACCCTCTCTTCCTTCCTTCCTCCCTCCCTCCCTCCCTTCCTCCCTCCCTCCGTCTCTTCCTTCCTTCCTCCCTCCCTCCCTTCCTCCCTCTCTTCCTCCCTTCCTTCCTCCTTCCCTCTCTTCCTTCCTCCCTCCCTCCCTCCCTCCCTTCCTCCCTCCCTCCCTCTCTTGCTTCCTTCCTCTCTCCCTCCCTCCCTCTCTTCCTTCCTTCCTCCCTCCTTTCCTCCCTCTCTTCCTTCCTTCCTCCCTCCCTCTCTTCCTTTTCTTCCTTCAAATATAGCAGACATTTATATTGCTCCTCTCCTCCTTCCTCTTACAAATTTCTTTCCTTGATCATCAATAAGGCTTTAAGGCCCCCTTTTCAATACTTTTTAGTACTTTTTTTTCTTTACCTTCCATCTTTATGTAATTATTTTACCCTTTATTTCTATATGTTATTTACAGTTAATTCACTAGTGCACTTCTACTCTCATCCTGTTTTGTGTTTCTTTTAAAGATTCCCTGGCTGACTAGCTATAATTTCATTTTCAGTAGTGGATATAAATGAAGGTTAACTTGACTCCAGCTCTTAAACAGCACTTTTATGGTTAAGTGGTTATGGCTAAGTTTATGGTTGTGGTTAAATAACTTCTCAGAAGAACTAAAAGTTAATGGCTTTGCGTCATTAAGAACATCTTCTAATTATTCCTGTCTTTTATTCAAATTCTGTTATAAACAGAGTAAATGCTTTAAATTTCTTTATATTTATACAGTATAAATAAATGCCTTGTGGGGAAATTAACCATACTTTTTCATCTGTTTTTAAAATAGTTTTGGTCACTTAGTGTATATAGTTTGTCACATTGTTGAATAGTATTTCTATTTTTCATTTGTGTGGCGTAAACTAGCCAGGTATGTGCTGCTTAGTCTGTTTGCAGTGATTATATCATCATTTTGTGTTGCCAGTGATTTATTTTCTGAGTTATTCATATTGAAACATTTTCAGTTCAAGTGGATCATTGCCCTAAAGCACTTTTCAACTTAATACATTTAAGTAGAAATTGGACTTTTCATTTTGTTATGAAGTTTTGATTATAGGCAAAAACTCTAATTTGACTATTTTCTTAACTTAGTTCTTTTAGCATTTAAAAATACCAGATATCATTACAAAAACTTATGCTTCTCCAAATGGGAATGTAACACTGTTACATTTTCTGTTTCTCTGTTTTCGTAGGTGACATGTAAGTCATGTTTCTCTGTTTTCACAAGTAACGTGTAAGGGTACTTCTGAGGCTTAATTTAACCATGATAGGTGACACTTGAGCAGTGTCATTATGAAATAATATGCAAATCCTTCACCTTCACTTAACAATACTCACCGAGAAGCTACTATGTATTAGGCTCAATGTGGGGCCCTAGGACACAACAGGAAGCAAGACTGTACCCTCTTCGCCTCCTGTGCTCTTCACCTGCAAAATAGGAAACGGATATTTTTTAAGGCTCCTTTTAGGAGTAAAGTCTCTAATTGATTGTTTTTATTTCAAAGATCATAAAAGATTATCCATTTTACTAAAAGCAAAACTTTAAAAAAAATGAAGATATTTTAAGTGATACCTGGTTCAATATCTAGAGTTTACCATGGTAGACAATAACTGGTGAATGTTAGGGTTATCTCTGAATATGACTATAGATGTGTGTATTTATATTTTCAAATATATGTGTATTGCACAAAGGAATTTCAATTGTAGGTTGCCATATGCACTCAGAAAATTAAACAAAAGCAATGAAACATGGTAAATACAACAAAACAGAAGTTAGAGGGTTTTACACATAGACTAAACCCATTCCCTGAAAAATTCAGGGCATACATTAATATTTCTACTACCATGATACTGAGATGAGAGGATAGCCTTATGATATTACACACTGACTCTTCAGAAAATCCAATATTAAAAATCCTGAACGCATAAGAGAACTAAGTGTATTAGTTCCACGTTACACAAGGAGTCATTTGTCGGTTTTCTTTAAAAGGAACCATTTATGATCCCTCCACGAGTATATTTATAACGTGATTCCATGTACAAAATTTCCCTTTCTGCACAGTTTCTCGGTAACAAGTCTATTGTGTAAAGCATGGTCCACTTGTAATCTTCTTATACTGTACTAAGCTAGGCTGAGCAGCCTCAAGGTCATTCACACTGGTTTTGGCTTCTGTGTAAAGACGGCCCCAAGCTATTTAAGGAACATCTGGCTGCTGGAGAGCTTGGAGCCAAATTTGCTGTTCATCACTAGCAAGTGCCTGCTTTTTAGATACTAACCTCACTCCTGGCTCCATCTAACTTTTCCATTCTTATTTTTCATTTACTTTGTTTAAAAACACATATTAATTAAAAAGTTAAAAAATTTTTACATGTGAAAAAAACTCTCAATAATCTACCCTAAATTGTTTTGGGTGAACATCTAGATATAAATAAATAAAGAGGGGCTAAATAATTTGTGTGACCATTAGGAAACCCAAAAGACCAGAATTACGCAATAGCCTATTGCTTTAGTTATGTTTATGCTAAAATATCCAAAACGAATAACCATAAAAAAGCATCACTTTTTGACAGACAATAAGTCACGTGTTAGTAAACACAAAGAGTTAGCATGGGTAAATGACTTATTTAAATACGTGGTTTTACTTGAAGTAATCCTAATAGTACTTATTTGTAAATTAAATTCTAAACAGTATATAAATCTGCATAAATAGACTATGACACCTTGAAAACTGCTTCAATCTTTAAAATAGTACATTAAAGTTGATTTACCACATGATCCTCATGAAAATACCTATGACATCTACATTAATACACAGTGAAAGGATAGTAATCAGTGAAACGTCTGGGATTTCCACATGAATCAACACTGGTGCATTGCTAATGTAACACTCAATTACATCATGTTTAATTTATGTGGAAATGTTTGGATATGCCTAAAATGTCTGTGGTAAATCATTCTGGGATCTTAATTGAACATTTTTCTGTGATAAATTACTCTGTAAACACTGAAATAATATTCTTACATAACTACCAATTTATTTTGAAAGACTCCAACAACCCCAAATCATTATTTTCTTTGTATGATCCTAAGCTTGTATCCTTCAGGAATTTATTTCCTTTCTGGTAGCAAATAATTTTAGCATTCATGAAATGCTTATTTCCATCCCATAGCTTGGTTATCATTTTTTAAAACTCAAAATATCTATGTTATTTTAATATACTAAAGATCATGGTGAGCTATAGTCTCTTCAGTAATGAAAAATGCTTAGAATTAAAAATTTGACACTCTTTTCCCCAGTAATAAGCTACTTAATTTAATATACTAAAGTAGTGATACTCTATTTCATACTCAATTACTTTATTATTAAGAATATTTAAGGGACTTCCCTGTGGTGCAATGGTTAAGAATCTGCCTGCCAATACAGGGGACACGAGTTTGAGCCCTGGTCCAGGAAGATCCTACATGCCGCGGAGCAACTAAGCCTGTGTGCCACAACTACTGAGCCTGCACTCTAGAGCCTGCGAGCCACAACTACTGAACCCGCATGCCAAAAATACTGAAGCCCGCACGCCTAGAGCCTGTGCTCTGTAACAAGAGAAGCCACTGCAATGAGAGGCCCGCGTACCTCAACGAAGAGCAGCCCCTGCTCGCCACAACTAGAAAAAGCCTGCGTGCAGCAATGAAGACCCAACGAAGCCAAAAATAAATTAATTTTTAAAGTATTTTAAAAAAAGAATATTTAAGAAAGGAGCTCATTTTCATGGTGGAGACTAGTTGAAATGTCATTATTATAGTTAATACAGAAAAGATTTTATATGAAGCTGAGAAATAAATATTTTTAATCATAACAAATACTATGATACTAAAAATCAATAATTTCCCACGTCACTACCCTTCATTACCTGACGAAATGTTTAAATTAAATAAATTCTGTTTTGAAATTTTTATACACCTGTTTACTTGAAATATAATAATTCTTCCTAGAACTATAATTAAAGTAATATAAGTTAATTAAAATTGATGTAAATTTATATTATTCTAATAGTTATAAACTTAAATTGGACTATGATTTTTCTATCATTTTCCAGAAAGATGAGTCAACGGCAAATCTGGAGACTGTACCAATCAGAATTCTTGGCTGCAAACAAACAAACAGCAGCACCAACAAAGCAGCATGATACAGCAAAGGTAATCAACCATGGGTTCTTCAGCTGAGGCCTTTAACTGGATTTTGTGACTCCCTTCCTCCACTCCACTTTCCTTGCCTTCAGTTTGAATCTCAGTGGGTCATGATTCTTTACCCAATATGGTGAGGGATCTGAGCTCCTGGTAGCCTTGCTTAAATCAGGTTGCAGTACACTGACATTTTCTTCCACCCACAACTGTGGCAGTAAGTCTACTTTCCCTTAAGTGGAACTGACAAACATAGTAACACAGCAACAACAGTAATAATCTTTTCTCTCTACTTTTTGTTTTTGCCTGCTTCCATAGGGCATGAAGAACCCAAACTGATTAGGTGCGGCCTTAGCTTCCAATTCAATGGAATTCCAATCTTCATGTTACTATTCCATCAGAAGCCAAAATCAAAAGGATAGAAAACAAACAATTGGCAAGTGAGTTAGTAAATATAATCCTGAGAACCTCCATTCCAGTTTTAAACCCTACAATTCTAGACTTGGATATTCTGACCAAGTGGAAAAAAAACTCCATGTGGCAATCGTTTGTTCAAAATGTAAACCGTATCCTGCAAGAAAACACATCAACCCCCCACGCTGTTGACTCTTGGTTAAGCTTATCTGACTCAGTGACTAATTCCTTCTAGTAATGGGGTATGCAAGAGTATCAATGAATCCCTTGAATATTAACCCATTGCCTTCCTTGTTTCTTTTAAAAAAAATGAGTTCCTTTAAACTGCATCTATTTAGTGTGGGGTACCATCGCCTTGCATAAGGCAACCAATTAATCTACAGATGGTGTAATGACAGAGAAGAATGATCAGGGAAAGCGAAAACAAATTCAAAATAAATATCTACTGCAATAAGGAAAAACTGCTGCTCACTTCTCCCCATCCCATAAAGATGATAGGTATTCCCTGTAGACAACTTGATATCAAATTGTTCTTCGGTCTTTCTAGGTATAATGCTTTTTAGAAGCCCATGATCAGTTACTGATACTAGAAAATGGAGTGTTCACGGCAGCCGGATGGCCACTGATGAGAACTCCATGTTGTTGTAACCGCAAATAGTCTTCATTCCCTCTATGATAAACACTTGGTTCATGAATCTGCTGGCATTGCTGAGAAAGGAGGTTAACCTATATTTACTGAGTGGGTCACCTTATCTGTTCAACATACCCTTTCCCCAAACTCCCTCCATAATCTCCAACCCTGCTCTTCCCAACTGTCTGGCCGTCCAGCTAGTTCATTAGCCACTGAGTTGGTATAGGTTCTTGTTCTGATTATCTTTACTGCATATAAAATTAACCTACAATTTAGTGGCTTAAAGCAATCATTCTATTATGATCATGGATTCTGTAGGTCAGGAATTCAGGTGGAACACTGGGGATGGCTTTCCCTTGCTCTGTGATGTCTGCTGCCTCAGCTAGGAAGTCTTGAGTCTGGGGATGACTCAATGACTATGGGCTGGAACCATCTGAAGGCTCCTTCACTCACACATCTGGTACCTAGACTGGGCTGACTCAAGGACGAGGACTGGTGACTGAAGTAATTACATGTGGCCTCTCTTGGCAACCACATAGCATGACAGCCACAGGGTGATAGTATTTCACTCCCAGTGACCACAGGAAATAAGTTAATTAGCAGTTTCACTTTTTCATAGGAGAATAAGGCAGATCTAAATTCTATCTCTAAAATGACTAGAATTTTAAATTCCTTCACCCTCAACAAAGCCAGATAAAAGCCCTGGATCCTGCCAATTTCACCAAGATTCTGTGCTGCAACTCACTACTGGTAACAATTTCTGTTTAAATCGGGGTCTTGGTTGCACAGCAGAAACTGACTCTGATCCTACTAAGCAGAAAAGGACTTCACTGGAAGAAAAAAGGTTGGTTCAGACAGTCCATAAGAGGGCTAAAGAACCAAGCTCAGAAAAGGGCCCTGAATTAGAGACTGAGAAGCAGAGAATGTAGCTAAGCTCATATCTCAGGATCCGCCTGGAGAGAACATCTCCACTAACAGTGCCCCCACTGGATCCTGGCTGCTGCTGCTAACATGAAGACCTACCACCGCTGTGACTGACTTAACTGTTCAGCCACCTCCAGAACAACCCCTAACTACCCCTGATTGTGTCACTTTCTACAGATCCAATATTCCCATATAGAGCTTCCTGCTGGCCAAACGTAATGACATGTCTGCTTCTTAGCTCTTGGGGTGAGAAGAGGGGATGAATGCTTCTTCTAGTTCCCCAGAGGGAAGTGGGACTCTGCCTCACCACACTTACACAACAGGATTCCTACCAAATAAAAACGAGGCTTAGATTATGGGCAGGCAAAAATAAATCATATACCTATTGAACATGCTTAATCTGATTATTTAATAATTATTATTATTTAATAATTAAAATGAATGAATGGGTGAATTACCAGTAAGACTTAATTAGTTCAAGCAACTACTTTAATAAAAAGAGCCCCAAGCTTCTAGCCTTAATGTTGCTGTGTGACTGGGTAGATCATTTAACCTCTCGAGTTCTTTTTTCTCATATATAATAAGAGGGCTTGGCCTCTGATCTCTGATTTTCATTAGAACTAACTTCTTTTTAAAAATTATTGTCAGTGTTATTTGCAGAGGCTCATCCACATGGTGGAGCCATATGCCTAGGACTTGGCAGTACCCACTGCACTAGCTTTATAATATTAAAAAAACTCTTAGTAAACCAAGTTGGCTAATTTTTTTGAAGTTACAAATGGATTGTTTTAATGTGTGTATATAATGAAAGATTATTGAACAAAGCTTGGTGAAATTTAATGGTTATGCATCCAATTTTCCATTGTGTGTGCAGAAATTTGGGGATTAAAAAAATTTTTTTTTACATGGTCTCATTTTGTTTTCTGAACTCCAACACAGTTTCATCGTCTGGAGATAGCCTATAGCCTGGAAAACAGCAAATTCAAGAAACACCCTTCCCAAAAGAGTGTGGGTTCTTGGTATAGAAATCTTTTCATGAGAGACTTGGTTCCAAGGTTCTCCATGAGGAAATTTGGGTACTTCCCATTTAATTCTCTCATCTGAGTCATTCCTTCAGTGGCCTAGATGTCACCTCTGAGGATGATTCAACCTTTTCAAGACAACACAGAATCTTTTCTATCCTCTTTGGGAAAGATCACAAATATGCTTCGGAGGAAAAGATGATGACACTCCAAATTGTCTGGCTTCCCCTTTCACAGTGATTCTATTAGGGAATCTCTCAAACTTATAGGGAATCCCCCTTCATCCATCTTTTGGCAGCCTGTACTGAACCAAGACCAAATCTTCGAAGACTTAACTCGTGGTGGCTCCCAGAGTCCATCCCTCACAACAGAGCAATGTTTTGTAAATTCAGAGAAGCATGTTTGCACTTTGGGCAAAAATATGACTGGCCAAAATTCTGCAGTTTGCTATACCATAGGATAGATCCAAATTTCCAAACAGGGTTATGACAGAAAAGTCAGACAATTGGAATAGGCATTCAGAAATGGCTGCTCATCTAGCAACATGAAGTTCCCATACTTGGGGACTTTTGGTTTTATTTACCCGACTTGAGTCATGTCTGTGTAAGGGAAATTCCTAGTGAGGTCCTAGATGTGACCACTGGGTATGCTCCAGTCTCCTCAAGCCAGCACCAGGTCAAAACAGGATCTTATTCAGTGAAGCTTACAGTCAGACTGGTTCCCTCAGTCTTGCTGTGGGGCTGGCTCCATGGCTACAGGGAAGCTCGCACAGCAGGAATATGCATTCAGAAGTTGCCTTCCAACCAGCTATATTAAATCCCCATATTATGGCAGACAATGGCTGTTATATTTTATCACATAGATGTAACCAAAGATTACTGGTTAGTTGAAGATTTAATACGAACAGATGATGGGTAAATTTCACAAGTGACACAGTGTTGTTTGGAACATTTTCATTTTCTCACCAACATTACAAAAAAAAAAAAAAATCACAGCTGAAGGGACCAGTAATAATGATTTACTTCATGAGCTGATAGAAAAATCAAGAAGAGAGTAAATGTTCACACTTGTACTGTGTTAAAATTCTTCACACAGGGCCTGGCATAAAATGATCATAACAGTGAACTAACATTTGTGTTAGTTAACTTTACGACATGGGCATATTATTACATCTATTTTTAGGGAGAAAAACTGAGGTACAAAAAAAAGTTACATTGCCTAAGTACATCCTGTTAGTTAGAGATGGGCTGACGTTTGAACTCAGGTCTTTTCTTACCACAGCCCATGGGCTTAGCCACACTACTCTGCTTGTGATGGATGCAGGCTGAACAGATATCTTTTTTAAATAAATAAATACACTAAGCACAGAAATTATAGAATACTTAACGCCTTCTTGGATTATGAGTGTTTTTTTTTTCTAAAGCTCTTTCTGTACTCAGCGTTTTTTTGTTTTTTTTTTTTTTAGATGTTGGGGGTAGGAGTTTATTAATTAATTAATTTATTTTTGCTGTGTTGGGTCTTCGTTTCTGTGCGAGGGCTTTCTCTAGTTGTGGCAAGCGGGGGCCACTCTTCATCGCGGTGCGCGGGCCTCTCACTATCGCAGCCTCTCTTGTTTCGGAGCACAGGCTCCATACGCGCAGGCTCAGTAGTTGTGGCTCACGGGCCTAATTGCTCCGTGGCATGTGGGATCTTCCCAGACCAGGGCTCGAACCCATGTCCCCTGCATTAGGAGGCAGATTCTCAACCACTGCGCCACCAGGGAAGCCCTTGGATTATGAGTTTTTAAACCTCCTCTTCATTCCTATTATATTCCTATAATTTTGTTAATTTATTTTATTAGTGTCTCGAATTCAGTTTAGCAAAAATATTCTTACTAAACTTTAATAAAGTCTGTTGGTTAATATAGACATAGCTTGCTTTGTGTTAACTTTTTATACATGAAACTGTGTTGACCTTTGATGTATATACTGTATAGTTGTCAATTCCCAAGTATATGTAAACAAAAACAAAATCTCTTGTATTTTTTAAAAGGTTAAATGAGGTGACAGAGCACCTGGATGACCTATGTAAATACAATAGATTTGCTGAAGGGACTGTTTCAGTGGCCTTTACATACTGGCATCAAGTTCAACCAAACATGGTAAACTTGTTCCAAAAATACATGTCATTTTTAGGGGTCACATTTATTGCTGAAGTGACATTCTTATGTGCTATAAAAATGACAGTCTTTTTATGTAGACCCCTTTATTCATTTGCCACTATTCTCTGTTTCTTTTTAGGATTTCTGAGGATTTTTATTTCCTATTTCCTATATCCAAACCAACCTTATTGTGTCCCTTAAAAAGAACTTTCCAGAGAAGCATCCAGGAATTAATAAGCAAGCAATAGAATATTTTAGATAAGTTTTACAGACTGTTCAACTGTCACATATGCCAAAAAAGTCACCGTTTTTATATAGACTGGTAATTGACCTGATAATCTGTATAGGAAGTGAGTTGTTTTATTCACTTACATATTTATATATTATACAATTATACAGGCATCCAGTGCTTTGGGGAATGAATACTTACAAAATAATGTTAGTTAAAAGGTCTTGTCAAGTAAGATGAAACTTATTTTAGTTGCAAAATCAGGGGTTGGCAAACTTTTCTGTAAAGTGTCAGATAGTAAATATTTTAGGCTTTCCTGGCCATATGGTCTCTGCTGCAGCTCCTCAACTCTACCATTGCAATGCAAAAGCATACAAATAGTGCGACTGTGTTCCCATAAAACTTTACGGACACTGAATTTTGAATTTAATTTTTACGTATCACAAAATAATATTATTCTTTTGATTTTCTTCACCCATTTAAAAATGTGAAAAGCATTCTTAGCTTGTGGGCCCTCCGGCTGTAGTTTGCTAACCCCTGCGATAAACAGTGAAATCAGACATAGGTGAATAACAAAAATCTCCCAATGAAATGATTTTTTAAATGTTAATGATAAAGGGCTTCCCTGGTGGTGCAGTGGATAAGAATCTGCCTGCCAGTGCAGGGTACACAGGTTCGATCCCTGGTCTGGGAAGATCTCACATGCCGTGGAGCAACTAAGCCCGTGTGCCACAACTGCTGAGCCCGCTCACCTAGAGCCCGTGCTCTGCAACAAGAGAAGCCACTGCAATAAGAAGCCCACGCACCGCAACAAAGAGTAGCCCCCGCTCGTCGCAACTAGAGAAAGCCCATGTGCAGCAACAAAAACCCAACACAGCCAAAAATTAAAAAAAAAAA
Organism: Phocoena phocoena; assembly: GCF_963924675.1. NCBI lineage: Eukaryota > Metazoa > Chordata > Mammalia > Artiodactyla > Phocoenidae > Phocoena > Phocoena phocoena. The sequence goes on along the minus strand of NC_089225.1, from coordinate 48,001,794 downwards.
AAGTTAATGACAAAGATACAAAGATAGTGGCATTTTAATTAGTATATTTGCTTTTGCTTTTAATCTCTGCTAGGAATTTTCATCTTCTTTGTTACCCCTTCTGAATTTACAGTGTTTTCTAAATCCACTATCTTTTCTTTTTACTATCGGTCAACCATTTTACCCTTGATCCTGTATTCTTCAAAACGTGCACTGATTTGCTATATTCTTATAATTTATAATAATTGATAACAATTATTGAGATAATTAATAACAAAGAATATATTAGCTTCTTCTTTATCCTTGTCCTGATGAAAGTTGTCATTTTGTATGTTTTTAGGTTTTCATAAATGCAGTAAGTATTCCTCTTTTTATTAATATAAAATTTTTTTTACTGATAGACTTCTCTTTACTGATAGATTATGTTTAAAATATGCTGATGTACTATGATAATTTTGGCTATTCTAATAATGATGTAATCTAAAATGGGGATAAATAGCTATTAATAACATTGGCCCTGAACACTGGCCCTTGTGGAACTGGTCAGAATATGGAAGACCAGAACCAAAAGTACAGGCAGGATTAAAAGCTGGGTGAAGACCTGAAATAGAAACACACAAGGATAATTGTTTTAATGATAAGGAGGTGAAGATGTGATATTGAAGGAGAGTTCAAAGTTGGCCATACATCCAGGGAAAAAGGACAGGCACACCACGAGAATAAGTGACAAAAGTTCTAAAAGTTCAAAGGTGTCTTTTTAGAAATGGACTAGGCCACTGGTCAAAACTAAAGAATACGAATTAGTTGACATTTTAATACAGATTATGGGTAAGATTCATAAACAACATAGTGTCTGAAAAATGTTTGTTTTCTCATAACATTATCAATATTACAAAAAAAACCCAAAACCCTCAGAGCAGAAGAGAAAAGATCACTAAGTATGAACAAGTTGATGAGGTGATAACATTGGTTTGGCAGCTGGTAATATGGATCCTTAGCTAGAGAGGCCAAGGTTCAAATGTACGTGAATGGAAGGCATTGCATGGTGAAAAGCCCAAGTGTAGAAACTGGCACATGAAGCAGGAAAACTAGAGACAAGGTAGAAAGAGGAATGGGATCAAGGAAGATATTCACAACCTGGAATCTGAGTCATCTATCAAAGATAGATTGAAACTTGCAGGGAACAACCTGAATTTTGAGTTCCCACCAGCATTGGGAGAATAGTCACAGATGAGGTTCTTCTGCAGAGGAATTAGAATGGCAGGAAAAGAAGAGAGAGAGAGAGAGAGCTGTACTCTAAACAACATAAGAATGAAGCAATACCATAGTTAGATTACATACTTTTTATAAAGTGAAACCTAGGTCTTTCAATTTATTCATTTAAAGTATGTCACTATTCAAATTATGTGTCATCAATTAGAGATTAGTTGATGTTTATTTTAGTCATTTTAATGAAAAATATGGTCATGGAAAATGCATATATGGTTGTGTACGTCCTAAAATCCGGTACTCATGCCTGTTTGGAGAAGTCCATCTGGTCACATACTTGGCCTCACACCTTAACGACCCAGCACTAAGTCCTGTCCGAGCCCCTGAAACATCTCTCTAGGCATCTATTTCTTTCCTCCCCGTTGCCTCAACTTAGTTCAGGTCTTTGTCTTATTTCACTTGGATTACTGAAATGTCTTCACAAATTCTCTCTTCACTCTGGAGCCAGAATGATCTTTACAAAACAAAAATTACCTCATGCCCTTTCCCATCACTTTTAAAAGCCCAGCTCCAATTAACACCCAGCTGCACAAGTTTGCTAATGTACTTTTACGTCTCCTTGCCACACTTCCATTATCTATCAATATAAAATCAGGAGTAGTAACAGTACCTAGAGCATATACCAGTTCCAAAGGCAAAGTGAGATAAGTTTAGAACAATGAGGAGCCCACATTTCTGTAATTGAAACTTGCAGAAATGCATTACGTGTTACTCTTATTATCGAGAATGGCATCCAAATTCCTTTGTAGGGCATTCAGCACCCCTCACGATCTTGCCCTTGCTTTCCTGTCCAGCATTAACCCTCTTCACTCTCCACACCATTCCCTCCTTTGCACCAGCTAAGCTCTGCTTGAGCTATGCTGAACTACTTGCAGCTATTTTGAACCTTCCATTCTTTCTCTTGGATTAGGGTCTTTGCACATGTAGCTGCTCTATCTGGAAAGTCCCATCTCGCGTAATTTGCCTAATTAAATTCGATTCTTTTTTAGGACATAGCTTCATGGTCATCTTTGCAAAGACTTTTCTGGTCTCCCACTTCTGGACCAGCTGCTCTTTCTGCCTAGATGCCCTGTGTACCTGTGTTTTCACCTGCCTTCCTAAAAATTCACCATAACTGCTTGCTTCTTTGGCTTTCTCCCCGTTTAGCCATAAGATTCTTGGAGGCAGAATTTTCTGAGGGCAGAGCCTATGACAGTGCCTGGCACATAATGCACATATAATAAATATTTGCTGCCTTCATGAGTGAATAGGATGGCATAATACAGTTGTTACTTCAAAAGTGAAACAAAGCAAAGCATATTGGGGGCAATTATATAAAAGTCCTACTTGTTTCCTTCCCAAAATATTCAAGCACGCTGGAAATACATAAGTAAATGTGGCATTTGGAATATAAATACGTCTTAAGTGAAAGTTTCTAATCATTGTATATCACGCACTTTTAAAATGTACTGTAAAAATACATTTAATGTTACAAGCTGTAAATTACTGAACCAGATAGAAAAAATCAAATTGGCAAATTATGTTTCTATTTATAATTATTTCTTACTTATTTTGTTTTTCAGTTAGGGTTTCTCCTTTAACTTTGAGATAAACATGTTCACTGAGCTTGGCTTACTGGACTGTAACCCAGGACTGACCGAGTTGAAGCACACTGGGGAAATACAAATATATTTTTATTCATCATGGCAGATGCTCTTTGAAACTTGAATTGTGAGAACAGAAGTTCAATTAATATGTTTTTCACTTGTTCTTCTGACACAAAGAGGCCAAATGACACAGTGGAAAGATCCTCAACTAAGTGTCAAGAGAAAACCTTGTATTCTAGTGCCCTCTTTGCCACTTAAAATAGCCTTGTGACTGTGTGTCATTCAACATCTCTGAGGTTTAGATATGGAAAAGAAAGGCAAGTTGTAAGTGGCACAGCATGGGTGGTAGAAAGTCTCTGATAGGTACATGCCTGGGGAGTCCTGGTTTTGCCACTAATACTCGGGTGACCACTGAACCACCTGTTTTCATTTTCTCTTTCACTCATTTACATACTGTAAGCGCTCAGCATATACTGACACTTTGTTAGGGGATTCAGAAATAAAATACATGGTTCTCATCTAGAGTAGCTCAGAGTTCAGTGTAAAAGACAGAGATCCAGATCTCTGATAATATCATCTCTAGTCACACATCCCAAACATTTATGTGCATAAGAATCACCAGTGGATTTCCTTAAAATGCAGACTGTGATTCAGTAGGTCTGGGGTAGAGCCTGAGATTCTATATTTTTCACAGGTTCCCAGGCATAGAGACTGTGGACCAATGGACCACAGTTTGAGGAGCAAGTTCATTGGGATATAAACAGAGAGATGCTAAAGGAGCACAGAAGAAAGGAAACTAACTCAACCAGGAAGGCTCCACTGAAAAGGGAGGCATTATATGCATATGAGTAGAGGGAATATTTTATAAAGGACAGAGAAGTGTGAATGGCTATGATGTGGGTGTGGAAGAAAAGATAGCAAATTGGTGGAGGCATGTGGCAGGGAGACCAATTTCCAGGAAGTGCAATAGTCCACGTAGGGGATGATGAGGACCTAAATTACCTTAATTCTTTCATCTGATTATTCACAGCTCAGTTTTGAAAATGGGGTGTGGTGAAGAGGGCCTCATGAAGGTGAGGATAGTGAGGATGAAAATGAAAGAGATTTCTCCCAATATATTTATGAGGTAAAAAATAACAGGACCAGATTTCTGATTGAATGTGGTTGAGGGTAAAGGATGAGGCATGCAGGGATGTTTGCATCAGGTGACTGAAAAACAGGGTTATTTTTAACTCAGGAATTTAACAGAAGAAGCAGGTTTGGATTTGGTGGGGGAAGTGAAAAGTGAAGATGAAGTGAGTTTCGAACACATAAAATTTAATGATTGGAAGACAGAAATTCATGTCCATTTAGCTGTAAAGATCCACTGTTGCTCCCTTTTCTTAAATCCATTGTCCTTGAATGATGTACAGAGTTACTACTTTCTATTTAGCAATAAATAAAACATCTTTGAGAACGAATTAACATTGTACACTCATCTCAGGAGTCCCTTCAGGGATTTTCTTTTCTCACTTATAAATTCTCTTTGTGTATCCTTAGAAGTTGACTATTATGACTTTTAATAGTAGTATTATTTTTTTCTGAATACAACATTTTTTTATCTTGCCCATGGGTGGGTCATATAATACAATTCATTGTCTGTGTCTCTTCCTCTTAATTGTTGCTGCATCGTTTCAGCTGTTTTTGTTGAAAAGTGATTATTGACTTTATTTTCTCCTTTGATATTACCTTTTTATTTCTCATGGCCTTTATCTGATTATACTTCAGACTTCTAAAATAAGTCATTCTGAAATAATCTGCTCTGAGTAAATTCTCTTCGGTAGTCCTATAACATAGCCTATATAATAAAGTTGAAATTTATTACTTAATATTTCCCCAGTATAGCATGAAATATCTTTTGCCCCTTCACCTTTGCCGATATTGTGTTGCTGCACAACCTTCAAAACATAGTTTTCTCTTTCAAGATCTTTAAATTTTTCAAGAGAAGTAGAAATCTAGATTTTTATTTGAAGTCTACAGACCTTATTGATATTGGCTCAAATGTTTAAAAAAATACTATTCATAGTTGTTATTCATACTATTCATAGTTGATACTATTCATACTATTCATAGTTGATCTGTCAACTAAAAAGATATGTTGAATTCTTCACTCCAGTGTCTGTGGATGTGACCTTATTTCAAAATAGGGTCTATACAGATGTAATCAGTTAAGATGAGGTCATTAGGGTGAACCCTAATACTGTAGGACTGCTGTCCTTATAAGAAGAGAAGGGGGGGAAGAAGAACTACAGTCCTGCAGCCTGCAGAATGAAAACCACATTCACAGAAAGATAGACAATATTAAAAGGCAGAGGACTATGTACTGGATGAAGGAACAAGATAAAACCCCAGAAAAACAACTAAATGAAGTGGAGATAGGCAACCGTCCAGAAAAAGAATTGAGAATAACGATAGTGAAGATGATCCAGGACCTCAGAAAAAGAATGGAGGCAAGGATCAAGAAGATGCAAGAAATGTTTAACAAAGACCTAGAAGAATTGAAGAACAAACAGAGATGAACAATACAATAACTGAAATGAAAACTACACTAGAAGGAATCAATAGCAGAAAAACTGAGGCAGAAGAACGGATAAGTGACCTGGAAGACAGAATGGTGGAATTCACTGCTGCAGAACAGAAAAAAGAAAGAAATGAAGACAGCCTAAGAGACCTCTAGGACAACATTAAATGCACCAACATTCGCATTATAGGGGTCTCAGAAGGAGAGGAGAGAGAAGAAGGACCCGGGAAAATATTTGAAGAGATTATAGTCGAAAACTTCCTTAACATGCAAAAGGAAATAGCCACCCAAGTCTAGGAAGTGCAGAGAGTCCCAGGCAGGATAAACCGCAGGAGAAACAATCCAAGACACATAGTAATCAAATTGACAAAAATTAAAGACAAAGAAAAATTATTAAAAGCAGCAAGGGAAAAACAACAAATAACATACAAGGGAACTCACATAAGGTTAACAGCTGATTTCTCAGCAGAAATTCTACAAGCCAGAGGGAGTGGCACGATATGTTTAAAGTGCTGAAAGGAAAGAACATACAACCAAGATTACTCTACCTGGCAAGGATCTCATTCAGATTTGACAGAGAAATCAAAAGCTTTACAGACAAGCAAAAGCTAAGAGAATTCAGCACCACTAAACCAGCTCTACAACAAATGCTAAAGGAACTTCTCTAAGTTGCAAACACAAGAGAAGAAAAGGACCTATGAAAACAAACCCAAAACAATTAAGAAAATGGTAATAGGAACATACATATCAATAATTACCTTAAATGTGAATGGATTAAATGCTCCAAACAAAAGACACAGGCTTGCTGAATAGATACAAAAACAAGAGCCATATACATGCTGTCTCCAAGAGACCCACTTCAGACCTAGGGATACATAGAGACTGAAAGTGAGGGTATGGAAAAAGATATTCCATGCAAATGGAAATCAAAAGAAAGCTGGAGTAGCAATATCCATATCAGATAAAATAGACTTTAAAATAAAGAATGTTACAAGAGACAAAGAAGGACATTACATAATGATCAAGGGATCAATCCAAGAAGAAGATATAACAATTATAAATATATATGCACCCAACATGGGAGCACCTCAATACATAGGCAAATGCTAACAGCTATAAAAGAGGAAATCGACAGTAACACAATAATAGTGGGGAACTTTAACACCTCACTTACACCAATGGACAGATCATCCAGACAGAAAATTAATAAGGAAACACAAGCTTTAAATGACACAGTAGACCAGATAGATTTAATTGATATTTTTAGGACATTCCATCCAAAAACAGCAGATTACACTTTCTTCTCAAGTGCATACAGAACATTCTGCAGGATAGACCACATCTTCAGTCACAAATCAAGCCTTGGTAAATTTAAGAAAATTGAAATCATATCAGGGATCTTTTCTGACCACAATGCTATAAGATTAGAAATAAATTACAGGGGAAAAAAAACGTAAAAATTACAAACACATGGAGGCTAAACAATACACTACTAAATAACCAAGAGATCACTGAAGAACTCAAAGAGGAAATCAAAAAATATCTAGAGACAAATGACAACGAAAACACGATGATCCAAAACCTATGGGATGCAGCAAAAGCAGTTCTAAGAGGAAAGCTTATAGCAATACAATCCTACCTTAAGAAACAAGAAAAATCTCAAATAAACAATCTAACCTTACACTTAAAGGAACTAGAGAAAGAAGAACAAACAAAACCCAAAGTTAGTAGAAGGAAAGAAATCATAAAGATCAGGGCAAAAATATATGAAAATGAAACAAAACAATACAAAGATCAATAAAACTAAAAGCTGGTTCTTTGAGAAGATAAACAAAATTGATAAACCTTTAGCTAGACTCATCAAGAAAAAGAGGGAGAGGACTCAAGTCAATAAAATTAGAAATGAAAACAGAGAAGTTACAATGGACACTGTAGAAATACAAAGCATCCTAAGAGACTACTACAAGCAAATCTATGCCAATAAAATGGACAACCTGGAAGAAATGGACAAATTCTTAGAAAGGTATAACCTTCCAAGACCGGACCAGGAAGAAATAGAAAATATGAACAGACCAATCACAAGTAATGAAGTTGAAACTGGATTAAAAATCTTCCAACAAACAAAAGTCTAGGACCAGGGCTGGTTTCACTTCGCAGAAACAGCCCGCTCTCCCTCTGAGAGTTTAAGTGTGCTTTAATAAACTTTTCTTTGCAAAAAAAAAAAAAAAGTCTAGGACCAGATGGCTTCACAGGTGAATTCTACCAAACATTTAGAGAAGAGCTAACATCCGTCCTTCTCAAACTCTTCCAAAAAATTGCAGAGGAAGGAACACTCCCAAACTCATTCTATGAGGCCACCATCACCCTGATACCAAAACCAGACAAAGATACTACAGAAAAAGAAAATTACAGACCAATAACACTGATGAACACAGAGGTAAAAGTCCTCAACAAAATACTAGCAAACAGAATCCAACAACACATTAGAAGGATCATACACCATGATCAGTGGGATTTATCCCAGGGATGCAAGGATTCTTCAATATACACAAACCAATCAGTGTGATACACCATATTAACAAACTGAAGAACAAAAACCATATGATCATCTCAATAGATGCAGAAAAAGCTTTTGACAAAATTCAACACCCATTTATGATAAAAACTCTCCAGAAAGTGGGCATAGAGGGAACCTACCTCAACATAATAAAGGCCATATACAACAAAGCCACAGCCAACATCATTCTCAATGGTGAAAAACTGAAAGCATGTCCTCTAAGATCAGGAACAAGAAAAGGATGTCCACTCTTGCCACTATTATTCAACATAGTTTTGGAAGTCCTAGCCATGGCAATCAGAGAAGGAAAGGAAATAAAAGGAATCCAAATTGGAAAAGAAGAAGTAAAACTGTCACTGTTTGCAGATGACATGACACTATACATAGATAATCCTAAAGATGCCACCAGAAAACTACTAGAGCTAATCAATGAATTTGGTAAAGTTGAGGGATACAAAATTAATGCACAGAAATCTCTTGCATTCCTATATACTAACAACAAAAGATCAGAAAGAGAAATTAAGGAAACAATCCCATTAACCATTGCAACAAAAAGAATAAAATACTTAGGAATAAACCTACCTAAAGGAGGTAAAAGACCTGTACTCAGAAAAGTATGGGACACCAATGAAAGAAATCAAAGATGACACAAACAGATGGAGAGATATACCATGTTCTTGGATTGGAAGAATCAATATTGTGAAAACGACTATACTACCCAAAGCAATCTACAGATTCAATGCAAACCCTATCAAATTACCAATGGCATTTTTTACAGAACTAGAACAAAAAATCTTAAAATTTATATGGAGACACAAAAGACTCCGAATAGCCAAAGCAGTCTTGAGGGAAAAAAAACCAGAGCTGGAAGAATCAGACTCCCTGACTTCAGACTAACTACAAAGCTACAGTAATCAAGACACTATGGTACTGGCACAAAAACAGATATATAGATCAACAGCACAGGATAGAAAGCCCAGAGATAAACCCACGCACCTGTGGTCAACTAATCTATGACAAAGGAGGCAAGGATATACAATGGAGAAAAGACAGTCTCTTCAATAAGTGGTGCTGGGAAAACTGGACAGCTACATGTAAAAGAATGAAATTAGAACACTCTCTAACAGCATACACAAAAATAAACTCAAAATGGATTAAAGACCTAAATGTAAGACTGGACACTTTAAAACTCTTAGAGGAAAACATAGGCAGAACACTCTATGACATAAATCACAGCAAGATCTTTTTTGATCCACCTCCTAGAGTAATAGAGATAAAAACAAAAATAAACAAATTGGACCTCATGAAACTTAAAAGCTTTTGCACAGCAAAGGAAACCATAAACAAGACGAAAAGACAATCCTCAGAATGGGAGAAAATATTTGCAAAAGAATTGACTGACAAAGGATTAATCTCCAAAATTTACAAACAGCTCATGCAGCTCAATATCAAAAAAACAACCCAATCCAAAAATGGGTAGAAGACCTAAATAGACATTTTTCCAAAGAAGACATACAGATGGCCAAGAGGCACATGAAAAGATGCTCAATATCACTAATTATTAGAGAAATGCAGATCAAAACTACAATGAGGTATCACCTCACACCAGTTAGAATGGGCATCATCAGAAAATCTACAAACAAAAAATGCTGGAGAGGGTGTGGAGAAAAGGGAACTCTCTTGCACTGTGGTGGGAATATAAACTGATACAGCCACTATGGAGAACAGTTTGGAGTTTCCTTAAAAAACTAAAAATAGAATTACCATATGACCCAGCAATCCCACTACTGGGCATATACCCAGAGAAAACCATAATTCAAAAAGATACATGCACCCCAACGTTCACTGCAGCACTACTTACAATAGCCAGGTCATGGAAGCAACCTAAATGCCCATCGACAAACGAATAAAGATGATGTGGTGTATATATACAATGGAATATTACTCAGCCATAAAAAGGAACGAAATTTGCTCATTTGTAGAGACGTGGATGGACCTAGAGACTGTCATAGAGAGTAAGTCAGAAAGAGAAAAACAAATATCGTATATTAACGCATACATGTGCAACCTAGAAAAATGGTACAGATGAACCGGTTTGCTAGGCAGAAATAGAGACACAGATGTAGAGAATGTATGGACACCAAGTGGGAAAGCAGTGGGGGGTGGGTGGTGGTGGTGGGATGAATTGGGAGATTGGGACTGACATATATAAACTAATATGTATAAAGTAGATAACTAATAAGAACCTGCTGTATAGCACAGGGAACTCCACTTCGCTGTACAGTAGAAACTAACACAACATTGTAAAACAACTATTCCTCAATGAAAAAAAGAAAAAAAAAAAGAGACGGGAGAAATACACAGGGAAAAGGCCATATGAAGAAGGCGGTTATTGTAATGATGCATCTACAAACCAAGGAAAAGCAAGGATTGCTGGTTGTCACCAGAAGCCAGGGTGGGAGGCATGGGACAGACTTTCCCTCACAGCCCTCAGAGGAACCAATCTTGTTGACTTCTAGCCTCCAGAAGCACGAGACAGTAAATTTCTGTTGTATTAAGCCACATAATTTGTGTTGCTTTGTTACGAAAGCCCTAGGAACCTAATAGAATAGTAAATAAACACACTGTGAGTTTTATATATAATTTGCCACTCTGTAATATCAAGTGATTTTCTTACAGATACAAAACCCTAGGAACTTGTAAAAATACATATTTTTGGCTATGCTTTTCTGGAATATGGCAAGTTATTTCATACCATTATCAGCATCTCTATTTTCATCTGATGTTTCAGCCAAATAAATGACTAGAAAGTTAAGTATTTGGATTTATTCCTTCAGTAAATATTAAACACTTACCAGGTACCAGATATCGGACTAGGTACAAGGGATAAAACTATGAATAAGAACAGCTCTTTCCTTAAGAAACTTACCATTATCACCATAGTTATAATACAATAATGGTGATGATGGAAAAGTAGCACAGATTGCTATGGGAAGACAGAGGAGGGGCACCTAAAACCAATGAGAGATCAGAAAAATCATCCAGTTGTGATGTGCACAATTTAATTGTATAGGAGTGACATATCAGCTGATTTGTCTCACAACTAAGTATGTAACAGAACTGAGATCCCAACCCAGGATCTCTTACCCAAACGTCTTTCTACATCACCACACCACTTTGGATTCTTCATGTGCAAAAATGAAGATAATATTACTCCTTCAAGCTTTTGTGAAGATTAAATAAAACTTATGAAGCACACTGGCCTGATGCCTGGTCCTGGCAGACCTTACTAATGTCCACCAGAATCTGGTTCTTTTAACTGTCCTGGATCTTAGTCTATCCTGACTAATACACTGGCCCATAATACATGCTCCACAAATTTTCTTCTCTCCTTTGACAATAATATAGGGCACAGGGTGACAGAAATAAGCTTTAAATTAAAAAAAAATTAAAATTTAGGGCATGAATTGCCCAGCTGCATGTAATATATTCTTATTCCAGGTTCTGAGACAAACCAAAAGCAGCTTATGATAGTTGAGAAAGTCACTATGCCCTAAGACCAGCTGAAATGAAGAATCCATTCGCTGTCAGAAAAAAGTCACCTCTCATTAAAGATCACTTCTTTCATTCTTCCAAACCAAATTATTTAAGGTCAAAAATAGCAAAAGAACCTTATGAAAAAACATATAAATGCTAAAAATCCCAGCTTGAGGTTTCGGCAACTATTCTTAACATACCTTCAGAGGGTTTGACTGTCATTACTACAAATAGAAGACTTCCAGGAAGGCATTATTCAACAAAAAGAAGTCTTTTATTTTCTCTACAAATCTGGGACATGGGGAGAAAGATGAGAGTAAATATAATTCCAAGTTTTCCACTCAAACAAATCTAAATGCTCCTGCCTAGCATTCAACGTCTTGATGATATGTTCTCATTTGCTAACTAACCGCATTTCCCACTTTTTATTTCCAACATAGACTCCATTTTCATCGTCTCCTCAGAGTCCACAAACAAGCCATATTCATGCTTTCTTTATGCCTTTATCCATTTGCCTGAAATGCTCTTTTCTCTTACTTGGAGAATGGGCTCTAGGTCCGCTTCCTGTAATTGTATTCTGTCCTCTAAGATTCAATGCTTTTAAAAAACTTATTGATTTGCTTTTATTTTACCTTTAAAAAAATTGAGATATAACTGAAATATAACATATTAGTGTCAGGTGTACAACACAATATATGTACATATTGCAAAATGATCACCACGATAAGTTTAGTTAACATTCATCAATACTTTGTATGGCTAGTAATTTTGTCTCTTATCCGAACTATGGGTTCTCAAGAACAGGAATGGTTTTTTACAGTTCACCTCCACCTCCTCAAAGCTCTGGTACAGTACTGAGCACACCATCAGCAGTAAATAAATACTTCTTGGTTGATTGGTTTGTAAGTGCGTGTGGAGATGGCTGGGCAATGCAGTTTGAGGAAGAATGACAGAAAATTGAAGAGGTTCCAACAGAAGGACTTGTGACAGAAGTCAGAATTAGTGTCTAGGGGTGTGTGGAGGGCTTGAACATCAATCCTCCACAGTCGTTTAAAGCTGAGTATTAACAATTAGTGACCATTGGACAGTGGGCAGTAGGATAACTGCCTCACAGAGAATGAAAGCAGGCGATAAAGCACTCCAAAAACTTTCCTGCTTGGGAATAGCTCTGGTGGCTAGAGAAAGAGGCCCTGAAAATGATACTGTTCCTATGTTAAACGTTAGACATTGCATTCTCCGCTGTCATCTCCACTTTTGGGAAGCAGATACGTGATCAGTGGGTATACTGTATGTGCTATTTCATTTTACCCAAACTGTCATCTAAGTTATGGATACAGCACAAAGATGTTTTATGTAACAATGGAGTGTCAGTTAATAATGTTGTGATACATACTTATGTGAAGTGTATTAGCACCAATAAATACTAATAAATATTTAAGATCTTTGGGTAGGTTTTTCTCAGCTGCCTAGTTGTACTGTACTATCCTGTATCCTGTTATGAAAGTAGTTTTCAGATATATTATGTTAAACCAGGTGTTGAGCTAGATTTCACATTCCTAAAAAGGAAAGGTCACGTGGTAGACAGAGCCATGAACTGAGGGGTTTGAGTAGAAGCAGAGGAAGGAAGGATTGAAGTAGCTGTTACACTGACCTCAGTTTATTCATTTGAAAAGTATCTCTTATATGCCAGGTACTGTTCCACACACTGAGGCGCTACAGGTGAACAAGACAGACACCCTCTGCAACCACGGTGCTTATGTTCCATTTGGGGTGATAGACAATCAATAAATGAATTAATGATAAAGACAGTTTCAGACAGTGATTGATGCTATGAAGAAAATAAAATGGGTGTTGTAATAGAGTGAGGGAAGGGTTGACAAAGAAAGACTGTCTGGAGAGGTGACATGTAAGCAGAGGCCTAAATGACACAGGGGAGCTGCGCTGCCATAATATGGGGGAAGAGTGTCCCAGCAAAGCCCTTTAGGTTGCACTGAGCTTAGTATGTTTGTGTCTGAGGAACAGAAGGCAGGCCAGTGTGATAGGAGCCTGGTGAAGGACACAGGAATGAAGCGGATGGGTCAGACCTGTAGGCCATGGGGAAAAGTTGGGCTTTAGTTTAATTAAAGATCGGACCCCTCACTACTGTTTTACTGATGCTGGTAGTACCTGAACATATTCCACCTGCTCCTAGGTTGTAGTTTCAGGTCCATGTTCTCTCCTTTCTCTTGTCCTAGCTGCTGTTCCAAGGACTCCATCATCTTTCAAACAGAAAGACTTAATGTCTTTGACTGATTATTTGGAGAAAACACATACCCTGTGTTTTGCATGAGTCTTTCCTTACAAAGTATACTTGGTCCTCATGTGTAGTTATTCTGCAACAAATGGTGTACTAGTTATGGCACTAAAATCTGAATGTGAGAAGCTGCATTTCATCTCTTATGGTGTTGGTGCCAGGGCCAACTTATCCATGTGGCACAGTGCCCAAGGCCCACAATACTCTATTTAAAACATAAAAATGTTTCAATTTATTTTAAAAATCAGAAGAAATAAATGAACTTTTACCTTAGAGAATACAAGTAATATTAATATATTTATTTTTATGCCGATGCAGTCATAAAATATGATTTAAAATATTTTTATGGAAGAAGAGGTCCATGAAGGCAAAGTGTCTAGGGTCCAATGCAGCCCTTGTTGGTGCTTATGTGATAATAAATACCAAGGTACTGTTTAGTCTTCAATACAATTATTGTTTGCACAGAAAAACATTTTATTTTGTTCATTCTAGTTTAATGATTTAATAGACTCTAAACTCTTTGAATAGTAAACCCGTAACAGTGAAAAAATTTTGTGTATCCCATAGGTGTACATTTATTTATAATATATATATTATCTACTACTGTACTGTTATATTGTATGAAATATAACATATAGTTATAAGTATATAAATAGAAGATTTTAAAGTCTAGATTAAAGGTGAAATAATGTTTAAATAATTTTCAAGTTACTAATGATACATAAAATCTTTGCTCTTAAAGTTATTGATAATTATTTTTAGTGAAAACCATATAATTGAACATGCTGAAATTCTATGAAAGTTTTATTTTAACATTTAGTAATATGAAAGTCAAGTTAAAGGTTCAACTTTTTTTTTTTTTTTTTTTTTTGCAGTACGCAGGCCTCTCACTGCTGTGGTCTCTCCCACTGCGGAGCACAGGCTCCAGACGTGCAGGCTCAGCGGCCATGGCTCATGGGCTCAGCCACTCCGCGGCATGTGGGATCTTCCCAGACCGGGGCACGAACCCGTGTCCCCTGCATCGGCAGGCGGACTCTCAACCACTGCGCCACCAGGGAAGCCCAAAGGTTCAACTTTTTAAACTTGGTTTTAAAGGCTAACAAAACTGAAGAAGATATTTACAAAAAATGTTATATTCCAATGAAATGAGTACATCAAGGGAAATACTTAGGAAATCATGATACCCATTTTTTAATTCCATCTACCAATTACACAAACATTTTTTGAAATTCAGCAACTTGGTGTCTTCTTGAGTAAAAGTCACTTGTTTCTGACACCTAATCAGAAGCTGTTGCACTGTTACACTTTTAGCAAGATCCACTGAAATCTTCAGAAGATTGTTAAACAGATTGTAAAATTATTTTTTAAAATAAAGAGCAGTCATGAGAGTATTTATAGTTGTCATATTTACATCTGCTGTTAAAATGAAGCAAAATCATATATTTTCAAAAATACTTTCTCTATATCAATGAGTTTCAAAAACAATTACTGATCACTCATTGTTAAAACACCCACTTTATTTTGATGCGCTGGATGAAAACATGTCTTTTTTCAAAAAAATATCTACAAGGTAGCATTCTGTTGAGACCCACCTACCAGTGCAGAAAAGTACAGCAACTTTGAAGCACTTACCTAATTTGTAAAAGAAAAATGTATGACTCAATTTTTATTTCAACCACCACTTCAAGTACTTCAACAAGATAACTAGTGAATGTCTTTGTAGTACACAATTTTGTGGTCACTGTCTTTCTCATTACAAAGTATTTAAAGGTTGTAATACTTAAAATAATACATTTTCAAATTCACTTGGTGGGACAAGGAAATTGCAATACATGGCAAAATGCTGAAAGGGAACCCAGGAGTGGTGGAGCAGTGCTGGCTGTCACAGTGTGCTTTCCATGTACCTTGCCCTCATTGTATGATCCATGACCTCCTGATACATACAGCAAGTGAGGTGCCAGTGTCAATATCTATATTAATGATTAGTACAGCTGAATTTCTTTTCTACTTTTTTTTAGGCAAGAAATAAATATATTTGATGTTTTCATCTTGCACTATAATGGATTATTAGTCTTTGAAGAACATTCTGTAAAATTGCCAATGGGTGTTTCTCATCTTTAAAAAATTTTTTATTCTAGTTGTCTTCTCCTAACATATTTACTATGACATCAGTTCCTTTTTGTAATTTTTGCCAATCAAAATGTTCTTTAAAAGTAACAATAACAAATAAATATAGAGATTACTGATACTTTCTAAACAGTCTGTGCATTTACTAGGATTCTTTTTGGGGTTTCTCATATCAGCTGAAATTAATAATAGAGATTAATTGAAGAAAAAAACTCCTTTCTCTGATTAAAAAGCAATTTTCCAAAGCCTCTGTTCATTATTCAGAAAGAAAAAGCTTACATCAGCAAAAAATATTCAGAAAGCTGTGAAATATGCATATTCTTATTATGACTGAGCAAACACAGGGAATATAATCAATACTTTATAATAACTTTGTATGGTATATAATCTATAAAAATATAGAGTCACTATGTTGTACACATGAAACTAGTGTAATATTGTAAATCAAGTATACTTCAAAAAAAAAGACTGAGCAAACAAATTTTGATCTTGAGCAATAAAGTTATTTTTTCACATTTTGTCTGCTTTCTGTACGAGTATCACATACTTATACAATAGAAATATGCTGTGTGTTTATCAACCCCCCCAAAAATCTAAATATAGAACAGTATTTCTGTGGCTTTAGCATTATTAAAGGTTAGAGAAGCAAATGTTACTTATGTCAAGTTGGAATTTTTTAAAAAGTAAAATGACATTATCTAACTTACTAAAGATTGGAAACCAGAGGGCAAATAGGGATTAGTATTTCAGAGACAAAATATTAGAAATAGAAAAGAGTGCATTAATAGCTGGGATAAAGTCATTCAATTAATTGACTATTTTCAATTCAAAGCCGACTATAACATCAATTGCTAGTAATTCAATTCATATTTGAATCAAGTCGAAAACTCGGTTTAGAAGAATATTCCTGAATGTTTTAAGAATTTACCAGGAATCCTTTATCCATTAGTATTGCCTATTACTTTTACTCAAAATGGTGGTGGTGGGGAGGGAATGCCTGGGAAAATAAGCCAGTTTTGAAGTAGCATTGTAAAAAAAAAACTTTAAAAGTAAATGGCCGCAAAAAAAAAATTCTATTCAGCTCATCAAATTTGCCTTGGTCTAATCCATATTTACCAACTTACTTCCTCCTAGCTATTTCCATCATTTTCTATCATTAAACTAAGACAGTAGTTCTCAGTCTTGAAACTAGCAGAAATAACCTCCTGAGGGAAGTAATAACTACCTACCTCTTTGACCGCACCTTCTCTGTCTACTTTGAGGCTTCTTCTTCCTCCTTCTGTCCCCTAAATGTTCCTGCCTGAGGTTTGTTCAAGTTTTTACTTTTTGTTTTTCAGACCCTTGCCTCTGATAATCTCATTTACCCCATGATTTCAATTATTGCCTCCTGGCAGAAGAATCCCAAAAAGGTGACTCCAGCAGAAATTTTTCAAGCTATAGTCTCATATCCCAACTTCCTGCTGGTCATCTACATTTAGATATACTACAAGCAGTACAAACTTAATGTCTACAAAACTAAAAGCATGATCTTCCTACATCATCAATTTAACTCCTCTGTTTCTGTTAGTGCTTCATTCCCCTACCCATGTTGCCTTGAGACTCGGAGCTCTTTAAATTATTTGCCTTCTCCCTTACTGTTCCATCCTTACTATCATTACTTGCACTATTTTCAATAACATCTTAACTAGTCTCCTTACTTCTGAGGAACATGTCAACTTGAATCATCATTCTAATTGATGATTGTGTTTGTGTGTTTAATTGTGTTTCACATCTTCTTTAAGAACATGTGTTTGCTTCCTATTTACTTATAAAAGAATGTTCAAATTCCTCAGTCTGCCATTCAAGAATTTAATGATCTGTTCTACCTTTCTAGATTCATTGTCCATCATCATATAACTTAACAGCTTATACACTTAAGTTGAACTTTATTGCTTAATATTTTCCCAATATAACATGCAATATCTTGCCCTTTCACCTTGGCTGAACCTTCAAAACCTAGTTCAAATTAAATATTTTCCAAGATGCTTTACCTGATAACTCTAGCTAGCTGGGATCTCTGTTGATTTGTTCCTACAGGCACCATGATGCAATGGAAGGGTATGGGCTTTGGAATTCTCTACATCTAGGTTCCAAAGTCATTCTGTTAGCTTTGTGACAACAGGAAAGTCATCTAAGTAAGTCTTGGTTTTAACATATATATAAAATGAGAATAATACAACTTAGCAAGAAGTTCAAAAGAAATCCTGTGTGGTATGATTGATGTCACCAGAAGGAGTCCAGTTGAGTAGCTGGCTACCAGTAAGCCTAAGAAGGTAAAATTTTTCTTCATTAAGATATATCAAATACTTGGGATTTCCCTGGTGGCTCCGTGGTTAAGAATCCGCCTGCCAATGCAGGGGAACGGGTTCGAGCCCTGGTCCGAGAAGATCCCACATGCCGCGGAGCAACTAATTCCGTGCACCACAACTACTGAGCCTGCGCTCTAGAGCCCCCGAGCCACCACTACTGAAGCCCGTGCGCCTAGAGCCCGTGCTCTGCAACAAGAGAAGCCCACGCACTGCAACGAAGAGTAGCCCCCACTCGCGGCAACAAAGACCCAACACAGCCAAAAAGAAATACATAAATAAATTAATTAATATATGTATAAAAGATATATCAAATACCAACTAAGAACTAGGCACTTTAAAATAAAGGGTGATGATGAAGATAAACACAGTCTTTGCCTTCACAGAGCTAACAGTCTGAATTCACCTCAGCCCAGAGTCTAGTCCTCTACTTTTCAGACTCAGAAATGACCTGGAATTGATTAGATTAATGCATATGATACTTGCTTAACACTGATATGTGAAACCAGAATAAACAATTTCTTATTTATACTGAATATGTAACTGTCAAACAAATTGACCCCTCAACGTGGTCTAACCAGTTAGCTATGGAATCAGAATGAGAAGGGGAAAAGATTCAAATATTTCATGGACTTGGGTTCTGATGGCCAGATGGGCCAATCTCTAAAACAGGAAGATGGACTTTCTTTCTTAATACATGTGTATTAAGAGATGACACCTGGCATATCAAGTCCAAGAGAGGCTACAAAACAATACACCTCTCCTACCTTCCTCATTTCCTAAAGAATTTGCAGAAAAGGTTCCCAAATATTCCTATGGATCTTAAAGGTAGGGATGAAAATGCTCGCCATAGATCTCTGCAAAAAGTATTATCTTATGGTGAAGCTGGGGGTTATGCTGAGAGAAGGGGATAGAACTCTGGACTAAATTCTGAGCAGAACTTATGAATGTGAGGACAAGGCAAAGAGAAATCACTGGATAAAAAAGGTTGAAGTCAACTGAGTATCTGCCATTAGGCAAAATAGCACCTCAGGGTCAAAGATTAGATTTCAATCTCAAGCCAAAAAAATGTCATTATTGAACTCCTATAAAATTATGTGTTTGGTAATATATTATCTCAGTTTCTTGAAGGCTGATACAAGGCCTGGTTTGGCTTTCTATTAGAACACCATACCCAATAGATAATATGCTCTGCATCAATACTTAAGAAAGGAATGAATGACCCATCTTATCCTTAAACAAAGGGCTTACATATAATCTAGGCATCATCTGCACACTGGGTAAACCCGCTCATGAGAGAGATCTTTGGTGATTGGAAGAGGACATTGAAGTAGGCTTTAGATGGCATGAGACTTAAGTAGTACTAGGTTGGCACCAGAAGGGAGGTTGAAATCTTAATCTCTAGCTTCCCTGTATCCCTCTGATATTTGAGTGTCCGTTAACAGACAGATCCCCAAGACGTATTGGCTGGGCATGATAAAATGGAAAATATAGAGTCAAAACAGTCTTAACAAAAAACATTTTTCTGAGGTTTGTCTATACCCATTCTGCAGGCCTTTTAGCCCCTCACCAAACTGTGGAGTGCATAGTAATCATAATAAACTGTTAATTATTATTATTATTATTTATCTATCTACCCATTACCAGGTTCATTCCAAAAACTATTGATATTTGAGGTGGCTAGCACACACACAGCAAGATAACAATAAATATAACAGCAATAACCAAAATATACGGAAAGAAGGCAAAGTCAATGCTGAACATAAGGAAAGGAAAATAAGCTACAACCATGGGTAGTGCTCATACAGAGAATGCAGGCTTTGGGATCTGTATACCTGCTATAAATGGACTATAATAGTGATACTGAGCTTTCTTAGACAAGCATTTGAACGTCACAG
The DNA here is from genome assembly GCF_963924675.1 of Phocoena phocoena. NCBI lineage: Eukaryota > Metazoa > Chordata > Mammalia > Artiodactyla > Phocoenidae > Phocoena > Phocoena phocoena. The sequence goes on along the minus strand of NC_089225.1, from coordinate 47,981,643 downwards.
GTATATTCTGATTTTCTTGGAAAATCCAAGTTCTCTAGAACATGAGCAAAAAGAATCTTTAGGGAAAGAAGAGTATATTAGCCTTTCTTCAGGGTATACTGTCAGATTTCATTAGGTCTAAACCCACAGTGCACTGCTGGTTTAAAAACCACTACGTGAGATTTCAATTCCTGTAAAATGCTCCTTAAGTGAATTTTCATTTCCACTTTATCTTGCCACTATCTCAATCTTTTTGCCCTTTCTTCCTTCTTTCCCTCCTTCCCTTCTCCCTCCCTCCTTCCCTCCCTCCTTCCTTCCTCCTTCCCTCCCTCCTTCCTTCCTTCCTTCCTTCCCCCCTTTAAAAATCTAATCTTGGTATTCGCTTAAGACATTCATTCAGAGGCTAGTCTTTCACTTTGCTGGCATTGCTATTTAAATAAGAGATACCTAATTTGTTTATATTTTTTAAAAAATTAATGACAAGGGAACTATACTGAGCCACTGAAAGTAATAAAAATTGAAATATAAAATACTTTATACGTTCATAGAAAGAGTTGGCAGAATCTCTGTGAGCCATCTGGAGCTCAGGAGTTTGAGAGCGTGCATATTTTTGATCTAATGAAGGCAGGCACGCACAGGTGTGCTGGTAGGCACTCACTAAACGTCATGCTTCCAGGACTGGAGAAAAAAGTATGCTCCCTGGAGTACTGTTGTGGTTTTCTTTTCCACTTAAAAAAATGATATTGTGGGACTTCCCTTGTGGTGCAGTGGTTAAGACTCCACGCTCCCAATGCAGGGGACCCGGGTTCGATTCCTGGTCAGGGAACTAGATCCCACATGCATGCAGCAACTAACAGTTTGCATGCCACAACTAAGGAGCCCATGTACTGCAACTAAGGAGCTGGCTTGCTGCAACTAAGACCCAGCTCAACCAAATAAATAAAAAAACAAATAAAAATTTTAAAAAATGATATTGTATGGAATGCAGCACATAAAGGTGTCAGACTGATCGTTTTGCAGCCCCAAATTTCTTTCTGCAAAGCAAGAACAACACAGGCAGGAATATTACAAATTTGCTGAAACATTTTTAGTAATGAGACTTAACTGGGGCATTATAGGAACATATAAGCATGCCAAAAGTTTTACATGAATCAGGTTGAGCATTTGAAGGCTCTGGTAAGAGATAAATGAATACATTAATAAGAAGTGAAGGTAGCTTTGCATATTAAGTCAATTATTGCTCCTAGAAGTTTCATTTTTAATTAGGCACAAAGATTATTCAAAATGGCCATTCATGGCAGAGGGCCACTTAACAGAAGATAATGGGATCTCCAGTAGACTGTGCTCCTGTAAAATAGGTTCCTGCACTGGCTGGCCATGGTGCCACCCTCCTATCTTAGAAGAACTTAAATTGTTACTATTATTCTCCTGTGCTTTATATTACTCGGGGGTAGACTTTTTCTTCTAAAAGCCACTGAAAAAAATGTATGGCTCCTAGATCAGAGAGAAGATGCTTAAGCTTTTCCCACAATTACTAATTGCTTTGCTAGCACAGCTAGCTGTAAGCAGTGGCGGGGGGGGGGGGGGGGGGAGGGGCTACAAAAGTCCTATTTTAAAGGAATAAAATATAGAATAGGCTAAGATTTGATGATGAAACTTCATTTGTCAGTTCTAGAGGATAGCTGAAAGGCTGAGCAATTTTTTATACTCTTGTGAGAGCTATGACAATAGAGCACTATTAAGGTAGAGAAAAGAATACTGGTTAACACCCCTTGATTTGGGACGGGTCACCAAAAGGATGAACTCTAGCAGTAATGGTGAATCAGAAGCAGGAAATCTTTAGAGGACCTAGAGCTCAGTTTTGAATCATCAGCAGATGAGATAATTCCAGAGTGCTAGTGCTTCCTGGAAGCAGGCGGAAGCAATTACAATCTTTTCGAAAGGAAGCTAGCATCGTCCTAGGCCTCCAATTATTTCTAAAAGTTATTTTGCAAATCAATGTCAGGTAAACAAAAATAAATAAATAACCAGGAGTTTAAAGAGACAATAAGACATGAATCAAATATAACAAGAATAGCAATAATAGACACATGGGGGGTTCAAAGATTGGCATTATCAGACACATCTTCTAAATAACACTTATTACTTTAAAGGAGATAAGAAACAAGACTGTGAGTTTTAACAGGTATTTAGATACTAAAAATAGGATAATTTTACATGAATTTATGTATGAATGAATGGATCTATTAATATCTTGGACACAGCTAAAGAAAGATATGTCAGGAAAAAAATGTCTAGGATAAAGTATGAAAAAAAAATTTGGTAACACATGAGAAACCGTAAAAGACAAGGAAGGCACAGTGATAAGGTCTAAGATATATGTAATTAGAATCCCAGAAAGGGAGAAAATAAAGAAAGGGGAAAGAGCACTATTTGAAGAGATAATGGCTAAAAACATTTCCAAATTGACAAAAAATGTTATGTCACAGATTCAAGAGCACTTACAGACTGCAAGAATAATAAGTAAAAAGAAATCCTCACCTAGGTACAACACAAAACAATTGCTGAAAATCAAAGTAAAAGGAAACCTTAGAGTAAGGGGAGGTAAATAGGACTCAAATTACTTTCAAAATAAATGACAATTAGACTGAGTTGATTTCTCAATATAAATAAGCCAGAGCAATGGAAGAATATATTCAAAGTGTTGAAAGAAAGTAGTGCCAACCAAGAATTCTATAGGTAGCAAAAGATCCTTTAAATATGAAGCTGAGCAGAAAAGAACATTTAACAAAATCCTATATGTCTTCATAGTAAAAACACTCAAAACTAAGAATAGAAGTTAACTTTTTCAATGTGATAAAAGTCAAGTCTACGAAAACACACAGCTAACACCATACTTAATGCTGAAAGATTGAATTTTCCCCCCTATGATAAGAATCAAGACAAGGATATCTGTTCTCACTACTTCTATTCAACATTGAACCGGAGGTTCTAGTCAGGGCAGTTAGACAAAAAGAAAAAAAAAGAATAAAAAAAGAAAAACAAAATAGAAGGTATCCAGACTGGAAATGAAGAACTAAAATAGTCTCTATTTGCAAATGACCTGATCTTATATGTGAAAAATCCTAAGAAATCACACACACACACCCACAAAAACACCCAAAAACCTATTAGAACTAATAAGTGAGTTTGGCAAGGTTGCAGGATACAGGATCAAGATACAAAAATCAATTTTATTTCTATAAAGTAGAAATGAATAATCCAAAAAATGAAATTAAGAAAACAATTCCATTTACATTAGCATAAAAAGATAAAGTACTTAGTAATAAATTTTTAAAAAGTAGTACAACATTTATAATCCGAAAACTAGAAAACGTTGTTGAAAGAAGCTAGAGAAGACCTAAATAAATGAATAGACGTATCTCCAAAGAAGATATACAAATGGCCAATAAGCACATAAAAGATGTTCAACATTGTTAGCCATTTGGGAAATGCAAATCAAAACCATAACGAGAAACCACTTGGCACCTACTGGAATGGCTATATTCAAAAGAGAGACAATAAGTGTTAGTCAAAATGTGGAGAAATCGGAACCCTTTTATATTGCTGGTTGGAAAACAAAGTGATGCAGACACCTTGGAAGATATTCTGGAAGTTCCTTAAATGGTTAAACATAGAGCTACCATATAGCTCTGCAATTCCAAATAGAAGTGAAAACATATGTCTGCACAAAACCTTGTATGCAAATGTTCGTTGTGGCACTATACACAATAGCCAAAAAGTGGAAAAAATCCAAATACCCATCAAATGATGAAGGATAAACAAAATGTATGCACATACGATAGACCATTTTTCCTCAGTAAAAAAGGAAGGAAGTACTTACACGTGCTAGAACATGTATGAACCTTGAAAACTTATACTAGATGAATGAAGCTCTCACCAGGGAGCATCCAACTATGTTGAGATATAGTTCACATAACATATAATTCACCACTTAAAATGCACAATCCAATAGCTATCAATATATGCACAGATTTGTACAACCAACATTACAATTAATTTTAGAACATTTTCATTGCCCCCAAAAGAAACTCAAATCCATTAGCAATCACTCACCATTTTACCCCAACCCATGCAGCCCTAGGTAAACAATAATCTACTTTCTGTCTCTATAGATTTGCTTATTCTGGACATTTCATACAAAAGTGCTCTAATACCCTTGTGTTATCTGGAAAGATGGTAAAATTAAGTAAATATAATTTGATAAGTCAAGAATATATGCTGTGATCACTGATATAATCATGAAAAGAATAGTAAAAATGTGCATTAGTCCCAAGTTAATAATGAAGGAAACAGATGGCACATTCAAGCCGGGCAATTTCAAGAGAGCTTAATAAAGGAGCTCTTTATAAAGACGTGACCAAGTCTAAACAAAAAATAAAATATAACAAAAGGAGATAGTGCAGAACTCCACTGTGTCAAGAATTGTCTGAGATTTTGCTCAGCTTGCAAGCTGACAAATTATCCTGCTGTAGTTTCAAGGATGCTGGCAAAAGACACAAAACTCCTGGGTCAGAGACAAAGGAGAGTTTGTCATTCACAGTAATAGCAGTAGCCAGAGTATCAGCATTTGTGCAGTTCTCTGAGCCTGAAATTCCCATAGGGTTACATAAAGAGGTCAGGTAACACTTACACATGTAGTAGATTGCATTGCAGGAGAGGAACCATGCCACCTGACAGGGGAAAAAGAGAATAAATATCTCAACTTCATATTCTTCCCACTTTTCAATCTCTTACTGGTGTCTTCCATTGAACAAAGCCAACCAGAAATCAGAAAGCAAGGAAGCTCTTTGATGTCATCCATAAAGTTGACCTTCCTGGGGCCCAGGGCAAGGTGGAAAAGGATGGAAAATGAATGAGTCAGATGGGACAAATGAATAAGCAGAGGGGAAAACACGAAGTAATACAAAATAATCCAAGAGAAGATAAGAAAGAAGGGGAAAAGGAAGACAGAAATGGTTAGATAAGGAGATAGCACTTCTTGGGATAGAGATTTAACCCAAAATGTTCTTCAATTGAAAGCAATGATCATCTACTTGGATAAAAACCAAATGACCAAAGAGACTTAATCATATGTCATTTACAAAAGACACTTCTAAAAATGGAGATAAAAAAAATGTTGACACAAAGTATGGACAAAAGATGTACCATAAAACATCAGCCAAACTGTATTAATATCAGACAAAAACGTGAAGGCAGAAAAGTTACTAGAGATAAAGGTGAACACCTCAAAATGCTCACTGCTTCAATTTACCAAGAAGACCTACTAATTCTAAATTTGTAAAATAATATACTAAAATTAACTTCTAAAAATATAGCTTTAACACCTATAAAGCAAAATAGAACGTATACAGTAAAAAAAAAAAATCCACAATCATACTGGGGGATTTTAATATAACATCTCTCAGAATATGGTAGAATAAACAAATAAAAAATCATTATGAATACAGAGAATTTAAACAACATGGATGACACATTTGACCTAATTGACGTTTTATATATATATGTAAAACAATAAATCCAACAACCACAGAAAATACCTTCATTTCAAGCACACACATACTATTATAAATGTTGATCATATGCTGGGCCAAAAAGCAAGTTTCAACAAATTTCAAAGGACTGAAATCATATATATTCTGTGACAACAAGGAAATTAAACTATATATTAAAAAAAGAGGTCTTCCCTGGTGGCGCAGTGGTTGAGAGTCCGCCTGCCGATGCAGGGGACGCGGGTTCGTGCCCTGGTCCGGGAGGATCCCACATGCCGCGGAGCGGCTGGGCCCATGAGCCATGGCCGCTGAGCCTGTGCATCCAGAGCCTGTGCTCCGCAACGGGAGAGACCACAACAGTGAGAGGCCTGCGTACCGCCAAAAAAAAAAAAAAAAAGAACAAAACAAAAAGACAGCTAGAAAAACTCTATCATAATGGAAAACACATTGAACTGAATAATAATCAAAATACAGCTCATTAAAGCTTGAGAGATACAGCTATGGTCATACCTGAGAGGAAATACATGTCTTTAAATGTGAATATTAGAAAATATGAAAAGCTAAATATCAATGAGCTATAAGCATCCACATGAAAAATTTAGGGAAAGAAAAAGAATAGCAAATAAACCCAAAGAAAGTGCGAGGAGGGAAATAGAAAAGATAAGAATAGAAATAAACAACACCAAACACAAACAGACAATAAGGTCATTCCTGAAAAGCTTTAAAATTCAAGGTGAATATAATCAAGAAAAAAAAGAGAAGGCACAAATATCCAATGTTAGGAATAAGCAACAGGCCAACACAATAAATTCTTCAGGTATTAAAAAGTTAAGAAGAAAATATGAATAATTTTCTGCTAAAACATTTGAAAATTTAGATGAAAGAGATGAATTCCTATAAAATGCTACTTGTCAAATCGACACTAGAAGAAATAAGAGTAGTCCTATAACTATTAAAAATATTAAGTCATTTATTAAAAACTTTCCCGCAAAGAAAACCACGGTGCCAAATTACTTTATAAGTAAACTGTATTAACTATTAAGCAACAAAGAACACCAATGTTATATATACATTCTTTAAGGAAAGATAAAAAGAGGGACACTCCTCATCTATAATAAGGTCATCATAATCTTATACCAACCTCATAAGAATATTATGAGAAAGAAAAATTACAGGCCAATCTCATCCATGAACATAGATGCAAAAATTATAAACAATTATCAGCAAACATAAAAAATGTAAGAAAGAATGAGTAGGGTTTATTCTATGAATGCAAGTTTAGTTTACCATTAAAAAAACCAACATAACTCATTACTTCAATAGAATGAAGGAGGAAAACCATATAATCAACTCAGTAGCTGCAGAAATGCTGTTTAATAATATTCAATATCCACTCATGATAAAAATTCTTAGCAAACAAGGAATATGAGGGAACCCTCCTTCCTTATGATAAGGGTATGACAATATTATATTTAGTATCTACCCATTTGAGATGGGGAATAAGACTGGAATCTGTGCTAACAACATTCATATTCAACATTGTTCTCAAATTCCTAAGCAGTGTAGTAAAACTAAAAAAAAGACATAAAAGATATAAAAATTAGGATGATGATTAAAACTGTCATAATTCACAGATAATATGGTCATGTACATTGAAAACCTAAGAATGTTTTCAGTAAAATTTCTAGAATTAATGTGTGAAAGTAATTATGTGGTAAAAAAAAGATCAATACACAGAAATCAGTTGTTTTTCTCATCAACAACAAATGATAGAAAATCAAATTTTAAAAAGGTGTCCAAAATAGTGTAAAAATATCAGATATCTAAGAACATGTTTAACAATATATGTGTAAGGTATCTATGAAAAAAACCATGAAGCGTCATTGCGACAAATTAAAGATATAATCAAGTGAAAAGACATAGCAATTTCATGGATTGTGCCTTTTAAAAAATATTACTTCTCCCCAGATTGATTTATAGATTTAATATAATCCAGTCAAAATCCCTGCAGGTCTTTGCAGAACTTGTGAATCTAATTCTAAAATTAATAGACTGAAGAAGAATAAACTGAAAAGTCTTGTTTTACTGAATATTAAGACCTTTTATATATCATAGTAATCAAGGCAATGTGATATTGGCATAAATATTGATAAATAAACCAATGGAATAGAAAAAGAGCCCAGAAAAGACCCATGGATAGATGAACAATTGAATTAGACAAAAGAGGCACTGTAAAGTTGTGAGGAAAGAATAATCCTTTCAATGAATGAGCCTGTGACAATTACCTATTTATGGGAACAAAAATAAAACCACCTCTATACTTTCACACTTTCATACCATTAGAAAAAAAAATCAGGTGGATCACAGATTTAAATGTGAAAAGCAAAACAATAAATTTCTGCAATATATAGGGAAAATTTCTAAGCAGTATACAAAAATATCATCATAAAAAGATAAATTTGGTTATATTATATTAAGAACTTCTGTTTATCAAAAGATACCATTAAGAGGTCTAAGATGTAAGACATAGAATGGGAGAATAGATTTACAAGACATAACCAAAAAATAGCTGGTAACTTGAATATAAAACAAATAAGAAAAGACAGACAACTCATCATAAAATGGGCAGGAGAATTGGTACTTAGCAAAAGAGAATGTCCAAATGGCAAATAATCACGTGAAAAAGTGCTCAACCTCATGAGTCATCAAGAAAAGTCAAATTCCATCATGAGGTATCTCTGTACGTGCACCAGAATATCTCTTGTAAAAATTCTAATAATATTCCAATTGTCAAGGATGCGAAGAACTGGGGAAAGGTATGCATTGCTGGTGGTCGTGAAAATTGGTACAATTAATCTGAGAAACGGGCAGAATCTACAGGAGATGAGCATAGATACACCATGACCTCACAATGCCAACTCCTGCATACATGCCATGCAGAAATGCATGCATACGTGCACCAAGAGAAGGGTGCAAAATGTTCACTGCAACAATACTAATAACAGTCCAAATCTGGAAATAGCTCAGATGTTTATCAGTAGTAGAATGGATACATGAATTGTGGTATTTACATACAATAGAAGAGTTAGAAAAACTACAGATACTTGTAAAAACATGGAAAAATATGGTAAATAACGTGTAAAGGGAAACAAGTCAAGCACGAAAGGATCATACTGCATGAATCCATTTAAAGTTCCAAACCAGACAACCTACTCTATTGTGAGTACGGATGGGTTAAACTATGAGTTGATTACTCTGAAAATCTGGATTGGAGGGTGGGACTTTTGGAGGGCTGACAATAATGCATTTCATGATCTGACATCGGTGTTTGCCTTGTGATAATTCATCACACAATTTTGTTTGTGAACTTCTTTTCTGTACATGTGTTATCTTTCCCAGTATAAAGGGTTAAGCCATTTGATTTGATGAGAAAGGGAGAGAATAAAGCAAGGAGGACATATTTTTCTTAGGGGTAGGAAGGCCCTACCTTATGTTATGTCTTGTAAATCTATTCTCCCATTCTATGTCTTACATCTTAGACCTCTTAATGGTATCTTTTGATAAACAGAAGTTCTTAATATAATATAGCCAAATTTATCTTTTTATGATGATATTTTTGTATCAAACTGCTTCCTTTGCCATTTTACAGGCTCAAATCAAAAGGGACAAGGGCCACTAGGGGAGGACTCGCTCTTTGGTGCCAAGATATCCGCCTTATTGTTTCAGATATCTTCGTTATGGGAAGGAAAATCTCTTTTTAACTTCCTTTTGACAGAAAAAGGCCTCTGTATTCTCTTAGGCTGTACTAGGTCTAGTAGTATTCTGCACCTTTTATATTGCATAATTCTTTATTTAGAATCATTTTTTTGTAAACCTCCTGGATACAAAAGCTAGTTTTTTTGTTGGCTTGCTTCAAAAATGTGAATGAGGGAATTCTATCATTCTTGGTATAGATCTTCAAGGTGTCTGGGAGTAAACTCAATATTAACGTCAATCTACAAGACAAAATTATTTAGGTTCTCATTCTTCAGAGATTTGTTCTTTTTCTTTTTGTCCCCAGTTACCACAGGTACAACAATTTTTACCCATGGAAGTTAGAGAAGGAGCATAAAGCCTGCAAGTGGATACTCCCTGGATTTCCACTAAATGAGAAAATGCCCAGAGAGGGGAGACACAAATGAGATTTCATTCTAACCAATGAATACTCTTTCTCGAGGTTAAAAATTTATGCTGGGAAGTGGAATACTACTGGGCAATAGTATTTCCAGTGATTCCAAAGATACAGTTTCCACCTACCCTTTTCTCTGGCAAAAAAGACTGTCTGCTCTCTCTCTCTCTCTCTGTGTGTGTGTGTGTGTGAGAGAGAGACAGAAGGAGAAAGAGTTGTTGAGAAGAGAGAGGGGATAAACACCAGCCATTGATTCACTTTCCTGTTAGAATGCTCAAACTATATCATTTTTAGAAAGGAGCAATGGTTGCCTGCAGGACTTTTGGATGAAAATAGGAATGATTGATGATGATCATGATGATGAAAGTATACTTCTTTATGTCTTTAGCTCAAGTTATCTGCAAATACATGACTCTTTTTTATTTTGCTGGAATGACCTCAACATATCTGTATGCTTTTACAGTAAACTCTCTTAAAACCCACATACGGAATCCAGACCATACTTCAGGGAATGGGATGGGAATGAGGGCTTTGCCTGGCACACAGCATCAATATGTTAGCTATAATGATTAGTAGTACTGATTTTATCCCTCAGGGGAACTACTGGGCTTAGCCATTGCATTGTATAAAGTGTCCTGCAGACCACACCCAATGTGTGACCCAGGCCAGTACTGCTCTTTATTGGGTCTTAATTTTGACGTCAGAAAAATGAAGAACTTGGATTCTGTAAGCTCTTTGACTCAAAGATTTCCTGCCTCAGTGGAGTACTCCAGGTTTCTCACAGGCTGGGGGTGAGCAAACCCTGGGTGTCAGCAGTGGTTGGTGCCAAGGGGTGTGTGTGTGTGTGTGTGTGTGTGTGTGTGAACACACAGATATGGAGGAGGGGATTTTGCCAGTTTCTTCAGGAGGCAGTGTTTGCCTTTCCCTGGGCAGAGGTTGTGAAGGTTAAGAAAACCTGGTGTAACAGATGCCAGGGACAGAATGTTAACCTAATTTGGTCAAAGAACAAAGAGTGTGTGAAACATGTGAAAATCCCAAATAGTGCAGTGGTATGGGGGCACTTCCAGAAGAGCAGAAACAGAATTACTACCCAAGAATTCAGAGTAGGGTTGCCTTATCTCAGAGGGTGAGCCTAATGTAATTACCACTTCAAACAGTCTGGATGGTGAGGATGGAATCTTCTGGGTTGGAAGCCTGACTGCACTATTACTAGCCCTATGTTGTACCAGGTACTCCATGACACTGAGCCCCAATTTCCTTGACTGTAAAATGGGGTAAACATCTAACTTACAAGGCTGTTGTGAGGTGGAGCAGTACTAGGCAGAGTGGGGACTCAGCAAATGAGAGCTACTCTTATCAGAAGAAAATTAATAATTTTTCTAATTCCCAAGATAACGTCAGGTTTACTCATACCTTACTAAGAATCCTCAAACATCTCAGTAGTTTTCTACACTGACTGTACTCCCTGGTCCCCGTCCACCCCTTCCCCACACCCGTGTGTTTAGCTGCGGAGTGGAAGGAAGAAGAGACACGTGGGGTAAAGACTGGGACAAACCTGGCCCCCTGGTCCCCTGGCCTCCAGGCACGGTGGGGCCTGTCATGGCGGCCCGGCGACAGCTTAGGTGATCTCACACAGCAGAGCAGGAAGAATGAAAGAGTCTGGGGGTCAGGGCTGCCCAGACCCCTGCCCCGCCCGCGGTCGGCCAGGCCAGCCCTGCGCGAGCGCCGGCTCACACGGGTCCCACCTCCCGCGGCGCGGGCCCGCCCCGACCTCGGGCTCAGCCTCGAGCTCGGGCGCCCACCTGGGGAGGCGGCGGCCCGGACCTCGGGCGCCGGTAGCCAGGGCCCCGCGCGGGTGGCGCGGGCTCCGAGCCAGCGCCCCCCAGCGCCCCAGACCCCGAGCGGGGTCCGCCCGGCGCCCTCCCCGCCCCCACTGCGCCTCGCCCCGCCGCCCGCGGCCCCCACCCACCGGCCGCTCCTCCCCTCTCCCCACCCTCCTCCTCCGCCCCCTCCCCTCCCCCGCCGCCTCGCCTACAGCCCGGCCGAGCGTCTGAGCCGCCCCGGCCCGGAGCGCAGGCGGCGAGGCCACCGCACCTGCAGCGTGCTCGGGCTGCCGAGCCGGCACCTCGCCTCCCGCCGCCCGACCTCCTTCTCCCCACGCGCCGGGTCTCCCATGACGCCCGAGCTTCCCGGCCGGCGACAATGACCACTTCCCTGCAAGATGGGCAGAGCGCCGCGGGTCGGGCGGCTGCCCGGGACTCGCCGCTGGCCGCCCAGGTGTGCGGCGCTGCCCAGGGGAGGGGCGACGCCCGCGACCTGGTGCCGGCACCCTGGCTGCACGCGCGGGCGCTCCTGCCCCCTCCGGACGGGACCCGCGGCTGTGCTGCAGACAGGTAGGCAGCCCTCGGAGGGCGCGGGGGAGTGTCCTGGGTTGGCAGCCGGCGAAGGGGTGAGGAGGCGGTCCTAGGGGGCAAGCCATGTGCCCAGAGCGGGGCCAAGTTTGTGAAACTCTCTGAAGACAATTGCCTTTGAGCTGGCTCCTACCGGATCAGCAGGACATTGCGATCTCTCGGCGCCTTATAAATAGCATCACCGTTTCATTGAGAGCTTCGGATCTCTCTCGCCTCTGCCCGTCGGTGTGAACTAGGAGGCCGAGCCCCAGGCTGGCCAGCCCCCTTCCTTCTTGCTTCGTGGTCCTGCATTAAAAAAAAAAAATCCTTTTCTTTCCTATATTTAAAAAATCATAGAATAAATGAGTTCACCTCCCACATAGAGTCTTACAGCGACCCTGGAGAGGCAAAGCACGGATTGACATTTGAGCAGTCTTGCTGTTCAGCAGGAAAGAATAGAGGCTTTAAAAGGTTTCCCAGTCTCCATAGCATTCAGCACTAAGTGCCTGTAGAGTTCACAATTTCGCACATACTTCAGGAAAGAAAAAGGATGCAACAATACAAAAATCTGTAGTCCTTTATATTCATACATTTAAGTGGTGCTTTTTTTTTTCTTCTTCAGATTTTCAAAGTGCTTCAACTTCACTGAAGTTAAAATTACTCCGCAGTGGACTCGAGTACATTAACACTAGCAAGTTCTATTCACTTAACCTTCTCAAAAACACTGCCTTGCAGTTTAGTATCTATAAGCACTTGAAAAATCAACAGACTGTGTGTGGGCAACATTGTGAATGAAATTTGAAGTGCAATGAACCACCGCTATAATTAATAAACCATAACTACCAAAAGTGATTAGTAAAATAACATAGGGATGAATTCAGTAAATGTTTGTAGACTTTGTCAATTTAGTGGATGCAAAACAGTGTCTAGCTCCTCAGGATGATTTTTGCATCAATAATTCTGCAGTCTGTATTTCAGCTTCAGGAAAATTATCAGAAGTGCTGGAAATGGGGTTTCCAGGCCTGGTGATTTTTTTTTAAAGGCCCCCAAAAAAGGAATACAAAAGAAGATTGATTTATATCAATTAACTAACTTATTTTGACCCATAGAAAGTACACCACAGACCTTTGCCATATACTTTATATAATATTAGTGTTGTCACAGAGTGGTGCATGCTGGCCTTAACTTTTTAATCCTGACAGCAATTATATTTTACATTCTGTTTTATGTAAATTACATTCTATGTTCTCTTGGTGTAGGAGAAAAAAGAAAGATCTTGATGTTCTGGAAATGCCATCTATTCCAAACCCTTTTCCTGAGCTATGCTGCTCTCCATTTACATCTGTGTTGTCAGCAGGCCTGTTTCCCAAAGCAAATTCAAGGAAAAAACAGGTATGCATTTAAAAGTGTTCTAATTCAAAAATCTTAGGAGTTCTACATCCATTTAGTCTTTAAGATACTCTTACACTATTAACAAAGTATTAGCATGGCCTATTTTAAATAACTCTATTGACTGATACAGTTCGTAGCCATTAGTTTCCTTCAGGGTCTCAGTTTTCACATCTGTATAATGGGAACTTTAAAACTTACATGTCATGCTTTTGGGATGCGTTAAATGAAAGAATATATATAAAGTACAGAGCCTGGGAGCTATTATTATTCACATTGTAGGTGGGAGAATTATATATGATAACAGCTGAACGATTTTAAGTCAGAAATTGGAAGGGCTGGCAGTGGTGTTGGGGTGAGAAGGGGATTGACTGGTTCTTTTAATACCTTCTTTAATCTTTCACCTTTTCAACCCAAGCCAATGTTATTTACTAAAGGAAAGTGATAATGGTGAACTGTGGTGAAAGGTAATAGGAGTTTTGGACTCCGCAGGTTTTCTTTCATTTCAGCGAATTCCTCAGTTTGGAGGCTACTGGCTGCAGAAGGCAGATGACTTATAAGTGATGATTAGTTTATGAACTTAATTTTTATGATTTTCTTTCTTCTCAAGTTTCTATTTTGGGACTGACTTGAGCAAATTAAACATCAAGGACCAAGCAACTATGGGGAGATCCAAAACAATTATACAGTTTTTGAAAAAAAAATTAGTGTATCCTAGGATAATCCCATCTCTTTTGAATATGCTTTCTCCCAATTTTGAATCAACAAAACAAAGAGAAGCTTCACTATGTAAAATGTACCTTGTTCTTGCAAGGGTAGAAACAATAAATTTAAATAGTCAGATGCTTGCAACAAGGAGAGGGATAATGAACAGAGAGGAGAAGACAGTCAATTATTTTCCCCCATCTGTTGTTCTCTTTTGTTTTTTCAGCACTTTTACTACCTGTGATGGGTTTAATAATGTGTGTTTATAGTTTTAGGAATGAAGGAAATGCCCCAGGAAATAGATGAATTCCTGATAACATACAGTAATAATAGAGACAGTAGAGAAGCATTCCATGGGATGTTGTATTTTGATGGATGTCTGGTATAATAAGGCTTATATACTTGTTTTTTGGGGGGGAGGGAGGGGTTTGCAGTTTAATTGGTACATGTGCTTTTTGGATAAGGATTGGAGAAAGTGGGAGTAAATATTCCCAGAGCAGAGGTATGTTCTGAATTAGAGTCTTTGATGGGGGAGGCAAGTCCTTCAGTATGTGGGACTGAGACTTTGGATGGGGAGATGATCAGGGAGGAGACTCTTTCAAGAGCTGTAAAGACAGAGCCCAAGGAAAAAACAGCCCTGCTGAAATGTCTGGGCCTTTTAAGAGCTTGGCTTTGGGGTTAAGATATAAGATGGGAATGTAGATGATAGATTTGTCTGTGCGTTATGGTGGTGGAAAAGATCGATTCTGGACTGTCCCTATGATCCAGAATGGGAAAAGGAAATATCTGATGATGGCGTAATAGGCATTTGGGGAATTTAATACATTGTTTCCCTATTTATGGAGGGCCTGCTATGTTCCTTGCACCATCCTAGGCACTGAGGCACTGAGCTGGGCAAAAATGCCATTCGAAGGGTATTTATCAAGGTGTGACTTTGATTCGGGGTTGGGTTAAGACTTAGGAGTTGAACAGAGGAAGGAGAGAGGACGGGGTCTACTCCGACTTTAATTTTGTAAATGAGCACTGGGAGAATGCCTCATCTACCAGATGTGTCCAAGGGGCAGCGTTTGTTTTGAATAGGGAGAGAATGTTTTATGCTTGAGTTAATAGAGGGAGAAACATGAGAAAGAGAGTGGGTGTGAGTGTTAGGGTCAAGTAAAGGTTGTGGCCTAAGTATGGGTAGTCATCAGCCTAGAGTAAGACGTCTGATCTTGGGGAATAACATTTCTTCAGATCAGGTTTAGCAAATCGGCAACATGGGAAAAAGGGTGCTATGCTACCCTTGACTCTGACCAGTTTCCTGCTTCGGCCTTGTGTCCTGTTTCCACGGTGACCTTTTCAGAGAGCACTGCACCCACACAGACAGCTGTGCTGTTGCAGGAGCAGAGTTCTGGCCTGACTCCTGGAGACCAGTCCCAAAGGGGTGTTTCCACCTGAGAAGTGCCTTTCCTGCTCCCTCTGTCTTCCTTGGCCCAAAGGTTGGGGGTCCCCATGAAGAGAAGGTTATCCCAGAGTTGGGGAAGAGGAAGGTTCCTTTTTGCATTCTTTTATGTTCCCTTTTCCCCACCTGGACTTTGCATTTAGAACTGATCCTTTGTTTTCATTCCTTTGTATATGCTCAGTTCTTTGGAATGAGGGAGGTTTCGGGAACAGATGACTCTCAGTAATTCTCCCAAGCTCAGTGTCTTTGTGACACAGATTACCCTTTTACAAGATGATATTTCAGGCCCAATTATCTCTGACCTTTGGTTGAGATGAGGTAAATGACTATATGTGCTAGGTTTCTATTGACTATTATTTATGACTGAAACATTATAGGAGACGATGTCTCATTTCTTTATAGTCTGTCTTTCATTTGTTTTGTTTAACCATTCCAGTCATTTTAGCAATTCTTTTCTCCCCATAGAAAAAGTGAAGAATTGCACTTGTTACTTATAAATAAATGACCAGAAAGTTTGAAAGAATCCAGACTGGAAACGTTAAATTTCATGTGGCCTTTCAAAACCACAGTCAAAAATCATTTTACAGGCCATAAATATTTTTTTTTTTTTTTACAATTTGAGATGTCTCCATAATGCATGAGTGGTAAAATGCATTGAAGCTGCAAATAGGATATGCTTTATCTCTTTTTGCAAATAAAATGTCTCAAAGTATACAATACTGTATGCTTGCAGTATTTTTATTTTAAAATAAGAACTAGATTGAGATAAAATCTGGATTCTTTATTCCCTCTCCCCACTTTTTTTTAATAGTACTGACCAGATATATTTTTAAAGCATATTTCTTTGTGTTTATCAATGAAGCAGATTTAAAGTGTATGTTCCATATACATGGTTCAGAAAAGTTACCTGCAATTTAAACTTTATATGAAAAGTGACTTAACCTATGAATTTAGGTGTCTTACTTTTTTTTCTGATTGAAATTTACCAGGAAATCATGCTTTAGCGCTTATTATTTGAAGAAGGGGAAAGAATAAGATATATTTACCCCTTGCAAAAGAATCAGTTCTTTTCTCGAGTTTGTCTCCCCCCAGGTTATTTTTGTGCTTGGACTCAGTTTGTGTAGTAGCTCTGCTTAATTGCTTTCCCGGATTTATGTAGGATAACTAATTCAAAATAAAGCTACTGAAGATTTTAAAGATAAAAAATCACCTGTGAAAAACAGTGTGTCATGGAATGTTCAAGCTGGAAGAGATCTTTGAGATGATCTAGGTGAAGCACTCTTCTTTTACAGATGAGTAAGTTGAGGCTAAGAAATGCTATGTGGCTGATGGTGTCACAGCTAGGACCTGAAAATCAGATTTCTTTTTTTTTTTAATTTTTAAAATTTCTATTAAAATTATTTTTAAATTGAGATATATAAAGTGAGATATAACATTATATTAATTTCAGGTATACAAGATAATGATTTGATATTTGTATATATTCTGAAATGATCACAATAAGTCTAGTTAACATCTATCCATACATAGTTACAAATTTTTTTTTCTGGTGATGAGAACTTTTAAGATCTACTCTTTTAGCAACTTTCAAATATGCAATATAGTATTATTAACTATAGTCACCATGCTGTGCATTACATCCCCATGACTTATTTATTTTTAACATCTTTACTGGAGTATAATTGCTTTACAATGTTGTGTTAGTTTCTGCTGTATAACACAGCGAATCAGCTATATGTATACATATATCCCCATATCTCCTCCCTCTTGCGTCTCCCTCCTACCCTCCCTATCCCACCCCTCTAGGTGGTCACAAAGCACCGAGCTGATCTCCCTATGCTATGCGCTGCTTCCCACTAGCTATCTGTTTTACATTTGTTAGTGTATATATGTCCATGCCACTCTCTCACTTTGTCCCAGCTTACCCTTCCCCCTCCCCATGTCCTCAAGTCCATTCTCTACATCTGCGTCTTTATTCCTGTCCTGCCCCTAGTTTCTTCAGAACCATTTTTTTTTTTTAGATTACATATATATGTGTTAGCATACGGTATTTGTTTTTCTCTTTCTGACTTACTTCACTCTGTATGACAGACTCTAGGTCCATCCACCTCACTACAAATAACTCAGTTTTGTTTCTTTTTATGGCTGAGTAATATTCCATTGTATGTATATGCCACATCTTCTTTATCCATTCATCTGTCGATGGACACTTAGGTTGCTTCCATGTCCTGGCTATTGTAAATAGAGCTGCAATGAACATTGTGGTACTTGACTCTTTTTGAATTATGGTTTTCTTAGGGTATATGCCCAGTAGTGGGATTGCTGGGTTGTATGGTATTTCTATTATTAGCTTGTTAAGTAACCTCCATACTGTTCTCCATAGTGGCTGTATCAATTTACATTCCCACCAACAGTGCAACAGGGTTCCCTTTTCTCCACACCCTCTCCAGCATTTATTGTTTGTAGATTTTTTGATGATGGCCATTCTGACTAGTGTGAGGTGATACCTCATTGTAGTTTTTTTTTTTTTTTTTTTTGCTGTACGCGGGCCTCTCACTGCTGTGGCCTCTCCCACTGTGGAGCACAGGGTCCGGATGCGCAGGCTCAGTGGCCATGGCTCACGGGCCCAGCTGCTCCGCGGCATGTGGGATCCTCCCGGACTGGGGCATGAACCCGCGTCCCCTGCATCGGCAGGCAGACTCTCAACCACTGCGCCACCAGGGAAGCCCCCTCATTGTAGTTTTGATTTGCATTTCTCTAATGATTAGTGATGTTGAGTATCCTTTCATGTGTTTGTTGGCAATCTGTATATCTTCTTTGGAGAAATGTCTGTTTAGGTCTTCTGCCCATTTTTGGATTGGGTTGTTTGTTGTTTTGATTACAAGCTGCATGAGCTGCTTGTAAATTTTGGAGATTAATCCTTTGTCAGTTGCTTCATTTGCAAATATTTTCTCCCATTCTGAGGGTTGTCTTTTCGTCTTGTTTATGGTTTCCTTTGCTGTGCAAAAGCTTTTAAGTTTCATTACGTCCCATTTGTTTATTTTTGTTTTATTTCCATTTTTCTAGGAGATGGGTCAAAAAGGATCTCGCTGTGACTTATGTCTTATGCCTATGTTTTCCCCTCAGAGTTTCATAGTGTCTGGTCTTACATTTAGGTCTTTAATCCATTTTGAGTTTATTTTTGTGTATGGTGTTAGGGAGTGTTCTAATTTCATTCTTTTACATGTAGCTGTCCAGTTTTCCCAGCATCACTTATTGAAGAGGCTGTCTTTTCTCCATTGTGTAATCTTGCCTCCTTTATCAAAAATAAGGTGACCATATGTGCATGGGTTTATCTCTGGGCTTTCTATCCTGTTCCACTGATCAATATTTCTGTTTTTGGGCCAGTACCATACTGTCTTGATTACTGTAGCTTTGTAGTATAGTCTGAAGTCCAGGAGCCTGATTCCTGCAGCGCCATTTTTTCTTTGGCTATTCGGGGTCTTTTGTGTTTCCATACAAATTGTGAAATTTTTTGCTCTAGTTCTGTGAAAAATGCCATGGGTAGTTTGATAGGGATTGCATTGAATCTGTAGATTGCTTTGGGTAGTATAGTCACTTTCACAATGTTGATTCTTCCAATCTGAGAACATGGTGTATCTCTCCATCTGTTTGTATCATCTTTAATTTCTTTCATCAGTGTCTTATAGTTTTCTGCATACAGGTCTTTTGTCTCCTTAGGTAGGTTTATTCCTAGGTATTTTATTCTTTTTGTTGCAGTGGTAAATGGTAGTGTTTCCTTAATTTCTCTTTCAGTGTTTTCATCATTAGTGTATAGGAATGCAAGAGATTTCTGTGCGTTAATTTTGTATCCTGCTACTTTACCAAATTCATAGATTAGCTCTAGTAGTTTTCTGGTAGCATCTTTAGGATTCTCTATGTATAGTATCATGTCATCTGCAAACAGTGACAGCTTTACTTCTTTTCTAATTTGGATTCCTTATATTTCTTTTTCTTCTTTGATTGCTGTGGCTAAAACTTCCAAAACTATGTTGAATAATAGTGGTGAGAGTGCACAGCCTTGTCATGTTCCTGATCTTAGAGGAAATGGTTTCAGTTTTTCACCATTGAGAATGATGTTGGTTGTGGGTTTGTCATATATGGCCTTTATTATGTTGAGGTATGAAAATTGGATTTCTTGAGGCTTTGATGGCCCTTTCTTAGGAAGGTATAATTTCCACAGAAATTGAGAACCATAAGAGTAGCACAGTAATAAACCTATATCAATTGTTGTTAGTTACAACTCTGCCCATAATACAAAAGCAGAGGCAACAAATGCCATTTGATAAGTTCCACCTAAGGACCTGGATTCCTTTTTTTTTTTTTCCTTCCTCAAATATAACTGTCTCTTTGTGTTTTTTTCCTCTAGCTTTCTTTTATCTTCTCCCTAAAATTGATATGAAAAATCTATCAAATAATTAAGCTATCAACAAGTAAGGTTTATTAGTTTTATTAATAACCAGATTTTGTGTGTAGTTTACAGTCCACAGTCACACTAAAGCCAGGAAGTGGGTCTGTCATCCACATTTTAAGATTATTTTTTTAAAGTACATAAACAGGAAGTGATTTGCCCATGCTTCCACAGTTTAGACAAAGGGAGATAAAAAAAGAATGTTATTTCTGAATGTGTTTGCCCCTCACCACACTGGTTTTGGTTTATTCCGTATTGAGTTAAACCTTTTTGTATATCTCAGGAAAGTAAAAACTATCCTCCAAATAATTAAGAAATTATTTTCCACATGCTCTGCCTTTGATTTCGTTTTCATCTCACATGTCAGGTACTATCAAAAAATAAGTTCATCTCTGTCCCCAAATTAAACAGCCTCTGATGTCATTCCTTCATGATGTCAGTAACAATCTTAATTTGTACCGTGCGAAACTTGTATGTGTGGTTCTTGTGTGGCTGTTGCATTATCCAAACTCAAATACTCGTTTCTCCAATATACACAGAAGTAGAAAGCAATGAACTATGCCCTTATATTCTCGTTTTCCAGATTCAGCATTTATCAAGATTTTGTCTCATTTACTTCATCTATTCCTTTTTGAAATTTTTATTGTATTTGTTGAAGTACAATAAATAAATTACTTAAAAAAAAGTAAAACCTGGACATCCTGTCACTGAATCCCTACCTAGTTTTGTATGCATTGCTGAAAAGTACATTTTTTCATTTAACCAACATGCCATTATTCCCTAACAAAAATAAAAATTCCTTGGTATCATTTAAAATCATTCATAATCAAATTGTCTTAGTTGGAATGATACATGAAATCCTCAAATTACAAGCTGGTTATGTTTCAAAATCTTTTTAAATTAGGTCTTTGGCAATTTAAATTTATGTAAACAGCATATCAATTGTATTTAGGTCCCCTTGGCCATTTTACAAAATCCTGTATAATGTAAAATGAAACGTAAATTTCATATATTTGCAGAAAATATAAGACACTTTCTCCACTCTCTCTCTTTTGTTTTCCCATAAAAACAGCACATAGTCTCTGCTTCTTTTTCTAAATCCATTTCATCCTCTGACATTTCTCTACAGTCTTGCTTGTCTTGATTGTATGTCACTGCCTGTGGCCCCCAGTGGCCACCCTGGTTGGAATAAATATCTCCTCCTATTACTGGTTTAGCATGTGGTAACTGACTGGAATCTATCTTTGGAGAGAGCTGTTAGCCCAGTGTGTTCCGCTCTTATTCAGTCAGCTTTGGCCAAGGGGACACAGGGACCTGGACCGATGCTCACTCAGCAAGCGTTATGGAACAAATTCTGTGAGTAGGAAGTGCGAGTTCAGTAGGTATGATGTATGGAGGTGGAGAGGAAACAATGGACAACTAGTACCCTAGGGAAAAAAAGCTGAAGCAAAAAACAGTTGACATACAAACAAATTCTTATAATATATGAATGATAGATGGTAACCCACTGATTAATTTGGCTGACTTAGCCTCCACAGTTCACAGTATCCAACTCCTTTGCCTCAAAGCATTTAATTCACGTGAAGGGCATTTATTTGACAGTGGTTTCAGTTGATGCCACCCTACAGTGATGGTCATCTTCCTTGGTCCTTGTCCTGAGCCTGCATCTTATTGAGGTCCCTTAGCCTCTGATGACAGGAGCTATCAACTCAGGATCCTCCCTACTTCATGCTAGTTACCTTTGTCTGTAACAGAGACAGCTGTCTCTTCCTATTTTAAAACTTAACTCGCCTAGCAGGTCTTCTGCTCATTAAGGTTTTATTTCCAGTTTGAAGGTTGCCTCTAATTTTTAGTTAATTTGCAGGATACACTTGCAGTCCAACCATTATCTGTAACATAACTTTTATTTTTTTAACTTCTTTGAAAGCTCAGCTTCTGGTTGGTTTTTCCCTAGGGGCATATATTATGTTCTATCAGGAGAAGGAAAATTGGAGTCATTCATGGTTCAATATAAATGTGGATCTTAATATAAAAAAGCTTTCTGCAGTTTTATGGTTGTTGCTTTGAATCATGTCAGCTTATATGGCACAGTAATAAACTCCAATAAACAGTGATTTGAGTAAGGATAAGCAGACTTGGGAATTGTCCTTTTGGTACTCTAGGTAAGGGATGGCTCAATGGAGAACCTAGGAAATGGCCACAAGTCTTTGCCAATGAAAGGGAGCGGAAGGGAAGCTTCCAGAATCAGTTTAGAAGACAAATGGGTGAGCTGACATAGGGAGAGCATATTTTACTTCTTGTCCTCCCCTTTGCTTCCACTCATTGAGTAGTTTTCAAAGCCACAGAGAAAATAAACACAAACAGGAGGATTAACATTCTTAACTAGTTTACAAACGCTTCTGTCTGTTCCAAAAGATCCTTTTTAAGTTGGTTGTTGATTCACATGTATTTTTCCATAGATGTAATGTTAGATGTGGTGGTTAGGTTGTTAGGGCAGGCAGTAAAAGTTTTTTTAACCCAGGATAGCTCCCCCAGATGGTAGATTTACAACATCCTGTGTGCCAGTTTTTTAATACAGTTTCTATGGAAAGATGTGGGGCCATATGATGTAATTGAAAGATGTTGGACTAGGAATCCACAAACTTAGTTTTTAATATGGTCCTGCCACTGCTGAGTGATGTGATATGAGCCTATTAACCACACTTTCTGGGCCTGAGAGTGCTACAATTTTATTCTATTCCTAAAGCAAGTGATTCTAATGGCTCTTGAAGTACTAATGATTCCATAGTAGACGGGAGGCTTTTTTGGTCCCATTGGCCCCAGCAGTTCCCTCTCAGTCTTTGTTCAGATCTTCTCACGTGGTTACCACACCTCTATTGATGAAGAGAACATTTGGGTGCCATGGGGCAAGGTGAACAGGAGCCACCTTTATGGAGATAATGTGGGTAGGAAGGGGCTGGTTAAACTCGAAATTGTGCATCAAAGTCTAGGTCCAAATAATAGAGAGTCAGAAAAAGTATTGTATCTGGGAGGGGCCAGGTTGGGTGGTGAAACTGTATTTAAACTTAGAAATAAGGGTGTGAGATTAGATACGAACATCGGAGGCTGGCGTAGGTTCAGTATGCACCTGGTTGTGCTTGGCTTACAGGGTTTGAGGTAGTTATAGCTTCTAAGTCCTTCTCTAAAAATCTCTTGCTCAAGTCATCCATTTGATGGCTCAAGTCACCCACTTGATCACTCAAGCCAAAAACCAAGGAGTCCTCTTTCTGGCCTTCTGTCAAGTACTGCTACATCTTTCATCACAATATACTTGAATCCATAAACTTCTCTCTGTCTCCACCGCTACCATCCCAACTTGAGCTACTGTCTTCTGACATTTAGGTACCTTATAAATGGCCTCCTTGCTTCTATTGATACTTTAGTTTATTTTGGTCCATTTTTCATACACTTGCTAGAAATGCACTTTTAGAAATGTAGATCACATTATCTCACTCCCTAGTTGAAAACTTTTTGATAGCTTAGGATAAAATTCAAAATTCTACCTTGGCCTACAGGATTCTATGTGGTTTGGCTTCTGTCTATGTCTTAAACTGTACCTGCATTCTACTCTTTATTCGTTATACTCCAGCCACAGTAGAAGGACAGTCCTACCTGAATGTGAACTTGGCAAGCTTTTTTCTACCTCAGAGCCTTGAGCTTGGCTGTTTCCTCCATCTGGAACCTTTTTTCCTGGTTCTTTACAAAGCTGACTCTTCTTTATTCTTTAGATATCAGCATAAGATCATCTCATCAAGGAGGCCTTTTTTGACTAAAGTATCCGTCTACACAGTTTTTTCTTTTTTTTCCATCCTATCACATTTCCTAGTATATTTCCTTGGTTGTACTTACCATAATCTGAATTGTCTCATTTATTTATTTGCTCTAATTACTGTTTTTCTTTCCAAATAAAATACTTTGGTTTTGTTGTTCTTGGGTTCTTTCCTTAAAAGAATTAATGAGTAAATGGATTAATGAAGATAAGTAGTTAAAACCAATTTAACAAATTATATTTTGACATATTTATTCTAATCATGATTAATCATCTTCCTCCTCTTCATCAAATTTTAAAACATATTTCTAATTTTGTGAAAAGATTCTATTAACAAAAACAAAGTTATATACTAGGCTCCTGGACCAGTGAGATTTTAGCAGTATATGTCTTTTGCTTCCGTTACACGCATAGGAAATTTTGATTATGTGCAATGACATTAACGGATATATTTCTGATTTTAATCATTATTCTTATCTAATGGAATTGTAAGTGAAAAGTGCATGGTGAATTGTTATACTTCCAGCGTATAGTGTTAAAAATCCACACATTTAGAAAAAATTAAGTGGAATATCAATTGGGTTTATAATACGGGTCTCTTAGAGCAAGGAGTAGATGTTAGCAAATGTTTTAATTGTTACCTGTTAACGTCATTGGTAAATGATTTAGGCCAGTGCTCATGCTGTAGAAATGGGGAGACATATACACCATGGATATACATGAAGACTTTCCAAGAGATTTACAAACTCAAATATTTAAGATAACCAGTTTTCAGATCCTCATCTTCCATTTGTACTTTGTCCTAAAACCCACCTGTGTTCACAGTAACCTTCTCACTTGGTGCATTACCCCGGGACATGTAAACCTCTAGGGCATCACACACAGGGAAGGCTTCCTTTAATGATTAATCAAAGTACCATGAATCAGAAGGGGTTCTTGTCTTTTTATGCCTTATATTTCTGTTAAGGGAAGACATAGTTAGAAATAAGGATTTTGGCTAGTGTTGAAACATTCTGAATTCAGATATATGATGATGTGATGGGAGTAATGACAATTTTCATTTTTCAATGTTCATTTACTGACTTCAGTTCTTCCCTCTACTGACTGTTGTCAAACATATGTAGACTTTGAGGGAGAGTTTCCTAAGAACAAAGCAGGTAGCGCACCAGTGGGAAACACTGAATGCTGAAAATGGCCTTTTGTGATGTATTTTCCACTATTCTCACCACTTGAGACACATCCACAGCTGAAAAAAAAATGCGCCTACAAACATCTGATGTTATATATAGGTTAGTGCTGTGGGTGAGGGAAGTTCTCTGGGAAGCTGACTTGGAGCCTAGGTTTGCCTGCAGGAAGTTTACTGGGGCTCAGAGCCCTTGGAAACAATGCCTATGGGATGGACTCAGGGACAAGTTGGGCTGCAGTGCAGCCACAAGAGGCATCAGCTGATCCCCTAGGAGCTCAAGCTGGGATGGCCTTACAGAATTGTTCAGAACTAGGGCACAGAGGCTGGGCTGCCCTGCAAGGACCTGATCTTCGGTATGGTGGCTCTCTTCAGCTGAGAGCAATGGCAGGCAGGGAGGACTTGGCTGGGTCTTAGTGACTGACACACTAAAAGCTGGGAGAATTAGTGCTTCACTCCTGAAGGGGGCAGGCTTGGACGGCGTGCTGCAGCATCTACAATAGTAGTTCGGATTATTTTAAATGTAACAGAAATCCTGTTTGAGGCTACCAAATTTTTGAAGATAAATTGGATAAAACTCAAGGATATAATTTATACATAATTTCTTTCAGATCTTGTGTCTTAATATTGTCCTGTTTTATCAAATCATATAATGAAATTTTAATTCCAGTCAGTTCCCATCCTATTTTATCATAAAATATGTTAACATTTTCCACTTTCTATTAATAAAATATACTAGCTGCTAGACTAATTTTTAAAAGTATATACCATTTGCTTTCATTAAAACCATAAGAAAATTTTATCATGATGAATACTACAATTAATGAAGCTGTTTCTAATTTTATACTTAATTGTTAAAAATTATATCCAAAAGCTGAAAATCAAGGTAGAAATGTACACTCACACAATTGCCAAAGGAACTCCATGGCCTTCCTAGCACTTTGTCATACTCCTCAGAACTCTTCATTCTGTATTATTTTAATTTTGAGAGCTTTCAGCTATTTCTTTTAAAAGATATATTCCATAATGAATTTTTAGTGGTCTCCAAAATATTTTTTCTTAAAATACTTATTGATAACTCTGTTTGAATTGAAAAGTAAAGTTGGACTCTATTTGATAGAACATTAATCTGATTTGGCTGATTGATTTGAGAGTGAGGACTAACTTTTCCAATTATATGGTTGACATTTTTCTTAAACTGAAT
The DNA here is from genome assembly GCF_963924675.1 of Phocoena phocoena. Classification (NCBI taxonomy): domain Eukaryota; kingdom Metazoa; phylum Chordata; class Mammalia; order Artiodactyla; family Phocoenidae; genus Phocoena; species Phocoena phocoena. The sequence continues at coordinate 47,955,374 of NC_089225.1, read as the reverse complement.
GAACTAAATTTACAGTCCTAAACTTTTTTTTTAATGTTTAACTTAGAAGGATTAAAAAAAATATTTTTATTGAAGTATAGTTGATTTACAATGTTGTGTTACTTTCTGGTGTACAACAAAGTGATTCAGTTTTATATATATGTATATATTTTTTCATATTCTTTTCCACTATGGCTTATTACAGGATACTGAGTATATAGTAGTTTGTACCTGCTAATCCCAAACTCCTAATTTATCCCTCCCCTATTCCCTTTTCCCTTTGGTAACTATAAGTTTGTTTCTATGTCTGTGAGTCTGTTTCTGTTTTGTGGATAAGTTCATTTGTATTGTATTTTAGATTCCACATATAAGTGATATCATATATTTATTTGTCTTTCTGTATCTGGCGTACTTCACTTAGTATGATAATCTCTAGGTCTTCCCATGTTGCTGCAAATGGCATTATTTCATTCTTTTTATGGCTGAGTAATATTCCATTTCTATATACATATCACATCTTCTTTATCCATTCATCTGTTGGTTGCTTCCATGTCTTGGCTACTGTAGATAGTATACATCCCTAAACTTTTGATGAAAATACATTTAAAGCACATTATAAGACAAAAGCATTTTATTAAGAAAATTGGAAATAATGCAAAACCCTCATCAGTATGTTGGTTTAGCCAAAGTGTGATAAAATTAGCACTTTTCCCTCATATTTTTCTGAGTGTTTTACTTTGAACAAAGTATATTTAAGTGAAAGAGTACCATATTGTTAATGGTAAAACCTTGTTGATAAATTGTCCAGAAATTGAGAAAATGAATGAATATGATTGGGTAACAAAACTTTTCCAAGTCAGGTGGTTTACATTCATTGTTTTCAGTTACATTATAAGAAACCTTAGTTGATTTACTGGATGATGGGTCATTAGAAACTATTTTTAGCTCAGATGGAGTTCAAAGATTGTCATTGCCTTCTACTACCTCTGCACTCTTTTCTCCCTGACTCAGCTTAGTTTTTCTCTCTAGCACTTACTGTAATCTGGCATATTACATGTTCACACATGTATCTGTTTATTCTTCCATTGCCTTTTCCCACCAGAACATGAGCCCTGTGAGGGTAGGGACTTTGTTTTATATACTACTCAATCTCCAGCAGATAGAGCAATGCCTGGCATTTAATAGGCCCTCAGTAAATTTTACTGAATGAAAGAATAAATGAATGAATTAATGCATGGGGAAGGAGCAGAGGAAGTAGTTATTATTAAGGGAAAGAATGAGGGAATATTTGAGAATGTACTGATAGTTTAATATAAATGATAAAGAGTTTGGAAGGAAACTTAGGAATGTGAATTTTGTTTAGTTACTGGGAGAAGTCTGACATTGCTAGATGTTAAAAGAGATCCTCATCAGGATAAACATTTGAGTATTGATTTACCACTATTAGCACATTCTAAATTTGGATAACCCCTGCTTAGAATAAATACTGTTCTTTGCCTCTTTGGTCTCCTTATAAGCGTTTTCAGTCTTACCAGCCCAGGAGTGCCAGTTAAAAAGCATGTATGCTTTATGGGACTAAGCCCAGTAAAAGCTTTTCAATCAACCCACATTCACAGTGGAAGATTACTTTCATTCTTGGGAAGGATGACACATGCGTGTGAAGCCAGTATTCAGATGAAAGGGGTACTTTCATATTATTTAACTGTATATTGGCAAGACTCGGGCCAGTATCTAGTTTCTCTTTAGAGACATTTTGCGTTATATTACAGTACTCGTACTGTGCTGTGCCAGGGAAATTAAGATCAGCTGGAACACTCTGTAGGTCATTGGCTTAGACTCTTAGGGCACTGGGAACTTGATGTTTTGTTTTCATGACCTCATTTAGGCTGAACCTGTCTTTGTCTCAAAGGCATAAGGGCCCCTTTACCAAACCATGTCTGTACCTTGGGAAATGTATGGGAAAGCTTTAGAGAAAAGTGATTTGAAAGTATTGGGTCAACCTCCATGTAAAGAGTACTTGATAAATTAGGACTTTTTAGTCAAGAAAGATGAGGAGGTGGTATAATTAAAGTCCCCTCAACATGGATGTAGCCATCCAATTCCATGAAATCTGAAAGATACTTTGAAGGTTAAAGAAGATAGTTTTAAGAAAAATGAAAGGAAGACATGTTTACAGGTCATGTTGCAGTTCACGGGCCTTATGCTCTGGCAGATGCTTTCTGCAGAGATTTCCAGAGGACATCACTTTTGTGGAATGAAGCACCTCCTCCATGTTTCTCAAAGTGGGAGTATATGGCGTGTATATGCATATGGGGTGTGTGAGGATTATGGGAGGGCCATATGGGAAGTTGCACAATAAACACGGAACACTTTTCCAGAACAATCATTTTAATTGAAAATAGGAGAAAACAGTTTTATATTAAAATAAGCATTCCTGTTTTTATGAATAGAATGCATAATTTACATGGATTTTTAAGGACAAATTATATACCTTAGAGTTATTGCCTACCCTGAGATGGCAAGGGCTGTGTAATGACTTTCTTTTGCATTTTTGGTAGTTCTGATGGAAAAATTTGAGAAACACTAGTGTGGTTTTCAGGTCTGTGGGAAGTGGCTTTTTGTAACCCTCAGGGGGATAGGTTATCATCTCTCATTTCCGTCTCAGTTCTTCTTTCTTGCTAAAGCTTCTCTGATTTTATTGGTACCTATATCATTAATATCGAGGATATTGGGTTATTAAACAGTTGAAGAGTTTTTCCTACTCGGCTTTCCTGCAGCTTGGCGGGAAATTGATCTCACTAAAATCTCTAAAGACCACCATATTCCTGAAGACCTACTCCAGTGCTTATTTTGATATCTCAGCAGTTTGGGGCATTTTTGACTACTCTTTCCTTCTTGAAACATTCCCTTGGCTTCTACTTCTTATAGTCTCTGTTGGAGGATCTTAGTGTTGGTGTTCCTTAGGGTTTTATGCTACAGCTTTTTGTTTTCATTTTATTTTCATTTTACTGCCAGAATGATCTCATCTACTCCCATGGCCTCAATTACAGTCTACATATAAGTCTAGACTAGGTTATCCTGGGCTGCTTGCAAAATATCTTCATTTGTACAGTTCATAGACATTGCACGCTCAGCATATTCCAAACCGAATTAATACTTTCCCTCTAAAACTTACTTCTTCTCCTGTGTTGCCCTTCATTGGGAACGGCATGCTCTCTAATTACACTAGAAAATCAGAAACCTTGGTTCTCTTTTGGCTGCTCTCTATTCCTCTGTCTCCTCATTCAATTGGTTACAAAGTCCTCTTGGAAAAACAACTGTTGAATGTATCCATTTTTTACAACCTCTCTGCCATTGTCAGAGTTCAGACTGAATCATCTCATAATTACTTTGACAGTCTCCTCACTGATTACTCTGTTTTTAGTCTTGTTCTACTCCTAGAAGTGTAACATGCTTAAAAGGGCAATTTTTTTAAAATTGAGGAGCTAACATTCATGTAACATAAAATTAACCATTTTAAAGCATACAATTCAGTGGCATTTAGTACTTCTACAGTTACTTTTACAGTGTTGTGCAAGTTACCTTTATTTAATTCCATCACCCCAAATAGAAAGCCTGTATCCATTAGTCACTCCCTACCCCTGCCTTCCCCCAGCCCCTGGCAACCATTAATTTGCTTCCTGTCTCTATGCATTTAGCTAATTCTAGATATTTCATATAAATGGAATCATATAATACATAACCTTTTATGTCTGGTTTCTTTCACTTAGCATGTTTTCAAAGTTCATCCATGTTGTAGCGTGTAATAATATACTTTCAACGGTGAAATAATTCCAAACATGTAGAGAATTTCATATTTTTTTCTTTTGAAGAAACAGGAGGTTGCTCATACATGGTAGCGCCCCTCTTTGTTCCTTTGTTCTCAAGCTTGTTTTGTCTCTCCTTTCCCCCTGCTATGAGGGAACCACTGTTCTGAGGTTGGTGAGTATCCTTTCCTTCCATGTTTTTATACTTTTGCAATATATAGCACCGTACTGTGTTTTAGTGATTTATGTAAAAATGTATATTGAATGTATATCTCTGCAACTTGCTGTTTCATTCAACAATTTTGATTAATCCATGTCAGTAAATGTAGATCTAGTTTATTTTATTTCATTGTAAGTATATATTACAGTTTATTTATCCTTTCCCCATGGAAGAAAATCGAGAAGCTTCTTAATATCTGTCATTAAAAAACACACCAAAGTGTAAGGGCTTCTCTACTGTATGTATTTATAAGTGGGATTATTTGCCTTTAGAGCAGGTACACGACCAGTTTTACTAGATATTGCCAAATTGTTCTCCAAGTGGTTGTACCCACCAGCACTATATGTGTCTCCATTTCCACACTTTCTCATCAACAGCACTTTCAGATTTCAAAGTTTTTGCCAATGTGATGAGTGTAATGAAATTTAATTACGGCGTTAATTTGCTTTAGCTTGACTACTTGTAAGGTTGAGCATCTTTTCGTTTGCTTCTGGCCATTCATATTTCTTCTTTGTGAATTATCTATATTTTTCTATTGTGTTTGTCTTTCTTATTAATTTGTAAGAGTCCTTTACGTAGTATGGATACTAATCTTTTTGTAATTAGAAACACTACAGTAATCTTTTCTCAGTAATTGTGGCTTGTCTTAACTTTGTTTACACTGTCTTGTGAAATAAAATATTTTTGTCTTAATTTAGTTAAATCTAGTTTTGTACTTGTGTCCATCTTACTTAATAAATTTTTTCCTCCTTCTGTGTCATGAACATATTTTCATCTAGTCATTTTAACATTTTACTTCTCATACTTGAGTCTTTAACACAGCATGACTTGTTTTTATGAATGATAGGATTCTAATTTTTTTCCAAATGGGTATTTACTCATACAAATACCATTTATTAACCACCTCTTAATTCCCAAAGCATTTTAGCATTTCTTTCATCATGTATCAAGTTCTCTTTTTTATAGTGAAGTGATGGTTTTAAAGGGCAAATCAGATAATTTCATTCTTCTCTTAAACCATTCCTCAGATCTCCATCATTCTTCGCATACTGATTTTAATAGGGCTCTTGGGGTACTACACAGCTGGACCACCTTTCTAATCCTGTCACCAACCCTTTCCTCCTTATACTCTACTCTGTGCTTTAGCCACACTGAACTCCTTTTAGTTTTCTAGTATATCATTCTTTTGCTTATCTGACCCAGTGAGGATCAGGTCTTTATGTAAGATGTTCGATCTTCCTGCATTTCTTTTCTCCTTAATCTTTAAAAAGCTAACTTCCAATACCTCTCTTCGAACACTTAGCTGAGTGAGTCTTCTCTTCCTCTCCCAGATCTGTGGTAGGTGCCCTGCTACTAGGTCAGTTATGTTGCATCATCCGTCTGTTGACATAAGGGTGTTCCACGATCCAGGAAGCTCTCTGGGGACAGCAGGAACCAAATTTGCCTTAGACATCAATGCATTTCCAGACCCTAGCATTGTGCCTGGCACATTGTAGGCCCTCTATAAATACTTACTGAATTGAACAGACGGTGCAGATAACATTTTTTACCTAAAGTAGCATTTGTCTTTGAAATATCTGATAGATGATCTATATAGTCTCCTTAAACATTTTCAGTGATGAACTTAATTTTCTTGTGACCAGTAGAATCGTAATAAAAATGCTTTCTTATGAACTGCATGTAAACCAAGATTGTGTATAATTTTTAGAAAATAATTTAATTACAATGTTTTGTAGGATTTTACCTTTCCCTATTTAAATTTGAATTTTGATCTATTCTTCCAGGATATTATTGAGTTGCATTCTTTCTTTACAGTAATTGGCCCTCTCAGTTTTGCTTCATATGCATATAGGTATCGATGACATTAGTGTCTTCATTCAAGAGTGAAAAACAGGGCTTCCCTGGTGGTGCAGTGGTTGAGAGTCCGCCTGCCGATGCAGGGGGCACGGGTTTGTGCCCCGGTCCAGGAAGATCCCACATGCCGCGGAACAGCTGGGCCCGTGAGCCATGGCCGCTGGGCCTGCGCGTCCAGAGCCTGTGCTCTGCAATGGGAGAGGCCACAACAGTGAGAGGCCCGCGTACCACAAAAAAAAAAAAAAAAGGGTGAAAAACAAAGCTTGCTACTCTAGCCTGCTTCAAAGGTGATGCTAATGGAGTAGCCAACACTTTTTTTCTCAACATGTTGCTAATCCATTCAACCAATATTTATTGTGTCTGCTTTGTACTAGTCATTGTGTTTGGTATATGTATAATTGTGTCATCATTCTGGTCTTATTCCTGTTTGGTCTATCAGGAGTGTCATGAGATATTCCTCAGTTATTCTTTTAGAAATTAAGATATTTTAGTCCTGGATAGTTCTTTGACCTATCAGTCTAGAGGCTTATTTAAAGATAATAATTTAGCAGTTATTACTGTTATCAGTAATATTTATTCAGTCCTTACAATGCACCAGGTGTTGTGCTAAGAAGATAAGTTTTATAACATCTACTTTTCCCAATACCTCAGTGAAGTAGATGCTGTCATCATATCCATCGTATAGGAAAGGATGTTTAAGAAAGATTGTATTGTTTGATCACAATTTTACACAGACGGGAAGCGACAGGGGCAGGATCTGAACTCAGACTCCCCTGTATTAGTGACATTTGCAGACTCCTGATGACCCTTCCTTTCTTCCTCCCTTCCTCCATTCTTTTTTTTTTCCCTTTAAAATTTTTTTAAAAACAAAAAGGAATGTTTTAAATACACCAGTCCCCTACTATGAATAGTTTTGCAAGGTAGAATTCTAGAGGTAGGCATTGCTGAGACATCTCTCATACATGGTGTAACCAGTGTGCCCGATGGAACAGAGCCAGTTTTAGATTTACCCAGAGGCTCCTTTCACTCAACATTAGCTTGAACTTGATCAGTTTATCTCTAGATATATGAAATTTAGTAATTGTACAGAGTTTAAATATTAAAATGCTTTTTGCTTCTTTGAGAAGATTGACTTTTCAAAACTATTAAGATTGACTCCTAGATTGTGGAGGTCCAAGCAGTTTAGAGCAGCGTGACTTCTCTTCTGCTGGTTCCTAAGGGTACACAGAGCCTCCTGCCTCTGTGTTAGTGACGATACAGTTTCCAAGGTACTTTCAAATACGTTATCATTTTTATCCTTTTAACATCTGAATGTTGTAAATATAGGAGAGTTAGTGTTATCTCAGTTTTACAGATGGAAAGAAGCAGGGTCAAAGATCAAGGGTTAAATCCTACAATATTGCATAGCAAGGACTTGAACCCATATTTTCAGATTTCAGTGCCAGCCCCGAGTGCCTAACACAAAATTGATAGGTGGCATTCTACTTAAAAACTACATATAAAATTCCTCCTTTGTGCTTTCAATATCACCAGTGTTTATGTAGTGGGACATAGATTGTGACAGTCATAAAGAGTCGTCCTTTAAATTTCACGTGAAACCCAACCTTACTATATTCTGATCTCCTTCTACCTCCAGTGCTTTTAATTTTTATGGTATTGGTATATTGCTTTCAGTAAATATAAAAAAAATCCTTTTTATTGTGGTTTCAGGAAGTGTTAGAAGTCCTTATTATTTTTTAAAGTAGGATTTTGGATGATTTTTTGGAAACTACCAGGGAAATTGGATCATTCTCAAATCGGGATATATTCTGACTGAGAGAGCTTAGCTGTGCTCTGGGGTGTTAAATTAATTTTTCATTGACAACCTTTGCCTGGAATTTAACTGAGGTTTAAGTTAGTAAAAATCCTGCCCTGTGACCTAGAGAACAATTGGATGAAGTAGATGAAGTGGAGAACAGTGTATTTTCTCACTCTTTTTGTTGCGTTGGACAGAACCCAGGTCATCTGCAGAGATAGTAGAGATTTGGTATGGACCTGTCCTGCCACTACATCGTCACCTTTAGCAAGTCAAATACCCATTATTAGACTAAATGTAGGGCTGTAAATATCAGTGCAGAGAATACTGGTCTTTAAAGCATGGGATCAAAAATGGTATAAGTGTTCAGAGATTGAATTAAATTCCATTAAAAAGAAAAGTTAGGGCTTCCCTGGTGGCGCAGTGGTTGAGAGTCCGCCTGCCGATGCAGGGGACGCGGGTTTGTGACCCGTTCTGGGAAGATCCCACATGCCGCGGAGCCTGGGCCCGTGAGCCTTGGCCGCTGAGCCTGCGTGTCTGGAGCCTGTGCTCCGCAACGGGAGAGGCCACAGCAGTGAGAGGCCCACGTACTGCAAAAAAAAAAAAGAGAAGTTAGTATCCTTCATTTATTAATATGATTACCCTCCAATCCCAGAAAAGTTGTTTTATATGTGTAATGCATTAGGGTGGCTATTCTCAAAGCTCATCAGGCATGTCACATACCTAGAGTGTTTGATATAAGTGAAGATTCTTGGGTCATATCCCTGGGGAGTCTATTTCCATATGTCTGGAGTGGGGCTGAGGTATTAGAACTTCTTTTTTTTATTTTTTGCTGTACGCGGGACTCTCACTGTTGTGGCCTCTCCCGTTGCGGAGCACAGGCTCCGGACGCGCAGGCTCAGCGGCCATGGCTCATGGGCCCAGCCGCTCCGCGGCACGTGGGATCTTCCCGGACCAGGGCACGAACCCGTGTCCCCTGCATCGACAGGCGGACTCTCAACCACTGCGCCACCAGGGAAGCCCAATTAGAAATTTTAAGAAACACCTATTAGGAGATTCTTATGATCCTGATGCAGATTGTCTGTAGACCACTTTTGAGGAAAACTTGGGATCATCTGATTGAATCAAGTGTTGAAAGAATGGCGTTTTCCTTACAGAGGAAGAATTAGGCAATCTGCCATTAGTATGGAAGTGTTACTCCATGTGTACATCCACATGCTTTAGATGCATTTGTGGTTCTGTAATATAATTTCTAGAGGATAACACTTGTCTAAATATTTTTACTTCCTCTCCAAGCTGATTTGAAATCACATTACCTTTAAAAGTAAGGTGTATTTGTGGTTTAATAAAGAACTTCTATGGCCATGGGAATTGACACAGCTCTGTGACTGGTGAAGTGGTTGCTGAAATAGATCACACAGGAGGGTGCTGTTGAGATATGGTTTTGTCTGTAGTTAGTTCCGAAAACAGACAGCAGAGGGGGCATGCTTTAAATGACCCAGAGAACCTGTGACCGGATTATTTTAATATGAATTATTCTAGATTGCATCATTAATTCATTTCATTTCGACCATTAGAAAAGTATCATTTTTGAAACAAATGGTCTATTTAAAGAAAGACCATGTGATCAGACATTTTTATCAGTTATTTGAGGAAACATTTTATATGTATATTTAAGTAATTCTGGTTTCTTTTCACTTATGTTGTGAACACTGGTTCTTGCTAGCATCTCTTACAGCTAGGGTTTTTTTTTTTAGTTGTAAGAGTTAGGAGTCTGATAAGTGGTTACTTGATTATAAAATTAGAATTGACAGATACCTCCTACAGATTATTTGTTGAATAAAGTTTTGTAGGATTTGCCTAGGAATTGAAGATACATATCCTTCAGACTATATTATATCATTAAAAAATTGGAAATGAATCCCATATCCTAAAACTTTTTTCTTTCCTTCCAGACTTAGTGCATATGTAGACTGTTTGTTCATAACTTGGTGTTTTTTTTTTTAATGTGGCATTTTCCAATACATGCTTTTATCAGTTATTAATTAATGTTCTATTATTAACAATAGAATAAATCAACTTGAGTTAGGTAACTAAGCAGAAAAGGAATGCTTCCTTTGCCGTTCTTTTTGTCATATTGTGACCTTTTTGAAGCCAGGGACTGTTTGTTCCTTTTTATCTTTTTAGTTTCTACTGTGAAACATTGGACAGAGTAATGAGTGTCACTGTTGGTGTTAATTCCTAGATACAGGCTATGCTGGATTAAAAATGCCTATCGATTCTTTGCTACAGCCCTCATTGAGAGGTGGTATCTGTATCTTGTCCTCTAGAATCTTTGAGGGATCTGATTATTTGGCCAGTGTAATACAGTGGAAGTGATACTGTGACAGTTTTGGGCCCAAGGCTTTGAGAGACTGGTAGCTTCCATTTACTGTTTCTTGGCATACTCTCTTTGGGAGCCCCCAGCATTCTTATCTGAGACCAGTCTGACTTTATTGAGATCACCATGTTGGAGAGGCTCCAACATGCTTCTCTGATTGATAGTCTCAGCTAAGCCCAGCTTTTCAGGCATCCCTGCCAAGGTGCTAGACACGAGAGTGAAGCAATCTTGAATCTTCCAGACCCACCCATCCTCCAGCTGATTACCTGTGACCTCTATTGACATCATATAGAACTGAAGAATTGCTTAGCCAAGTCCTGTCCTGATCCACAAAATCATGAGATACGATAAAAGCATTCTTGTTTTAAGTCACTGTGTCTTGGGACAGCTTGTTATGCAGCAAGAGGATGACCAGAACACAAGCAAAGTTCCTGAGAGAGCAATAGATGGTGGTAAGTGGAAGGAACTTTGGAGAATATCTTATCTAACCATTCCCTTTTGTAGGGAAAAACTGCATTCCAGAGACATGAAGTGACACCTTCCTTTCAAGTCATGCAGATAGTCATGGTCACGGTCAAACTCTAATCTGACTTTGTTTCATTTGCTGCTGGAAGACCCTCTATCATTAATTTTGCACTTTACAACTGGTAAGCGAAGACACATGGATATAGCCTAGAGACACCTAAAAAAATAGTAACATGAGAGAAAGAACTTTTGCAGCCTTGAAAAGGATCCCAAAACAGTCTCTGTTCCAGGAATACCCAGGCCAGCCATTTTGTATGACTTAACTACTATTAAAAAAAGTTACATTCCAGTGTAAATGGATGTTTCACTTACTATTCAAAGATAGTAAGTAGGGCTTCCCTGGTGGCGCAGTGGTTGAGAGTCCGCCTGCCGATGCAGGGGACACGGGTTCGTGCCCTGGTCTGGGAAGATCCCACATGCCGCGGAGCAACTAAGCCCGTGAGCCATGGCCGCTGGGCCTGTGCGTCCGGAGCTTGTGCTCCGCAACGGGAGAGGCCGCAACAGTGAGAGACCCGCGTACCGCAAAAAAAAAAAAAAAAAAAAAAAAAAGATAGTAAGTAATGTTAGAAAAATAAGCATGCACACAAATGATGGCTGCTGATTTCCTATATAAGCAATCTCAACATTTATGCAATTTGTATTCCAGAAACTCCTTGGTAAATCTGGAAACTTTGAATGCATTTTTCCATGGAAACAATGATAATCAAATTTCAATTTAACATATAATATGCCTAATGTATAGTACTTTAAATAATCACCGTATTTATTAATTTTCTATGGGATGATGCTTTTCAAATTCCAGCTTGGTATCTGTGAACCCGTAAGTCCAACCTCCCCTTTATTTGACTTTGACAGAGGAACTGGGCTCCACTCTTCCCATTAGCAGTGGGAGTGAGCACCTTACCTTGCTCTTAGCATCCGCAGGTGGCAGATGTCCTATGCTTAAGGAGGAAGAGTTCTGGGGGCCCTATGCAGGTGGGGAGTGTGCTCTACTTGGGGATAAGGAGAAGAACGGGAGCAACAGCATAGCTCAGGACCTCTTGCTGTTTAAATTTCTTAGTTCAGATCAGCTCCTAGTGCTTTTCCTCCCCTCTTTCTTCTAAGAATCCTAGAGACTGATTTACTTGCTTTCTATTACATCATTCCCGATAGCTTCCAGTGCTGGAGAGGGTGTGGAGAAAAGGGAACCCTCCTACGCTATTGGTCGGAATGTAAATTGGTACAGCTACTATGGAGAACAGTATAGAGGTTCCTTAAAAAACTAAAAAGGATATGATCCAGCTATCCCACTCCAGGTCATGTATCTGGGGAAAACCATAATTTGAAAGGATGCATGCACCCCAATGTTCATTGTAGCACTGCTTACAATAGCCAGGACATGGAAGCAACCTAAATGTCCGTCAACAGAGGAATGGATACAGAAGATGTGGTACATACTACACACAATAGAATATTACTCAGCCATAAAAAGAAACAAAATAATGCCATTTGCAAGCAACATGGATGGACCTAGAGATTGTCATACAGAGTGAAGTAAGTCAGAAAGAGAAAGACAAATATAGTATAATATCATTTATATGTGGAATCTAGAAAAATGGTACAGATAAACTTATTTGCAAAGCAGAAATAGAGTCGCAGATGTAGAAAACAAACTTTGGTTACCAAGGGTGGGTGGGACGAATTGGGAGTTTGGGAATGACATATATACACTACTGACACTATGTATAAAATAGATAACTGATGAGAACCTACTGTATAGCACAGGGAACTCTACTCAGTGCTCTGTGGTGACCTAAATGGGAAGGGAATCTAAAAAAGAGTGGATATATGTATATGTATAACCGATTCACTTTGCTGTACAGCAGAAACTAACACAACATTGTAAAGCAACTATACTGCAATAAAAATTAATTAAAAAAACAAGGTATCAATTCTTAAACTCACTAGAGACGGGATGAAGTCTTTCCATTTTTCTATACTTTTCTATTTCTAAAGGTAGGACAGTGATTTTTCTATTCTTTTCTTCCCTTCCCTTCTCTTCCCTTCCTTTCCCTTCCCTTCCCTTCTCCTTTCCCCTCCCCTTCCCCCCCCTTCTCTTCTCTCTCCTCGCTCTCTTCTTTCCCTCCACTCCCTCCTGCCTCCCTCCCTTCCTTCCTTCCTCTCCACTGATTGTCTTATTTCTCTTAAAATCAACCTAATTTCTTTTATGCCCTGGGAATTGTTATCTGATATAGTTAATTAAATACTTCAGTTTATTTTTAGTTTTAGGGAAGGTGAGTGGCACCTTTACTGCTTATATAACTAAGACAAATTATAGGTGCTTCTACTAAGTTATAAGCCCTTGATAGGAGGGACTACATCTAATTTTTCTCAGTAATCCCTTTTCACACAATATTGAAATACTCATCAATATCTACTATGTAAATGAATAAAGATTAAAGATCACAGTTCTGACCTCTCTATGGTTATATATCTGTGCAGTCAAAGAGGGTGAAATGCCCTGAAACTTATTTTAAAAATCCCATGAATGCTTGTATATTGCCCACATTCCTAGCCTGCGTATTTAATGCAAGTGTATGTGAAGATTTAAAGTCAAATTTTGCCTTTGGTTTTCTCTTTTACCTTTATTACTGCTTGACTTTCTTGTTACGATATCATCAAACAGTGGAACCATGTAAAGCCATAAGTGAGGTGTGGTTACTTTAGTAATAATAAGGGCAATATCTGACATTAAATCCTTCTATTCCTTAGAGTAAGATTAAATAAATGAAGGTTGTATACATTAGTTCAAGGATTATAGACTACAACTAGGAATCGTGTATTTTTTTTTTCAGCTGGTTTTTTGACAAATGAACTATAGTTCTTTACTCAGAACAGAATAATTTGCACTATGTCAGTTCTAGCTTTCCTCAAGGATAAGACAGAAATTGTGCAGAAAAGTTCAAGGTAATTTTTTTGTTTTATGTTTCCTTGAGCCTGGTTTGAAGTGTAAAAATAAGATGCCAGGAAGCCCCAAAGTGAAGAACATATTATTCTACAAAATGTTATCTTCAGGTATTTATCAGTTTTGGGCCCTAGCCATTCTAAACTATTTGCTATTTTTTTATCTTCTTAGACCAAATGTCCTTTAAATAATTCTTCAAGTTATCGAAAATACAGCTGTGAGAGAATCCTAAATAGTAATTTTGAGAGAAAGTTAGAATAATATGTAAGGAAACATTTTATTAAAGATCTTGGTTAATTCTTAGTCCTTTTTCTTTTTTTTTAAAAGAAAGCTGGCATTTTAATGACTTGAGTGGTATTAATTATCTACTTCTTATGTTACGGTTCAGGATTCTTTAAACATCCATTAGGGCACAAATTATTTAGACACTCAGTATTTCAAAAGAGGAACTTAGCTCTATTTGCTTTATTAAAACTCGACTCATTTTTGTCATAGATTTTATAAAAATTCTTGTGTCCCTTCTATCACTGTTGGATCAGTTATGTTTGGGAAAAATTTGTTTGTAATTGTGCTTGGAGTGGAATACCTATAGTACAGGTTCCCAGGTACTAATTCCCAAATACTAGTGCCCAAGTTGGAAGTTTATATGTAGGTGCCAAATATAGAATGCAGCTTTTGCCTGCATTTTCCCTGAGCATATTTTAATTAGACTCGTGACCTTATTCTGCACTACGGCAATAGTCCCTAAATGCCATCTAGTAGTCTCCCAGACCATACCTTTCTCTCTTTTGTTGCTAATGCTAGAGTACACTTTCTAAGAACATAAATCTGAACATGACATTCTTCTATGTTAATCCTTGAATGAATCTCCAATGGTGGAGATTGTTGTTGAGAGTTCCAGTTCATTCAAAATTTCAGTCCTTTGTGACCTGTTTGTTCCTCTTGGGAGGCTTTTAGGATAGTCTCTTTATCACAGATGTTCTAGAATTTCATGATGAAATGTCATGATGTGGGATTTATTAAAAAAAAATCATTGCGTAGGGTACTTTGTAATCTGGAGATTCGTCCTTCTGTTCTGCATTTTTTTCTGTAGTATTACTGTGTTATATTCCTACTCCCTGTTTTCTCTATTTTAGAATTAAACAAATCTGAGTTCGTTCACTTTATTTTGTTCATGTATATTTTTCTATTTTCTGAAATAATATATATTTTTCCTTTAAAAGTGGGAATGCATTTAGAAATATCATCTCTCAAGTAAAAAAAAAAAATTCTACCAACATATTATTTTTGTGTATCTGTATCTTAAATGTCCCATAAAATATCTTCATATTCTAAAAAAAAAAAAAAAAAAAGCCTATTTAAGTATTCTAATTTTTAAATCATTTCTTCCCTCTCATCCTTCTTTTGGTCTTTTTTGTTCCACTTTCTGGGTGATTTTCTCAATTTATGTTTCCATTTTGAAATAACCATTTTTTTTAGTAATTATATCTTTAATGTCTAAGAACCCTTTTCTAAGTATTCCTTTTTAATTTTTGTAGTATCTTGATGCAATTTCTGCCATCTCTGGATATTATTCTTAGTTTCTTTGAAGTTATCGTCTGTCTCAGTCATTGTGTCTGATTTTTTTCTTTGTTTACTTGTTGTGCTCCTTTCTTCTGTGCTGGAGATACTTATCAAATGTCTGTTGACTTTTGGCTGCCCATTCATATTAAAAAATGAGGTTATAAAATGATTATTGAAAACTCTGTTTGTTGGCTAGTAGTTTTCATGGTAGAGCAGTATTAATCAAACTTACTGGGAAATACACATGACTGTGTACGTCTTATATCTGAGGCCATTTAGTTCATCCAGACAGGGATTCTCCAACATTTTTGCTTGGGGATATAAGCGTGGCAGGCAGTGTAGGAGGTAGGTGAGGATAGAGTGCTTGGAGAGTGGATGTCCTACTATTTGGGATGTAGATTTTCACCCCCAGCCTCCTCTGACCCTGGAGCCAATTCCATTTCTCTTAAGACTATATCTCCCTTGGGGCTTGGTAGAAGTAGTGGCCTGACTCTGCAGCGTGCAGAGGGAGGATGTAGGAGTGTAAAGGCGCTTTATACAAAATTTCAGGCCATGACCTTTTTTTAAATGTCTAATAACAGCACCTCTTCTGTACATGCCTTATATTTTTCGTTTCTGAACATATCAGGGGTTTGCAGGACATAATAGATTGCTTTTCGTTGCTTCTGCTCTCAGGTTTGACCTCCCTCTGTTCTCCTAAGTCATGTACTATTCTTTCAGCCATTTTGTGTTTTCATATTTTAAAGTTTGTAGTTAAATCTTCTCCTTGATCTCTTTGTAGCCAGAGTATTTTTGTTTATTGTGCTTGTTTGGGGGAATTTGAAAAGGAGGAGAAAATGCATTACACTACAGTCTTGAAACTTTAAATCCATTGAAAATGCATTCATGCATTTATTCATTTAATTTTTAATTTTATTCTCTTGAGTAGCTATAACATACATATACTTCACGATATAAAAATATATTCAAACTATTCATCGAGAAGTCTTGCTCTCGTTCTTGAATCCATTGGTTTAGGACATCTCCCCCAAGCCCTACAGGGATTCACTTTTATTAATATCTTTTATATATCCCCTGTATTTATTTATGTAAATATTAATAACTATAAATATATATTTATTTATAGGCATACCCTATTTACTTTGCCTTTTGGCTTAACAGTTTCTCTGGATATCTTTACCTGAAAACACTTTAAAAGCTATAAACCACTATATATCATAAAGTGATTTGTATTAATTTAGAGTTTAGAATTAGTTCTTAAACACTTGCAATCACATTTTTATGAAATTCAAGGATTATCCTGGGGATTGTGTAGAAGATTGGGGAATAAAAGATCAAAGAGGCAGGGGCATGGAGGCAGAGTTGAGATGCGTCAAGAGAAGCAGCACAGTGTTGAAAGGAAATGAGGAAAATAGAGGTGGGTATTTAGGCCGACTTTCATAAACTGACGAGTATTTCCACACATGGAAAAATTAGTCTAGGTAGTATAGTGTTCAACTACATACAAAACACATACAAAGTAAGCAAAGTAAGTATATGGTGAGTTTTACCATATGCTTCCCGAAATATCTAGTAAATAGCAAAGTTTGCATCAGAAAGTCTTGGCACTTCTAAAAGAGAACACACATCTGTACACGTCTTGAAAAGTTTTGGTAGCCTCAAGACCATTAAAGGATTTCTGTGGCTTTTATGTAATACATGTATATTCAGCAATAAATATTCATTCAGTGCTTCAAAATGAGGATGATGCCTTCAAGGAATTTATTTTCTGAACATCTATATCAACATTATACAAAAACAATTACTCAAAGACTTTGCTGGTTGTAATTCAGTTAGTAATGCTGAGTAAATAGTTCCATCATGCTTCATGTATGTGTAAATGAGAAAGCTCTACTAAAACAGCTTCCTGGTCTACACAACAGAAAAAACAACGCAAAAAATATTTGGTGATTTGGAAAAATCCTGCCTGACTGATCTTAAGTTGGGAAGTAATATAATTTTATTTTATATTTTAAAGTTAAAAGAAGTATTTAAATTTAAGTAATTTATTTAAATTATTAAATATTGTGGAAGACTATAACCTCTATACAAACAAAAGATAAAATTAAAACCACTGAACAAAAATAAAAGTACAATCCCATTGCTTAGAAATAACTCGTGCTAAAATCTTGGGTACCTTGTCTCTTTCTACCTCATTAATGCATCTAAACATACTTTAAAGTTTTTCAGTCAAATACTGTATATTGATCTAGAGTCATAAGCTTTTAGCAGGAGGGGTCCTATTAATAATTTTTTTCTTATTTTACATATGTACCGACTGAGACCCAAGTGAATTAAATTACTCTCCAGTACTGGGCTCTGATCCTTTATCAAGTGAAGTGGAGGCAAGAGGAGACCTCAGGTTTTCTGATGATCTTTCTGCAGTGTCACTAAACTGCGAGTCACACTATTCCTTTAATTTTTCAGATTGTTAGCAGGTTGCCATGCACACGAATGCCAGACAGTGAAGAGTCAGGCTGCTTGAACACAGTGTGCCGATGCCAGCCACCTGCCTCCCAGCCTGGTGGTGCCAAGAGGCAGGGCCTCCAGGTCAGAGCTGGCCTGTTCAGGGTTGGGTCCCAAAGGCCTCACTGAGATCAGTAGCCTACGAAGGCTATGAAGTGGCCTATGAAGAGCAGAGGCCCTGAGCCAAGCTTTTACCAAGCGTGTCCGCTCAGCCGCCCAGAACAATGGATAGTGCTTTGGAGAAGGCAGTGGGATCAGGAAATAGTTTCTGAGGATTAGTGGGGAATGATAGGGAGTAACCTGCCCTAAGGCCTTTGGAAACCTCTGGTTTCCAGACCAACAGCCCAGAGGGGGCTGGAGGAAACCAGGCCTTCCTGTGTCTGTCCTCTAATTCTCTGAAAATTAGCAAAATAACAGCATGGTATTTCAGGACTCATTTGGACTTGGGCAGAATAGCCTTTTCTCTTCCCCTTTTTTATTGAAGAATGTAAGTACAATTAAGGCACTCAGGACCTAAGCCTCTACTGAAGGTATTAGCGATGTGGGGTGGGGGGGTGGGTAGGTGGGGAAAGGAAAAGGAAGGGAAGGAGGAAAAGGTGGGGGTTGTTTTTTTTTAACTTTTGAAACATTCTAAGACTTTTGCCACTCAGTAGACACTTTCAATGCAATGTTTTGGTCAAAACTGCTTACTTTATGGTCTGGGGTGGAAGGCACCTTAGTGAGATACTGACAATAGAAGTGAATGCTAGTATAATCTTCCCCTGTACTCTTTTTCCGTCTCTAGTCTTGGAAAGTCTACATTCTACACAGAAGACTGATGTGGAAGAGTATTTTTAAGTGCCAGTTTATCCCAGCAACTACTGGGTTTTAGAGGAACTCTCAATTAAATACATAGAAATTTCTATGTATTATTTCTCATCAGCTTAATATTAGAACTGAAAGCAATTTTCTAGGGCTGATAGAAATTCATTAGGCCAAATAATTGTACTGCGTTAACAAACTGCATAGTTGATATAGGATTATAGCCAAGTATTGTCGTGTTATTACGTACGTGTTGTAGCTGTTTACAGAATAAATCGAGTGGCAGTTTTACAAATATGGATTAGAATAGAACCAGTGCAGTTGTACATTTAGAGTACTTGTAATACCAAAATAATGGATTGGATATTTTCTTTTCATATATTGCAGAATATGATTATGTCTTGTTTGTTTAAAAAAAGTGAAACGACTTCTACAAAGCACTATAAAAGTAGTTTCAGCCATAGGTTCAGATGAAATAATACTCTAGAAAAGACATGTATAGTCTTGTAGGATTCATCCAATGCCTGGGTGCTAGGTACTACATATAGAGCATAAATTAAGTGTCAATTTGCATTAGATTATAATCTAAATAATAGTTTTGTTGTTTTGTCCCCCTCCAAACTATTGGATTTATCTCCAATTGAGTGTGGCTTAAGGTCATGCAATTTATTTATTTTATTCTGGAATTGATACATCCGAATGAGTGAAGTCTCGTTCAAGATAAACACTGATGTATCTTGAATGAGATGACATTGATTCTCGTGATGGTGTTACTGCTCAAAAGTTTGTAACAACTGACTTGCTTCTAGAGCTTTATAACAATCTTTTAACCATTCCCACCGGTGACTGATCTTAATTCCTCTAGACTGTTTGATTTTGAGAACTAGCAAAAAGTTGTTTCGAATCAATTCTGGAGAATGATGTGAACACTCAAACTAGGAAATACATAAAGAAGTTAATGAGGCTCTGAGTTTCTTGCTTGACCTGAACACCTTGGTATTTCTTAGGAAGAATGTAAAAATTGCTCGTGAAAAAAAACATTGTTAGAATAAGGGTATAGGATGTCTAAAACTTCTTCTGTGACATTTTCTTTGGAATTGCAAAGTAGAATATTTAAACTAGGATAGTATTTTTTTTCCAAGGGCAGGGTATTATTATAGTTGTAATTTGAAGTAAATACATCCTAGTAGGACAGTACTGTGAAAGTAAAAACACAATAACCATAAATCATTATAAATAGCAGTGGAATACAGTGACTATAAAATGTACACACTGAATCCAGCAAAGACCCTCTATGTACTGTGATGTATACATTCAACCTACCAAAAGGGCAATACTACCTCATCAATTTTGTCACGCAACTAATATGTACCATTAAATGAATGCTATTCAGAGAAAAATTTTGGAATGATTTATCTGAATTGGGAATTTTAATAAACATGTATGGGAGGTTTAAACAGAAACCATCTTCTTCTCAAAATAGCTTTCCCAGCAGCAAACTGAACATTCAAAACTACCGCATTGACTTTAGAACCATGTTACTTAAAATAGCTTACAACTCCTCCCCATTTATGCCAGAAAATAATGGTCCCTTCTTAATAAACTGTTTCGTGGATAAAGGTGGCTGAAAATAAAAATATAGGTTTATTTTAGACAATTTAGAATGAAGCTCCATGTGATGAGATCTACCTGAAGAACTTGTGAGGATTTCACTCATTTGCCGCATCTGTATGTTCTGGTATATTTGTTAAATCAGGATCATTATCACATAGTCACACCTCATAAATATTTGAACTTGCAGTCAAGAGAATGCATATTCTCTCACAATTATTTAAAAGTTAAGAATACTTTTCTCTCTCCACCTACATACAACTCTATAATGATGTCCACATTTGCTTTCTCAAAGTTTCTGCTGTGACCACTGGCAGAAACAGCATAGCAGACCAGATGGTCTGTTGATTTGAGTCGAGAAATTCTTTGGCCCTTATTTAATTCAGTAGTTCTACTCAATCTGCTCAGGAGAGTTTACTGAGAGAACATAAGGATGCTGCTGTTAAGATGAGGTACATTGGCAATGTTTCTGCATTTCTTTCCTACCCTTGGCTGGGCATTGTCGTTAGTTCTCTTATCTCTGTAAACCGTTAAATGAATCATTTAAATAATAAAATCGTTTCTCCATGTGGCATAATATTTTAAAAGATGGCTCTATGATTAAATCCTGTTACCTACAGAAAGTTTGTGAAGATCGGAAACAGATTTATCTGTTAACAACTGATGAGAAGTTGACCATTTCATTTGGCTTCTGAAATATTTTGGTGACCCCTGTGGATCTAATGTGGAAGGGTTGGAATGAGTAGGAGCAAAGTCCTAAACAAATGCACGGACTGTCTTTGGAACTGGATGTTTATATCAGAAGTTGCCGTGACAAACACCATCTCTGAAGAGCTCCTTCGTGAGCTCACCTCCTTCTAGTGTTGCCTGCAGCAATTCCATGGTACCCCCATTTTGTATGAGAAAACTTTTATGTCAGGTACAGTTTTCTTCACAGTCGGTCCTGATATCTAGAATGAAACTTGGAAGATAATCCTAAATAGAGTTTCTCTTCGGTAAGGTTAGCAGACTCTGAATTGGAGAAAATAAAAATGAGTAAAGATATTTGCCTTGAATTATTTGTTGGAATTTCAACTTACTGACTCCCTGGGTCTCCTTCCTTTTCTTTATTGTCATTAGTTATTTGTTATTTGTCTGTCTGTGGTATGAGAGTTGGTACATATAAACAATATTACATTATTGTGTCAATCCCAGTATTAAAAAATACCTCATTTATAGAAATATTGGAGTTAAGCCTGTTTGGAGAATATGGTGTTCTAATAAACTAAAATTTTTTATTAACTGTAAGAAAACTCTTTCATGTAGAAAAACTGTCTTGGACAGAGTAGTTCACCTGAAATAATGAATGCCTGGCACCACACCTGAAACAGAAAGGGTATTCATCTATAATTAATAGCGAAAGGGGCCCTATTTTTTTTTTTTTTTTTTTTTTGTGGTACGCGGGCCTCTCACTGTTGTGGCCTCTCCCGTTGCGGAGCACAGGCTGTGGACGCGCAGGCTCAGCGGCCATGGCTCACGGGCCTAGCCGCTCCACGGCATGTGGGATCTTCCCGGAACGGGGCATGAACCCGTGTCCCCTGCATCAGCAGGCGGACTCTCAACCACTGCGCCACCAGGGAAGCCCTGGGCCCTATTTTTAAGGATGTCTTCATTTGACCCTCACTCTTGTTTAACAATTTGGCTAGGTATAGAATTCTAAGTTCAAAATAATTTTACTCTCAGAACTTTGAATATATTAATCTATTGTGGTAGACTAGTGGTATATTCAAAGCATGGACTATTTCTCTTATTGTTGGGGTTATGATATTTCACTAAAATATGTTTTAAAATTGTCTTAAAAACCCCACTATTCCTGCTCTGTACTTGGTAGGTTCATTTAATCTCAAGTTCACAGTCTTTTCTTCAGCTAAGAGAACATAACGTGTTTCATTATTTTCTCTCTTCTGTTTTTCCCTTCTGGGCCCAAATTTTGCCAAGCATTATGTCAGCCTTGTGGTTTTGGGCTAGTTAACCTCTAACATCTTTGATCATCAATTGCATTATTATAAAGTGGAAATTATAATCCCCAGGAGGCTAGTACCCAAAATGGTAATTATTTTTTCTCCTGCAGATACCTTGTTCCTCTGAGCTTATCATTTTGATCAAGGCACTTGAATCTAAATATAGACTTCTGGCTCTTAAAGTGATGTCTGGGCTGTTTTTAGCATGAAGGTTATTGGACATGACTCTGGTCTTCCTCAAGGTAGCACTGGCTCATTTCTGAAGGCTTCTTTGGATACCGTAGCTGTGTTATATGGCAAATACAGAGAAAAGAGTCAAAGTATATGTTGAAATGGGAGATAGAATGTTAAATAACAAGGTGACCCCATTTGTTATAAGGTAGAAGTCTATACAAGAAAGCTGTGGAATCTATAGTATTTCTGTATGGATTCAGCTGATGAATGCCTGCCAGATTAATCTTCCCGGAAGAAGAGCTCTGGTCACGTCACCGCTTCTTAAAAATCTTCAATGGATCCCCATTGCCTACAAAGTTAACATCAAGTTCTTAAACTTAATTTTCAAGTTGTCCAAAACACTGGCTCCAGTGAAACTTTCCAATCTTATATCCTACTATTCTCTACATACTCATTCTAATTAAAATACATTATTCTGTTTCCCAAATCTATCCCATGCTGTTCCCTTTGCCTAGAATTCTCCCTGCCTCCTATTTATTCTAGTGAAATCCTTCTCTTTTACGGTCCAACTCCAGAGCTTCTTCCTTTGCAAAGCCTCTGGCAATCTCTGCACAGAATTTGTACATCTCTTATAGCACCTAACATACTGCAGTGAAGTGACTTTAGGTAGAAACTACGTCATATTCATCTGTGATTTACTAAGGTCTAACGATGCCTCTTTTGTAACCTGTGTTTGGTAAATATGGTTGAATGATTAAAAGAATGGATGCATTATAGTAATGCTGCATTGTAATGTTTTACATGGAGGAAAATAGATTTGGAGATTGTTTTGTTTTCTTTTGTTTTTTGATGGAGCTGACTGGTGACCAAAATTGTGCCTTGTTGACTATTTTGATTAGAGATTTTTAAAAAAATCATTTATATG
Source organism: Phocoena phocoena (assembly GCF_963924675.1). NCBI lineage: Eukaryota > Metazoa > Chordata > Mammalia > Artiodactyla > Phocoenidae > Phocoena > Phocoena phocoena. The sequence continues at coordinate 47,932,292 of NC_089225.1, read as the reverse complement.
ATCACTTCTTGATTTTTATAAATAGCTATATGCACTTGCTAATGAGACAGGAATACGGTCAGATATTTGGGAAATATTTACTCAGCTTTTAATCCTTCTCCTTTTAAAAGTCTTTATGAAGAAAAATGAAAATCAGATATAATACTGCTTGTGACTGAAAATATTGTGCATTTTAATGAAATTTCTTATACCATCTAACTTGTTTTGCCTGTGGACATAGTTTGGAACTAAACTGACTTGTTGCTTGGGATTAACCATAATAAATCTGCTGAGAGTTGCGTTCTATTTCAAAATGCATCCTCTCTTCTAACTTCTTTTCCACTGATGAAATTGAAGATATGAAATATCTTATTCTTTAAGTTGCAGCATTCCCTGTAACTGAGTATGTAACTTTTATAAATGCACTAGCAGTTTCTTGATGGCTGTGAAGAAGCAGAGTAGAGCAAGACATTACATGGTAATTTGTTATGTGTGACTTATAATATTTGGGGAAAGAGCAGCTATAATTTTGTGTCTTCAGTCAGCAGGGTGGCCTTGATTTGTGGCAAGTCAACATATTCCTCTGAATTTTTGCGATGATGACAGTATTTAAGAGGAAAACACTTAAGTCTTCTGGAAAGAACTTTTAAATTGTAGGGACTTACATCTAATCATCCCTCTGATATCGTACAAATATTTTTGTTTCTTTCAGGAAATGAGTGTGTTTTCAAGTTTACGTTAGTTTTTCCCCCCATGTAAATGGAAAAATACTTAAAGACCATTTTGTACAACTACCTCACTTTGCAGAGAAGGATAGATGCTCTGAGAGTTGGTAGAGGACCTGGGACCAAAACTCAAGTCTTCCAACTTAATGCTAACAGTGTTAACAACAACACATAATAGCAGCTAATATGTATAATATTTTCATATACTCTTATTATAAGGAAACTGAGGCACCGAGAAATAGCTTGCTCGAGATCACACTATCAGGGCTTCTCTGGTGGCGCAGTGGTTGAGAATCTGCCTGCCAATGCAGGGGACACGGGTTCGAGCCGTGGTCGGAAGATCCCACGTGCTGCGGAGCAACTAAGCCCGAGCGCCACAACTACTGAACCTGCGCTTTAGAGCCGCGAGCCACAACTACTGAAGCCCACGCACCTAGAGACACTGCTCCACGACAAGAGAAGCCACCGCAATGAGAAGCCCGTGCACCACAACAAAGAGTAGCCCCTGTTCACTGCGACTAGAGAAAGCCTGCGCACAGCAACGAAGACCCAACGCAGCCAAAAATAAATAAATAAATAAATTTACTAAAAAAAAAAAAAAATTATAACCTGTGACTTCAAGAAAAAAAAAAGGTCACTATCAAGTGGTAGAGTTGGGGTTCACAAATAGGTTGTCTTCCTTTGAGTTTCTCAGTATAACCCAGAGATGTGGTAATATGTGGTTTCACTTTTTAAAGGAAGCTTTTGAGTGCATTTAAGTGCCCTAAGAAAATTTAAAGGAAGCTTTTGAGTGCATTTAAGTGCCCTAAGAAAATTAGGATTAACTTTAAACCTAATATCACAACATGAGTATTAGTAATAGTTTTGTAAATGTCAGTTCATCTAATTGCAGAGCATACCTAAGTTATAATTCATAGATAGAAAAAAATTCTATTATTGGGCTGAATAAAAATTTCTTATTTAAAATAAAAATATGATAGAAATTGAAATTGGGTTAAACCTTTCATAGTTTATAAATTGAATTCAATGTAATTCATTTCAAACTCTGGGTACTAATATAGAATTGATTATAATGCATAAGTACATATGAGATCACCTAATCATGTATATTCACAGGGAGGCAAAACAAGTATGATTTTCAGCACCAGTAAAGAAGGAAACTCCCTCAAATAAGAAAAGCTCCACTTTATTCAATTTATCTAAAATGTTTACAGTCAGAAAATCTATTAAGAAGTTGTCAATTTTAATGTTTTTTACATTTACATTTTACTATTTGTCCCACCTATTTTATGTTCCTTATTTCTTGTTTCCTGCCTTCTTTTGGACTAATGAAGTATTTTTAAATTATGTAACTATTTCACTCTATTAGCTTGTAGGTTTACACTATTTTACTATTCCTTTTGTGATTATCCTAGACTTTGTAACATGCATCCTTGACTCCTTGAAGTGGTACTGTTATCACTACTCAGACCAGTTGACTCTATTATTGCCCTTCCATCCTTTGTGTTAATGTTGTCGTATATTTTAATTCTACACATATTTTAAACTTCATAAGGCATTAATATGTTTATTCAAAATTCATTTTGAATTACCAGTATATTTACCTTTTTCATTTCTCTTCCTTGCATTCTGCATTTAAAAAAAAATCTGGAATCAATTTTCTTTTGCCTGAAGAATTCCCTCTTGTACTTATTTTAAAGCTGTTCTGCTAGTGACAGATTATCTCTGGTTTTCTTCCTGTGTCTCTGTTTTGAAGGGTATTTTCACTGGGTGTAACATGCTAGGTTGGCTTTACTTTCTATTAACATTTTACAGTTGTCTTTTCATTGTATTCTGACTTCTATCGTTTCTGTTAAAACATTATCTGTCAATCTTATTACTGATTTTTCAAAGCTGGTTTGCTCTCTCAGGCTGCTTCTAAGATTTTCCTTTGTCTTTAGGTGAGCCTAGTTATTATTATTATTTTAAAATATTTATCTGCTTGGCATGCGTAGTGCTTCTTAATTCTTTGACTTAATGGCGTTCCTCAGTTTTGGAGTATCTTGACCATATGAAGAAAGTTATTTAAATATTGCTTTTTCCCAGTTCTTTCTCTGCTGACCTCATGATCTTTTTTCTTTGCCTCATATATACCTTTTGCTCTTTTTTCCTTTTTCTTTGCTCTTCTTATATCAATCTGAATGTTTTTACTGTGATATTCCAGTTCACTAATCTTCTCTTTGGCTATATCCAACCTGCTATTAAAGCCATATTTTGAGGTTTTTGTTTTATTATTGTACTTTTCACTTCTAGAATATCTATTTTATTTATTTTTATAGATCTGAGTTCTTTTGTGAATTCTCCATTTTGTCATTTATTTTCTTGAACACATTAGTTACAATTATTTTGAAGTCCATATCTGATCCAATATCTAGATCTTTTTGTATGGTCTTTCCTCCCCTCTCCCTCTGCCCTGTTTTTTTTTGTATGCCAGTTGATTTTTTAAATCAAATGTTGGAAATTGCATACAAAAATTGAAGAAGTTTTAAAGAAGTCACCTTCGTCCTGAGGCTGTTCACTCTAGTCTGATTGGATGGATAACCTCAATCCATTCATAAGAGTATCTGAGATGACCAAAGACAACTGCCACAAGGAGGAATAATGGGTGGTATAGTTTAATGGTAGAAGATTTAAAGCTAGGAAAATTTAGAAAAGAGGAAGGAAGATATATCTAAAAATAGCAATGAGGGTCAAGAAGAACCTCTGCCCACCTCTGGGCCATGGGAAGTGTGGAACAGTGATCTTCAGTGATAGTGAGAGTTCAGTTAGAATGAAGGCAAAGTTGAGAGAAGAGATTAAATTTTGTGGGATTTTGTTCATGATTAATTGTGAGATCCAGAGGCATAGTAAAAGGATTTCAGCAGTTGGGAAAGTGTGGGGTGACAAGGAGGTGATGTACTGATCCAGAGAATATGGGGCCTGAGGATGGATGACCTGGGAGTTCTGGGCTTGGAGTAGCTGACGTAAACAGGGAAAAGTGCATAAAGAGATTATTTTGAGGAACTCTCAGACAGATACTCATGGTGAAACTGTAAGGAGGGAGAATCTTTCTACCAGGACACAAATTTCTGTATTCTCCTATTAGCTATTCTGATAACAGTGTGGAAGAGGAGGTGTGTGAAGATCTGAAGCTTCCGCTTAATTCCTAGAATGAACTATAAGCGAAGAAAATAAGTGGATTGATTTTGGAGATATTTGCAAAGTAAAATTAGCAAGACTTGGTGATAGAATGGATATGAGGTGTGAACAATGAGGCATGTCCAAAATTACACCCAAATTTCTGGCTGTTGCAGCTGAATAGATGGATGGTAGTGCCATTCACTGAGCTAGAAACACTAGAAGAAGACCAGATTTTGGTGTCAGATGGTGACATTGTGAGTTTGATTTGGACTTTTTGAGTTTAAGGTGCATTTGAGTCATCCAAATGGGGATATCAAATATCCAATTAAATACATGTGTCTGTTGCTTCACAGAGATATCTGACCAGGAGATGTGAGTTTGTTGGCATCTGCTTATATGGTGGTAATTGAAGTTTTTGGACAGAGTGAGCTGGCCAAATGAGAGTCAACAGGGAGAAGCTAGCCAAGAATGTTCACATATGCTGAAGGGCAAATAGAAAGGAGGATGAAAATGTTCATTTTACTTAGCTTCAAGGAGATCATTGGTAAGAGGGTTGGATTAAGTCCTTCAGAGTAGAAGCCTTAGATTATAGTTGGAGAAGTTTGTTGTTAAAAGAAAAAATGATATTTTAGCTGGAGAGACATTTTAGTATCTTTTATTTTTAAATCTAGGGGCTTCAGTATGTTTAAAAGCCAGTGAGAGAAATCTGGTTGAAAAAAGATTAAATATACAGAAGAAAGAAAAGAGCTCTTAGGAAACTGGAGAGAAAGGGGGGGATGTATTAGTTTCCTATTGTTGCTGTGACAAACTACAGCAAAAATTAGTAGATCAAAACAAGACACATTTATTAACTTACAATTTTGGAAATCTGAAACCAGGTCATTGGGCTAAAATCAAGGTGTCAGCCTTTTTCCTTCTGGAGACTCCATCTACTTGCCTTTTCTAGCATCTGGCTCTTGGTCCCACATCACTGACCCCTGCTTCTGTTTTTACATCTCTTTATTTCTGTTTCCGTTGGCACATCACTTTTTCTGACGCTGACCCTCCCTGCCTTCGCCTTGTAAGAACCCTTGTGAATATCTTGAGACCACCTGTATAATTCAGGATGATCTTCGGTTATCAAGATCTTTAACTTAATCACATCTGCAAAGTCCTTTTTATCATGTAAGGTAATATATACAGAGCCACAGATTCCGGGGATTAGGATGTGGACTTTTTTTTTTTTCATGGAGGGTAGCGTTATTCAGCCTGCCAAGGATAGAAAGGAGCATTTTCTAATTTAATTGGAAACAAGGAAGGTAGAACATGTGCAAGACATGGGTATGTCTGTAAAAATATATTTTGGGGCTCATATTTTCTCTTTAAAATGGAGTTGTTGCACTTGCTTGAGGGGAGAGGCAGACAGGAAATTCAGGGAAGAAAGTCCTAACTTAACAACTAGAGCACTCCTTCATTTAGCCAATAGTTAACAAGAACCTGCTGGGAACCTGATGGGTACAGGGGTACAAAGTTATAAACACACAGCAGTTATTATCTTTCTATACACAGTTAGAGGTTTTCAAGGTGTGCTAAATGACCATTTGACCAGAGGTGTTTAAAAAGGATTCCTGGGTACTAAGTTACAGATGACCTCACAGATAATGCTAATATTTACTGATTGTTATCAGTAATGTGTACTTCCTAAAAACAATATATTTTAAAGAAATGGGTAACATATCATAGAATGCATTAAATGCTAATACCAGAGATAATTGCTCAGAAGTAAGGAGTGTAGTAAGTATTAAGGAGTCCTTGTCAATATTTGAGCAGTCAGAGCCATGACACTCTACTTTTACTAAGTACTTGAACTTTAACTTGAATAGTCTTATAGTTCTTTGCATTTTAAGTTTTACATGAATAATACATGAACTATAAATATTATAAAAAAATAAATACATTAAAAATAACCACTTGGTGATCACAGGTCTCCTCAATCTCACTTTCTTCCCTAGAGATCAAGATTGTTAAAAATTTGGCATGGATTCTTTTAGGTTTTTTTTTTCTTATGGGTTTACTGACACATGTGTATATATGAAACTATATTTTCTTTGTTTTTTACACAAATGGAGTCATACTAAATTATTGCTCTATAGTTAAAAAAATTCAACATTATGTTTTTGCAATCTTTTTTGTTAATCGTATGTTAGTTCTGTCAGTTGCTACCTACTAGTCCATAGACTGAATGCATTATATCTTATTAATATGTAACCATTTTCAATACATCAATTGTTTCCAAATTTTTCTCTTGTAAGCAATGATACAGTGAACATTCTTCCAGATGCCTTTCTAATGTTTATGCTAGTTAGTCTAGAGAATCAGGAAAGGAGTAGTTATATCAAAAGGCGTGGCTTCTCAAGGTTTTTATAGACGCTGCCAGATTTCATTCCTTAAAGTCTATTCCCATTTATTCTACTTTCTTTTATGTCTGACAGTACCACTTTCTTCCTAACACTTGTGCCAGCATTTGACATTCTCAATATTTAAAAATTTTTCCAGTAGTGAAAGTGCCTTATTTTAATGTATGTTTCTTTTGTTACTAGTGAGACTGAATATTTTTTTCAAGTTTTTATATTCAGTGGTGTAATATGTTTGTTCATATGTATGTGAATTGTGTGTTCGTATCTGCCTTTTGGTTCATTTTTATTTTGAGAGGTATATATTTTTTCTGTTAATTTTTAGGAACTCTTTGTATATTCTAAGTATTAGTCCTCTCTTAAATATGTTGTACACATATTCTCTCAATCTGTGCCTGGTGTTCGAATTTTATATATGGAATCTATCATACTATAAACATTAAAATATTTATAAGTTTAATTTGTTGAATTTTTTTATGGCTTCTAGGTCTAGATTATTAAAATTCTTTGGTTATTTTTTCTAACGTATGTAAATTAGTTAAATTAGTTAAATTTTGGGAATTTCTTTTTAGTTTTCTAATTTTGGAGTCCATTTTAGTATCAGGTTAAAGAATATCCTTTGTGTACTCAAATGGGTAGAGTCAGTCTTTTTTGAGTATCTCATCCTTTCTCCCTTGATTTTCAGTACCAACTGTTGCATATACACATGGATCTGTAGGTAACTTTTTAAAAATTGGATGGCTGCCTTTTTATATTATGTTAGGTATGTCAGGTATAGAAAGACACTCCTCATTGATCTTGTTCTTCTAACTTTCTTGGCTATAATTATTTTCTTTACTCTGAAACAGTTTGAAAAGCAGAGACATCATCTGTTCCTTAAAGAGTATGTAGAATTTCTCTGTAAAACAAACTATCTGTACTGGCCCACCTTTTTGGGGAATAGCTCTTTGACAACTTGCTCTCTTTCTTCTATTGTAATTAATGTCTTTGAATTTTCTGTTTGCTGGATTCAATATGTATAAATTATATTGTCCTACAGAATTATCATTTTCATCCAGATTTTATTTACATAAAGTTGTGGGAAGTATTTTCTTAATATTCTTTTAATTGCTTCTTCATTTCTCTAGTATTATTTCTTGTATTATATATTGTTACTTTCCCTTTTTTCGCCCTTGATTTGTTTCACAATTTATCTATTTTATTTTTTTCCCCCAAACATCAGATCTTGGATTTATTTATTAGTTCTACATTTTGCTTTTTTTCCAAGTTTTAATTTCTACTTTTATTTTTACTAAATTTCTTCTTTCTGCTTTCCTCAGATTTTACTTAATGATATTTTCTAAATTTTGGATACCAATGAATTTATTTTCATTCTTGTTTATTAATAGATATGTGTTTAAGGCTATGAATTACAGCGTGAGCACTGTTAGCTGTAAAAGATGTGATGTGTAGTGTTTTCATTAAGTTCATTATTCTTATTTGTAGTAGTATTATTATGTAGATATTCTGCAATTTCAACTTTTATTTTTTTCTTTGGAGAGTTATGTAAAGAGTCTTAAAATTTTTCCTAACCCCAGATTTTATTAGTAATTTTTCATTTTATTGTACTATGATCAGAAACTGTTGTCTGCATTCTTTCCACTATTAGAATTTATTGGGATTTTATCTGTGACTTAAAATGTGACCAAGTTTTTTTTTTAACCTTTTAATTTAAAAAAAAATTTATTTATTTTATTTTTGGCTGCATTGGGTCTTCGCTGCTGCTCACGGACTTTTCTCTAGTTTCAGCGAGCAGGGGCTACTCTTCATTGCGGTGTGCGGGCTTCTCATTGCAGTGACTTCTCTTGTGCGGAGCACAGGCTCTAGGCACGTGGGCTTCAGTAGTTTGTAGCACGCAGGCTCAGTAGCTGTGGCTCGCGGGCTCTAGGGCGCAGGCTCAGTAGTTGTGGTGCACGGGCTTAGTTGCTCCGCGGCATGTGGGATCTTCCCAGACCAGGGCTTGAACCCGTGTCCGCTGCATTGGCAGGTGGATTCTTAACCACTGCGCCACCAGGGAAGCCCTAAGCATTTTCTTAAAGAGAAGTTATATTCTCTGACTTAACATTAGAATTCGAAATGTAACAGTTAAATCTATTTTGTTGTTTATATTAGCCTATTTATATTTTTCATATTTATATCTACTTTTTAATACACCTGTTCATCATGGTTTGAGAGGGTTGGATAGTAGTCTATTAATAGTGTGTCTATATCTGATTTTTCCTTATATTTCCTATACCTATGTGTATTGTATGACACCTAGACATTCATAACCAATATATTTTTTATTGTGAATCACATCTTTTAGTATTAAAGTTTTCTTCATTGCTTGTTTAGTGCTTTTCTGTCCTGAGTTCAGTCTTGCATGATATTGACCACTGTATTCTTTCCTTCCCTCCTTCCCTCTGTTCTTTCTCCGTCCCTCCTTTCTTTTTTTTCTTTCTCGCCCCCCACCCCCCGCCTTGCCCCCACCACATTCTTTGTTTTCAAACTTTCTCAGTCACTGGGTTATAGGAGTCTCTTTCCCACCGAATAGAGTGGAATCTGCTTTATGATTCATACGGAAAGTTTGTTTTCTTTCAGTAGGTAAGTTTGGCTCTCTAACATTTATTGAGATAACATAAAAGTTTGGTGTTAATACTGTTATACTATTTTATATTATGTTTTAAAATTTATAGGTTTTGAAGAAAATTTACAAGGTGTTCTGCCTTCTTAGCGTTGTGTTCTTTTAATTAGAAAGGTTTATATTTCTGTTACCATTATGGCTATAACTACATGGAAACCCTTAAACCTCTTATTTCTTTAAACCTTATCTGTTAATCCTCTCTAAGGAGCAATAATAAAATTAATATTTTTCTTCTTCCTCCTCCATTTTCTACCAGCTGATTTTAGCATTACAAAATGATTTAGTTAAATTCTCCTGTGATTTATCAGTTTTAAAATAATATCTTTTGATCTCAGTAACATTCCATGTTTTTCCTCCTTCAGCTTTTATCTTTCCATGTTTCTTTTATCATTTCTGCATGTTAAGGCTTATATTACTTATACTTTATTATGGCAGCATAATTACATAGGGATTTAGTCCCATAATTAGTTTTGGTATTTATTATAGTCCTTTTACTTTCAATTTTCCAGCTGGCTCTCGGATGATTGCAATTTATCTCCTAGTAAATTCCTCAAGAAGGTTCCACGGGAACAAGATTTTATGTGCTTTCATATGTTCAAAACTTTTGAATATTGTCTGTTACCTTTACAGTCAATGAGTTTTGCTAGATTTAAAAATCTCATTTCTATTTTCTTTCCCCAAGGATTTCATGAGCATTACTCCATCCAGTGGAGTAACTAAAAGACAGTGGGGTCCACTGAAACTTGTTGAATGTTATTGTGGAGAAATACTGCAACAGATTGATTTCTCCCTTATGAGCTACTGGGGCTTTTTTGCCTTGATGTCCAAAGCATTCTGTAAATTTCAAGTCCAGTAAAGTAGGGCATTTTACCGTTGACTATTAAAATGAGTTTCTCTGGGGATGTGTGCCCTTCAATATGTATTTTATTTTATTTTTTAAGCATTAAAATAGTGTTTCAGATTTATTAGTAGTAAATTTGGAATAGGGAAATCAATATAGACCATAAGGAAAACTTGAACTTTCTATTCGTTTCCCAGCTACCCACTCACTTTTCATACAAAACAGACCTTGACTCCCACATCTGAGTGAAATGGGTCTGCAGAATCTTTCGGGGAATGATAGGGTACCAGTGGCCAGCCTCAAATCTTGTCAGGTCTGAAAATAAGATTACAAGAAGGAAATAACATTTCAGTCTTGTCTTAAGAGACATAACCTAGGTTCAGTTACGACTACGTTTGCCATGTGAGGGTAAAGAGCTCAATGTCCATTTATTGGTCAGTGTGGCAGAAAAGATATGCAAGATGGAGCCAATTGTTTGAGCTAAATTAATACAGTTTTTTTTTTAACTCATTGTTACCTATTTTGTAACTTACTCATTCTTCTGTAGGGGAAAGAAAGACGGTGGAAGAGTATGAAGAGATTAACTGAGTGTAGTAAAATATGCATCCCTCAATAGAAATATAAGGAATGGAATGATAATTGTCACCCTTTCCCTAAAATCTTGTTTGAAATTTCCCTACTGTTACACTACAACTGAAGCTTTCACATGACTCTATACGGACTTCTACATTCTGTATTTTATAGTTAGAAATACACTAATAAATTTTTACAAAATATCACATATGCTTACTATTGTTCCTAGTGTATTGCTAAATACCTATTAAGCTATGGACAAATTATCAATGAACATTACACAAGTAGCTTAATTCTCCATGTTGGGATTATAGACCAACCCACTACACAACTCTATTCTTATTTTCAGACAGTGGAACTCTTATATTGCTTTTCCCTAAAGTATACTGATGTGTTTTATTTTAGTCATAATCATATCTACACAGAAAGTATGAAGATGTCCTTCTCTCAAGAGAGTATGAAACACACATTTAGTGGAATGTTGAACCCTCATTTCAGAGCAAAATAATATATTGCTATCAGAGCCTATTAAGAGAAAAATACTTAAATTCTTTTAGAAGTAAACTTTGTATGGAATGAGTTTCTGATGTGCCCCCTAATCTTTTTTTTTTAATTGAGATATAGTTGATTCACAATGTTGTGTAAGTTTCAGGTGTACAGCAAAGTGATTTCAGTTATACATATATATCTATATATCTATTTCAGATTTGAGTAGGTATTTTATTATTAAAAGTTTTCTTATATTTTATTTTTATATATTTATTCCTTTCCATTATTTCAATTTTCTTCTGGGGAGATTCCAGTTACACATGTAGAGATCTCCTTTACTTGTCTTTAGTTCTCTGTTTCTAATACTTCTTAAATTTAAAACAGTTTTCTTCTCTCTTTGGTTGCATTTTTTGTATCTGTCATCTATTACCTCGACTTTGATAGATTTCAATACATAGCATTTAAATCTCTGGAGCTCTGCTAGCTAATGTTTCATCTCCTCTTACTGTCTTGGTGTTTCTTCTCTATCCTTTTAATTGTCTGCTTTGTGTGTGAACAGGTACGATTTTGCTTCATTATTTTTTATTCTTGGTTTAATGTATGATCTTAAATTTTATCTGTTCTTTGGCATTACTTTTCTTGCAAGTAGTCCTCATCTGCCATTTGTTGTTCCTGTGTCTTTTCTCCTTTCTTCCCATTCGTAGTATGTTTGTACAGATTCGATGATGGTTCTGTTTTGTTATTCATCTTCAAAGCAGTGGGTTTTTCTTGGAACATATTTATGGGAGATTCATGAGGAAGACAGTCACAGTTTAAGTACTAAGTTAAAAAGACTTTTCCTTTTTTGTATTTGAATTTTGTTTTCAGCCTTTAATTCTTCTAAGCTAAGGGATATGGGAAGGTGTGAAATTTTTCTTAATATAATGACTTCCCACTGCTACAGAGGTATGGTGTTCCTGCAAAAATGGATTTCTGACCTCCTTTTGTTTCCGTTATTTTTAAAGGATTTTTGTGCCTATGTTCATGGGGGATATTGAGAAACTGGATAATATTTTGATGCCAGTCTGATTCTCATACCTTGCAGGTAAACGATAATTCCTCTCTCATGAAGTGTTAGGAATTTTATCTTTTCTCTTTGAATTTATCACATTTCCCACTATTTGTCTAACATGACTACTTTTTTGTTCAAATTAGCCATTGGGGGGCACTTTTAGTTTAAAATTTGTAACTTTATTCAGCTCAGGGAACTTGTGTCTTTTCTTTCTTTTTTCTTGTGCTTTCTTTTTTTACTCTTTCTGTAACTCATATTCTATGTGTGTTGATCTTTCTAGATTGTTCCTCCATGGTTTCTTTTTCTTTTCATTTCTTTGACTTTTCCCTTCACATTGTGAGAGACATTTTCTCAACTTTATCTTCTATACTGTTTATTAGTTGTTAGCTTTGTTTATTACAGTAATGTTTGGAAGTTCTGGGTTGCCTCATCCTCTACATTCCTTTCCTCTTAAGTATTTATATAGTATTTAAGATGACCTTATATTTTCTCTAAATATACTCTAAACCTAAGTTCTCTGGATCTGTCTTCACCATCTTTTCTCTTATACACAAATTCTGGCTATAATTTCTTGTGCTCTTATCAGTCTAATACCAGTGATTCCTAGCTTCTAGAAATTCTTTTAATTTATGGTATACTGAAGGTACCTTTCTTATATCCCAGCATGGCAGAAAAAAGAAATTATTTCTTCTTTCTTAGCAAGGAAATTATCTCTTTATTTTCTTTCTCTTCCTCCTTCTTCTCCTTCTTGTCATTTTAAGGTTTTGGGGGCATGAAGAAAGTTAGGTGCTTGTTTTCTGTCTGCTTTCTTGATCTAACTATTTTTCTTAAGAGAACCTTAAAGTATATGAAATTTGAAGAGTGTAGATAAGACATTTATCTTTTTATAGCCTATACTTTTGTTAATTTATGTTGGAAGCTCAAATACAGGGAAAAATTATAATTTTATTTATATTTGTTAATGTATTTGACCACTTGAACCTGTGTTTCTACTTCCTTGTCATCTTTGAAATCTTGACTTCCTTCTAATCTGGTAATTTCCATTTCTCTCTAAGACTCATTTCTCTGTTTCTGTTTTCCTTGCTTCTAGTCACTATTCCATAGTTTGTCTTTCACACTGAGGTAAAATTCACATCTTATCAAATATTACTACCCTTGAGGATGAGAGTCAAATTTCTGAGTATGACATAGAAGGACCATTCTTGTCTGGAAGCTCCTTCCGTGTTTTTCATCTTTGTATATATTTCCATTACTTGGAATTACTTTCATTCTTGGATCTTTTGTCCACTTAGGGAACTTGTCTGCTCTCTCATGGTGAAATTAAGCTCTTTCTTTTTTATGGTTCTAGAACTTTATTTATACTCAGTTAAAGAACTTAACATATAGTTGTAGTTATTTCTAAGTGTCCATCTGCCCTCCTGTAGACAGTACAATACATTATGCCTCCTTGATAGGCAGCCATAATGCTCCTAGAAAACTATGTCAGGCGAAGAATACATAGGCACTTTTAAAATACTTGACTGAACTGTAGATTGGTTATATTTGTCATGACTAAGGCTTATAAGTCATTCAGTAATTTCTTTAAAAGAAGAAACTTTCAGAGTTTAAATCAGTAAGAAATCCTAGGGGACTTCCTGGTGGCGCAGTGGTTAAGACTCCACACTCCCAATGCAGAGGGCCCGGGTTCAATCCCTGGTCAGGGAACTAGATCCCACATGCACGCCCCAACTAAAAGTTTGCATGCCGCAACTAAGGAGCCCTCGAGCCACAGCTAAGGAGCTCACCTGCCGCAACTAAGACCTAGCGCAACCAAATAAATAAATTAAATAAATAAATATGAAAAAAAGAAATCCTAGACATTTTTGATGGAAGGAGGGAACTGTCAGAGTAGAGGGGGAGAAATAGGATAGAGGAAGATCAGATCAGGCCCATCAAGTGTAAAGAATGATGGCCTGTCGTATACCTAGAGAAGCAAAAGGTCTTTGAGTAATATGAGCTGATAGAACTAGAGGTACTGAGTTTGTGTCTAAAGATCTAGACTGTTTATTGCTATTAAATGCTATAACCAAATATTTTAAGATTTTTCTAAAACGGGTGTTTTTAGGACAACAGTTAAATTTAGTGTTGACACTACTGACCACTAACAGAACTATGTCAGATAGCAAAAGAATATCCAAATGATCCTGTGAAGAAGACTGTGTGCTTTTGTTCAGAATAAATCATAAGACTAGCAACTGTTAAGACGAGAAAGGGGGCTTGTCCACCATGTAACCGGAGTGACTAATCTTTCCACATTGATTTTGAGTGAACGTGATGCCTACTGTGTACAGAGAGCATCCTGCTAGGTATTCTGGGAGCAGCACAGGAGATGAAATCCTGGGTCCCACACTTAAGGATTATAGTCTCCTTAGGCAAACAACTGGGGCCTATGAAAGGATTTATTAGTTATCAAAGCAGTGTATTAGTGTGTGCAGAGAAAGGTATGAGGAATGGAAAAGTTTAAGTCCTAAAAAAAAAAGTACAAAACAAGGAATGATATAATTTAGATGGAGGAATGACTTCTTGGAGGGGTCAATTTTGATCTGTATCTTTGAGGGAGTTAATGAATATGGAGGGGCAGTGAGCTACCCACAATGGGTAGCACAATAGCACAATATACAGGAGGATAATGGAGGGGCAAACCAAGTTGTGTTTTGTGTAAAGCAGGAGGCTGGTCGATTGGTTGGCTGAAGAAGTATTTGTAGGAATTAGTAATCAAGAAGCATTCTTGTGCCTTACAGCATTTTCCCCCCATGTATAAAGCCACTTGGGGTGACAGAGTGATGGTTAAAGGGAAATTACACATGTCCCTACTTTCAGGGAGCCTACATTCTAAATGATATAAGGTGCTCACACATAGAAAACAGTAGCTGAAGCTTGACTAAACTGGTATATGATGAAGGGTAAAGAGATAGTCTGGAAAAAATGGATATGGTTTGAATCTGTAAAATGGGAGCAAATGATGCCTGCTTTACAGGTTTGTTAGAATAAAATGAAATACCATATGTAAAGTGCCTAACACTTGACAGGCACTCTGTGTTTGTTGTCGCTCCCTCCTTTTCTACCTCTCAGTTCTAAAGTAATATGTGCCAAAAAAAAAAAAGAAAGAAAAAAAAAGGAGAGATGCTTGAAGGATGAGAGATCAGTGAAACTTTCAGAAGAGGTGGGACTGGTCTTGGGCCTTAAAAGGTTTGTGGGTTTTAGAGAGTGAACGTTACGAAAAAAGAGGTGGGACTCAAACGTGCTTCAGGGAGCTCCAAGGAGCTTTTGTTCATGTTGAGTGGGAGAAGAGGTCTGAAAGGCAGGCTTGGAACCTAGACGTTGGCTGGTGCTTAGGTTGCATTCTTCTGCCCAGATTCCACCTTGTACACTGCTTTGACCAAGTGTTGACATGTTGCCATGTGTCAGCTCCTCTGATACGCAGGAGTTATCAACTTTGAATTCCCCATAGCAAACAGCATAGTACTTTACACATACTAAGGCCCTCTACGCATATTTATTAGGTGAGTTAGTAAAACAAATGCTTAGGAACATCAGAAACAAGGGTGGTATGAAGATGACATTTTATGCTAATACTACATCAAATTACACAGTACAATGTGGGAGAGAATATTGTAGAGTAGAATAGTAGAGTATCTTGGAGAGGGCCAGATGTGGTTTTCACCTTGGCTGATTGACTTATGTACTTCGTGGACTTGGATAAGTTTTTGCAATATATACTTGTATCTGAGACCATTTTTAGCCCTCTGCTCTTCTGGCCTCAGTTTCCTCATCTGTTGAATAGCTAGTACCTGCTTCATAGAGTTGTCATGAGGATTCAATGAAAACTAGCTCAATGCCTGGCTCGTACTGGGTGCTCACTTAAATATTATTAATTATCATCATAATACTTATTATATATTATTTTTTGTGTTATTCTTAATTCACATTGAAACTTCGATATGCATATTTTGAGTGACAAAATTCACTCTTGTTCTATCAAAGTGCTGAGCAAAGAACAAGATAATGTACAGTGCTATTCTATAGTATTGCATTGTTGACCTTGCTATATTGTTTGCAACCCTGTTATATCAAAATTTAATTTGTAGGACTTCCCTGGTGGCGCAATGGTTGGGGGTCCGTCTGCCGGTGCAGGGGACGCGGGTTCGTGCCCCGGTCCGGGAAGATCCCACATGCCACGGAGCGGCTGGGCCCGTGAGCCATGGCCGCTGAGCCTGCGCGCCCGGAGCCTGTGCTCCGCAACAGGAGAGGCCACAACAGTGAGAGGCCTGCGTACTGCAAAAAAAAAAAAAAAAAAAAAAAAATTAATTAATTTGTAAATAATGATCTGTGACACAGTCTGAGGAGAATGCATCTTAGGCCCAGTCCTCTGCAGGAGCAGTTCATGGAGTATTTTTCATCACCTGCCTTGGGCTCTTCCAGACCATACACAAAACGGATATCCTTGATCCTCATAGCAATCCCCCAATTGTTGGCCATAGCTTTTTAATCCCCATTTAGCAGCAGCTGAAGAAATTAAGGCTCAGGTGACAAGGTTAGTGAGTGGTACAAGCCATTTATAATAATGGTTAAAAAAAAAAAAAAAGCATGGGCTCAAGTTAAATTTTGAATCAGTGTCTACAATAACTAGGAAGTGAGATAAAGCACAGTCACTAGGAACACGTGGAAAAGATCGCTGAAAAATGAGACTCTGCCTGTTATTAAGTGTGAGTGTTGTCTCATTAGTCTTTCAGCCTGCTGACTGTGAAAAGTGTATTTGAGTTTTTTTCAAAGACCTTTTTGGCAACATAGAGTCACAAAATGCCACATTTCGCTCTTATGGTTTTCACTGAAAATTTATAAACTTCAACTTTCACGAGTTCCAAAGAGATGACCTATCATACTTCAGCAGTTCATTGTAGAATAGTTTTTAAGGACAGGTATGTTGCACTGTAATGAATATAGAGCCTGGACATTGTTTTGACTTGAAGGATGCATTTTAGTGTTTAAAAAGCTCTATCATGTGATGTAAAACAGCGTCTCCTGACTCCCCATTCGCCTAGACTTCAAAACTTGCAGTCAGCTTTGAGAACCTCACTCTGTATCTCCATCAGTTATCAAGTTCTGCATATTCTTTTCTCTTACTCACTTTTCAAAGCAAATGTCGTTTCCTCCTTGAAGCCTGCCATGATCTCACCTCTGATGTGTAGTTTCTTCTAACTTGGTGCACCCCTGGTACTTGGCATTTAATCACAGTGAGACTCAGCCCTTTACTGAATGTGATTTTTAATTTAAAAATGAGTATCTCTATTCCACTATGAGGCAGTGACCATATCTTACTCATTAGCATGTACTTATCACCTAACACACTGCCTGGCACATAGTGGGTTCTTTGCCTCATGATTTAGTGGAATGAATTGCTTTGATTGTGGTGGAACCCTTTCTGAGACCAGAGATAACACTTCTTTGTAATATTCAAAGCCTAAATTGAGAAAAGAAGAAAGAAAAATTGTAGATAATAAACTTGAAATTATGTAGTAACCATGGGCTTTGTTATTGTGTGCCTGCCAAAAAAGTGACTCAAGGTTAAACCAAAATCTTTTCCTTCACAAATGGTGACTCCCCTCCCAGTATTAGTAGATTTTTGTTGGTAGTTTTATTTTAAAAGACCATGATAAACCTAGTAGGATAAGAATAAAATGAATGCCCACAAATTAGATCTGCCTGTGACTTTTTTACTAAGTGAATTCCCCCCCAGCTGCCATTGTGAGCGAGCTGTGTAGGTTTTGAAATTCAAAGTAGGGAACCCTAGAGTTTGTAGTGTCTCTTTTTTTCTTTTGAGGAATATGAGATCACCGTGCATATAAAACACACCCAAATGAACTCTGCCCAGTAGCAGTCTAGATAATGAAGTGGAAAGTTTGTATCTGAGTTGCCGAGAATCTCCCATTTTGCCCTGTTACTACGACAACCACTTTGTGATCTAGAAGTGACAGGGAGCTCCCCTCAAGCTGAACGCAGCATGTCATTCTCTGTGTCCTGGCTGAAGAGCACTGAGTAGGTGCTTGTTAAGGAATCGGTCCAAAGGGATTTTATAATATAAAAACTCAGATTAGTTTTAATATTGCAATACTTTTTGTCATTTTTGTGTTTCTCTTACTCTTTATTTAGACATTATTGAAAATTTTTTCATTAACCAGAAATGGACCCTTCTCCAACCCTCGAAAATACTGGAATACAATTTTTAGTTATTGTAAGAAAAAAGGCAAAATGGTTGTTAAACTTTTGAGAATGCTTTGAGCATGATTATTTAAATGCTTTGAATTGAATGAAATGTGCTCAGTTACACAGATCTGTGCTTTTAAAAAACATTAGCATTTGCAATTCATACGTTGTAGTTTAATGCCCCATTTATATTTAACAGTATTATTTAGGTTGATTGTTAAGGTAATATTTAACAGGAATAGTTAAGTGTATAGCTTCAAGGACAGCTAAAACGTCCATAATACAGAAATTTTAGCTGTTTAGGAGACGAAGTACATAAATATATATTAAAATCCTTTTATTATGACTTGTAAAGTTTAACACTTTTGGACCAATTCTAACATCAGGATTATTTTTTGTGCCTCATATAATATGTTTCAATCTACCCATTTATCACTTTTATGAGTAGCATAAGTAAATTTAGTGCATCTGCATATTTATACACTTTAAATAGACCAATGTAAACAGTTTCTTATCTGCCATATGTTGAAATGTTTCAGTAAAGTAAAGACATAACTGCCTAGTCAACAAAGAATGGCATTGAATTGCACTGTTTTGGAAAAAAAAGTTAAGTGAACTAGATGGCTGTTAATCTGGTTCTTTAAATATCATAAACAAAAGTATCAGAATGTGTTTCCAAGGACAAAGGCGGAGTTTTCTGGGCTTTGATTGGTTGCTGCCTTGTCCTGTCCCACAGCCATCCTTAATTGGCTTTGGTAGATTGGAATCACATAAGCAGAGTGACATTTATTACTTTCCTAGTTGTTTTTTTGCACTGAGCCCCGAGATTCCTAAGGAGTAACTGTAAAAGATTTCTTTCATTTCGTCCATGATCTACGGGAGGGGATCACTCTAAGAAGAGCAGGCATGAGTTTGAGTGCAAGAAGAGTCACTCTGCCTGCAATAACGCCCATAGTTCTACAGAAAAGGGTATGTGACTTCTGCTTTTTTTCTTTTCTTTTTCTTGCTGTTTTTTAATTTCCTGTTACTGTGTTTATTAATGTGTTGGAAACTTTTGTTACATATCCTGAGAGAGGCTATAATTCATTGAGGCTATAGGTGATTAAAGGATAGATTATTGAAATTAGACTAATTGTTGAAATTAGACTATTAAAAAAAAAAGCTGGGCCAGAACATCTCTGTAGTACGAAAAGCTCCATGTGAAAGTAGTTTGGTCTCGATTTCAGGGCATTGTGATAGAGACTGTATTGAAGATTTTTCTTTCTTTTTTTTTCCCCTTCTACTGTAACTTCAGGCCTCTTTGCCTTTAGTTCAATAGGCAATCTGCTAGCTATTATGTTTTATATTTGTTTACTAAGGAGCAGATTCTTTGTTTCACTATAATTCATAATACATCCATCTTCATTGTTGAATGGACAATATAATTGTTTTACTGTTTAAAACATATGGCACCAGTTTATTTTCCTCTGGTTTTCTACCCATTTCTATTGAGTTTCTGCTTACTTGCTTAAGAAAAACTTTCCATTAAGTTGCCTTGTGAAAAGGCTTTCTGTTAATTATTAATGCAGTCAATCCTGTGTGTGAAATATTTTGTCTGTTAGTTTTTTGTAAAGTTTATTTCTATGTCTTACTTGCCACATCGTATTTTATAAGGTAATAAATACACCATGTGATGTAGCATTTAAGTAAAGCTGAATATACTAAACTTCTCTTGTAAATATACCAAATAAGAACCATGTATTGAAATCCTTAAAGAATCAAATCTGTTGTATAGAAAAGAAAAAGCGCCAAAACACATTTTGACACTGTGCTTTCTGAATGGTTTTGGTGACACTAGAAACTGTAATGTTTATTTCCGTACCTGACTTTTAATGGTTAACTATTAGTGTGTTTCATTAAGTCAAAGGTCATGGTTTAATTTATTTGAAAATGACAAATCTTACAATTAGGGTGCCTTTTAAAAGAAGTGTCTCTTTTCATTGTTTTTAATTTTTAGGTTTTTAATTTATTTTTTTATCCAGTTGACTACTTATTCACCAGGGACATTTTACTTGGCAGTAAAACAGTATATGATAATTTTGCCAACATTTGTTCTTATCTTTCTTGATGTCTTTCTTTCATCTTAAGCAAATTTAATTAAAAATATTTTGCATTGAGCTGGAGTCTTTATTTTGATGTAGACTTAGTAGTACATTAATAATGACCATATAGATTACCTGAGTCACTGGCAACGTGAAAAGGTATAATAGCGTATATCAAATCTATATACTTATGTTTGGATTCTTCTTTATCCAGTTAATACTGCAGTTTGGATTAACCAAGATATTTTCATCATGTGGTTTTTTTGCACAACATATTGGTGTGGTGGAAAGCATGCCACCCGGATTCTCCATTTCCTAGCTGTGTGATCTTGGGCAAGTCATTTAAACTCTCTGAGTCACTACTTTCTCACCTATAATATAATAGTGGAGAGATTTTCATTAAATGCTCTCTTCAGTCTTATTTGTGTCTATAATTCTGTGACTCAAATAATATATTTTGAATTTTCATAAGTATAATAAAATATTTAAACCGTTTCTTATTAGAGTATAAAACATTAGAAGAAGATGCTATCATTTTCAAGGATTTGGAGCAGTTAGTCTAGGGGAAATTTGTATGAGTAAAACTTAGCTAGAAAATAACACCCAGCACTGGTTGGTAAGTAGCAAAACAGGATTACTTTGGAAAGCTGTGATTATAAGTGATCTTAGGTCTGAGCTGCCAATGGATACATCATTGTGATTTCTCTTGTTTCTTTTATAATAAGCTTCTAGTCAGATTTCTATTATAATAATTAACATAAGTCAAAATTCCCTAAGCCCAAGTCCATGTTATTCCTTTCCGGTTGGTACACATATTAAATGTTCATATAATTTAGCGCATCATTTGCTGAAAATACTTAATGCTATTTCTTTCTCCCGACAGTTTAATCCCCAGAGGACCCATTGTTGATAAGACTGTTCTGAAAATCTTAGTATCTCTTATTTTAGAAACTGGGTATTTTTCTGACTAAAAAATATCCATCTGCTCTGGTCACACCATGCCTTTGTTTTCTAAGATAGGAAATTATTCCACACTTGTAATTAACTTGTTTTCTATATGCACCATAGTTTAAGATGATACAAATTAATACAAGCATTTCTCAGTATTTTGGGGCAGCTTCTCATTTTCCAAAGAACCTAGGTGATTTTTCCACAGGTTTGGCATAGAGTTGGCTGGCTCATCCTGAACGAGTGGTTCTTGCAAAATAATTTGTCAACTGGAATCCTAATCATTTGAAAGGCTGAGGGTACTTCTGAAAATGCTTAATAGTTTTAGGGAGTAATTTTCTTATCAGCAAGTATATCTGATCTAAGTGGGCATAAGATCTCCTGAGATTGGTTGGGAACTTGAACTTTAAACACGGCTCTTAACATGGTATGGGTCTTTTTCGTAGCACATCAAATATACTTTGATCTTTGAGGAGCAGACTAGTTCAGTGGACTCTCTGTCAAGTAAATTGGAAATAAATTTTTGACTTTTTCTAATTCTATCAGGATCCGATTTCCTTGATTCTAGTTAATCAAGGTTCCAGTGAAGAAAGTTTCATCATCTCTCTCAGAAATGATC
Source organism: Phocoena phocoena (assembly GCF_963924675.1). Lineage (NCBI taxonomy): Eukaryota > Metazoa > Chordata > Mammalia > Artiodactyla > Phocoenidae > Phocoena > Phocoena phocoena. Next base: position 47,910,529 of record NC_089225.1, on the reverse strand, counting down.
GCATCCTCATCAAGTGTTCTGAATGAGCTCTTCACCTCATAGCATTTTTCTCAGATAACTAGGTTATGCCTTTTTTTTTTCAAATGAGAAGACTGAATCTCTTGGATGTTGAGTGACTTATGCAAGGTCACCCAGAAGGTCAATGGCAAAGCTAGAAATAGAATCTAGGTCTTGTGACTTCCACTGTGTTTCTCTTATTAGATATGTGTTACCTCCTGAAATTAATATGTTAATGAAATTGCCTTATGGTGTGTATAACTGCCATTCAACTTCTAGTCTGGAATTAGCTTAGGCAAATCTTTTCATCTTCCTCTGCACCTCCACCAACTCCCATATGCTCTAGTGTAGAAAACATTTTATTCAGACAGCAATTGTAAGCAACAAAGTGTGTGTGTGTGTATGTGTGTGTGTGTGTGTGTGTGTGAGAGAGAGAGAGAGAGAGAGAGAGAGAGAGAGAGAGTATGAGAGAGAGAGAGAGATGGAAAGACAGTTTTACCCAGCGCTCTAATTGGGTTCATTACATCAAGAAACTATTTTAAGGTCCCAGAGAGTTAACAAAAACTCAAGCATTGTAAGGCTTATACTAAGTGCAATATAAAATTCACATTCTTTTTATATAAAGGTTGGAAGGTCTGAAGGCCAGATGCCCATATACTGATTCTGTGGGTAGGAAGATTTCTACCTCTGTCAGATTAAAATTGTTCTGCAAATTGTTTCCAAGCATTTCTACATTCTTTAGCCATACTACAATTATGAGAGACTTTCATAGGCACACAGAATTCTAACGTGTCTTCCAGAATCTCAGAGAAAAAAGGAATGCTTTTTAGAATATATTTTTTATAAGATTCAAATCATTTGAAAATCCAGAATTCATGAGTATAATATGGAGCAATGCCATTTATCAAAAGATCCAATTCCCCATCTATACAAGAGAATAGTTTGTTATATTCATTTCCCTCCTCATACAATTAGAATTATTGCTGTGAATTTCTAAAAACAATTTTGTAAAGAATGAAAGAATATAGATCATCATTATATCACTATTTTGCCCAGAAGCTTTTAAATACATACAAAATCAGTCCAAGCGAATGTAGCATTCACTGTGCTTTGTGGTCTGGATGCATGGGGTTTTCCTCAGCTTCATATGAAGCCTCCACTCCAGCACATCGTTTTTCTCCTTGTGCTCCAAACAGGGTTTGCTGTTTGTCGCATTGTACTTCTGCACCCAGTTTTGTGCTCCATGACCTGTAGACAACTCCAGGATCCTGTTATTGTCTGTGTCCCAGCTCAGGCTGTGGTACCATCCTGAAACCTTCTAAGACTGTTTCTTATTACATCCGTCTTAATGGTGTCTTGACTCGAGTGTCCATGGGTGCACCTTTATGACTCATTTCTCAATGCAGTAACTACTGCCATGTGACATCAGTTTTGTTATTACCTTTTATGATATTTAAGTCTTATTAGCTCTCCTTAGGTGTGTATCTTAAGCTTTCTGGCTTTTCATATTTGACTTTTAGTTTTTTCTATGGACCTTGTGTATGTTTTATATATCTTGCATTATTTGGTTTTCAAAATTTGTTTTTACATTTTTAAGGGAAAGACCCTTTAAATAAAGTGCTTTGTCAGTTACAGGCTGAACTTAATTTCATGTAACCGGAAAACTCAAATGACAGCATATTAAACAGGGGAGAGATTTATTTTTCTTTCACTTTACAAGAAGAATTGGTCCCAGGCTAATGTAGCCGTCCAGCAATGTCCTCAGGCAACCAAGCTCCTTCTTGCTTTCTATTGTATCTTCCTTAGTGTGGGTCCCTTTTCCTTTTATGGAAAGATAAATGCAGATCGCTAGCCATCCGGCTCACATTCCTGGCATACAAAATGGGAAGAACCAAGGGCATACAGGCTAGTTCTGCCAGTTATTAACGTGCCACTGGGGAATAACGGGGAGCTTCTGATCATATCTTACTGGCTAGGATTGTGTCACGTGGTCTGGATCCAAGGGAAGCCAGGAAATGTAGGCCTTGACCTGCACGCACTGCCCTTCTCACCAGAATTAGGAAATGGGGTGGATGGCTTTTGGTGGGGAACTAGCTGTCTCCACTGCCAGTGACTCCTGTGTATTAGGCATGCAGAAAATGTTTGTCCCTTGGATTTTTATTATTGTCTTGCCAGGTATAGAATATAGTTATGCTTTTTGAACAAATGTATTCTATCGCTTGATTGGAGATAGTAGAAGCTGTAGTAAGTGGGGAGAGAGCAGATTTCCTGTGTAGGGGAGGGTAATGGAATGCATAGATGGTGACCTGAGTTTAGATGGCTGGCTTGCTTGGAAAGTGGTTGTGAAGTGGGAGTGAGTACTATTATTGCTGTTTACCTGGAGCTCTCATTCTCCCTAAACCTTGATCTTTCTTCTGCCCTTTTAATTTTTATACAGGGTAACATAGTTGCATATTCACCCAGGAAGGGTACCACATAGATGAATGGATTTTGTGTTTTCACAAAATGTTTCCTTTCCCTAAAAGTGAGTTTTTACGAAGTGTGCTGTAGTGGAGATTGTTTGTGTGTTTTAGCCAGGAAACCCTGAGTTTGAGCTCAGCTCTGTCACTGATCAGTGTTGTGACTTTAGGTGTCTTCTTGTAAACCTTTCAAAAATTCAGTTTCTCTGTTTTGCAGATAATGATGCTTCCTCACAGAACAGTTGCGAGGATTAAATAGGATAAATATTTAGAAGAGTTGACACGTAGTAGAAGCTCAACAAATGAGAATTTCTTTTTTCCCCCCTCATCTGGGGAATGGCGTGTGTTACTAGTTTCATAAATGGTTTAAAATCTCCCTATTACTGTGATTTAAAATTTTGGGGGTGGGGTGGGGGCTCTATCCTATTAAGTATTGATAGCTATTCAAAAGTTTTCTTGTAGCAAATGAATCAAACAAAAAGTAGTTGTCCTTGATACAATGCAGCCAGGGAACGAAAGACAGTATGCCTCTCAAATTCTTGTTCCCTCTGCTTACTTTCTGTATACAGACTCTAATTTGAATTAAAAAAAAAATTAATCCAACTACTATATGCTGATAAATATTTTTTTAAAAAATCTGGGAATGTAGATTTAAATAGAATAAGATAGGTGGTTAGATTACTTCTTTCACTCTCCTAGGGAATATCAGGCAGGGACTTCTGGCTTACATATTTGCAAGAGGTACAGTTGTACCTAGTGTTAAGACATTGTTTCAGTAGACAGAGGTGACATTACTGGAATGTGAGCTATATGATGGTAGGGGCTGTGTCATCTTTGATCATCATTAGACTCAAGTGCCCAGCACAGGGAATGTACAAAGTTGGGATATAATTACTATTCATTGAATAAACACAATTTTTGAAAAAACAAAATTGGGCTTTTTTGATACTGACCTGTCATTGGCATTTCCATCTCTGCATTTGTGTCTCTGTGGCGATCATTTCCTTTTTCCTGGATTGCATACCTTGTGGTAAGAAGCTGTGCACTCAGGGCCCACCTCAGCTGGTCCAACTTGCTTTTTCATGAGCTCTGTCTCCACCCCCTCCCTCCCTCCCAGCTCATTCCTGTGAGTAATTTTGAGCACTCCCTGCCTTCCACACCAGTAGAAATAAAAACAGCTATACTGTGTTCAGCGCTGATTACACTCTCTTTAATCCTCATAAGAACCCTACAAGATTGGTGGACAAACCCAGGCTGGGATGAGAAAAGTGAGCCCTGGAGAAGTTAAGTGTCTTACCCAAAGCACAGTGCTAATGAATGACAAGTCAGGACTGAGCCCAGGTGGGCCCCGCCCCGCACAGGGACTGCCCGTCAGAATTGATGGGCACACATGTGATGCAGAGCTGCGCTCCATTGCGCGGCTGCAGTGCCCTTGCCTTTCACCTATAGTCTACTCATCAGACAAATCTCACCTTTTTTTTTTTTACCTGTCTGTTGCCCTCCTAGCTATTTTTTCCTCATTGTACACTCCAGTCTTACCTCACCTCAAAGATATAGTGAGTAAACCATACGTCAGAGCTCCTTGGAGCTCAATAGGAATCTCTTGGGACTTACTAATTTTGCTTTAAAAAATTTATAATAATAGTCACTATTATGAATTGAGTGCTATCAGTTTGCCATCATTTTGCCCATTTTACAGGATGAGGAATCTGAGACTCATCATTGATAAGCTAATGGTGTAGGATCTGATCCCAGAGCAGATTCTGGAGTGCACCATCGCCACAAGCACCTGGACTGAACCTCCATGAGAATGAGGGCCATGTCTCATATTAGTTTGCAAACTACAGTGTCTGGTCCACATTTGGCAATGAAGGCAGATTAAAAATAGCTGGGCTGATTAACAGTCTAAGACTCCTGCTTGGGGGGAGCAGTCTTAGGGCTGGTTCTCCTGGCGGTACCCCAGCACCCTAAGCCAAATCTAGAAAATAAGAATCTCTTTGGGCAGAAAAAAGAAGTAAGTCTTTTGGTTATTTCAGATATTTCGGGTATTAAACCCTCTGAAAGATAAAGATTTTCTACCCCTGTATGATATTAAAAATGCTTTCTCTTAAGACAGTTTCAAAAGAGCAATTAAAAAACCATTTTGGCTGAACAGCATTGTCCTATATTCTTGACAGCCTCCTAATTGAGCCTGCGTATTTGGGCATATACATTCAGTTGTATTTGTGAAATATCAGGAATATTATTTTATAGTTTCAGAAGTCAAATGAGTTTGGGTGATTCTATCAGGATTTGAAGAAAATTTTGACATCACCATTCTAAATGCCAAGGAGGATCTCCAGCTTGAGTTGCAGGAAAGGGGACTTTATATTATATACCACCTGAAGTGACTATATATATGCCACTCCAACCCATACCCAACCCTTCTTATTAAAGATGTAGACATAATTTATCTTAAAAATTCAAATAGTTAAGAATGTTTAAAAATATATTTAATTTTTTTAGAAGCTTGCAACTATTTTAAGCAGTACCTCTATAGGGTTAACAATGTTAAAGTTGTAATTTTCAAAGCATTGTTTTCTTTCTCTATTTGCACCAAGAAATAAAGACTCCCTCTGCTGGCTGTTTCTAGATATGCAATTTTTCTGGCAGGTTGTGCTAAAAAAAGTGAAACAAAGAATAACCTTTTTTGACATTCAAAAAGCTGGGTGCTTTGGGACATACATGCAACTTTATATTTGGGTTTTTAGTTATCTAATGCTCTTATGCAAGATGTTGTGTTGAATTAGCAGCTTAAAGCTGCATGAAAATTAGGTAAGCAGAGTGGAAAGAACAGGATGAGGTAGGAGCCCAGAGATTGGGGTTCCCAGGCTGGTTCTGCCAGTGACCAGCTGGAGATCCCCTGGCAAGTCAGATCCTCTTCAGTCTCAGCTTCTTCACTTGTAGAATGAGAAGATTTCGGGAGATGTTTTCTAAGAGTCCTAACCTTTAGGATTTTATGATTCTAACAGTATTGATTCCATTTCTTTTACAGGAATATACATGTTTTACACTGATGCACATGCTTTGCACTGATATAAAATAAATATTTAGAAAAGTGAGGGAAAGGTAAAATGACAAAAATGGATATAAATCAGTTATTCCTAGTGCTATCACAGTATGGGAATGTTAGATCTAGAAAGTGATAGTTTGCATGGTAAGTTCATAAAACAATACCCCCCAGATGTACCAGAAAGACTGAATATAGCATATTTCATTGATTCTATGGCACCTTAAATTACAAGAAGCATCATTATCTTATATGCTTCCAGTTAAATTATGACATACCATTGATGGTAAGTTACATCTAAGTTACAGAGAAGTTAAATGTGAGAAGGTGTGCTTTTAAAAATCAGTGAAACAAGGTAGTTCCTAAAAGTGCTTCAGTTGATGCCAGAGAGCTCAAGAATTAACAATAAAAAGTCTGATGTGTCCTGGACTCTGATAAATATTCTCTTTCCTCTCCTCGTGTTTTCCCCTCTCTTCTAAACACTTCTCCCTTCACCCCTCCCCAACTTGTCCTTCTTTCTCACTGTGTGAAACAGTTATTAACTTTTTCACTTAGGCATGTCTTATGGTTATTCTGGGAACAAACGACTGCTGAAAAACTGAAATGAGATACTGGAATAACATTGTGTCCAACATAAGCATGACCAGTGGTTTTCTGCTTTGAATATGAATAAGCATTAGCACTTGTGAAGGGTTTTTTTTTTTTTTAAACTTCAAAGGTGAATTAGTCAGCACTGGCATCTTCACAGGAATTACATGAGTTTTAAAAACACTGAGGCTTCAGAGAACGCTCCTTTGATGAAGTCACTGGAAATGTTAGAGTGGGATTTGTGATCTGACCCTCTTTATTATTCGTATTGGATTTAGGTCCTAAAATAACATGAATATATACATATGTATATGTGTGCGTCCATGGTTTGGGATATTTTTAGTCTTAGTTTTTAATGTTTGCTTTCTTTTATAATGAAGTTAGAGCTGTTTCTTTTGCCTTTTTTTTTTTTTTTTTTACCATGTAAGAGCACACTGAAAGGGCTTCTGATTTCTTGCTTTATAAAATTGAACACCCGCTCGAGTTAGGGTCTTTCTTGCTATCCTCTAGGGAGAAAGAAAGCCCAAGGAAGGCGCAGGCTGCCTGGCTCTTGGCCTGAGACAGAGAGCAGAGAGGGTCAAGAACAGAGTAGAGCACAGGGGCTTCAAGGAGACTTTCTGGGCCCCCCTTTGCCTGCAGACCGGCTTTCTTCTCTTGGTTGGAAGCCTAGACGTGGCATGATTTGGCAGTGTCAATGATCTAGACAGTCAGGTGGGACAGCGCTAAATCCCCTGCCGTGCCAGGTTTGGGGCATTTCCAGTAGCAAGGCCACACTGGGCCTCGTGGGCCTGATGCTGGATGGGAAGTGAATTCATACAGCATAAAGCTTCATCTTTGCATTTTGAATTCATACAGAACTTGCAGAAGATCTGTATGGATCCCCAGCCACACAGGTCCTTTAACTCTGAATTAGTTAATCTCTTTATCCCCGCATGCCCTCTAATGTTACTGCTGAAATGTAATGACCTACAAATGTGTACAAGTCCAGAGTTTTTACAGAGGTGGTGTGGGGATGATTCATCTTGTGACCTTGAGGATTGTGGAAAGAGCCTGGATCCGTGGTCATTTGATGGAACTGCCTCACCAGACCCTGAGCTATCCTTCTCTGGTTTCAAATGTGAGAAAAAAAATAACCAAACCTTTAATTTGATTAATAAGCCATTGTTGGGTAGATTTTTCTATTACTTAGAGCCGAATTTGTTCCTAAATGATTAGCTCACCATGTAGTTACTTGTCATTATTTTCTTACCACTTTATAATCTTATTCTGGTAAAACTGTCTTTTTAAAATTGAATTCTTTATTTCCAACCATTGAAAAAAGGTACTTTATCATTTGTGTATCTTAAAAAGGATCCCCTCTTGAGGTGGCCTCCTTGCTTGTTTGCACCGATAGAAACCAGTGTCTAGCAGTGCTGGGCAAAGACACTTCTTCCACAGACCTTCCAGCACCTGTGCACCTGTGCTTCCTCGCCTCTTCCTCATAACTCGGTCCCTCTGATCTCAGGACAGTGGTCTGTGTGCTGTTCCATGTGTAGTTTTAGCCTCTTCAGTCCTTGGTGTCTTTGCTCATGATACTTGTTCCACACAGATGTTCTTTTTTTTTTTTTTTTTAATTCTCAGAGTTCCAGACTTAAAATAGGCCAGAGAAGTCACCTTATCTACCTTTGTTCAGTCCGCAGATTTCTTGAAAACTTGCCTATGTTTTCTTTTTGGTCCCATGTGTGTCCTTTCTTCCCTAGAGGTTTTTAAACTCTGTGAGGTTTCCAAGCCACTGTTTTGGAATCCCTAATATTGTCTCCTATAAGGCCATTCATGACGGTGTCAGTTGTCCCTAAAGGGATATTTACACTGTGCCAGGCCCCATGCTGACTGCTGGGGACACAATGGGAAGCACATATTGACATTATTCCTGGTAGCATGCTGAGTAGTAGAAGCTTATGGATAATAATTATGTAGTTGCACATAGGCATACGTGAAACAAAGGGCCTGGACCTAAACTGGGAGTAGCATTGAAAACTTCCCCACAGAATGAATGGTTTATCTGAAGGATAAGAAATAGGAGGTGGGTGGACAGTATTCTAGGCAGCAGTAGTAGGTGCAAAGGCCCTGTGTCAGGAAGGAGCATAGCTATTTCAAGAAACTGAGAAAATAATATGGTCAGAGTTAGAGAATAAGGAAAGGATTATAGGGAATAAAGTTGAAAGGGGCCACATGGATATGAAATGGACCTGTTTATGTCAATCAATTCCTGTAATTCTGATATTGGTGACAATATCTATTTTGAGCTAATGAACATGCACTACTCATGCTCAAATATGTAGTTGAATATCTCTTTCAGTGGAGGTAATTTGATTCCCTATGACCTGATTTCTCTAAACTATGTGCTGTTTTGCTCTTAATAAATATTTGACAGCTAGCAAAATAATGAAGGATAGCAATATGGAAGCAACAGCTTTTCTTGAGCTGTTGGGATCTTTGGGAACAGTCTTTGTTTTTAAATATAACATTTTGTTAAAGGTTTCGAATAAATAATAATGAATATATTATTTGCCGTTTCCCTTCAGGGGAACATATTGAGTTGCTTAATTCAAAACATCTAAGACTGTCTCCTCTTATCTTAGGACACTACATTCCTCATTTAGAAGAACATAAAAATCCAGGGCTGCTCTGACCTCTATATAAAAATATTTCACTGATTTAGGTACATTGCCTATCTGTTAAAAATAATGGAGAAAAAAATCTGAAACATTAAAAGATAGCTTTATAATCTTACTGTACTTGGATGATAAAATTTTAAAGAGTGGGAGAAATAAGCTTTACTTTGGGACCTAGTTGAAATCAAATTTCTATGGGCCTTGTTTCTTATTTTCTATTAATTATATATAAACAATATATATAATTAATAGATATAATAAATGCATTTATTTTTCTGTTGAAAAGTTGTATACTTTTCATTGTGGTAAGATCTTGGTATTTAAATAATTTTTAATTAAATATTAATTAATATTTAATTAAATATTAAATGTGGTATTTAAATGTAGTTAATCTAAAGATCAAATTTAAATTCTCCCCAAATAGAAACTTTGACACCCAAGATAACCATGCCCAACCGTCTTTTTCCTTCCCTTTTGCTCTTTCTTTCTTCTTTTTCTAAAAAAAAGTCTCTCATTTCATCCTGTGGATTCTTGCTCATATAGTTATGTTTAATCTGTGCTCGTTTTTTACGTGCTGAATAATTATCCCATTTTGCCTCCTTTCTTCTCTGAAGAAACAAAGGATAAGCGATTAAGTAGCTAGTTACTTACCAATGGGTCCAATGCCCCTTTCTGCTCTGTGGCATTGCCAAATGACCAGATGAGAACCCTGAGTTTTTTTACACATATTCTAGGATGAATCCAGTTTGGAAAGGAATGAGGCCTCCCATTCCATCACTTTCTTGGGTCTGCAGGAAGGAGGAGAAAGGCTGACCGCTTAGCCTCTGCCCAGTGCTTTCCTGAAGCTTTCCACATAATCTGTTCTGAGAATCAGAATTTCCGGGGATTATAGCAGATGAATACTATGTGTGCTTTGGGGAGAAAGCAATACATATTGAATTGATTTTCAAATTCAGGCTCTGTGTTTTCAGAAATGGCCTTTGTCTTATATTTTAAATAGTTCATCTCTTTTAGTCCCTTGGCTTTAGGGGCCTCAAACTTCTTTTCTGAAAAGTTAACCATTTCTTGCTCTGTGTGTTTCAACATTGTTGTGTCTACTGCTTTCAAAATGAGTTATGTTAATTTTTTAATCTCTTGCCTCCACTTACTTTTCATGGAGGGCAGCCTAGGGGACTTGAGGTATAAAGTATATAAACTGCCTTGATAAGGATGTCAGCCAAAACAGAGATCTGCTCCACCCACATTCCAGCATATTCTCTGCAGGGGCTACTGTGTCTTTATATTACATTTTCATTGCTAGATGCCATATGCTCCCGGCACAGTTTTTGAAGCTGTAAACCACTGTAAAGGCCAAGGTTGCTCTGATTGTCAGGATTACAGTGACACTGAGGGCTTCCTCAACACAGCCTGTGTGTACACTGTTGGCTGTCCTTGGGAGCTCTCTCTGTTCCTGCTGGTGGGATGTTATAGACAGATCTTATCAATGCATGTTTTTTCTTGCTAATCAAGTGTGTCTGCTCATTGATGAGACAAAGAAAGTTCCTGTTCTTCTTTAGGGTCCAGGCAGGATTTCTTCCTGCTGGCATACAATTGCAGATGATCTCGTGGATCAATTGTTATGAATTCTTCTTACCCTATTTTTTACTTTATATAGCAAGGTGGGGATTTGGGCCACTGAACTGGGAATGTATAATATCCCTTTATTAAATAGCATGACTATATGACCTTCAGATGTCTTTTTACCTTTCAGTATGTAGAGGAAACAGGATACCACTATTTTACTCTAATGATTCTTAAGAGCAGCCCTGCCATTTGGTTTTTACATGATCACAAAAGTTTGTACCTGGGCTTCCCTGGTGGCACAGTGGTTGAGAGTCCGCCTGCCAATGCAGGGGACATGGGTTCGTGCCCCGGTCTGGGAAGATCCCACATGCCGCAGAGCGGCTGGGCCCGTGAGCCATGGCCTCTGAGCCTGCGCGTCCAGAGCCTGTGCTCCGCAACGGGAGAGGCCACAACAGTGAGAGGCCTGCGTACCGCAAAAAAAAAAAAAAGAAAAAAAGAAGTTTGTACCTTAGTTTTAATCCGTACTAGTCTTATATCAATATCTTTACTTATGACTTGACTTTTTTTCTTAAACAGGAAGGTTTAGTATACTAATATTTTTGGCATATTCAACTCTACTAGAGAGTTAAGGCTTAGATTATCTTTCCCTTTTCCATATATTTCAAGGAGAAATAAATAGGAATAAAAATGAGTTTTTTTAACAAAGGCTCCCCATCAGTAGTGTAAGGAATTTTTCATAAGTACTGAATAAATCTGAGAGATGACAGGGACTTACTGCTGTGGAAGATCAACCAAAATAAATTTTTATCGTTCATAGATGAATGTGTATTTTGGACAACTGTCAGCATTAAATGGGATTATTTTTTTAAGAAGAAGAGTTTGAAATGGAGCTCAAACAAAAGTATTGTTTTTTCCTAACAGGTGTTATTAATTTAAAAAATGAGTACACGCACTTATTCCAGAAATTTAAGTTAGCCTCGTCCTTCTAAATTTATATGTCTCAGTTCTTGGCAACTTATTTCTTTCCAATTTGCAGCAAAATCAACTGAAGAGATTAATGGCATTTCTAATTGGTTAGGTATCTTTTTCATTTTCCCCAACTTTACCTCTTACTCTATTCTTGCCCTCTTCTTGAATTTGGCTTAGACTTCAGAATGTCTCCAGATTTTCATTTGTTAATTCCTCTGATATAAAAACTAGAGCATGAAAAATAAGAGGCATGCTTCTGTTACCCCAGGTGATGGGCGTTTATTGTAAGAAAGCATGGGGTAGTCGGGAAGTCTCAGGAACCTGTCTCGTGGCCACCAGGTCATTCCCAACCCCCTGTTTCCTGGCGTGGAATGAGCAGTGGCCTCCGAGGGCACTGAAATGGCAGCTCATCATTGCTCCACATGAAGGAGCAGCCCCAGGGTCGGATCCTCTTTTCCATTCAGGACTGGTTGTCTTCATGTTGCTTTTGGCAAGAGCACCCACCAGTGTTTGACCCAGTCAGTGTTAACCACAGCAGCATGGTGGACGGCATTTCTTAGCATCTCAGCAATTGTCTGGCACTGAGATTTGTCTGAAGGCACAAACTTAAAAACAATAGCCTACCCAGATGCAATCATGGGAAACACTGAGATTCCAAAGAGATCTTGGGATCTTCATGAACCACATGTGTTAACCGAAAAATGAAGGAATTGAAGTGAGAGCTCAGACACTTGCACCTGATTTTGGCAGTGTATTTTCATAGCCTTTTTCATATGACTTCACAGCTGCCTCAATGACTTCAAAACTCAGAACTGCCTGCTAATGGCAATATTAAGCCAGTTCTTACCTAGGATTATTTATAAGAAAAATTGTATATCTGTTGCTCTTTGAGAAGAATTTTAATTTCCTGAGGATTAAAATTTAGTCAATCATATACTTCGTGACAGAAAAGATTTTTTAAATTAAAATTTACAAATACGTACTGAGTACCTGTTATGTGCAAAACATTTTGGTAGGCTTTGCAGGGGTACAAAGTTCATTTGTTCCAAAGATCTTTATTAAGCCATACATTGGCTTGGGCTAGGTCCCTGGGATATAATGCCAAATGGTGAATAAATATAGATTTTCCTTAAAGGAGCTTACTAGTGCAGTTGAGGAGAAAGATATTCAAGTAGAAAATTACAAAGCAAGAGCTCTAAGAGGGGCACATTATAAAGCTATGGGCAGTCAGGGGAGACTTTCTGGAGGAAGTGCTGTGGGAACTGGGGCCAAATGATAAGTAGGAATTTGCCAAATAAAGCATATTGTTGGTGGCTGGGGCAAAGATTTCAGGTAGAGGATACCTCATGAGCAAATAGAAAGAAGAGGTTGCAAATGTTTATCATATTTGGCTAAGGTCAGAGTGACCTGTTCCATAGGCTGATTTGCTGGGGAGTGTGCATGCTGTGTGCGTGCTGAAGAGTTTGGACTTTATTCCATGGGGTCCCACTTCCCTGGTTCTCTATCTCTCTTTATCTTTCAGACTTTCTTGCCTCTAACTCACCATTAAATATTGCAATTTCTCAGGGTTCAGCCCTAGATTCTTTTTTTTCTCATGCTTCGTCCTTTTCTCCCTTGTCAGATATATCCATATCCACAAGTTTACCACCTATAAGCTCAATGATTCTTAAGTCAATTCTGAGCTGAGGATCTTGCATCCCTGTTACTACGGTCATGCTTACCGCCTCATCTCCCTCAGGGCCATGCTCCCTGCTTGCTGCACTTGCCGTTCCTGACGCCTTTTTTTGTTTTGTTTTTTTTTGTTTTGTTTGCGGTACGCGGGCCTCTCACTGCTGTGGCCTCTCCCGTAGCGGAGCACAGGCTCCGGACGCGCATGCTCAGCGGCCATGGCTCACGGGCCCAGCTGCTCCGTGGCACGTGGGAGTCCTCCCGGAACGGGGTACGAACCCGTGTCCCCTGCGTCGGCAGGCGGACTCTCAACCAGTGCGCCACCAGGGAAGCCCCCTGACTCCTCTTAATCCTTAGAATCTGCCAAGTTTCTTCTTGCCCCACGGACTTTGCATGGCTTCGGTTCCCTTAGCTTGAAATGATCTTACCCTCTCTTTGCCTAGCTACTGCCCACTCCTTCTTCAGGTCTTGGCCTGAATATCACTTTTTCATGCATATCTTTCAGGTATCTCCTGAAAGAGATACCTCCATTATAGGATTTAGTAACATACTGAATTTTTATGTCCTACTTTGTGACTATTTTTTTTGTTTGTTTGTTTTTGTTTTTGCGGTACGCGGGCCTCTCACTGTTGCGGCCTCTCCCGTTGTGGAGCACAGGCTCTGGACGCGCAGGCTCAGCGGCCATGGCTCACAGGCCTAGCCGCTCCGCGGCATGTGGGATCTTCCCGGACTGGGGCACGAACCCGCGTCCCCTGCATCGGCAGGCGGACTTTCAACCACTGCGCCACAAGGGAAGCCCATGACTATTGTTTTTAATACTGCTTTCCCCACTATGCTTTAGCTCTCTTGAGGGCAACAGCCAACTCTATGACAGCCTTATATATATATATGATTTTTTTTTTAAAGGGAATTTTATTTTTATTTATTTATTTTTGGCTGCATTGGGTCTTCGTTGCTGCGAGCGGGCTTTCTTTAGTTGAGGCGAGTGGGGGCTACTCTTCGTTGCGGTGCGCGGGCTTCTCATTGCGGCGGCTTCTCTTGTTGCAGAGCAGGGGCTCTAGGCACGCGGGCTTCAGTAGTTGCGGCACGCGGGCTCAGTAGTTGTGGCTCACGGGCTCTAGAGCACAGGCTCTGTAGTTGCGGCGCACAGGCTTAGTTGCTCTGCGGCATGTGGCATCTTCCCAGACTAGGGCTTGAACCCGTGTGCCCTGCATTGGCGGGCGGGTTCTTAACCACTGTGCTGCCAGGGAAGCCCAATGACAGCGTTATACTAAAACACTTAGCAAAGGATGTATGCTTTGCATGGGGTCTTAATAAACACAATGAGCTGCTTGAGTTAGGACAACAAGGAGCCATTGAAGAATTTTAGAAGAATGACCTGATGTGACTGGCTATTAGAAAGTTTATTCCCCTAGCAGTATGGAGAAAGAGTTGGAGAAGGTCTTTGGCTAGAACAAGAGATATAAGTAGGGGGATATTACCACTAGAAACTTACAGCTTCATGGCACACATATGATTAAAAAACACAATTCAAGTATTCCCTGGTCCAGGGGCCCAGTGATATTCTCAGGACCCTTTTCATCTCTTGGCATGGTTTACTCCATGTGGGCCCCATTTTCCCACAGTCTTTCTCTTCATGAACAGTAGCAGCTTCACCCTACACCTGCCCAGTGGAAAAGAGGGCTCACTTTATGGTTATGTGAACGGATGTCTAGATTGGCCCTGACTGACTCTGATTAGGTCATGTGCCCATCTCTGAAGTAGTCACTGTTGCCAGAGGGATTCTGGGTGTTGATTGATCAATCTGGATAACAACTATGTGAAGCTGAGGCAGTCATGTACTGGTAAGCTGGCTATAAAAATAACATTTTCTTAAAAAGGCCTTATTTGTAGCATTTGCCAGTTTCTTTGGTATACTCCCACCATGGCTGATATCAAGATGCCTGGCTAGCAGAGTTCCTGAATGTTTAACAATCACCTCTTGCAAGCCAGTTCCAGCAGCTCCACTATACCATCACTGAGCTGAAAGTAGAGCTGCCAGAATCACAAAGACTAATGGTGAGGGAGGGAGTGGGTCTCTAAAAGACAATCAGAATGCTCTTAGAAGAGGGATAGGTGCCTGGTTGCCAGTCCAACAAATAAGCCTGCACTCTCCTGCGTAACTTATACTTTGGTGTCGTGATCTCATTTTACTTAGGAATTTTTTTAAAAGTTCTTATATTATTTCCTTGAATAACATTTTTAAGTACCTTATAATATTCCATTTTGTGAAAGTACTATAGTTTACCATTCTTTTGTTGTTGTATATTTAGGTTGATAGAATTATACATAATGCTTTGCTGGATAAGTCTATGCCTAAAGCTGTTTTCCACATTTATGACAGATTTATTGAGATGGTTTGCCTAAGGGAAATTACTGAGTCAAAGGAATGGACCTTTTTTTTTTTTTTTTTTCGGTACGCGGGCCTCTCACCGTTGTGGCCTCTCCCACCGCAGAGCACAGGCTCCGGATGCGCAGGCTCAGCGGCCATGGCTCACGGGCCCAGCCGCTCCGCGGCATGTGGGATCTTCCCGGACCAGGGCACGAACCCAAGTCCCCTGTATCGGCAGGTGGACTCTCAACCACTGCGCCACCAGGGAAGCCCAGGAATGGACCTTTTAATGCTTTCGATAAATACTTTCCAACAGGTGTACAAAATAGTTTTACCAATTTATATCACTCCTGTCATTGTAAGAGAGCAACTATTTCATTCCACTGTCATTACACATAATTAGAAAAATAATCGATAGAGAATTGACACATCATTTTAATTTTCATTTGTTTGAATTACTGAAAATGTTTAAATGTCTATATTTTTATAAGGTGTATTTCTTATATTGAATTTTCTTACAATTTCCTACTTCTGTGTGTGTTGATCTTACTATACTATTTTCATAGGTATTTAACTTATTATAATTAATTTAATTTATATATGACATATCACAGTTAGTAGTGGAAATTCTAGCACATAGCATAACTTGGTAAATGTTGAGGGGAGTGTTGTATATGTAACTCTCTACTTCTGTATGATTTGGGGTGACATTAGCTGCTGTAATAGATAAAGAATCACAGTGAGTTAACAGACTAAAAGTTTATTTCTTGCTCATGTCAAAGTTACATGTGGGCATTCCTAGTTGGGCACCTTCCATGTGGTCATTCAGAGACAAAGCCTCCTGTCCCATGGCTCTGCTCTCCTCTTTAGGTCTTTGTCATCATTTCCATTCAGTGAGAGGCTGGCGTAAGAGAATGGATGACAGCATATGGGAAATTTTTATGGATTAGGTCTGGAGGTGCAACACTGCATGTGCTTACATCTCATTGACTAAAACTCAATCCCATGGACACAACTAATTGCAAGGGAGAAAAGAAAAAGGATTTGGTGAACATCTAGCCAGTCTTTGCCAAAATTTCTATAACCTGAAATAGAGAAATCTTTATATTCTATTTACTGCTGTTACAACATGTATATCTGGGAATAAATCACCCATGTTACTTGGATTGTTTAAAGATTTAAATATGGAGTGGAAAATTTAAAATATTGATAAGAGATATGTAGCTTTTTAGTAGATCAGAGTGGTGGGAAATGACATTGAATGGTCATTGCATGGCCTCCAGTTTAGACACTGAAAAGAAGAGTTTGGAAGTTGTCAGATAGAGTGACTTTGACACATATTATAAACAAGTCTTGGATGAGCAACATTTACTCCATGTATAAGAAAATTAGATGTAAAACAAACTGTATAAGGAATTTGTAATTAGCTCAACTAAGTTTGATGACTTACTAGAATTATATTTTTAATAGACTATTTTAGCTCATTTTTTAATTTCTACCTACACAGGTAATTAAAGTATACAGTGAAGATGAAACCAGCAGGGCTTTAGAGGTACCCAGTGACATAACTGCCCGAGATGTTTGCCAGCTGTTGATCCTGAAGAATCATTACATTGATGACCACAGCTGGACCCTTTTTGAGCACCTGCCTCACATAGGTCTAGGTAAGGATACAAAATCATAGTCATATCATTGCTTTTCTGTCCCTTATAGTTTGATCATATGGCAAAGGTTTTCTTCACTTGTAGAAAAATAGAGGACAATTATGAATAGTCCTTTTCTTTGTTTTTTATTTTTGGGTTGGTAGTTGAGAGAAAAATAAAGTAGCACAAAATGGAAATAAGAATAGAAATATTAAAAATTTACCACCCTTCATGGTTTAAATAATGATGTGTGGAAATTTGGGAGCTAAACCATAGAGTCTAAACTGATGGGAAGATACATCTCATAATAACCTTTAGTAGCACAATTAACATTTTGTGAGAGGTCAGTAAAATATGCTGTTATTTGGACTACTTTTTTAAAAAAATAAATTTATTTATTTATTTATATTTGGCTGTGTTGGGTCTTCGTTTCTGTGCGAGGGCTTTCTCTAGTTGTGGCAAGCAGGGGCCACTCTTCATCGTGGTGCACGGGCCTCTCACTGTCGCGGCGTCTCTTGTTGCAGAGCACAGGCTCCAGGCGTGCAGGCTCAGTAGTTGTAGCTCATGGGCCTAGCCACTCTGCGGCATGTGGGATCTTCCCGGACCAGGGCTCGAACCCGTGTCCCCTGCATTGGCAGGCAGATTCTCAACCACTGCGCCACCAGGGAAGTCCTGGACTACTTTTTGAATTGATTGTAGTGCACACATGGGAAATATCCACAGTGGTAGTTCTCTTTATGGGACTGTACACCCTAAATTTTTCTTGAAGAATGAGTAATCCTTCACATTTTAAAGTCATAAACATAAAAAATAATCGTATTTATTTGCAGTTGGAAATATCTCTCTGTATTGTGAACTGTAGAGGCTTTTCCCCTCATATCTTTTAATAAGTTATAAAGAATTTTCATTCTTCTGCTAGTGTGGGACAGAATTTGGCGACAATTTTGTCTCCCCTTTCTTATTTTTACAAATACTGCTGTTAAAAAACATGTCCCCATAATAGGTAGATGAGAAAGGAAGGAGTTTGTTATGGCAGTGCCATTTGATTCTTTGAATTTTGTATTAGTTTCCCTTGGCTGCTGTAACAAATTAGCATAATCTCAGTGGCTTAAAACAACCAAAGTTTATTCCGTTACATTTCTGGAGGCCAGAAGTCTGAAATCAGTATCAATGGATTAAAATCAAGGTATCTTCAGGGATGAGCTTCCTCTGCAGGTTCAAGGAGAGAATCTATTTCCTGCCTCTTCTAGCTTCTTGTGGCTGCTGGCATGCCTTGGCTATGGCTGCATCACTCTAATCTCTACCTCCATGGTCACACTGTGTTCTCTTCTGTCTGTGTGCAGTCTCCCTCTACCTCTCTCTTAGAAGATAGTAGCATTTAGGCTTTATCCAGAATAATCCAGGATAATCACTTCATTTCAAGATCCCTAAATCAATGACACCTGCAAAGTTTTGTTTTGTTTTTATTTTTTTACCATGTAAGGTAACAGTCACAGGTTTCAGGGATTAAGATGTAGATATCTTTAGGGGGCTATTATTTAGCCTACCATCATCTCCTTTGCATTGTAAGTCAAACAACTTTTAGTAATAAACAACTTATTCAAAATTATTTTAAATAAGTTGTCAATGACAGGACAATTTGTCCCTTCAATTTGTTTAAAGAATTGAGAATTTTATACCTAGGCATGAGAGTCATTCACTTTCTTGCATAGCTAGCTACCAATATATAAAAATTTTCCTTCGTTTGATACATAGAGGGTTTACACCTCAGAGCAGCGTACCAAAGTAAGGTTCAGTTCGGTTGAGAAGTTTGCCTTTGTCTTATGAAATGCAATAAAGATGATGTTGGCAGAAAAGGTATGTTCTTAGGAGGATCCGTTTTTAAAAGATTCTGGAAAATGGTTCATTTAAAGTCCCTTGCATTCCCTGAACCATTCAGGAAGTGTCTATAGTACTTCCAATTTGAAGACTGCTGTCCAAGGATATGTCAGGACCTGAGGAAGAGGACAGAGGGAAGCCTGTGGAAAAGAAGTTTGGATAGTTCGACAGTCTCCACAGGGATTCTGAACCTCAACCCACCCTCCCACCCCCTGTTTGATAGTTGATGAGCTACAACATGTCAGCTGATCTCCACAGCTGAGCATGTACCTTCCAAGAAAACTTGAATTCTGAAGGTATGCTATACTGGTCTGTGTGACTTGCTGTCTCACCCTCGTAGGGCAGAGAAAGTTCAACATATATTTTCTTCATTGCCATTTGTGACTAATTTAACTTCTATTCATGATCATTGCTCTCAGAAATATGGTGTTAACTCTCATCAGATACCTGCCGTAATTCCAAACTATTTTGTTTGCTTATGCTTCTAGAAATATAGCTCTCAATTAGTATAATATATAATTACAGTATTCTATACTCTTAAATTTTTCTTTTAGAGAGAGTTTAAAAGTCATTAAACATCTCTTGCAGTTATAGTCACTACAATTTATCCCTAACAAAGAGCTTGAAGTTCAGTAATAAAATCTACTTTATAAATCAAGAAGCAGTTTTCACAAGAGACCGCGGCAAGTCATGTGAGGAATAAAAAGATTTGTGCAAGTCTTTTAATGTAGAAGCTTAAAATGGGACGTTGAGAATTAATTTGAGCTACATGCTAAATTTAAACTTTTAGGCATTGAATAGAAATATATTTCTCCATTACTGTATTTTCTGGAAATTGCTGAAATAAAATCAAAGATGTGAGAATATTGTCTCATGGCTTCATTAACCATGCATTAGACCAAAGCTTATGAGAAAGAAATTTAGTTCCAGAGCTTTTTTTGTGTTCATTTTTTTCTCTTTGTTTTTACTCAGATAAAAACTTTATACAGTAGAAAAATTGCAGACACTAATGCTACCCAAATACTAATGTATATTAGATTTGCCACCTTCCATTCCTTTTTAAAAAAAATCTGCTGCTTTATTTCTGTAAGGATACACTGAGATGTTAGATGATAAGAGTTAATGAATATCCAACTAAACTCTTGAGAAACAGTTTTTATTCCTTTTCTTTCTTCTACTTCTTTAACAATATAACAAGAGAATAACAACTCTTAAGATGCTGTGGTCTTCCTCAGCATCAAATGTAAAACCAGTGTGTCTCTGAATTTTATTTGTGTGTGTGTAGCTTATAAATACTCTTGTAGGAGCTATTCAACCTAAGAGTAGTATTCAGGAACATCTTTGCTTTTTGCATATTAAAATGAACTAAAAGAACTAGAGTGGGGTGTTTCTGCCCCTTAAATATGCTGTGCAGCTGCCGATGCCCTTTGTCAATAGAATGAAGCACTGACATATTCAACTGCAAATCTTCTTTTAGTGGTGATGACGTAAAGAACCAAAGGACAAATCATTTCCAAAACTTTGGTGACCAGCTAGTGAGCTCTGCATGTTGTTCAGGAGACATTCTTGACCTCTCTTTGATTAAAATGATGAGTTTTCAATGAATAGAATTCTAAAAGTGAAGAGGTGGTCTATTATTTTAAAAGAATATTTTTAATACAAAAATAATTCAGCTCACTGTAAATAACAGAAATAAAGATGTCAGGAATTAAACAATACTATCCATTATTTCACAATGCTGAGATAACTTTCTTTAGTTTCTCTATTTTAACATAATCTCTAGCCTATGAGTTCACTTGTGTAGATTACCTTCTTTTATGTATGTGTGCATCTTTAAAAAATACTGATTATTTTTAGTTTTTTTTTTTTTTTTCCTTTCCACCTTACAGATTCCACAAAAGCTAGGAACTAACTCCCCCTGCCTTTCCCTGTTGCTTTCCTCCAATAGTTTAACAAATATCTGTTGACTATTTTGCACCAAGCCTGTTTTGTGTGTGGATCCCGGGGGTACAGTATGAACACAATAGACAAAAAGCAATGCCCTCATGAGTTTGCATTCTAGTGGGAAGAGAAAGACAAGAGATACATGACTAAAATGTGCAATCTTTTAGGTGGTGATTAGCACTGGGGAGAAAAGGAAGGCCCGGAAAGGGATAGGGAGTCCGGGGCTGGTTGGGAGATGCACTTTAAGTAGATCAGGGAAGGTGTCCCTGACAGTGTGATGTTTGAGTAGAGGTCTGAAGCAGACAGGGCAAGTCTTGTACTTAAATAGAAGATTGTTCTAGAAGGAGGGAACAGCAAGCGGGAAGGCCTGGACATGGCAATGTGCTTGTGTTCAGGAAACAGGACTTAGGGAGTCAGTAAGGTGGAAAGTAATGGAAAGGGACTGCACAGAGCTACCGCAGAGCCAGCTCATGCAGGGTCTCCCAGGCCATGGAGGGGACTGGACTTTTACACTGAGTGAGGGAAAAAGTAACTGTAGGTCTCTTCGTCAGAGAGCAGTATGGTCTGACTTAGCTTTAAAGTCTACTACTAAGAAGACCCGAATGCAAGTTTTGACCATTTGGAGGCTAAGCAACTTCCTTTTGCTTTTACATCAAATTATCTGTGGCTTCCGCGCTTGATCCTTGCCCATCTCTCATTTCTGCCAGTCGCGCATGCCACATTGTACCATCTTCATGTCATGGTCTGCACATGTACAAGGCTTAGTGTTTGTGAGATCCTGAAGCCTTGTAGGCAAGAATATTGTGACTTAGGAGATAGATGAGAGTGGGGAGTTTTCTGCCTCTAGTTCACTTTAATATCCCAGATAAGCTTAGGAAAGTTTCAGAGACATGTTATGTGGTTAATAGATGTGCTACTGTTGTGTGTGATCCATTAAAACACACCACAAATTACTAAAGTCAGAAGGGGGAGCACATGACATTCAAAATATGGTTATGGAATTCAAAGTCTGTTTTCAGAATGACACTTTGTGTGGCAAAAAACCCTCCAATTTTATTGGTATTTTTAATATGAACACATATGTATGATAGCTACTATTAACATGCATCTTATGTGTGCAGGGCCCCTACTTAGAGGTTTCACATTCATCTTGATAGACACTCTCAATATTTAGCCTCATAGCAACCCCGCAATGTACATTTATTTCATCTCCATTTTACACATAAGAATACAAAGAATCGGTGATAAAAAGTACCTGGCCCAGAGTCAGCCTTGCACAAATCTAGGTACCTGTCAGATTCTCAAGTGTATGCATTTTCTGTGGAAGAAAGTTTGTTATTTCCTCACTTCATTAGGTCAGGCCAGTGTTTTTGGGATTCTGTGGTTGGTTTGTCTCTCTCACTTTCCGTCTGCATCTCTCACGCGTGCTATAAATACAAATTTAAATTCTGAAACCTCAAGAACATTTTCAGACAAACCTAGGTAGTACTGAAATTATTGGAATCAAACTGAGCCAGCCTGGTCCACTTTATAGCAGAGCCAGCTATTTATCTTGGCTGAGAAGAGGATCACTTTGGAAATGGGCTGTTGTTGAATTTATATACATTGTGAATGGTAATATGACATTTGGAGCTTTGAATATGATATCAATATTTCATATACTCTGTCCATAGTTCTTAATATATGCTACCAAGAATTTTCATAGGTAGAGTAAATCATGGAAGGCAGCTAAATATCCTGATTTTGTTACAAATTGCTGATTTGCCTGATTTTGGGTCGTGTTATTATGAGTTTCTAGTACTACATACAGCTTTATAGACATTGGATTTAAAATACCAGTATATCACCAAATATTTCCCCTTCTCTAATGATGTAACAACCCGTTTTGTAACTGGTGTGTTTTACTTCACAGCCACTGGATGTCACTATAGTTCCCCAGATGGAGTCCCCTGCCTTTACAATTATTGTAAGAGGATGGTGGGTGGGTGGGGGGAAACTTCAGTTTTAAGTCTTCTGGAACTTAATGGGATCCATGTTTGCTTCGCTCCCATTTTGATTCCTAATTGAAGCCATGGTATGAAGCAGCGGCAATTAACACAATACCTCAAGCGCATACCTATAGATTCCTCGGGAAGTGGAATTAATTGTATTTAGCAATGTGTCATTGCTAGGGACCGCTGAGATTTCTATTGTGAGTATCATTGTGGAGTGGCTTTAATAAGCAAAATGAATGACTGCAGGCTTTTAATGAAACCATTTTTATATGTGCAGCTATACCCACATGATCTCTTTAAGACTGAAGCAATGCACAGCAGCGGTGAGGGAACACTTCACAGCCGCCTGCTTTGAAGCTGCTCCTTCACTCTTTTCTTCTTTGCAAAAGAAACAGAAGTGTTTTTTCTGTTGTCTGGCACTGATACTGATATGTAGTTGTACTTTCTGTGCTGTTTGGAACCTACCAGCCATCAGAGTTGTGACCACCCTCGTCACCAGCGGAAATAATTGTGAAACCCTTAGGACACGTGTGCTTCCTTCTCTATCGAGACTTATGTAGCCCTGATCTGAGGGTTAAGGCGACATGTGCTCTGGTAGCACACTGAGGCTGGAGATGGGAAACGTGAAGCCAGCGAAGAGTGCTCATAACTAAATCTGCCTTGTGGTCCAGCTGATTTTTCCTTTTCAGTATTCTCATAGCCTGAGTTCAGCTCTCATCATCTCTCTTCTCAGCAATTCCTTTAGCCTTACAGTTGGTCCTTCCTCTTGCCTCTGGTCATACCAAAGTTATTCATCTGAGTGCAGACCTTGATTCACCTTGCCTTAGGGTCCAAGGTCCTTTGCAGGGCTTGTAGTACCTGTGACCTGACTACCCTTCCTACCTCAAGCCTTGTGTCTTGCACCTCCCTCCTCTAAGTTTATACATTAGAGAACTGCCTGCAGTCGCCTGCATTTCTACTCCTTGGGTTCCTTGCTCATGCTGTTAAGATTCTCAGGAAGCCCTTTCTCACCCATCTTTACCTGGCTAACTGCTATGCATCTTCCAAGGCTTACTTGGAATGTTAGTTAAAAATAGCAATAAAGTATAACTGTATAATAACTTCTAGCCATTTCCTAAAAATTCCTATGAAAACAAAGATGGAACCCCTCAGCTGTTCAAGCTGACTGACAGCTAACCTAGCGCCACGGTCTGAGGAGAGGAGAGATAGAAGAGCAGTTGGAGGCATCCCACGCTCAGTCTTATGAAGTAGAGTCACCCTTTCCATTTGAGAGCACCTGCCCTCTCATATGCCTGGGTACAGACTTTGGCTGCTCAGAAGCTAGTTGTTTTTTGAGGCAATTGGCATACTTGCTGGCACTACCTTTTCTCATACATCCATTAGGAAATTACAACCTCCCCCAACCCCACCCCCCAAAAAAAGAGTGGTGCAGGAAGCACTAGGAGTGATAGAGGTAAATTGTGTCCTGGGAGGTGAGGCTCCCACAAGTACACACTATAGGTGGGTGTGGAGAGCAAGCAAATCTGGATAAGAAACAGATTTAAGGCTGTTCAAGCAGGATTATTTACAGTATCAATTAATGAGAAAAATAAAACCTAATGCTATTATAATAGGGGAATGTTATAAATTACAGTATATTAATAGGATGTAAGTTATGCTGCTTTTAATCATGTTTTTGGAGCTTTTCCTTTGAAAACTGATGTGGACAAATGTAAGATTGTAACAGTGATTGAATAAAGTATGTATTTTTCACAGCATTCAGGAAACATTGTATATATGTTTATATGTGTACAGTGTTTTCTAAATGCTGTGAAAAATATATACACATAAACTCACATAGTCCCAAAGAAAAAGACAATAATGTAAAGTGCTTATTCCTGACTGACAGTTTTAAAGATGGACTGTGATTGTCGGCTGTGTTTTTCAAATTTTCTATAATGGAAATGTATTATTTTAGTAATCAGGGGAAAAAAAGAAATAAACACAATTTTTAAAACTTATTAAGAGATTTTTAAAGACTTAGTTCAGACAACTTCCTGAAGCCCCAAGTTAGATCAAGTACCCATCTTCTACACTGCTATAACATTTTCTGCAACTGTCTTAATAGTGATCATATTATTAAAACTAGTCCATAATTCCATAAGCAATGGAACTCTCTGTATATGTACATCTTTGTAACCCAGGGTCTAGGACAAATAAATGGCTTTTGAACTAAGGTATACTAAACTGTAAGTTGTTATATCAAGTAGTTCAAAGGATGGATTACAAAGTACATAGAAGGAAGAGACTTGAAAAAGAAGCCAAAGAAATCACATGCCATGCCCAGATGGAAATTTACTCTGAGTCCTTAAAGGGTTCATTGGATAACTTAGAATTCATGGAAGCTGTTTCTAAGCTCTTCAGGTATTAACAGTCAGCTTGAGATAATATATATGCAAACATTTTGTGGAAAAATAAGGCTTTCTATGAATACAAGTTGTGATCATTGAGTCTGAGTTAATATGAGGACTGTTTCGCTCTGTTGAAGAATGATCCACAAGGCCTTTATACCCATCAGCTTTCATGTCAAGATTTTCCTATTATTGCACTTGGGAAGCTGAATCTGGCAGTGGCAATTTTCCAGGGAATCTTGCTGGTATTAAGTAGTTTTCTTAGGTTAAGGAAACTTTTAGAAATTGAGCCTTGCTTTATTCTTTGCTTCTCCAGTTTTTGTTTTGCTTGGTCAGAGGCTGTTCATTTTTATCTGAAAATAAGATTGACAAAATGTATGTAGTTTCTACCTAGCACAGAGAAGTACAAGGACCATTTGTCTCCTGGAGTTTCCTGTAACAAAGGTATACAAAGAATTGTTTTCTGGGTGAATTAGAGCTAAAAGCCACTTTTGTTTCTTCTCTTATCAAGTGATGAGAAGAGTAGGGACTCCAGTTTCTATTTGATCCTCACGCTGTACTTTCAGTAGATTCAGTGAAGAAATCCAGGTAGAAGGTCACAGGTGAACACTTTCCATTCTGGGAGGATTGAGGTTTTTTAAAAGACTTTGAAGTTAAATCAACAGTTTCAGAAGAAACTTCTCTCTTCTATTTTTTTTTTAAAAGAAAAAGTTTTGTGAAAATTAAATAGAAAACAGAATTATGTGTAGTTATCACTGTTCGGTAGTATTTCATTCTATTAACGTAAGACTTCACTGATCTATCAGAAACAAAAATAAAACTTAAAGTGATATGAAGCTTTCGTTGTTGTTTTAAGAAAGCTTTTTTCCACTCTTTTTGAAGGCTTTTTTTCCTCCGTTTTGGTTGCTGTCTTGAAGTGACTTAAGACAGCTTCTCTCCTATTTTTCTACCTACGTAAGAGATATTTGATCATTGTAATAATTCACTTTACAATCCCTAAATAATTCTTCAGAAAGCTTTTTAAATAGACTTGTATCTGTTAAATTTTAATAATACATCTTAATATAGTATTTTAGATGAATTTATAAAGTTTTAAAAGTAAGGTTTTTTAAAGAAAAATCACGTTGAATGTATTTGAATTTTACCAGGGGTCATTTCTCAAATGGTAGCTCAAAAAGTCTCTGAGTTCATTCTGGGTGACAGCTCCTAATATTGTTTTTTCAAACATTACAGCAAAAAGCCCCTAAATATAGAATTAATAATTTTTTTGATAATTAAAAAATATAAGTTACTTAGTAGAATTACTGAGTTGGTTAAAGTCTGCTTGGTTTTAGAATGGGGCTATAGAGGAAGAGTCAAGAGAAAGTTATGGGAAGCCATCTAGACAAGGGTTTTGTTTTGTTTTGTTTTTCCTTTCTTGGGTGTTGGTGATGATGTCTTATACTACGCTTAGTCCTTGGCAAAACAAAGCTGGTCTTCAGTCGCTTTTCACCTCCCTTTTAAGCATTTTTCTTTTCCTCTCAAAGTAATCCATCTAGGCATCTTATATCCTCTTGTTGAACTTTCTCCCTGTTAAGGTCTGTATCTAGTTCAATATCTGCACTTTAAAAAAACACAAATTTTGGGACTTCCCTGGTGGCGCAGTGGTTAAGAATCTGCTTGCCAACGCAGGGGACACGGGTTCGAGCCCTAGTCTGGGAAGATCCCACATGCCACGGAACAACTAAGCCCATGCGCCACAGCTACAGAGCCTGTGCTCTAGAGCCCGTGAGCCACAACTACTGAAGCCTGTGCGCCTAGAGCCCGTGCTCCGCAACAGAGAGAAGCCACCACAATGAGGAGCCCGCGCACCGCAATGAGGAGTAGCCCCCACTCACTGCAACTAGAGAAAGCCTGCGTGCAGCAACGAAGACCCAATGCAGCCAAAAATAAATAAATAAATAAGCTAATTTTTAAAAAACCACAAATTTTCTGTAAGATGTGATTAGCTGATAATCAGGCCTCTTAGGGTTCTTTATTTATTTATTTTTAATTTTTATTTTATTTATCTTTTTATACAGCAGGTTCTTATTAGTTATCCATTTTATGCATATTAGAGTATACATGTCGATCCCAATCTCCCAATTCATCAAACCACCACCACCCCCTGCCACTTTCCCCACCTTGGTGTCCATATATTTGTTTTCTACATCTGTGTCTCAATTTCTGCCCTGCAAACCAATTCATCTGTACCATTTTTCTAGGTTCCACATATATGCGTTAATATACGATATTTGTTTTTCTCTTTCTGACTTACTTCACTCTGTATGACAGTCTCTAGATTCATCCACGTCTCTACAAATCACCCAATTTTGTTCCTTTTTATGGCTGAGTAATATTCCATTATATATATGTACCACACCTCCTTTATCCATTCGTCTGTCGATAGGCATTTAGGTTGCTTCCATAACCTGGCTGTTGTAAATAGTGCTGCAGTGAACATTGGGGTGCATGTGTCTTTTTGAATTATGGTTTTCTCTGGGTATATGCCCATTAGTGGGATTGTTGGCTCATATGGTAATTCTGTTTTTAGTTTTTTAAGGAACCTCCATACTGTTCTCCGTAGTGGCTGTATCAATTTACATTCCCATCAACAGTGCAAGAGGGTTCCCTTTTCTCCACACCCTCTCCAGCATTTTTTGTTCGTAGATTTTCTGATGATGCCCACTCTAACTGGTGTGAGCTGATACCTCATTGTAGTTTTGATTTGCATTTCTCTAATAACTAGTGATGTTGAGCAGCTTTTCATGTGCTTTTGGCCACCTGTATGTCTTTTTTGGGGAAACGTCTATTTAGGTCTTCTGCCCATTTTTTTGATTGGATGGTTTGTTTTTTTGATATTGAGCTGCATGAGCTGTTTATATATTTTGGAGATTAATCCTTTGTCAGTCAATTCACTTGCAGATATTTTCTCCCATTCTGAGAGTTGTCTTTTCATCTTGTTTGTAGTTTCCTTTGCTTTGCAAAAGCTTTGAAGTTTCATTAGGTCCCATTTGTTTATTTTTGTTTTTATTTCCATTACTCTAGGAGATGGATCAAAAATGATCTTGCTGTGATTTATGTCAAAGAGTGTTCCTCCTATGTTTTCCTCTCAGAGTTTTATAGTGTCCGGTCTTACATTTAGGTCTCTAATCCATTTTGAGTTTATTTTTGTGTATGGTGTTAGGGATTGTTCTAATTTTATTCTTTTATGTGTACCTGTCCAATTTTCCCAGCACCACTTATTGAAGAGACTGTCTTTTCTCCATTGTATATCCTTGCCTCCTTTGTCATAGATTAGTTGACCATAGGTGCGTGGGTTTATCTCTGGGCTTTCTATCCTGTTCCTTTGATCTATATTTCTGTTTTTGTGCCAGTACCATAGTGTCTTGATTACTGGAGCTTTGTAGTATAGTCTGAAGTCAGGGAGTCTGATTCCTCCAGCTCCATTTTTTTTCCTCAAGACTGCTTTGGCTATTTGGGGTCTTTTGTGTCTCCATACAAATTTTAAGATTTTTTGTTCTAGTTCTGTAAAAATTGCCATTGGTAATTTGATAGGGATTGCATTGAATCTGTAGATTGCTTTGGGTAATATAGTCATTTTCACAATATTGATTCTTCCAATCCAAGAACATGGTATATCTCTCCATCTGTTGAATCATCTTTAACTTCTTTCAACAGTGTCTTATAGTTTTCTGCATACATGTCTTTTGTCTCCTTAGGTAGGTTTATTCCTAGGTATTTTATTCTTTTTGTTGCAGTGGTAAATGGGCGTGTTTCCTTAATTTCTCTTTCAGGTTTTTCATCATTAGTGTATAGGAATGAAAGAGATTTCTGTGCATTAATTTTGTAGCCTGCAACCTTACCAAATTCATTGATTAGTTCTAGTAAGTTTTCTGGTGGCATCTTTAGGATTCTCTATGTATAGTATCGTGTCATCTGCAAACAGTGACAGTTTTACTTCTTCTTTTCCATTTGTATTCCTTTTATTTCTTTTTATTCTCTGATTGCCATGGCTAGGACTTCCAAAACTATGTTGAATAATAGTGGCGAGAGTGGACATCCTTGTCTCGTTCCTGATCTTAGAGGAAATGCTTTCAGTTTTTCACCATTGAGAATGCTGTTTGCTGTGGGTTTGTCGTATATGGCCTTTATTATGTTGAGGTAGGTTCCCTCTATGCCCACTTTCTGGAGAGTTTTTATCATATATGGGTGTTGAATTTTGTCAAAAGCTTTTTCTGCATCGATTGAGATGATCATATGGTTTTTATTCTTCAATTTGTTAATATGGTGTATCACATTGATTAATTTGCATATACTGAAGAATCCTTGTATCCCTGGGATAAATCCCACTTGATCATGGTGGATGATCCTTTTTTTTTTTTTTTCGGTACGCGGGCCTCTCACTGTTGTGGCCTCTCCCATTGCGGAGCACAGGCTCTGGATGCGCAGGCTCAGCAGCCATGGCTCACGGGCCCAGCCGCTCCCCGGCATGTGGGATCTTCCCGGACTGGGGCACGAACCCATGTCCCCTGCATCGGCAGGCAGACTCTCAACCACTGCGCCACCAGGGAAGCCCAATGATCCTTTTAATGGGTTGTTGGATTCTGTTTGCTACTATTTTGTTAAGGATTTTTGCATGTATATTCATCAGTGATATTGGTCTGTAATTTTCTTTTTTTGTTGTATCTTTGTCTGGTTTTGGTATCAGGGTGATGGTGGCCTATAGAATGAGTTTGGGAGTGTTCTTCCTCTGCAATTTTTTGGAAGAGTTTGAGAAGGATTGGTGTTAGTTCTTCTCTAAATGTTTCATAGAATTCACCTGTGAAGCCATCTGGTCCTGGACTTTTGTTTGTTGGAAGATATTTAATCACAGTTTCAATTTCATTAATCGTGATTAGTCTGTTCATATTTTCTATTCCTGGTCCAGTCTTGGAACGTTCTACCTTTCTAAGAATTGGTCCATTTCTTCCAGGTTGTCCATTTTATTGGCATAGACTTTCTTGTAGTAGTCTCTTAGAATGCTTTGTATTTTTGCTGTGTCTGTTGTAACTTCTTTTTCATTTCTAATTTTATTGATTTGAGTTCTCTCCCTCTTTTTCTTGATGAGTCTGGCTAATGGTTTATCGATTTTGATTATCTTCTCAAAGAACCAGCTTTTAGTTTTATTGGTCTTTGCTATTGTTTTCTTTGTTTCTATTTCATTTATTTCCTCTCTGATCTTTATGATTTCTTTCCTTCTACTACCTTTGGGTTTTGTTTGTTCTTCTTTCTCTAGTTCCTTTAGGTGTAAGGTTAGATTGTTTGAGATTTTTCTTGTTTCTTGAGGTAGGCTTGTATTGCCATAAACTTTCCTCTTAGAACTGCTTTTGTTGCACCACATAGGTTTTGGATCATCGTGTTTTCATTGTCATTTGTCTCTAGGTATTATTTGATTTCCTCTTTGATTTGTTCAGTGATCTCTTGGTTATTTAGTAAAGTACTGTCTAGCCTCTGTGTGTTTGTGTTTTTTACATTTTTTTCCCTGTAATTGATTTCTAATCTCATAGCATTGTGGTCAGAAAAGATGCTTGATATGATTTCAGTTTTCTTAAATTTACTGAGCTTGATTTGTGACCCAAGATGTGATCTATACTGAAGAATGTTCCATGCACACTTGAGAAGAAAGTGTAATCTTCTGTTTTTGCATGGAATGTCCTAAAAATATCAATTAATCTGTCTGGTCTATTGTGTCATTTAAAGCTTGTGTTTCCTTAGTAATTTTCTGTTTGGATGATCTGTCCATTGGTGTAAGTGAGGTGTTAAAATCCTCCACTTTTATTGCGTTACTGTCGATTTCCTCTTTTATACCTGTTCGCAGTTGCCTTATGTATTGAGGTGCTGCCATGTTGGGTGCATATATGTTTATAATTGTTATATCTTCGTCTTGGATTGATCCCTTGATCATTATGTAGTGTCCTTCCTTGTCTCTTGTAACATTAAAAGTCTATTTTATCTGATATGAGTATTACTACTCCAGCTTTCTTTTGATTTCCATTTGCATGGAATATCTTTTTCCATCCTCTTACTTTCAGTCTGTATGTGTCCCTCGATCTGAAGTGGGTTTCTTGTAGACAGCATATATATGGGTCTTGTTTTTGTATCCATTCAGCAAGCCTGTGTCTTTTGGTTGGAGCATTTAATTCATTCACGTTTAAGGTAATTATTGATATGTATGTTCCTGTGACCATTTTCTTAATTGTTTTGGGTTTGTTTTTGTAGGTCCTTTTTTTCTCTTGTGTTTCCCACGTAGAGAAGTTCCTGTAGCATTTGTTGTAGAGCTGGTTTGGTGGTGCTGAATTCTCTTAGCTTTTGCTTCTCCATCGTGTCTGAACGAGATCGTTGCTGGGTAGAGTAATCTTGGTTGTAGGTTCTTCCCTTTCATCACTTTAAATATGTCATGCCACTTCCTTCTGGGTTGCAGAGTTTCTGCTGAGAAATCAGCTGGTAACCTTATGGGAGTTCCCTTGTATGTTATTTGTCATTTTTCCCTTGCTGCTTTCAATAATTTTTCTTTGTCTTTAATTTTTGGCAGTTTGATTACTATGTGTCTTGGCATGTTTCTCCTTGGGTTTATCCTGTATGGGACTCTCTGTGCTTCCTGGACTAGGGTGGCTATTTCCTTTCCCATGTTAGGGAAGTTTTTGACTATAATCTCTTCAAATATTTTCTTGGGTCCTTTCTCTCTCTCTTCTCCTTCTGGGACCCCTGTTGTGCGAACATTAGTGTGTTTAATGTTGCCCCAGAGGTCTCTTAGGCTGTCTTTATTTCTTTTCATTCTTTTTTCTTTATTCTGTTCTGCAGCAGTGAATTCCACCATTCTGTCTTCCAGGTCACTTATCCATTCTTCTGCCTCAGTTATTCTGCGTTGATTCCTTCTAGTGTATTTTTCATTTCAGTTATTGTATTGTTCATCTCTGTTTGTTTGTTCTTTAGTTCTTCTAGGTCTTTGTTAAAGATTTCTTGCATCTTCTTGATCTTTGCCTCCATTCTTTTTCTGAGGTCCTGGATCATCTTCACTATCATTATTCTTTATTCTTTTTCTGGAAAGTTGCCTATCTCCACTTCATTTAGTTGTTTTTCTGGTGTTGTACCTTGTTCCTTCATCTGGTACATAGCCCTCTGCCTTTTCATCTTGTCTGTCTTTCTGTGAATGTGGTTTTTGTTCCACAGGCTGCAGGATTGTAGTTCTTCTTCCTTCTGCTGTCTGCCCTCTGGTGGATGAGGCTATATATAAGAGGCTTGTGCCGGTTTCCTGATGGTGGTGGGTAGAGCTGGCTGTTGCTCTGGTGGGCAGAGCTCAGTAAAATTTTAATCTGCTTGTCTGCTGATGGGTGGGGCTGGGTTCCCTCCCTTTTGTTTGTTTGGCCTGATGCGACCCAACACTGGAGCCTACCTGGGATCTTTGGTGGGGCTAATGGCGGACTCTGGGAGGGCTCACGCCAAGGAGTACTTCCCAGAACTTCTGCTGCGAGTGTCCTTGTCCCCACGGTGAGACACAGCCACCCCTGCTTCTACAGGAGACCCTCCAACACTAGCAGGTAGGTCTGGTTCACTCTCCTGTTGGGTCACTGCTCTTTCCCCTGGGTCCCGATGTGCACACTACTTTGTGTGTGCCCTCCAAGAGTGGAGTCTCTGTTTCCCCCAGTCCTGTCGAAGTCCTGCAATCAAATCCCGCTAGCCTTCAGAGTCTGATTCTCTAGGAATTCCTCCTCCTGTTGCCGGATCCCCAGGTTGGGAAGCCTGACATGGGGCTCAGAACCTTCACTCCAGTGGGTGGACTTCTGTGGTATAAGTGCTCTCCAGTTTGTGAGTCACCACCCAGCAGTTATGGGATTTGATTTTATTGTGATTGTGCCCCTCCTCCCATCTCATTGTGGCTTCTCCTTTGTCTTTGGATGTGGGGTATCTTTTTTGGTGAGTTCCAGTGTCTTCCTGTCAATGATTGTTCAGCAGTTAGTTGTGATTCTGGTGCTCTCTCAAGAGGGAGTGAGAGCACATCCTTGTACTCTGCCATCTTGAACCAGTCTCTCTTTGGGTTATTGTAGCATTAATCCTTTAACATAATGAGACTTGGTTGGGGGATGGTATTTATGACAGAACATCTAAATGGGGATGGTGATATATAAATGTAAAAAAATTATTTAATATTTTCAAAAGCCAGATTCTATAATAAGTAAGTTGTATCTCCATTATGAGATGAGTATAAGAGGTGAAAACCTGTAGCTGCATTTGATCCTCTGGATTTTGATTTTTACATGTTTTCTGAATTTTCAATAGAAGAGTGCCAGAAATCTTCTTTGAAGGAATGGGAAATATGTCTTTTGCTTTCCCACTTACTCTGGTTTTAGCCAGCTTTATTTGAAGACATTTTTCTGCTTAAGATTACCAGGCTATTTTCCTGATGCTAGTTATTGCATTATTGAAATATTTGGTGTTATAGTTCTATGAAATTTTCTGCAAATACTGTATCCCTTATTTTTTCATTGTAGATTGGTATGCTGGGCTTTATTTGTGTGTAGCCAACAAAACCCCAACTAGACTGCTGCTTTTTTTGTGACTACACATATTACACTAGTTTTTTTGTGACACATTTGTCATAGCTGTTCAAATGCAGCTTGGTTTTTCCATTCTTTGTTTTATTTTCTTTTTTGATGTAATCCAAATTCAAATGATTCATGTTACTTTCATGTGAGGTTAAGATTGATAATAATTTGAAATATTGCCTGTTAAATTCTTTCCCCTTACACTCAAAATGTGGTGGTTTGTTTTCAACTAATTAGCAAATAGTTATCGAACACATTTCAAGATAAAAGAATTTGAGGCAATCAAATTTTGAGAACTGAGGAATGTGAAAGAGATTTGAGCTGATACAGAAAGAATGAGTAGGGTATACACAGAGGATGCCCTTCCAGTGGGAACTGTAGCGAAGGCAGAGGCAGTGCTGTGCAGAGGAAGGAGCAGAGACTTGGGGTCAGACATGTGGCAGGCATTCAAGCCCTGAGACGTTTGCTCTCTGTAAAATGGAAATAGAACTTGCTCTTTAGGTTATCCTCTTAGTTTCCTAAGGCTGCTGTAACAAATTACTGCTAGCTTAAACCAATAGAAATGTCATCTTTTAACAGTTCTGGAGGTGAGAAGTCCAAAATTAATTTCACTGGGTTGAAATCGAGGTGTTGGCAGGGCCACACTCCTTCCAGGGGCTTTATGGGGAGGCTGTTCCTTTCCCCTTTCAGCTTCTGGTGGCTGCCATTATTCCTTGGCTTGTGGTCACATCACTTGAGTCTCTGCCTCTGGTCACATTGCCCTTTCCTCTTATTTCTCTGTCAGATCTCCTTCTGTCTCCTAAAAGCATACTTGTGTTTGGATTTAGGGCCAAACTTTGTAATCCTGGATAATCTCCTCATCTTAATATCTTTCAGTTAATGACATCTGCGAATGCTTTGCCGTATAAGGTAACATTTAGATTCCAGAGATTAGGACCTGATGTCTTTGGGGCCATATTCAGCTTACTTCAGATACTATAAGAATTAAATACAGTAATGACAAAGGTCTCAGATTGAGATATGCAGAGATGTAACTTCCTTTATTTCTATAACTTGAATTAATTTCTCTGAGTCTCCTGACCTCTTAATGGCAGACAGTTTAATCTTCTGTTACTGGTTTGCTTTATGGATTGTTATAGTCTTGTTGGGGTAAATAATCAATTCAGGTTATATAAATGAGTTACATACAGGTTTAAGATACACTCAGTTGAAGGTTAAGACCTAGTTTCACTCTTCCAACACTCTGGTGGGGCATTTAAGTCCCAGGAAGGGTATTTGTCTAACTTCTATCCAACTCTTCTCTTCGTGTTCTAGAAACTCTTATTTCTCTCAAGCTTATTGCCTGTATCATAAAGCCCCCTAAATTCATGGTCTTCTTTTAGCCCTTTCACACTTCTTCTGGAGAACTTGGTTCTGCAGTGCTCTTTCCTCATACTTGGATGCTACGGACTCATCTTCCTCAGCATTGCACTTAGCTATTGCTTTGCCGCCATGTTAGATGCAGGGCTTCTACTTGAGGGTAGAAGCCTCCTAAGGCTACTCTTTGGTTTGAACCACACACCACCATTAAACTTACCTGGGATTTTATTAGCATCATCTGCTCATCCTGAAAGGGTCCTAGTTCCAGAAGGGGCAGGATGTAGGGTCACTGTGACCTAAACCATCCAGTTACTATCTAGCCTCCTCTCAGGCTCCACTCCACCCTTTCCTCCACTAACCCCCTAATTCCAGATCCTTTCCCAGAGGACAGAGGGTGCATCCCTGTATGAGTCAGTGGAGGATTGGCTGGCCATTATTCTCCCCAAGTGATCATATTTGTCAAAGATTGATAAAGTCTAATTTGAAGCTCAAAAGTAAAGAAAGTGCATCTCTGTCATTTTTTCCTCTCTGTATAGTTTATCTTCAGGGCAGAACATGTGCTGTTTCCTTAGTGGTAGAGATAGGTGATGGGTACAGTGAAACACAGGTTGGTAAAACAAATAAGCAGACATATTGCTTAATACCTTGCAATTTTCTCCCACTGTGGTTGCAATAAATACAGATACAGTGTGTAGCACATAGTATATTTAATAATGTGAACCTATGCTTCATAAGGTTGAAAATATCAGTTGGAGTTGTGTGAGAAGTAAACAAAAGTAAGGATAATAAAGATTGTTAGGGATGCAACTTCCCACTCGATATCTCGGTGACTGCTGGATCTCCCTGCAAACTGCTTCTCTTACAGTCTTCTTAGCTCATTAATGGCGGTAGTCCTTCCAAATGCTTAAGCCAAGAATCTTGGTGTCTTCCTTCACTGCCCCCTCTCTTTCACTCCACATCCAATTTGTCAACAAATCCTGTTGGCTCTACCTTCAGAATACATACACACAGATTCCGTCTACTTCTTACATGCTGCCACTCTCATCCAGGCCACATCATCTCCCCTTGTTAATTGCAATATTCTGCTAGATGGTCTTCCTGTTTCTACCCTTAAGCCTTTTGAAATCAGTTATCCACTCAGCATCCAGTGTGATCCAATGAAAACGTAAGTCAGCTCATAGTAGTCTTATGTTCAAAATGGATTCCTTTCCCTTATGCCCTCCTTTTTCCCTCCTCCCTGATCCATTTTTCTCTGTAGTGTTTATTGCCACCTTTTAAGATTTACATGATTTGTTGTCCCTGTCTTCCCATTAGAATTGAAGCTCCATGAGGCAATGACTTCTGTCTTGTTCACTACAAAATTCCAAGCCCCACAATGACTGTCTGACACATGGTAGGCCTTCAATAAATATTTGTCGAATGGACAGATGAATGAATAAGTTAAGACTGCCAGACTATATGGATTTATCTCATAACAAGTAAGAAGTGGACAAGTTTTTGAGTGGGGGTCACATTGATACAAATGTTTTATGAGGTTTCCTGTGATATCAGGATCCAGGTTGGATTGGAAGAATGAGAAAAACAGAGGTTTGGAGATTAGTTAGGAAAGAGTGAAGGTCTAAATGGGAATGGTGATAGTGGGAATGGGTTGGGGGTTGTTGGGTGTGTGAGAGACACTCGGACAAAGAGTCTGATATCTGGGGTAACAACTGGAGGATATTGGAGTTGACATAGAGAAAGTTGTAATGGACATTGGAAAATTTAGGAAAAAGCAGTTTGAGAGAG
Source organism: Phocoena phocoena (assembly GCF_963924675.1). NCBI lineage: Eukaryota > Metazoa > Chordata > Mammalia > Artiodactyla > Phocoenidae > Phocoena > Phocoena phocoena. The sequence goes on along the minus strand of NC_089225.1, from coordinate 47,873,615 downwards.
AAAAAGGAAGATACTTTGTTTCATTTTTTAACATTTTTTACAAATTTTGGTAGAATGCATGTAACATAAAATTTACCATTTCATTCATTTTAAGGGTAAAGCTCACTGGTATTATGTACGTTTATTTATATTTATATTGTTGTACAACCATCACCCCCATCCACCTCTAGAACATTTTTATCTTCTCATACTGAAACCCTGAACCCATTAAACAATAACTCCTCATTCTTCCCACACCCCGGGCCTTGACAACCACCATTCTACTTTGTGTCTCTATGAATTTGTCTGCTCTAGGTACCTCATGTAAATGGAATCATATAATGTTTTTTCTTTTGTGTCTGTCTTATTTTTATAATATCTTTAAGGTTCATCCATGTTGTAACATGTGTCAGAATTTCATTCCTTTTTAAGGCTAAATATTCCACGGAATGTCTTTACTACATTTTGTTTATCCATTCATTTGTTGATGGACATTAGGATGTTTTTACTTTCTGGCTATTGTGAATGATGCTACAATGGACATGGATGTACAAGTATCTGTTCCAGTCCCTGCTTTAACTTCTTTTGGTTATGAACTCAGAAGCGGAATTGCTGGAATTGTTTAATATTTGGAGGGACCACCATACTGAACTTTGGTTTTAGACAGATTATGTTTGAAGTGGTGGAAAGTCTAGCAGTTAGGATTGGAGTGCTAAGTGAAAGCGACTGTAGCTGGAGATTTCACTTCAGGGAACTTGACAGACATAATGGCTGAAGAGGGGAGAGTTAATTAGTTGAGAGAAGAGAAAAAAAAAAGAGTCCAGCCAAGGACTGCATCTTAGGTGGGAGAAGGAGCTACCAGAGCTAGTCAATGAGACCGAAAAAGAGCAATCTGAATTAGGAACAGAACCCGGGAGTGCTGATACACACTTAGCTCCGACTCATTCTTACCCATGTATTCATTCAGCACTCTTAGAACTCCCTTTCAGATGAATAAGCTTCTATTTAAGTGTGACATTACTTTCAAGGGCTTGGGTGCTGCAGGTCACAGATTACTCCTGAGTGTTGAATTTCTGAGACATAGGTACTTTTCAAAAAGGTCCTAGAAGCACCTAAAAAAGCAGGGGGTTTCTATATTTCTTGTTTGGCTGTCCTCCATTTCTTATTTTGCATTAATAATTTCACAGTCACTTTTCTTTAACCTTTTATTGAAGTATGACGTACCTTAACATAAGTGAACAAAGGTGGACAACTTGGTGAATTCTCAGATATTGTTTCTACCTGAGTATCCAACACCCAGATTAAAAAACAGACTATTTCTCACCCCCGGTGGTTCCCTCATGCCCCTGCTCACTCACCCACTATCCCTATTATCTTGATTTATAACACCATAGATTTATTGTATCTGTGTTGAACTTATATAAGTGGAATCATGTAGTATGTACTCTTTGTGTCTGACTTCTTTCATTTAGTATTATGTTTGTGGAATTCATCCATGAAGTTGTGTTTTATTGTAGTATATATTCCATTGTGTCCTTTACACAGTTTATATATTCATTCTCACGTTGATAGGCATTTGGGTAGTTTCCAGTTTGGGGCTATTATGAATAGTACCGCTATGAACATCACAGTTTCTTATTAAAATAGGAAATCTGCATGGTATGTTCACCTCTTTAAAGTTGCCATTGCTTTTTTCATTTAAGTGCCTTTCCTCCTAAGTGCCTTCCCACCCTGCCTAATTATCTTCATTGGTAATACAAACTACATTTGCCTGAACACTAGTTTTGAAAGTAAAAAGTGCCACAAGAAATCAGGTTTCTTAAAAAATTGTATGTCCTTGCATTAAAATTTTCTTTTTAAAGCGTTTATTTTAGTTTTTCTCAACTATCCAGGTTATGTGTCTTAAACGCATAGTGAACCTGTCAAATTTTTTCAGCTCTTAATGGGATGAATTGTTCAACCTTGAGGCAAATATTTTAATTTTGGCACCATGATGAGTCGGAGAAAAAGAATCGTTCCCATATTCTTAATGCAGTTTTGTTATCAAACTTATAATTTACATAGCAATAAAAGGAGATTGAGAATTAGTAAAAAGTGCATTGTGATATTTTATGTCATTTTTCTCTTCGGGTTACAGTCTGCTTTGGTATAAAAATCAACATTACTAATTCAAAATTAATGAAAATTTTATCAATCTGATTATTCCAGAATTGAGTTGAAATTTTCTATGTTTAATAAAGATACGTACATAATATATTTTATATATTTGTATGGATATATACGTCCCTATGTTTATTTGTCTACCTACCTGTCTATCTTTCTATCCATCCATCCATCCATCTATCTGTTGACATGCTCACTGGAACATTCTTTACAGAAAGAACAATAGAAGACCACGAGCTGGTGATTGAAGTGCTATCTAACTGGGGAATGGAAGAAGAAAATAAGCTATACTTTAGAAAAAATTATGCCAAATATGAATTCTTTAAAAACCCAATGGTAAGTGAAATCCCTATTAATAGTTATAGAAAATGAATGAGTTTAGTTAAATTTTATCTTATTTTATGTGAAGAAAAATATCACTATGGATAAAATACAAGTCCCTATTTGGTAAACTGTAGGTAAGAATTCTGGCCCTTTAAAATTATAGTCGCACTTCTTCTTACTCTTAACAATGATTAGCCAACATCATCACAGAAGTTCATATACATGGTTTTGGGGAACTACTGCTTCTTTTCTTGCTTTTTAAGAAAAAAAAACTACATTTGATTTGGGGAATTATTAGATATCTCCAAGCAGGTTCCAAAATATTATGGTTTAACTCTTTTCACAGAATTTAGGAAATTAAATAAGAAAAATTCTAAAGGAAAAACAGATTGATGTTTGTTGGGAGTGTTGAAACTTAGCCAGAAGTTTAGATTGACATGCATCTTGCTGTTCCAAACTATTTTGTTTTCAGTGCAATAATTGAGCTAAGTAGAAATGAGATAAAGACCAGTGCATTATCTAGTAACTAGTAAATACTACTTTCATTATAGTTCTTTTTAAAAGAAAGTAAATGTATGTCACATTCTAATGAAGACTAGTGATCTAGAGAAGTCAGAATAGCCTCTGGGCTCATTATTTTAAATTGTTTTTGACTCTGCAGCTGTAGCATATTTTTACACTAAGCTTTGGATAATTGGATTGAAATGATACTTTATGAAAAATATATGATACACACCATAATAGAATATTTTCAAACTCTGAAAGACCTCTTACGCTCTCTTTTATTTGAACTTATTAATAGAAACATAGTGGGATGATCTTTGACAAAGAAAATACGAGTCCTAATAAAAATTAAATAGAATTAGAATTAGAAAGGAAACTGTTTTCTTATTATGAATCTTTATTAAAAGCAAGAATTTAAAAGTCATAGTTAAAGACATAGGGTTTAGTGCTCAGTTTTAGTTGTTTTTTTTTTTAAATTTAAACAAGGCTGTAGATTCATTTTGTAGACTTAGAGTAGTGGTTCTCAACTGGGGGGTGATGTGGTAATGTCTGGAGACATTTTTGGTTGTCATACTGGGGGGATGGGGGTGCTGCTAGTGGGTGGAGGCCAGGAATGCTCTAAACGTCCTGCAATGCACAGGACAGTCCCCCCAACACAGCGTTATTAGACCAACGTTAATAGAACTACGCTTCAAAAACCCTGTCCTAAAGGAAGTATAGTGGCATATATTTTCCTAAACTTGCCTGATCATAAAAACTCCCTGCGGAAGGGGATAGTGGTTGTTAAAAATACAGGATCCAGGTCCTACCCTGACCTACTGAATCAGACACTCCAGGAAAGAGGCCTGGGAATTCCTATTTTTAAACAGCTTTCCTGGGTGAATTTTATGATTAAACAGGTTTGGAAAGATAGTGGGTGGAAAAGACTGTCATTTTAGCTCCCTGGCCCTCTAGTTTAACTCCTTGTTCCTCTACTCTATGGGCTGTGACCTTGGGTATATATATCCTTTACTTCTATGAGCCTTGACTTTATAAAATGGAGCTGATAGTCCTTCAGTACCTGCTAGAGTGGTTGCAGGACTCAGGGAAGACGTATGGGAGCTAGCACACTGTCAGCCTGAGGGCAGTGTTTGTAACTGGAGGTACATGGATCTCTGTGTATCAGCACCATCTGAAGGTGTTTGGCTAGTCTTTGGGCCCTGCTTCTACCTTCTCATTAAGATACCTGCGGGTAGAGTCAGGGACTGGCATGTTTAAAAGTGCTTTGGGTGAATTTTCAACACACTGATTTAAAGAGCTTTTGCTTTAGATGACTGTGTTGGTCATAGTTCAATCTTTCCTGGCATGGCTTTGGGATAATATAACATGTATCTTTTCGTCAGTATTTTTTTCCAGAGCATATGGTGTCTTTTGCAACTGAAACCAATGGTGAAATATCCCCCACACAGATTTTGCAGGTAAAATATATATTTTCATTAAAATATGTAAGTACTAAATAATGAAGGGAAACTGTAAGGTCCTTATTTATTTATTTATTTTTCTAATTTTATAAGTAGATATACTCATTTTTCTTGCATTTCCATGCTTTTTTTTTTTTTACTTCATGAGAGTTGATAATATTCTTTTTTTTAATTGAAGTATCGTTGATTTACAATGTTGTGTTAGTTTCAGGTGTACTGCAAAGTGATAAAGTTATACACACATATAGAGTTATTTTTTTTCAGATTCTTTTCCCTTATAGGTTATTACAAAATATTGAGTATAGTTCTTTTAGCTATACAGTAGGTCCTTGTTGGTTATCTATTTTATATATAGTAGTATGTATATATTTATCCCAGACTCTTAATTTATCCTCCCCCTTCCCCTTTGGTAACCATAAGTTTGTTTTCTATGTCTGTGGGTCTATTTCTGTTTTGTATATAAGTTCATTTGTATTTTTTTTTCCTTAGATTCGAATATAAGTGATATCATATGATATTTGTCTTTCTCTGTCTGACTTACTTCGCTTAGTAGGATAATCTCTAGGTCCAGCCATGTTGCTGAAAATGGCATTATTTCATTCATTTTTTATGGCTAAATAATATTCCATTGTATAAATATACTACATCTTCTTTATCCATTCATGTGTCAATGGACATTTAGGTTGCTTCCATGTCTTGGCTATTGTAAATAGTGCTGAAGTGAACACTGGGGTGCATGTGTCTTTTCCAGTTATGGTTTTCTCTGGATATATGCCCAGGAATGGGATTGCAGGATAATATGGTAGCTCTATTTTTAGTTTTCTGAGGAACCTCCATACTGTTCTCTATAGTGGCTGCACCATTTTACATTCCCATCAACAGTGTAGGAGGGTTCCTTTTTCTCCACACCCTCTCCAGCATTTATTATTTGTAGACTTTTTGATGATGGCCATTCTAACCAGTGTGAGGTGATACCTCATTGTAGCTTTGATTTTCATTTCTCTAATAATTAGTGATGTTGATTGAGCATCTTTTCATGTGCCATCTGTATGTCTTCTTTGGAGAAATGTCTATTTAGTGAGGTCCATATTTATACATGTCCAGATTTTGGATGGTATGCCTTGAGTGGTTAATTTTTGCTGGAGATAAAGTTGGAAAAGAGAAGAAGAGGAAAGAAAAGAAAAGAGTACAATCTAGATAAAGAATTCTGTAAATCAATAAAGACCCCTAACTATATTATTCTTCCCAGTTTTGAACAACTGTCAAAGGATTTTAAGCATTTAAAAAATGTGTATCATGAAAGGAAACTGGCAGAATTTTGCTCTGTGATGTATTTAAAGATTGTTAGTCTTTGAAAAAATCAAAATTTCCAGTAAATTATAGACATTTTACCAACATATATTTAATGTTAACTTTTATAATAAATGCTCTCAATCCTATTTATGATAAAATATTTAGCAATTAAATGAAATATTATCTATGATGGAAACTCTTGATTGGAACATGAAATAGCTGAATTAAGAATACTAGTTATGGGCTTCCCTGGTAGTGCAGTGGTTGGGAGTCTGCCTACCGATGCAGGGGACACAGGTTCGTGCCCCGGTCCGGGAGGATCCCACATGCCACGGAGCGGCTGGGCGCGTGAGCCATGGCCGCTGAGCCTGCGTGTCCAGAGCCTGTGCTCTGCAACGGGAGAGGCCACAACAGTGAGAGGCCCGTGTACCGCAAAAAAAACTAGTTATTTAATTTAAAACTTCCTTAGTTTTGCATCTATTGAGCTCATTTCTTACAAACTGGCAATGGCTGTAGGCTGTAATTTTCTTAAGACACGGGGTGGGGGCATAGCAGCGAGAGGCCCACGTACCGCAGAAAAAACTAGTTATTTAATTTAAAACTTCCTTAGTTTTGCATCTGTTGAGCTCATTTCTTACAAACTGGCAATGGCTGTAGGCTGTAATTTTCTTAAGACATTTTCATTACAATAAAAATTTTCAGTTATTTTCTATTTGATACTATACTTGTTAACAGGTTAATGGTGAGCAATGTCTTTATAATGGTTGCTGTTTGATCTAAACCCAAGGCATCCCCGAACCCACTCAATAGTCTCTGATCTTTAATGAAGAAAACTTTTAATAGTTCCAGTATAGATATTACTTTAAATATGTTGGTATTTGAATATACTGGTAAATATATTGGGTATCACAAATTTGTTTTCTATGGGCTTTTTATTTGTAATAGGTTATATTTCATTTTTTGCTTCAAAATATCTTAGAACTATGATTAGCCTCAGGATTTCTCTAAAAGCTACTTATATGCTACTAGGCTGTCACAGACACCCTGTAGAATGTTAGGGTGAATGGCAGCAGCGGCAGTGCCCCAGCACCCCTCGCTCTCACGCCTCTTTATACTTTGCCTTTGGATTATGACAGGGCAGTGGATTGGAGTTTTTCTTCTGCCTCCTTTCCCAAATTCTCATATAATTTAGTTATATTACTTTAATGTTAAATTATAAAAACAAGAAAAGTCATAGCTTTGGAATCAGATAGTCCTGCACGTGCCCCTGACCTCTTCTCTCCACTGAGGCAATGTTTCCACTTTTTAAAACGTTCCTTCTTTTTCTAGTGTGACCTCTATGACTCCCTTTTTAAAATTTAATTGGTTTGGTTTAATAACTTGGAAAGCACTCAAACTAAAAAACCTACTTGCCTGCTTTGCATGTCAATTAATTAATATCTGTGGCTCATTAAATTAAAAGTTTTTTTATTAATTTACTTAAAAAACATTATCTACTCTCAGCATTTCCCCGAATAGCCTTTTAAAACTATGTTACGTTGGTTTAGCTAATATTTTCTCTTAGTTTCAGTTTTAACATTTTGCATTCGTTTATTCATAGGGATTTCCATTTCCTTCTTTTAGTGAGACACTAATGCGTTTCCACTGTCTTATTAAGGATGCTGAGCACAGCCACTCAGAGCTATTCCTTTTCATTCTCAATTTCCTGACCAACACATGCCTGCTGTCTCAGTTAATTATCACTGGGTAACAAACTATTCGAAATCTTAATGGCTTAAGTACCCACTCATATTTTGTCAACAGTTTTGTAGGTTGGTATTTGGGAAGGCTTTAGCTGGATGGGTCTCTGAGGCAGATTGACTCCCAAAGGGATTGTGGATCTGCTTCTTCTGAGATAGCTTTTCACTACATGTGTCTGGTACTCCTTGGCCTCTCTCTCTCTCTCCACATGGTGTGTCATTTTCCAAGGCTTTTCCAGTTGCGTTGTGCTTCTCACCACATAGCCATCTTAGGGTAGTCCCGTTTCTTGTATGAAAGTTAGCTTCCAAGAGTTAAGGAGTGGAAGCCATCAGGCTAGTTAAGGGACTACAGTTAGAACGGCAGCCTGTCCCTCCTGCCATATGCTATTGGTCAGAGCAGTCACAAGCCTTGCCCAGATTCAAGGGGGTGGAGAAACTTCACCTCTTTGTTCAGTGGCAGGATCACATTTGCAGAAGAGCACGTGGAATGAAAGATATTGTTGCAGTTCTCTTTGGAAAACACAATCTGCCCATACCCACCCACAACTGAGAACCATAGAGGACAAAGACATTGTTTACTTTACCTTCATCGAGGAGGTGAACTTGGCTCAATTTCTTTGATAATTGAATAATGGAAGTCCGGATCATGGTCTTACATATACCATAATGAAGTTGAAGTTGATAGGTCAGTCTATAATCTCAAGGAAAATCATAGACAGGGATGAAAAGTATCAGGACTTAACTCTGTAGACAAAGTTCAGCTTTTCAAATGGACATTCAAATAGCTTGTAATTTTGGTGTTTGACTAAGTATTGATAACTTAGAATATATATTTCATGAGCATATTTTCATTTGGAACTTGCCTCAGGTTTTCACAAGACTGATTTATTTTCTGTTATATATATCGCTATTTCTGTAATGGTGTATAAGTGGTATCAATGCTGTTTGATTTTGCACATTTCTATTTGAAATATAAAACTACAATATCATTGATTCAGAAACTGTATGAGAGTGTCTGATTTTTCTTCCAGATGTTTCTGAGTTCAAGCACGTATCCTGAAATCCATGGCTTCTTACATGCAAAAGAACAGGGAAAGAAGTCCTGGAAAAAGATTTACTTCCTTTTAAGAAGATCCGGTTTATATTTTTCTACTAAAGGGACATCCAAGGTAAATTGGAATATCAGTGATGTGCTATGAATTATATGGAAGTTGTCAGTTAAAATGGGTTTTACTTTGTTTTATTCATTATCTTATTGCATGATGTCAATAGTTGGTAATTTTTTTTAGATTCCAAACATTTGCCATAATCCATTTAAAAACTAATTATTCAGCTTTATTTCCCACTAGTTTCAATATACATCCTTTGATACCATCTGGATGCTCTTGTTTCAGTACCACATTCCTTGCCCATTTCTCCCCCACTCTGAATCTACCCCCATTCTCCTTATCAAGGCTGGGATTTTGAAGCCCAACAGAGTTCACCTCTTTACTTTTTACCCAGGTCATACTACTGACCTTGCCCACCTCTGAACTTCTGTTGATGCAGTTAGTACCACACAGCTGAGTCTGTAACTGCTTATTAATTCCTTTGTGTGTGTTAGTTTTGTCTCCTCATCTAGATTATGAATTCCTAGAGGAGGTTATCATGTTATGATCAGCGGTGGATGTATGTGTGTGCTTGCTTATGTATACCTATGTATACAGTTACATAGACATTCCTGTGCAGATGTTCATACACACATACATAATCACTTATGAATGCAATTCCCTTAGCACTAGCACTATGTAATCTGTTTCTATGTAGTCTAGTTGTTGCCTACTATGCCATATGCCTGTGTTTTATGTCTTGACATTTTATGCAATGCATTGATTTCCTTCAAGTAAAACTACTTTTGAGAGTTTTCATGAGAGTTTAATTCTATGTTCATGCATCTGTTCTGTCAGTGACAACACTGTTGCTTCTTTACGGGTAATCTGTCATTTTTCTTTGGCTCTTTTTCAAATTTTATTATCATCATTGGTATTTAGTCATTTTCCTGCCGTATTTCTAGGTATGTTCAAATATATTCTGCTATACATACCTTGCTTGATTCTTAACATACACATTCAATCTTCAAATTCATATTTTTCTTTTATGCTGAAAATGTTCATTATTTATTTCTCATTCTCAATATTTGGTCCTTTAAATTTTTAGTAGGATTTTCTGTCTTGGCTAGTCATGGCCCTAGGTGTCCCTTTGCTTGTGGCTGCCTAACTCCAGTCTCTGCCTCTGTCTTCACACAGCCTTCTCCTTTCTCTGTGTGTCTCTGATAAGGACACTTGTCATGGATTTAGAGCCCACCCAGATAATCTAGGAAGATGTCATCTCTAGATCCTTAGCTCAATTACATCTGCAAAGGCCCCTTTGCAAAACAGGTCACATTCACAGTTTCTTCAGGTTAGGACATGGACAGGTCTTTTAATTTTGAGTGAGAAAGTGAAATGATCATGTTGTAAGAAGATGAATATGGCCACAGGGAGCTTAAAAAATCAACTAGAGAGACAGAGAATCAGAGAGGGGAAGGGAGCAGGGGAGGCAGGGGGGAAGGGATAAGTGGGCAGGAAGGGAGAGAGATTGATTGATTGAGTTGAGGCACAGATGCTAATTAGTGCTAACTAGATGATCATTTCAGTAAGCAAGGGTGGAGGCAATGGGATCTAACCTAGGATGAGCAGTGGAGAGAGAAGGGGATGGATGTAAGATTAAATGACAAATGGTCAGATTTTGTTGACTGGTTGATATGAAAGAAGAGGAAACACTTAATGTTCTTAGAGAAAGACATAAGGAAAATAAAGAAATAGAAAATGATAGAATAGGGCTTCCCTGGTGGCACAGTGGTTGAGAGTCCACCTGTCGATGCAGGGGACATGGGTTCGTGCCCCGGTCTGGGAAGATCCCACATGCTGCGGAGCGGCTGGGCCCCATGAGCCATGGCCGCTGAGCCTGCGCGTCTGTGCTCCGCAACGGGAGAGGCCACAACAGTGAGAGGCCCGCGTACCGCAAAACAAACAAACAAACAAACAAAAAAATGATAGAATAAACAGGAATAGGAGATTTGAAGAAATCAAATCTTAGAAGAAAGATACTGATCTTAGTTCTAGATATAGTGTGTTGATGGTGAAGTATCCAAATGGAAATGCCCAGAACACAGCTAATGATAGAGACTATAGATATTTGGGCAGTGGTATGGAGATATGGAGTTGCAAAGGAGTGATACTTCCCATATTTTCCCCAACTGTTCTTACATAGTTTCCTCCCTTCCCTGATATACAGTTTTCCTTTGCTGCTATTCACACGTGTGTGCACACACATGTGCAAGTGTGCGTGTGTGTGTATGTGTGTTTTAGGTTTAAGTGGTGGAATACTTCATGGAAAAGGCCTCTACTTATTTAGTAATCCATTCCTTTACAGAAATCTTTTATTTTTAAGTATATATAGTTTGACTACTAGTGTTCTATCATATAGATGCATTTAATTTTTCTTGAGGATTTAAACCTAGTTTTCAAATTTTTATATTATAGATAATGTTAGGATGAATAATTACCCATTTTTGTAATTAAGGTTTTAGACTTTTTCTTAACCTTTGTAATGAAGTTTCTCTTTTCCCAGTTTTCCTCATGTATGAAGTAATATACGAAGGTGGTTTTTTTTTTTTTTTTGCGGTACGCGGGCCTCTCACTGTTGTGGCCTCTCCCATTGCGGAGCACAGGCTCCGGACGCGCAGGCCCAGCGGCCATGGTTCATGGGCCCAGCCGCTCCGTGGCATGCGGGATCCTCCCGGACCGGGGCACGAACCGGTATCCCCTGCATCGGCAGGCGGACTCTCAACCACTGCGCCACCAGGGAAGCCCACGAAGGTGGTTTTAAACAAATGTGTGCTGGATCATCTTTTTACTTTTAGCATCAGAGAAAAGTGGCTTCTAAATCCAGTAATCACATTTCTTTGACTGTCTTCCCAGTGATTCTTCACTGGAAGATATGACAATATCTCCTTAATTCCTGAATTCCTAATTCTTTAACAGGTTTCGCATGAAAATCCACAGCCCATTGTCTTTTTACTTCACCCTCCACCTCCTTTCCTTTCCCACCTATTACATAACAAGACAGCTCCTATTCCATCTACTGAAGTGATACTCTTATCCTTGCAGTGGTCCCCCCTTGGCTGGGCAACATTATAGGCATCAAAGCTCTGTTCTCAGGTCATACCTCAGCTCTCCTCAACATGGTGTCTAACTTTGCTGTGCATCGTACATAATAGTGTTCTCTCTAGCCTGTGCTGAATGAGCATGTGTTCCATAGTCTATATATATGAAAATGATTTTACGTTCCCCCTTAAAAACGAAATTCAAGATATTAGATAAACTCAAGGATTATGACCTCTAAAAATCATGTAGGTTATCTAATGTCTAATATGACATTTCTACCTGGCAAAGTGACCATTTCCTGCCCTTTTTCTATCAGAAGGGTCTTGATTTATTTTACTTTCTAAAGATGTAGGCTGCATGGGAGTTAGATAAACACTTACTCAAGCCTTGGAGGTGTGGCTATGCCTTACAGAGAAACATCTAAGTACCCTGCTCTCCAACTTCCCCCTTATATACACGTTTGCATGCTTACCTTTCGCTAACCATGCCAGCTCAGCCTTAGTCTTGTACTGTCATAAGCTTTGATGTGTCTGCAGTAATGGAACAAAAATCAGTCAAGAGAAGAAACTCATCATGTCTCTTATGTCCTTCCAGTATTTCTTAAGCTGCCTTTTTCTCACGTCCAAATGACTCAGCTACATTGACTTCTACAGTATCAGTGGGCAGGGATGGTTTTATTCCATCTTCATAGAAATCAGACATTTTTACTAGCAAATCAGTTTCTATCAAGGAATAAAGTTTTAAAGGCCTTGCCAACAAGAGTACTTTTCTCCCTTCTCCTCCCTTGTTCCAAGGGCCCTAGGCTGGGTCTCTTTTTTTTTTTTTGCCGTACACGGGCCTCTCTCTGTTGCGGCCGAATCCGGATGCGCAGGCCCAGTGGCCATGGCTCACAGGCCCAGCCGCTCCGCGGCACGTGGGATCCTTCCGGACTGGGGCACGAACCCGTGTCACCTGCATCGGCAGGCGGACTCTCAACCACTGCGCCACCAGGGAAGCCCTGGGTCTCTTTTAACAATTTTCTTTTCTGCCTCATTCTCCCATGGAGTTGGGAACTTTAGTCATCCATTAGATCAAAATGCCTCAAGAACAGTGACACACAGAGAAACAGTTGCATACACAGAAGCTCTTGCTCTACTAATCATCACTGATGGAATAGCCAGCCTACTGGCCAATGACTGAAATTTGTTTGGATTTGGATTTGAATGGGTTGCTCAAATTGCTGAATGCTCTGCTTTATCTTTTTGTTTTAAGAGCACTGCTTCTCAAATTTCAGCGTGTATGCATCACCTGGGTTCTTGTTAAAATGCAGATTTTGATTTTGAATCAGCAGATCTGGGGTGGGCTATGAGATTTTGCATTTCTAATAAGCTCCCAGGTGATGCTGATACTGCTGGTGTGGGACCACACGACTAGTAGCAAGGTTTTAAAGAACCAACGCGTTGTGGTCAGTTTTGATTACACATTCAACCCCAGAATTAAGCATTTATCCAAGTTATTAACCTATCACAGAATAATATGACCCAGTGATTTCCCATGACCAGCTCTAAATCTTATGGATTTCCCAGAGAAGAAATAGCCCTTCATGATTCCACTTTGCCTTGAAAATCAGACACATTCCATTGCCAGGTAATTTCCCTGAATTTATCTGTACAGGCTTCCTTCCTTTTGTAAAGGAAGGTGGTCATGCCGCCTGTTTCATTGCTTGCTGTGGTACGTGAGGCAGTACACAAACATGAGGGACGATCATTTCTTAATGAAGCAGGAATCATCATCTTTTTTTTTTTTTTTTCTTTAGCTGCTATAGAAGCTCAAACCAACCTTCTTCCCTTTGTGGAACTACCATTATTTAAAACCCAAATAAGAATACATTTTCAAAAGCCATGCTTTGCTCTCTTCTCTCCCTCAGATTCCTTGAAGTGGTGGTTAAAGCAAGTAATTTTAAATTAGGAAGATATATTTTTTTGTATATTGGAAGTTAAATTATAAACAAATCACTACTTCTCAAATTAAATAATCTCATATCCAGCTCCTGGTTATTTAAGGATATAGTGACTTAGTTTTCCTTTCCTTTTGTATCTGTGACATTATTTGGAATAATTTTCGCCAAGGTATAAGTTATGTAACATAATAAAAATACAAAAGGTAGTGTAAAAATATGTATCCATTTCAACATACATATATATTTTTTTAAGGAACCACGGCATTTGCAGTTTTTCAGCGAATTTGGCAATAGTGATATTTATGTGTCACTGGCAGGCAAAAAAAAACATGGAGCACCGACTAACTATGGATTCTGCTTTAAGGTACAGGCTTAATATTTTGCTAGATGAATAAAGCAAGCCTCAGCCTTTTAGGTAAGCTTGAGTTTCTTTTAATTTCTTTTAAAAAGAGACAGCTTTCTCTTATATATAGGAGAATTTTAGTGGCTTTTATTTCAACAGGTGTTACCTTCAAGATATGCATTAACGATAAACAATGTGCTGTGGCCTTCTAGCCTAACAAAGCAGGAGGGCCTCGAGACCTGAAAATGCTCTGTGCAGAAGAAGAGCAGAGTAGGACGTGCTGGGTGACCGCGATTAGATTGTTTAAGGTAATCTCACTGCAGGTGTGAATTTCTATTAAACATTGGGAGTACCATCAAAGTTTGAAAATACCTGTATTTCAAAATTCAGAAGACTTACTATGAATGCATGTGGGTATGTGAGGAAGAAGAAAAATAACCACCACCAAATGCGTGTATTTTATTTTTTATCTGAAAGATAAACATTTCCAGAGTAGAGTGCAATAACCTAATACATTTATCTTGTGTGTGTGGAGTATTCCATTTTAAAAAATGTTCTGCTCTTTATTTTTTTGTAAGAGTACTACATATATAGCAAGTATAACTGATTGAAATTTCTCCTGTCCATGACTTAGTCTGCATTTTAAAAACATTGCCATCAATCCGATGTGAAGTATATTTTAAAATGTGCCCACCTGGATATGTTTAGTGCAGTTGTTTTACGTTTTATTTAAGTGTTGTGTGAATTGCTTTCTAGTTTAATGCAAATTATTTTATAAATTTTACTATAGCTGTATTATTCAAACATTTACCTTTGTGCTAAGTAAAAATTACCGCTTCCATAAGCAAAATTTATTGGTAAGCCTATTGACAAGGAGTAAGAATGTTCTAAAAGTAGGTAGGGGGAGAGAGACACAGAACTGATTTCTTCCAGGATGTATAGAAAACACATTTATTTTTAAAACTTGTATGCTAGCAAATTTAGCACAACTTTAAATTTATAATTATAAAACTTATCGACCATTTCCTTTTAAGAAGGGCAGAATAATCAGAATCAGAATTACTCATTGTCATACCAGGTTTGCAAGAAAGTTTTTGAGGTGAAATTCACATAACATAAAATTAACCAAATTAGCTTTTTTTTTTTTTTTTTTGGTACGCGGGCCTCTCACTGTTGTGGCCTCTCCCATTGTGGAGCACAGGCTCCGGACGCGCAGGCTCAGCGGCCACGGCTCCAGGGCACGAACCCATGTCCCCTGCATCGGCAGGCGGACTCTCAACCACTGTGCCACCAGGGAAGCCCCAAATTAACTATTTTTAATGTGAACAATTCAGAGGCATTGAGTACATTCAAAAAGTTGTGCAACTGCCACCTCTGTCTAGTTCCAAAACATTTTTTTCACCTCAAAAGGAGACTCCATACCCATTAAGCAGTTACTCCCAGCCCCTGGCAACCACTAATCCATGTTCTGTCTCTATGGATTTACCAATTTGGATATTTCATAGAAATGGAATCATACAATATGTGACATTTTGGGTCTGGCTTCTTCACTTAGCATAATAATTTGTGGTTCATCCATGTTGTAGCAGCATGTATCAGTACTTCATTCCTTTTTATGGCTGAATAATATTCCATTGTATGTGTGTTATTTAACATATATATATGTTAAATAAACAATTTTGTTTATCCACTGATGGGTATTTGGATTGTTTCTACCTTTTTACTATTGTGAATAGTGCTGCTATGAATATGTCTATACATGTATTTGTCTGAGTAACAGCTTTCAGTTTTTTTGATATATACCTGAAAATGGAATTGCTGGTCATGTGGTAATTCTATGTTGAACTTTTTGATGAATTGCCAGAATGTTTTCCACAGAGGCTAAACCATTTTACATTCCCACCAGCAATGTATAAGAATTCCAGTTTCTCCATATCCTCACCAACACTTGTTATTTTCCACTTTTTAAAAAAATACTCATCCTAGTGCGTGTGAAGTGGTAGGAAGAAAGTTTTTTAAAGTAATTTAAAGGAAGCTTTTGGATTAACTGTGAAATTTTCTTCCTTTTGCTGTTATGGCAGAAAGTCACTATGGTTACCTTTTTATTAGAGATTTGTTTGTTTCTCAAATAGTCTACTGTCAAAATGGCTGTCATGATTTTGGTTTCAGCAAATCTTAGAAATCTTGATTCTTTGAAACCCTCATGTTAAGTAGTCACTTGTTTGCTCTCATTGTCGTAAAATGTAAAACAAACAAACAAAATGAAGAAGAGAAGAGTACTTTAGAGGGTCTTGGAAACCAACCAGTCAAAGCAGTAGTAACTACGTAACTAGGGATATGCACTGGAATCACCTGAGGTGCTTTCTGAAGCTCCATGTGCCCAGCCCCATCCTGGGGGATCCCGAGTTAGTGACTTGAGCTCCAGGTGTCGGCCTGATTAAGAAATGCTGAGTTCATCCAGTGCTGTCCTTTTATAGATAAAGAAGCTGGCACTCTTTGGTAGACTTTACTCCATCACAGTTATGGTAGAGAAAATATCTTGAGGTCTCAGGTTTTCTCTCCCCTTCCATCAGAACCCTGTAAGTCTAGCTATGCTGGTGGAAGAGATACTTTCCAACCTTGTTAGCCAAGTCTTTCTCCCTTCTAAGGGCCTCAAATTCAAACACTCAACACAGAAGCAGGTGGTAAACCCACTTCCTTTAATCAGTCTTTCAGTGACTCTGACATGCCATTGATTTTACTAGGATGCTCTATTACTTTTTGTGTAATTAGATGAGAATTATGCCAATAAAATTGTGATACGATGTTTCATATCACTTATAATTTTTATTTTCATTTGAATATTTAGGTTTATTTAGGCCTATAGTCCTGATTTTCATCATTTTTGTTGATGTTATCAATTTTGTGTATACACACAGATATATATGTATGTATGTGTATATACATACATATATATGAAATAAGTTAGTTGAGGTATTCTTAAAACTTCTTCATATTCTCAATCTGGCTTTTCTGAATCATTTTCATCTCAGAGTCATGGATACTCATATTTTCCACAGATTAACCAGCTCTGTGGTTCAAGAGCTTTGGGGAGGCATCATTTCTCAGATGAGTGCTCTGCCATGGTCCATGGGGTTGTCTTTCTAGCTACTGGCATTCCTTTTGCAAGGTTTTCATGCTAATGACTTCTTAATCCCATATCAGTTTCAGGCAATGGCAAGTCACTTCATCCACAGTGAATATGAGATGCCATAGATTATAATACAGATTGTTAGTTTGAAAACAAATGTGTGTCTAAGAAATGATGAAATGTACTAAAAGCTTTCTTTGTTCTTTCTATATCCAGAATACTCAGTTTCTGGAAGACTGTCTCCTTCTTACCTTTTTTTTCCTCTCGTTTGACTCTTCTCAAAGCCTCTTTCAAGTCACAGATGCCCAGTTTAAAGATGCTCTGTTGTATTAGTTTTCTATAGCCGCTGTAACACATTACCACCAACCTAGTGGCTTAAAACACAAATTTATTATCCTATACCTCTGTCATTCAGAAGTCTGAAATGGGTCTTATTGGCCTAAAAGCAAGGTGTCAACAGGGCTCCGTTCTCTTTTGCAGTCTCTAGGGGGAAATCCATTTTCTTGCCCTTTCCAGCCTTTAGAGGCTGCTCATGGCAACTTCCTCCACCCTTAAAGCCAGCAATATCCAGCTGAGTCCTTTCCATGCTGCCATTTTTCTGGTTCTCTCTTCTGGTTCTGGATAAGGACCCTTGTGATTACATTGGATCTACCAGGATAATCCAAGATAATCACGTCATTTCAGAGTCAGCTGATTAGGGACTTCCCTGGTGGTCCGGTGGTTAAGAATGCACTTCCACTGCAGGGGGCACAGGTTTGATCCGTGGTGGGGGAACTAAGATCCCTCATGCCACACGGTGCGGCCAGAAAATAAATAAATGAAAATAAATGTAAAAAAAAAAAAAGTCAGCTGATTAGCACCCTTAATTGTATCTGCAACCTTATTTCCCCTTTGCCAGGTAGCCTAATATATTCACAGATTCTAGGGATTAGGGTGTGGACATATATGGGGACCATTATTGTGCTACCACATCTGTGTTCCCTGTTTATTTCAGTTATGGCAAAGTGTTTCCAGATGAGGCTGGAAATAGAGGCCAGCATCAGTGAGGTCCTTTATCGCGGAGCCGAAGAAACCACCACGGTTTCAAATAGGAAAGTGATATGATCTGTTTTACACTTTAAAATAATCAGTTACAGGAACCCTGGCCTGCCAGCACAGACACATTTGAGGCTCTCTAATAGGGGACTGGCAGCTTGTCAGTGGGGCACTGGTTTGATCCCCCTGGCTGGTGCAGCTGGGCTCACCTGGTGTTAGAGGTAGCTTTTGCTCATCTCCTTTGGTTGTCTATCGTGTTATTTCCAGAGTTTATCATTGTACCTAGTATCGAGGAGCAGGGAAAGACTAGTCTATGTTATGTTAGCTGGACCAGAAGTGTCCTTCTTCTTTTTATTATGTGTTATTTATTGGATATAGCCTCCCGCAAGAATTTGGCCCCTTGTTTTATTTTCCTTTCTTTTTCATATACACATGTAAACTCTTCATGTAGCATCAGATATATTCCCATTCTCTTTGGAGAAATTCCAGTTACATATAGAATCAGAAAAATCAGAAGACTTAGAAAAGGGGAGATTTGCTCATGTACAGTGTCCTAGTTACATGTTGTCTTTTCCCCTTCCCTTCAGTTAGAACTCTGCTAGTTTCTCTCTAACACATTTTGGTCCCTTATCTGCCCCTCCATAGGACAGGGAAATGTTAAGGTGACCCATGCCCTACCCCTTAGCCAGAGTTAACTTTCAACAGCACAGAAGCAACTTCCTAACACCACAGGTACCAGGGACAATACATCTTTGAAGGAAACAGTCTTATTAGTAGGTAGCAGGCTTTTCACTGCAGGTAAATAAAAGGTGTCCAAGCAGCATGTCCTTGTGAAATTGTGGTTGCAGGCTATTGTATATTCTCCAAATGAACTTGACTAGGAATTAAGCTCCACTGTCTTCTTTTTAAAGTTACTGTAGGCTTAGAGTTGATTTAAAATAAATTTCATTAGGTCCTATTAATGTCAATCAAACCTTAAATTAAAAAATAATTTTTATAAGTTGGGAAATAATTGGATAAAGAAGTCAACACAGAGAATTTTAAATGACTGTATTCATGTTAAAAGCAAAATCTTGAAAACAGTGACTCCCCTCACCTCCCTCTGATTTTCTGCCTAATTACCAAATATATCCACTTTGCTGCAATTGCTTTTAAGAAAATAGTTTTTAGTAGAGAAACAGCTCTGTTAGAATGTTTAAATGGAATTCATCCTAAGGGTAAGATTGGTTTCCATGGTGTCTCTTCAGTCTCTTCTATATCAGACCTACTTTTAAGTTCATAATGGCTCCATGAAATGGAGGGAATTATAGAGGGCCATGGCAGTTGGCGTTCTTAATGTTTCTCAAACTAACAATCCAATTATACTCTAGACTCACTTTCCAATTGTAGCCTAGCAGTCCAGTTCTTATGATGCTACCTCTTGAAAGTAAAGCCTCTGTAGTTCTTATCTACTGCTCTTTACACTGTATGCCATGACTCTTTGTCTGAAATTAGCCTGATTCCCCACCATTTTTTTTTTTTTTTTTTTTTTTTTTTTTTTTTTTTTTTTGTGGTACGCGGGCCTCTCACTGTTGTGGCCTCTCCCGTTGTGGAGCACAGGCTCCGGATGCGCAGGCTCAGCGGCCATGGCTCACGGGCCCAGCCGCTCCGCGGCATGCGGGATCCTCCCGGACCGGGGCACGAACCCGTGTCCCCTGCATCGGCAGGCGGACTCCCAGCCACTGCACCACCAGGGAAGCCCCTCCCCACCATTTTGATTTCCCTGAATTTAAAGCCAAAAATTAAACAATGCCCTAAGAGTACTGTTACCAGAGGGTGATACAGTGCCAAGAATCTTCAAAATAGGATCAAGTTTATGGATTACAAAAGACAATGTAATTCATCAATCAGTCATTGAAGAATTATGGTAAATTTTACCCAGTTTTGCTTAGGATGTGTGTCAGATCCTCAGAGTCTTTGTACCATAAAGTCGGGCACCCTTCCCAAGTGAGCTTTCTTATTGCTAAGCTCCGAATGGTTTTGGTGCTATTGACACTAAGAATAATGAGTAGGAGTGTCAGTTCCAGATCTTTATATTGTGAGCTAGAACTTACGTGTGGGTCCAAATAAAAGACACTGTCTTTTAAACTGTACTATTTAGGACACTAAAAGTTTACCATTCAAAAGTATGGCTGCTTTACTTGTTTTAAGGAAAGCTTATAATTTTCAGTTTTTATATTGATGATGTATAATTAATGAAAGTGTTGATATTCAAAAGTTGTAGTAAAACTCTGTGTAGTAAAAGTGGCGGGAATGTGTTTTTATTATTCTGCAGTATGGCATGCAGCTGTACCAGAATTACATGCACCCATATCAAGGTAGAAGTGGCTGCAGTTCTCAGAGTATATCACCCATGGTAAGCACCAAGTTTTTGAACCTACATTTTATTTTATATTTACATTAATTTGCAATCACATTACATTATAAATGTACATTTCCATTCTTTGCTTTTGGTCAAGTAAAGTAACTTTTTGGCACCATCCTACTATCATGTTATATTGAACTATTTTTTTTTTTGGATTTTATATGATTGCAGCCTATGTGATAAAATCACAATAATTGAGCACACATGAAGTATTCAGTTACAATCATGTTTTACGTTAAAGAGAAACTTTAAATATTTGAAAGAATTATGCGAGTGATTCTTTGTCATTACAGTTGAGGATTAGATTTTAATAAGATAATTTATAGGACATTGTCCTTGAGATTGTAGATCTTTCTTAATTATTGATTTGATGGTGGGTTTATTTATTTATTTAAATATTCATTCTGGGATTATCATAGCCTGTGAGCTCTTTTGCAATCTGACTTTCTAACAATTAAACTTTTGAAGTTCCAGGTCCTTGAAAAGCGTACTGCTCTCCAGGAAACCCAAAAGATGCAAGCCAAAATACAGGTCGTGCATTGCGTTAAGACTAGCACCGCTTCGCAGATTTATACTAAATGCCACTTGGATATTTACAGGCAGATACATTTTTTCCCCTTTTTGGGACCTAATTTTAATTTCCTGTGCATTAACACAAGAAATTTATTTCTGAACTCCAAGTTTATGTTCTGCTATTTTTGCTTGTGCTCCTTAATATTGAGTGTATTAGGAATTCAGAAGTATGAGCCCATGTTACAGTCAGCTAACGTGCTACATTTCCACTTAGGTTAAAACATGCGTTTCATGGCTGTGACCAAAGAAGGTGCATTTCCCTACATGTAACGTAGCATATAAGTGCTCAGCTCTAGGAATGAAGCATGAAATAATGTTGATTATGAAGTCTGATAGACTAATATGGAAAAAGAACTCCAATGCTGTAGTTACGTTGCTTTACGTTATGGAAGAGTAACTTTTCATCTTTGTATCATATTACATTTTAGCCCTAAAATAAGAAACTAAGGAATGTAATGAATTTTTATAAAAGCAATAGCTTTAAGGTGAGAATTTTTACCATTTGTCAGCATACTGTAATCTTTTAATTCATATATATATATATGAATAATGAATTTTATTATCTTAATCCTTTCCTAAATCCTTCTAAATTTCTTTTAAAGTCATTGGGATGAGCATGTTAATAGCAGCCATGATTTGGAGGCAGTTATTATTTGGTGTCCTCTTAATCATAGAAAAAATATGTTATAAAGTAAGTACTTTCTAGTCTCATCACTGTCATTAGTGTACAAGTATGGTATTATTCTTGCTTCTTTGCGTTGCAAGTGATCCTACTGTTGATCAGTATGTCTATGGCATTTTGGTTAATGTAGCTTTACTTGTTCAGCACCTTGTATGAGAGAAGACATTCCTTGAATGAATTGGCTGTAAATAGGGATAGAAGGACAAGAGGTTTAAGTCTCTGTTTGGTGAGGAAAATGACCTGTCCTGTATGGCAGTTGACATGATCAGAGAGAATAGCATCAAGAATTCTATCTCTACTCTTCTTAATTTTCATGAAGGAAACTAAAAAGGTTGGGGAGGTATTTGCGTTTATTTTGGTGTCTATACAGAATCCCAGGATAATTTCTACATTATCATGAAAGAATCAGTGACCTATATCCTGGATGCCAGTGTCTCTCACCTGCCTCTGCTGGTTTTCATTGAGGCCCCATGTTCAAGGAACAACAGGGAAAAGTTCACACACTTAGTCATAGTTTTAAAGGAACAATATTGTCTTCTTTTCCAGGGATTCATTTTGAGAAGGGAAATGAGAAAAAAATTATCATACCATAATGAACATCATAACTATATATAGCACATAATAGCCATCCCGTCAGCCTTTGAAATGAGAATCATCAGCAGATATTTCAAGAAGCCAAACGTATTTGGTCCTTTTTAGGATAATAAAAGCGATTCATTTAAAGGAGCATCTGTTAATATGGTCCTGGCCAGAACAAGGGGATGGGAAAAACAAGTCAACTGAAGTTCTTATTATTGTTCACATTTGACTCTGAGCTAGACATCCCAAACTGCACTTTCTTCCCTGTACCTCCCATTCTGTGGTACATAAAAGAACCTTAGATAGGGCCTGTTACTATCTTTACCGTAAGCGTGACCTTGATTGAGTCACTGCTGTCCTACAGTATAAAATAAGGGGGACAGTTGCGTGATCTCTAGAGTCGATTACACCTCTGATGTCCTGTGGCTCTGTATGACACTGATGAGAGAACAATGTCTGAGGAAATTCTGTGCCCTCTTACTAAGGCCCGTGCTACACGTTTATGTAGGTCTTTCAAATGGGGTGACAGGGAGTGAGTGACTACGAGCTGCTGCTTAGCTACTGCCTGAAAAACATTTCATGTTCCAACCTCACTAAAAGTGTTTGGATCTGATCTCGAGGTGTGGTCTGGATAATCCAGGATATACCCAAGCCTCTTCTTTCTTAAAAAGAGAGGCATGCCATTAAAATCATGGACACTTTTTTAGGGCTTGCCCTATTTATCCCACCAGAAGGAAGAAGTAGAAAAAGGGACAAATATTTGAGAAATACGCTGATTCTGAATGTTATCAACATCACTTTTCTATGTGAAAGAAATTGAGCTGAAAATGACCTTTCGGTTCAAGTCAGATTTTGCTTCACTTCCATTTCTTTGTCCACCAAAGGTAAACTATTAATTTTTCATCCACCACCTGCCATTCAGTAGAAAACATTTTCTATATTCCTGTGTTTTCCCCTAGTGTAATGTAGCAAATGAAAATACTTATTTGTATCGTAGACTCCCTACTTAGGTCAAGTAATTATGTAACATGGGATCTTATTTTACATTTCAGCCTGTCATATTATAGGAGAAAAATGAAAAAAAGAATAAGAACTGGTTATGTTTTTGTTTCCTAACGGTATTTTTATGTTATCAGAACCTTGTGATTACAGAGCCCATCTTGGCATGTGAAGGCAGAGATATTATAAGGATAAAGCTATCATTATGATTGAGATTAGTTACTCTCTGGCTTGGGCAGGTGGAAGCTTTTCATTAATGTCAGCAAAGCAAAAGTATATCCATCTGGTCCACAGCCCAGCACAGAAGATCACGGGGTGAGAAGGGCAAAGTAAGGTGTGACAGCAAATAGAGATTACAGAGACAGCATCTGTTTGGAAAGAGCAGCTGTCAGTTATGAAGCCTCCTATAACAAATGAAAGATTGCACGCCGAATCTCCAGAAATAAAGATGAACCGTAATAAGATTGTGGACCACTACAGCAAGGTTTCAAGAGGAAATAATAAATGCTAATAAAGTGGGATGTGTAATGCAGTGATAAATTATCCCCCCTCCCATTTTTGTATGAACCAGGTTTTGTTTCAAGCAGACTTTTGTTTGTTTGTTTGTTTGCGGTACGCGGGCCTCTCACTGCTGTGGCTTCTCCCGTTGCGGAGCACAGGCTCCGGACAGCGCAGGCTCAGCAGCCATGGCTCACGGGCCCAGCTGCTCCACGGCATGTGGGATCCTCCCGGACCGGGGCACGAACCCGTGTCGCCTGCATCGGCAGGCGGACTCTCAACCACTAGCGCCACCAGGGAAGCCCCTCAAGCAGACATTTGACTAGAGTCTGTTAGACCGAGCAGGGTATGGCTGAATCCATGTGGAGAGAGAGAAAATGGTCTTAAGCCAGGAGACTCCAGGTGTATCTTGGCTGATCCTTTACAATGAGAACTCTGGTTTTTGTGTTGCTCTTCTATTAATGACGAGTGGGGAAAAACTATTAAACATTGTTCATGCTGGTTTTGGATGTTTTGTCTTTTAAGAGTTTTAATTCTTATAAATTGAGTGACACTTTTTTTAAAAAAAAATCTTTATTGGAGTATAATTGCTTTACAATGGTGTGTTTCTGCTTTATAACAAAGTGAATTGGCTATACATTTATATGTATCCCCACATCCCCTCCTTCTTGCATCTCCCTCCTACCCTATCCCACCCATCTAGGTGGTCACAAAGCACCGAGCTGATCTCCCTGTGCTATGCGGCTGCTTCCCACTAGCTATCTATTTTACATTTGGTAGTGTATATATGTCCATTCCACTCTCTCACTTCGTCCCAGCTTACCCTTCTCCCTCCCCATGCTGAGTGACACTCATAACTGAAGATTCCGACAACTGTTTTTTTTTTAGAATGCATGACTTGGGTTGGCACACTTTTTAAAAGATGGTTACAAAGTAGAGCCCTAAACAAAGAAAAAAATAAAAATAAGGTCCAGGTTTTGGATGTTTTATTTTCACCTTCAGAGACTATGAATACAAAAAGTAATTCGTGAAAAAGATGACTTTATTACTTGTTTAAAATCATGTTTGTTTACAGAGTATGTCTTCCTTTTATATCAGTTCTTCTTTTGTCATTCAGACTTATTTTTGAAGCTCTCATTTTGCCATGTTCATGCTCACAAGATGAAAAAACATTCACGTATTAAATCATAGAAATTTTAGTATTATGGAGTTACCTGAATTATTTCACTAAAATTCGTTTTCTAAGTTAGAGAAAAGTTGATGTGATAAACTTTTAAAATACATATTGTTGGTTATAAAATATGGGTACTATTTGTTTCTAAAGAAGTGATGTAAGTCAGTCTGTTACAGCTTTAGTGTATCTTGAATCTTAATAAGTAGATAGATTTGACATTTAAATGATCATTGATGAATCTCAAAGCATAATAGAGAGGTGAGTTTGGAAGTGATGGATCTTCTTAGCCACAGGAAAGGTTATTTATTCTTTTCTAAATATGAAGAGATAGGGTTGCTTTAGAAGAAAGACATGCTTACCTTGAAAGCTTTTAATCTCTTTATTCAACACTTAATTCAATGACCTTAACAAATAACTGTATAACTTATTTAACCAAAATATTTTATAGCACCATTTTCTGTTGAATATGTATTGTTAACTTTTTAATTTCCTGCTAGCCACCTCTGGAACCACATCCTAAAATGGAAACGTACTGCCAGCAAAGCACTGAAAGGTAACTTCAAAGATGTTTTCAAGGTAAAAAATGTGCTTTTTTTTCCAGAGAAGTATATCAGAGAATTCCCTGGTAGCAATGGACTTCTCAGGCCAGAAAAGCAGAGTTATAGAAAATCCCACTGAAGCCCTTTCAGTTGCAGTTGAAGAAGGACTAGCTTGGAGGGTACAAATTAGCTTCATGTTCTTCAAAATATTTATGATTTGAATTTGTTTCTCCCCGAAAGTTAAAATTTGTTTCCCACTTCCTCGCACAGAAAAAAGGATGTTTACGCCTAGGCACTCATGGTAGCCCCACTGCATCTTCACAGAGCTGTGCCACGAACATGGGTATGTCTCTGCATATTCAGTGTGACTAACTGGGTGGCAAGATGTACATTTAGATGTAGTCATTGAGGGGTTAGGGTAGAAAGTACACATAATTAAATTGTGATCATTTCAAACAAATCTTTGTATTCCTCCACTTTATCTCTTCAGCTATCCACCGGTCCCAACCATGGTTTCACCACAAAATTTCTAGAGAGGAAGCTCAGCGATTGATCATTCAGCAAGGTCTAGTGGATGGGTAAGTTTGATTTTGAGTAGCACTGATTTTGATTTCTCCTATAATCAGTAATGACTTATTCAACACACACAGAGAGTTTTGACTTCAGCTTATTAAAACAGAAGTGACTTTATTCTATAAGGATGGTTGTCATTGAATCCTAGCAATACCTATACAGTTCCTGTTACATAGTGTGTGCTTAGCATTTGCGCATAAGGAGAAGATAGCGGAACAGGATGCTCTGCTCTTAACCAGTGATCACTAATATTACCCGTTCTGTGCATCTCAGGTATTAATTGACGGGGGGAAAACTGAACTTGTTTTGGCGTGTCAACATTTTGATTTGAACGAATAATATGTTTGCAAAGTATGGTTTGTGTCATGACACTATCTTACGTATTATACATTTTTTTAGGTTTGATGCAGGGTGTGTTAAAGTAAAAAGCTGTTTCTTACATATTTAGACTGTCTTATTTTTTTCTTTCTGTTTACATCCCTATTTTCTTTTCTCTAAATTTTAACAGTTTAAAGGAATATAAACCTATGAAACCAGTACTTTTGGACTCTTCTCATGTTATCTTTTAGTGGGATACCACAGAAGAGACAGGAGAAACAGAAAATTTATTATGCAAGATTTATGATCTAAAGAATTTTCTTTTTCTCAGATTACTCAGTATTTCAGATATCAATACTTCCTATAATACTAGCTGAATTCTCTTCCCAAATGCAATACAAGTTATGGAGCTTGTATTGAGGTTTGGATGAGAAATAAAACCAGCATCAATTTAAACAAGTGGTAATGGGATCTTATATCTTCATGGGTTGGCTTAAGATGATGGCAAAATTTCAAGGTGATTTAATACTGACATTTGGATAAACATGCACCTTCACGTGGAAGATTATTAATAGCAAGTCGGCATTTCAGTAGACTCTAAATAAGAAAAGATTTCAATATACTTCTCTGCATGGAACACGGTCTTTTCAGATATAAATCTGAGCAATCAGCAGAATTACCATCTAAGACCAAGAAAAGAAATAAATCACAAAGAATTGTCAAAATGTTTTGGAGAATTATAATTTCCCTTACTTCTGAGCCCATTTTTTGTAAATTGAATGAAATAATTGCATAAAGAATGGCAGTATCTTTATTTTTTTTAATTTTTAATTAAAAAATGGGTTATTTGGGGTATCCTTTTGGAAAGATGTGATGATGCCAGGCAATCCACTAGGTGGTAGTGGTGATCTACTCAGGAATGGGGAGAGAATTAAGCTTGATTGACCAGTGAAACTCCCTTTTGTCCCATCTCCTAGAGATGTAATGTCGGAATCTCACACAGCACAGATGAAATGGATAATCTCATCAGACATCTGTGATGGCTCAGATTTGGCAGTCTCTTCGCCCAGGCACAGTGAGATCAGTATTGGAGTCACCAGTGGGGACTGTTTGCACAGTCTGTTTGCCAACAATTAATATAAAGCTGGTTATGCACTGAATTGCCAGTTAATAAGAATCCACGCCTGGCAGCATTTTTCTCAGGCCATTAGGCCATGTCTTGTTTTTCTAGCCTGTTAAAGAGGCTTTTCTGCTGCATTCTTCAAGGTTAAAGTATATGTTGTTTGAGTGTTTCTTTTACTTAAAATATTTTGCTCAAACATTTAATAAATGATTTCAGGATTGATTTTTTTAGAATATATTAATTTCTCACTTTCTGTTGTGTATGTAATAGTAGGAACCAGAATCAAAAGAAAGGACCCAGTGTAGAAGAGGGGGTTAAAAATTATTTCACTCTAAATAATTTTCTTTTTTTAGGGCCTAACATGACCCAGAAGTTAAAATAACAATATGCTAATGCCTTATTCCCTGTACCAAAGAGTTACATGTGAATACCCAGCTTTCCCAGTGGAAGAAGGACGTAGCACTAGTTATTGATGCCAGCATAGCATTATATTGGTTATCGTGAGCAAGCATTCTGACAAACGGCTGTGTATTTATCCTATTAAAATTAAATTAGCTCTGATGATAGTTTTATAGTATAAGGTTTATGTTATACCATATTGTTTACCATGTTGGATAATCCCATCATTGAATACATAGTAAAGGAAAATTCTGGCTACATTTATGAATATACTTCCTGGATTTGGTACAGGCTATATTTCTATGAAATCCATGAGTAAATGTAGAAAAATATTGAAATCCTTCTCTCTCTTTAGAGTTTTCTTGGTACGGGATAGTCAGAGCAACCCCAAAACTTTCGTACTGTCAATGAGTCATGGACAAAAAATAAAGCACTTTCAAATTATACCAGTAAGTAATTTGTGATTTCATATTCGTATATTAGAGATGATCTTAATGCATAAGCTTTTGGAAACTTTAGTTTTTTTTTGGTTCTTTTATTAAATATAATTTGGGAACTTGTGCTTTGACTGGAGTTACGTTTGGCAGAAATGGTTTTATGAGACTGAATTAATATAAGAAATACAGGAATTGCAAAAATTAAATTTCCCTTTTCCCATGAAATACGATTTGGTAATATTGTATAGACCCCATGCCACCTATTGTTAAAAGGTTACTGAAAATTCCTTCTCCTGAATTCCTCTAGTGGTTCTTTAAAAATCGTTATTTTCAAGCCCCTTTTCCTCTCTTGTCCCCACAATGCTTTTTTGGTGTTTTTTGTAGTTTTGTTTTTAATCATTATGGATAGGTACACAGGTGCTGTGGAACTGGAGATCATTATTTAAACTATTCTGAGCACATTTAAAAATTTTCGGTAATTCTGCTTTGATGTGGCACAACTTGCTTTGGGATTTTTTTGTTGCTTCTGCTGCTTTTGTGTGTGTGTGTGTGTGTGTGTGTGTGTGTGTGCGCGCACGCATGTATGTATGCACGTGGTCTGTGTATTGGAACCAGATAGTGTGGAA
Organism: Phocoena phocoena; assembly: GCF_963924675.1. NCBI lineage: Eukaryota > Metazoa > Chordata > Mammalia > Artiodactyla > Phocoenidae > Phocoena > Phocoena phocoena. The sequence goes on along the minus strand of NC_089225.1, from coordinate 47,844,595 downwards.
CAGAGATTCAGTCTACTTTCAAGAAGGTATTACATCAGATTGCTAAGTTGCTAGTGTTTTCTTTTTTTTGAATGACTTCTTTTTGGAACTATCCAAAGTCCACGTGAAGTATCTTCCCTACTTCATTGATTATGTGAGCGATGTCCCTGGCATGTATGAATTGCTTAATGCCTGAGATCTCACTGCAGAAAACAAAAACAGAAAAACCCCAAAACGCTGTCATTCCACTAACACAGTATTTGATTGCTCCACAATCAGTTTACTGATACAAATTATGGTGAATATTCATTTTTAATATATTAAGTAAGGCTTTAGGTAGACAACAACTAGAAATGGAAATTAATTTCTGTAGGTGGGAGTATTAAAATTTTTTGTTTACTTTTACACTGAATAGTGCCGGTTTCTCACTGTGCACTGTATTGATTCAGAATAATCCTACTATTCTAACTACTGAACGTTAAGAAAATTTAGAGACAGAGAAAGTAGAGCCACACTGCTTACCTTAGGATCAGATGGTATTTCTTTTAAATGCAAGTGAAGTTACAAAGAAGAAGTGGACATGCCATAACATTCTTTTCACTGTCCTTTAGTATTATAAACACATCAGTTTTGGCATTTAAAGATGCAGTATGCAATAGAATATGATTGTCTTTCTGGGTATTTGGCCCTTCTTACCAGTTTGTCGTTTTTCCTGTTGCAGGTGGAAGATGATGGTGAAATGTTCCACACCCTGGATGATGGGCACACAAGATTTACGGATCTAATCCAGCTGGTGGAGTTCTATCAACTCAATAAGGGCGTTCTTCCTTGCAAGCTGAAACATTATTGTGCTAGGATTGCACTTTAGCCAAACAAGAAGTGACTTGTTAAACTGCTGAAGAAAAAGGACTCAAGAGAAAGGAAGACCATAAATAAGGGTGAAAGCATTGCCATGGTGAAAAGAATCTATTTCTCTTACAAGTTACAAAAAATAGTTTGTGCATTACAAATAAGTAAAGATTTGGATTGACATTACCTTCATCATTTAAATATTAGTTAAAATTAAACCTCCAAAAAAAAAATCTGGTGTGTTCTTGTGTGATTTTCCATTACTATAATATTTTCTTCAATTATGCACATTTTAAACATCTTTCTGTCCTTATTTACTATAGCAACATTAGAATTCTCAACCACAAAGGATGAAAAAAAGTTGGGGCTCAGAATGAATTATTTGTGGACTGAATTTCAATTAACTACTGTTTTTGTAACTTAAGAAGTATGATAAAAACCTGAGTTAACAATTAAAAGAAGCTACTCACAACCTGTTAATAAAACTAAAAACTATTTTGAATTGTATATTTTCTGAGTTTATTATAACCTTAAAATCAAATCATATTTTGAAATAGCAGCTTAAAATTATTTTGAAGTATTGATATATTGATTTTTTTTCAGGATGACTTTTATTACATATTAAATTATTAATTACACTATAATGTTTACACTGATACTGTACCTATTAGTGACCCGTTATTCACTGCATTTTTTTCATTCACTTAAGGATTGACTGGAACTATCTACTTGTTTTTAAGGAAATGATTAAAATATAGAGGGGATTTATATAATTTGCACATGATTTCTCATGGCATGTAATCTGTCACAGTGTAACATTTTTCACATTAATATTTCACATTTGCCCCACCCTGTAACTTTCAGAAGTTTCTTTAGATCCTTATACAACTAGATGATTAACCTGATCAAAATGTTAAAATCAAAGATGCAAAATCTATTAAGATCCGAATAGGTAAATCCATGCTATTCTCTTTGCCTACTCCCTTTTCATCATCTTACCTTGGCAATGTCGGTATGGAAAAGGTTTTGAAAACATGAGGCACCCACCTCCCTTATCACCTCACTGAGACCATCTAGAAAGTTTTTGTTGGGATTTATAACTCTATTTTTCCTACTTTTTGTGAGAAGGGTATTCATTGTTCTAAAAAAAGATGAGAAATAAAACATTAAATAAACGTTAAAATCATACAAAATATTGCTCATCCCCTTTGATCCTCGTAACAACATTTTGGGAAAGTTAAGAAGATTTTTTAAGAACAATATTACAAAAATGCATACTGTAGTTTTAAATAAAAGCTATTCATTTTTGGTAATAGAGCATCTGAAAACATTCATACAATGCTAATAAAATCAATTATTACTGAAAAAGAATTACTGGCAGAATTTTAAAAATACTCAATTTGCTTTTAGCCAAAGCAAACCTAATTCTTAAAACACTGAAACTCAGAACATAAATCTGATGCTATAAAATATCGATCTGGTGTCTACAAAGGCTTGAATGACACATAGGACCCCTAAATAGAGGAGCAAGAGGTAAACACACTCGACCCTTTCAACCTTGTAGAGTATCTCTGATTATTTCTGATTTATAAAAATATTTTGTGTTTTGAACTGATATGCATTTTCTTATTTTGCACCAGGGTCAAATTGACAATATCAGAAAATGTAATATTTTAAATGCTAGACTCTCATAAATTGACCAATTTGTGCTTGTCTTCGTTATTTGTGCCTCTAACTTCATTCACAATCTAAATTTATTGTTGTGGAGCCCAGATTTTGTACGTAATTGCTCATTTTGGTCTTAAAGCATGAGCCAAGAAAAATTATTGAGGAAGGGCTGACATTATCCTTCCTGATTCCTTCTGATAAAGGGTTTTGAACACGTGTGTATGTATGTAAATCTTATATGAAATTAAATCTGAGAGTGTCAGACACATCAAGAGTTAGTACAGTATTAAAATGGATCTCCAAGAAAAATGTGAATTACCTTTGGATTATTTTTCATTTTGGTTTAGCCAAGTTTTGCTATCTTGCACCATTTTAGAGTGGGATTAGGTCAGATTAGCTCTATGTTTTCTTCTTTTATTCTTTTCGTATGTTGGAGTTGGTATACTTTATTCTCCTAGAAAGAAAAAAAAACCCAGCAGGTCTGGTCCACATTGTTCTTTTTCGTTTTTTTAAATGGAAGAATCATTTATTTTGAAACATTCAGGAAAACTAGGTCAAACAAGATAAAAACTATGAGTGTTTCAATTCAGAATAATTACTTGTTTCACATGTATAATGGTGCAAAGACCTGACTGATTTGAGTATATTAGTTGGAAATTTTTATCTTAGCTCTATTTTAGGGTGGTGGTCAGCATCAGTTAATCAGAGGCCCATGGGGTCTCTAGCTTCTGATCACCAACAGTGCCAACTCTACATATGGTAGTTGTGTTACGGTAGGGATACCAGACTATCACCTGGATTATGATTTCCCTGAAGAGGAAAGATTATCATTGGTTATGGGTACAATTTGGTGTTTCAAGCTGGCTCCATATTTAGAAAGCTCTTCCCTCTATTGCCAGGCATTCTTAAGCTTTTCTGTGCCTTGGATCCATCTAGCAGCCTCGTGAAATTTATGGACTCACTTCACAGAATGTCTTTAAATGCAGAAAGTAAATAGAATTTCAAAGCACAGTAATTACAGAAACATAACTCTACAACTGTATATGTAGGTGGACCCCGGGTGGAAACGCTGCTGTAGCGTGGCCTGCTGTGTCTCCTGGCTGTGTTGACTGTTGCCCATATAAAGCCTCTAGTTTTCTGTCTCACGTTCTGTAGGGAATACAGGAGCTGATTCTCAGTCAGTGTTAACCCACACCAGTGGGGCACAGAGTAGTTTGCTTGAGATGCAGCGTTCTTGTAACACTTATTGAACACTCAACCAAACCTTCATACCTGCCTCTTGTGGGATTATCACCTCCTGCCAGTGCTGGCTCCTACACTTTTACCATCTGTGACACTTAGGCATGCTCATAACCAGGGCACTGCTTGTAATGTCTCTAACTGCATGTATCTCAGACCACAAATTATAGATGTGAACAAGAGAAAGGCAAGCCTTGGGACTGAGCACATAACTATACTGACCCAAAACGTCATTGCAGAGATCCCCCAATTTGGGAAAGGGATCTGAGTGAATTTTTAACCAGCATAAATACTTGTTTCTACAGTGGGGTATCAGGTGACTAGTCCTTTACCATGCTGGTTCGCTTTGTAATTATAAAAGATCCACCAGTTCCTAATTCGACCCCACGTGATACACAAGGCATTAGAAGCTAGAATTAAGATTATAGCTCTGAGGTTAGACTTTGCGGATTTGGATTCCAGGCCATTACATAGTAGCTATGTAGCCTTGGTCAAATCACAGTTTCTTCTCTTCTGTAGAGGGTATTACAATCACCATCACCACCACTTCTTCAGTGGGGGAGGCGGGGGTGTGTGTGTGAAATGAAATCGTCGATGTAAAGTGCTTAGCACATGGTCTAGAATCTTAGTCGATGTATCTTTTGTTATATTAGTGATTGTACATTTAGGTACTCCACCTCCCTGGGACACTGCCCATTCCACCACTGAGAATCTTTGCTCTGCCACCACTTGTTTGCCCTTCCTGCCAAGAACAACATAATATATGTCATACATCGTGCCTCTGCCCTGGTTTCAGTCCTTTGTATAAGACTGCTTTTGTGGAAGTAGCCACGGTTATAGCACAGTGGGGGGTACCCAGACCATCTGTAGGGACTCTGTGGACAGCTGTCCCTAACTGCACCGGATCCTACAGACTCCCGGGCTCCCTTCCACTTGCTGATTAATAAATATAAAGTGAGATTTGAGATTCTCATACTTTCCATCTCCCTCCCCCCAAATAACATTTATAGGATGGGAAGTATAGAAGATTCAAAACCTGCTCCAGAGACTGCCACCTAGACAACACAGGAATTGAGCTAACACATGGCTGAGTGGAGGAAGAATAAAGGACTCTTAGGTGATGGTACATCTCTGGGAAATTAGTAAACTTTCACTGAATAAATGTGTCCCTGGTTGTACACTTAGAGTGGATTCTGCTCCCCTCAGAAGCTCTTGTAATGTTGGCAATCTGATTAGAAGCTGAAAACAATGCTGTCACCTTGTGTGCTTGTTAAGTTTACTTCAGCATGTACTGAGTGCCTATTATGTGAAAGGCACTTTTAGAGATGCAGAATTGAATATTAGAGTATTGGATACACAAATATGTGTCCTAGAAGCCAAACTGGATAAGTGTTATAAATACAATGGGAGAGAGACATTGGTTACACTTGCTGAATGATGGGAAGAATGAGATGGGTCCTGGAAGGCCTGTAGGATTTACATTTACAAAACCTTGGAGAAAGAGCCGACAGTGTCGTCAAAGGGGGAGTGGAGGCAGCATGGAAAGTGCACAGATTGAATTTAAGAGTTTTTCAGCAAATGACAGCTTCATTGTAACTGAAGTATACAGGGCATGCGACAGAGGGGAAGGCCATGGCTAATAGGACTGGAAAGGCAAGCTTGGCAAAGTGGTTTACATTTTAGTTAAGGAAAGCCACAGCCAGGCGCCCCATTTCATTTTTACCTGGTTGAAATCAGGAATGGGCTTTATTAGTCTTTTTACCTCTTTTAAACCAAAGAGCTCATCAAGAAGCCATTGCAATAATCTGGGCAATAATCAGGAGAGCCTGCTCTAGACCCATAGGCATGAAAAAATGATTTTATGGAGGGGGGAATCATCAGTGTTATCATCAGACATTGGAGAAGCAAAGGGAGGAGTTGAAAATTATTAGTAGGTTTAGGGTCAAAGAAACTAGGAAGATTGTGATAATTATGAGGTAACAAAGGTCCAATTTTAACAGATGTCACTGGAATTCTTTGAAAAATAATTCTCTTTATTTAGAACCTCTTTATATAGGAAGGTGAGCCTGAAGGCTTGATGCTAAAAAAAAATAGGTAAGTACAGAGAACTTCATTTTGCATTGGAAGATAATTTGGGCATGGAAGTAGACTGGGAGGCAGCAACAGAATGAATCAAGGGGCCTAATGAGATGGTGGGAGGCTGGAAGCTGAGGAGAAAGATGGCCGTTGGCAAAGTCCTGAGACCAGGCGGTAAAAAAGACTCTTAAGAACATGGATATTGAGGACATATTTCTTGGGATGTTTGCTGTGTGGTTCTACAATTTAACAACCTTTCATTTTCCCAAACCTGATATGAAGTCTCCACACATACAAATGACTTGGAAGAGAGTTGTGGTAGAAAGTCCAGAGAAAGGACCATGCTCCACATCAAGGTTTAGGTGGGACGCCAGCAAATAAAATTTCAGCAGAAATAGGAAATTCAAACAACAGGAACAAATGTCAGAAATTTTGAGTTGGGCTTCGGCCTTCCAAGTAGATGTAGATTGTTTTACAAAAACCAAAAAGCAGTCTGCCCTCAGCTAAGATATAATTTTCACTTTCTGTAATCGTTAAAAAAAAAAAATCACCCTTTGTTTGCCTTAGCAGCAACCCTAACTCATTCCCTGCCCTCCCCCTTTATAATGTACCTTCTTGCGCATCACCGTTTCTTCACTTGCTGTGACTCAATCACTGACATTCCCCCCACCTCCCTGAAACTGTGTGGCCACATAAAAGGAAAAAATTCAGACCTTTCTTACATGCTCTTTCAGCAACTTTGGTGCTGCTAACCACTCTCTCCTTGAACCATTCCCTTCTTTTGTTTTCCATGTCAACAAAATCCTTACATTCTTCCTATCCTGCTGGATGCCTCTTCTTGGGCTTCTTTACAAACTTGTTGCCCTTTTTGCTCATCCCTTAAATCTTGCTATGCTCAGCTACGTCCTAGGATTAATTTCCCTCCCTCCTTATTTTACTCCAACCCTGTAGACTCTTTCCTTTATTCTCATGGCTTCACATACCGTCTTAAGTGGCTTTAAAACTTGTGCCTCCTTTCTGAACTTTAGATCCATTTATTCGGCTACTTGTTCAACCTCTCCACTTGTATATCTTATAGTTACATCAAACTCTACATTTCTATGGATCTCTTTATCTTCCCTCAAGACCTGATCTCCTCCAGAGCTTCATAGCTCAGTAACCGTGCTACCACCAGCTTTCCAAACAGCAACCTAGAAAGTATCAAGTGCTGTAAAATGTCAATTATATCTGTGTATTTCTCTCCACTTCCATTGCCATTGCACAAATCTGGACCACTTTCTTTCCTAGACTACTATAGCAGATTCTTAGATGGTCTTTCTTTTTCTGATCTTTCTGTATACCCACCCTCCCTCCTCAAGTTCATTCTATACAGAGTGATCTCTCAAAAATACTTGATCATACTACTCACTCCCCTACTTAAAAACTTCAGTGGCTTCCTATTGCCTTTGGATAAAGCCTTTTTAAAAGGGCTATGAGGCTTTCATGATTTGGCCTTTGTATTTCCAGCATTATCTTTAGCCACTCATCCTTGCATTCTATTTTCCAGCTAGCCAATTCCCTGGAATAGACTCTATTCTGACATGTTTTCTTTGGCTTTGGCCCTTGCACATACTGGTCCCTTTATCTTGAACACATTTCTTTACTGTTCTCTCCAACCCAGGTAACCCTTTCCCCCTTCTGGGGCTTACGTAACATACTATTTCTTCAGGAAAATTTTCTTGACTATAGATTAGGTTAGGTTACCCAACAGTATGTTCCTCCCACTTTTCTGTTGCAATGCTCGTCACACTCTATTGAATTAGTCATTAATTTTTGTTTTCTCTATTAAGTCTAAGTTCCTGGCAAGAAAGGGGTTTGTTCATGGCGGTAGCCTCAGAATTCAGCAGAGTATCTAAGGCAGATATTAAGTGCTCAATAGAGATTTGTTGAATGAATCAATACAATGATGAGGAAGAACAGAATATAAGATCAGTTTTTGAACTCCTAAATCTGGAGTTCCTATGGAACATCTATGAAGAAATGGTTTCAGACATTATAAGATAAAAGTCAGAATTCAGGTATGCCCTGTGATCATTTACCTAATCATAATAATGATATTTCAGTTTCCCTCCATCCTTATTCTCCTTCGTTGAAAATTTATACTCATTAAAAATTGCTTTCACATTGAATCCAGTTGAAAACATCCAGAATTCCCATCGTGTTTTTCTGGGCTGGTGGCATGGTATCTCTCCTATTCTGCTTTTAAAAACTGCTGGAGGGCTTCCCTGGTGGCGCAGTGGTTGAGAGTCTGCCTGCCGATGCAAGGGACACAGGTTCGTGCCCCAGTCCGGGAAGATCCCACATGCCGTGGAGCGGCTGGGCCCGTGAGCCATGGCCGTTGAGCCTGCGCGTCCAGAGCCTGTGCTCCGCAACGGGAGAGGCCACAACAGTGAGAAGCCCATGTACCGCAAAAAACAAACAAACAAACAAAAAAACCAAACTGCTGGAGTCTCAGTACTCAGCAAACCTATAAATTCAATACAACCCTCATCAAGATCCTTCTGGATTTTTTCGCATGGTGTAGTAATGATTCTAAATTTGTCCAGAAAAATAAACATATAAGAATAGCCAACAGTACTCAGAAAACGGGGGGGTGTTTCTATAACATATTAAAACATACATAAAGTAAGAGTGATTAAAATAATTTATAAATCAACTAATGTGATTATTGTGTAACTGAAACTGAGCAACCTGTTTTTGGCTGTTGTTGCTGAGGACTCACAAGAGAAGAAAGCTACTATTTTTCCTATCCTTACTTCAGAAAGCAGAGACTAACATTGTGATTGTAAACATCTGAGCTACCCTCACACCTGAAAAGAGGTGATAAAACCTTGTCATTTAGAAGTATTGAAGAGTACTAAAAGCTAGATTATCCAAAGAGGAGAAAAGATATTTATTTATATGTTGCAAGAAGTGGAAACAGCCTAACCAAAGGGGAGATATAGTCTAGCCGAAATTGAGAAGCAGATGGTGGTTTGGGTTTTACTTTTGAGTAGCAGAAATCTGTGTCCCTCTCATCCACAGCTCTGTGGATGGGCAGATGATTGGGGAATGCCTGGGAGATGAGACTCTAAGTATTTTATCTCCGAGAGCAGAGACAAGGGCTTCTGTGGCAGAACCTGGAGACAGGAGACTGCTCAGAGCGCCAAGGGTAACCTGATGGCGGAAGATCCATGTGACAGCAACATATTTTAGCAAAAGGATCAAATGGTGCTAATTGCCAAAGAGGAAGATCAAGCCACAGCCTTTGGTGCCTGGGACAGTGCCTTGGATTTCTATAAAGGTAAAGTTTGCTTCACTCAAGTGTCATTGAGCAAATTCACATTTCTTTAAAATGGAAAAGAGAAGCCAAAGAAAGAATAAAGAATATGCATGGAATTAGAATCAATGAGGAAACAGCTGAGTTTTTTAGGTTTGATGGGACAACTAATATTTCACAACTCCCTACTTTACTCTTTATGCCATAATAAATTTCAGATAGTTCAAAAACCTAAACATAAAATATGAAGTCATAAAGAACTGGAAAAATTATAGAGGAATATTTCTGTAAAACTGTGGTTGTATTTGATCATTAAAGCCAGAAATAAAAGAAGCACTGAAACATACAAAGTTAAAATCTATACAAAAAACGAATACCACCACCATAAATAAGGCTTAATAACAAAAGAAAAATTTGATAAAATATTCATAACATTATTAACAAAAAATAAGATTAACATTGCTATTGTGCAAAATGCCTTTACGTATCAATAAACAAGGCATGCATTCTAAGAGAAAAAAGGCAAAGAAATAACTAACAGCCAATTTAAAAAAATAGATTGCCAATTTACATCTAAAAAGAAGTTCAGCCTTATTAGCATTCAGGAACTAAAATTTAAATTTTGATCAGTTATTTCTTTTCCAAATAGACTGGCATCAAGTATTGTCTAGGATGTGGAGGGAAAAATTAAACATCCCCACCATGTTATTGGTGGGAATTTCAAGTGCTCCATACTTTTGGTAGAATAGTTAGGCAATATTTTGTTTGCGATTTAAAAAACTGAGATATAACTGACATATAACATTTTATTAGTTTTAGGTATACTCAAATACACAATTTGTTATATGTATATATTGTGAAATGATTACCAAAATAAACTCACCCATCACTACCCAGAGTTACAATTTTTTTCTTGTGAAGAGAACGTTTAAGATATACTCTCTTATCAACTTTTAAATATATATAATACAGTATTGTTAACTATAGTTACCATACTATGAAAGTTTATGCCTTTTGAACACCTTCACCTCTTTCACCCAACCACCCCACATCTCTGGCAACCACTAATCTGTTCTCTGTATCTATGAATTCAGTTTTTTTTAGACTCCATCATTCAGTATTTGTCTTTTTCTGTCTGACTTACTTTGCTTAGTATAATGTCCTCAAGGACTATCCATATTGTTGAAAATGGCAGGATTTCCTTATTCTATGGCTGAATAATATTTGGCAATATATACATAAAATAGAAAATGTGAATTCCACTTTATCGAGAAACACTATTTCTAGAAATTTGTTCTAAGGAGAAAATTGGTCAAATAGTGCATCTAAATGTACTCATCAATTCGTCTGTTTACTTATTCATTCACACAACAGATATTTTGCTGGTGCCCACTGTATGCTCGACTATGAACAACTGATGTATATAAAAGACACAATCACTGATCTTGTGGAGCTTATTTTCTGGTTAAAGATACAGACAAAACAGAGAAAACAAATTAAAAATAGATTTAAATGACGTGTAAGGAACTACTAACAAGAATAAGAGAATAATGGGTAATGTACATTAGATAAGATGGCCAGAGAAGACCTCTTTGGGGAAGTGTCATTTAAGGGGAGACAAATAATTAAATATATTTACAGTATATAAACAATGTTTATATATTTTGTTCTATGGTTGAAGAGTTTTCCAAGCAGTGAAAAGGACACATGCAAAAGCCCAAGGTAAAACAAAACATTACGTACTTGAGGAACAGAATGGTTGGGCATGGTGTGGAAGGAGTGAGTAGCACAGACGATAGTCAAGACAGGTAACATTCAGATCACACAGGCCCTTTTAGGCCATGGAAAGGAATCTGGATTCTATTCTAAGGGGAATGGAAAGCCTTTGATGGCTTTTTCTTTTAATTGGACTGAAATTGCTTTACAATGTTGTGTTAGTTTCTGCTGTATAATGAAGTGAATCAGCTACATGTATACCTATATCCCCTCCTTCTTGGACCTTCCTCCCACCTACCTAGGTTGTCACGGAGCACCGAGCTGAGCTCCATGTGCTATACAGCAGGTTCCCACTAGATATCAATTTTACACATGGTAGTGTATTTATGTCAAACCTAATCTCCCAATTCATCCCACCCTCCCCTTCCACCGGTGTCCACATGTCTGTTTTCTATGTCTGTCTCTATTCCTACCCGACAAATAGGCTGATCTGTACCATTTTTCTAGATTCCACATATATGTGTTAATATATGATATTTGTTTTTCTCTTTCTGGCTTACTTCACTCTGTATGACAGACTCTAGGTCCATCCATATCTCTACAAATGACCCAGCTGCGTTCCTTTTTATGGCTGAGTAATATTCCATTGTATATATGTACCATATCTTCTTTATCCATTCATCTATTGTTGGACATTTACATTGTTTCCATGTCATGGCTACTGTAAATAGTGCTGCAATGAACACTGGGGTACATGTGTCCTTTTGATTTATGGTTTTCTCAGGGTATATGCCCAGTAGTGGGATTGCTGGGTCATATGGTAGTTCTATTTTTAGTTTAGTTTTTTTTAAATTTATTTTTTTATACAGCAGGTTCTTACTAGTTATCTATTTTATAAATATTACCGTATATATACCAATCTCAGTCCCCCAGTTCATCCCACCACCCCCTGGCACATCCCTCCTTGGTGTCCATATGTTCTGTGTCTCTATTTCTGCCTTGCAAACCAGTTTATCTGTACAATTTTTCTAGATTCCAAATATATGTGTTCATATACGATGTGCTTTTCTCTTTCTGACTTACTTCACTCTGTATGACAGTCTCTAGGTCCATCCACGTCTCTACAAACAACACAGTTTCGCTCCTTTTTATGGCTGAGTAATATTCCATTGTACATATGTACCACATCTTCTTTATCCATTCATCTGTAGATGGGCATTTAGGTTGCTTCCATGACATGGCTACTGTAAATAGTGTTGCAATGAACATTGGGGTGCATGTGTCTTTTTGAATTATGGTTTTCTCTGGATATATGCCCAGTAGTGGGACTGCTGGGTCATATGGTAATTCTATTTGTAGTTTTTTAAGGAACCTCCATACTATTCTCCATAGTGACTGCATCAATTGACATTCCCACCAACGGTGGAAGAAGGTTCCCTTTTCTCCATACCCTCTCCAGCATTTGTTGTTTGTCGATTTTTGGATGATGGCCCTTCTAACCGGTGTGAGGTGATACCTCATTGTAGTTTTGATTTGCATTTCTCTAATAACTAGTGATGTTGAGCAGCTTTTCATGTGCCTCATGGCCATCTGTATGTCTTCTTTGCAGAGATGTCTATTTAGGTCTTCTGCCCACTTCTGGATTGGGTTGTTTGTTTTATTGATATTGAGCCGCATGAGCTGTTTATGTATTTTGGAGATTAATCCTTTGTCAGTTGATTCACTTGCAAATGTTTTCTCCCATTCTGAGGGTTGTCTTTTCGTCTTGTTTGTGGTTTCCTTTGCTGTGCAAAAGCTTTTAAGTTTTATGAGGTCCCATTTGTTTATTTTTATTTCCATTACTCTAGAAGGTGAGTCAAAAAAGATCTTCCTGTGATTTACGTCAAAGAGTGTTCTTCCTATGTTTTCCTCTAAGAGTTTTATACTGTCTGGTCTTACATTTAGGTTTTAATCCATTTTGAGTTTGCTTTTTTGTATGGTGTTAGTGAGTGTTCTAATTTCATTCTTTTACATGTAGCTGTCCAGTTTTCCCAGCACCACTTATTGAAGAGACTGTCTTTTCTCCATTGTATATTCTTGCCTCCTCTGTCAGATTAGTTGACCATAGGTGCGTGGGTTCATCTCTGGGCTTTCTATCCTGTTCCATTGATCTATATTTCTGTTTTTGTGCCAGTACCATATTGTCTTGATTACTGTAGCTTTGTAGTGTAGTCTGAAGTCAGGGAGTCTGATTCCTCCAGCTCCGTTTTTTTCCCTCGAGATTGCTTTGGCTATTTGGGGTCTTTTGTGTCTCCATACAAATTTTAAGACTTTTTGTTCTAGTTCTGTGAAAAATGTCATTGGTAATTCGACAGGGATTGCATTGAACCTGTAGATTGCTCTGGGAAGTATAGTCATTTTCACAATATTGATTCTTCCAATACAAGAACATGGTATATGTCCATCTGTTTGTGTCATCTTTGATTTCTTTCATCAGTGTCTCATACTTTTCTGAGTACAGGTCTTTTACCTCCTTAGGTAGGTTTATTCCTAGGTATTTTATGCTTTTTGTTGCAGTGGTGAATGGGATTGTTTCCTTAATTCTCCTTTCTGATCGTTTGTTATAAGTGTATAGGAATGCAAGAGATTTCTGTGCATTGATTTTGTATCCTTCAACTTTACCAAATTCATTGATTAGCTCTAGTAGTTATCTGGTGGCATCTTTAGGATTATCTACTTACAGTATCCTGTCATCTGCAAACAGTGATAGTTTTACTTCTTCTTTTCCAATTTGTATTCCTTTTATTTCTTCTTCTTCTGTGACTGCCATGGCTAGGACTTCCAAAACTATGTCAAATAACAGCGATGAGAGTGGGCAACCTTGTCTTGTTCCTGATCTTAGAGGAAATGCTTTCGTTTTTTCATCATTGAGAATGATGTTTGCTGTGGGTTTCTTGCATACAGCCTTTATTATGTTGAGATAGATTCCCTCTATGCCCACTATCTGGAGAGTTTTTATCATAAATGGGTGTTGAATTTTGTCAGAAGCTTTTTCTGCATCTATTGAGATGATCATATGTTTTTTATTCTTCAGTTGTTAATGTGGTGTATCACACTGATTGATTTGCGTATGTTGAAGAATCCTTGCATCCCTGGGATAAATCCCACTTGATCATGGTGTATGATCCTTTTAATGTGTTGCTGGATTTTGTTGAGGATTTTTGCATCTATATTCATCACTGATATTGGTCTGTAATTTTCTTTTTTTGAGGTATCTCTCTCTGGTTTTGGTATCAGGGTAATGGTGGCCTTGTAGAATGTTTGAGAGTGTACCTTCCTCTGGAATTTTTTGGAGTAATTTGGGTGTTAGCTCTTCTCTAAATGTTTTATAGAATTTACCTGTGAAGCCATCTGGACCAGGACTTTGTTTGTTGGAAGACTTTTAATCACAGTTTCAATTTCATTACTTGTGATTCGTCTGTTCATATTTTCTATTTCTTCCTGGTTCAGTCTTGGAAGGTTTTACCTTTCTAAGAATTTGTCCATTTCTTCCAGGTTGTCCATTTTATTGGCATAGAGTTGCTTGTAGTAGTCTCTTAGGATACTTTGTATTTCTGTGGTGTCTGTTGTAACTTCTCCTTTTTCATTTCTAATTTTATTGATTTGAGTCCTCTCCCTCTTTTTCTTGATAAGTCAGGCTAAAGGTTTATCAATTTTGTTTACCTTCTCAAAGAACCAGCTTTTAGTTTTATTGATCTTTGCTATTGTTTTCTTTGTTCCTATTTCATTTATTTCTGCTCTGATCTTTATGATTTCTTTCCTTCTACTAACTTTGGGTTTTGTTTGTTCATCTTTCTCTAGTTCCTTTAGGTGTAAGGTTAGGTTGTTTGAGATTTTTCGTGTTTCTTGAGATAGGATTCTATTGCTCTAAACTTCCTTCTTAGAACTGCTTTTACCGCATCCCATAGCTTTTGGATCGTCGTGTTTTCATTGTCATTTGTCTCTAGGTAGTTTTGATTTCCTCTTTGATTTCTTCAGCGATCTCTTGGGTATTTAGTAGCGTATTGTTTAGCCTCTATGTTTTTGTGTTTTTTACCTTTTTTTCCCTGTAATTGATTTGTAATCTTATAGCGATGTGGTTGCAAAAGATGCTTGATATGATTTCAGTTTTCTTAAATTTACCGAGGCTTGATTTGTGAACCAAGATGTGATCTATCCTGGAGAATGTTCCGTGCGCACTTGAGAAGAAAGTGTAATCTGCTGTTTTGGGATGGAATTTCCTATAAATATCAATTAAATCTATCTGGTCTATTGTGTCATTTAAAGCTTGTGTTTCCTCATTAATTTTCTGTCTGGATGATCTGTCCATTGGTGTAAGTGAGGTGTTAAAGTCCCCCACTATTATTGCGTTACTGTCGATTTCCTCTTTTATAGCTGTTAGCAGTTGCCTTATGTATTGAGGTGCTCCTATTTTGGGTGCATATATATTTATAAATGTTATATCTTCTTCTTGGATTGATCCCTTGAACATTATGTAGTGTCCTTCCTTGTCTCTTGTAACATTCTTTATTTTAAAGTCTACTTTATCTTATTTGAGTATTGCTACTCCAGCTTTCTTTTGATTTCCATTTTTATGGAATATTGTTTTCCATCCCCTCACTTTCAGTCTGTATGTGTCCCTAGGTCTGAAGTGGGTCTCTTGTAGGCAGCATATATATGGGTGTTGTTTTTGTATCCATTCAGCCAGCCTGTGTCTTTTGGTTGGAACATTTAATCCATTCACGTTTAAGGTAATTATTGATATATATGTTCCTGTGACCATTTTCTTAATTGCTTTGGGTTTGTTTTTGTAGGTCCTTTTCTTCTCTTGTGTTTCCCACTTAGAGAAGTTCCTTTAGCATTTGCTGTAGAGCTGGTTTGGTGGTGCTGAATTCTCTTAGCTTTTGCTTGGTTGTAAGGGTTTTGATTTCTCCATCGAATCTGAATGAGATCCTTGCTGGGTAGAGTAATCTTCATTGTAGGTTCTTTCCTTTCATCACTTTAAATATATTGTGCCACTCCCTTCTGGCTTGTAGAGTTTCTGCTGAGATATCGGCTGTTAACCTTATGGGAGTTCCCTTCTATGTTATTTGTCATTTTTTCCTTGTTGCTTTTAATAATTTTTCTTTGCCTTTAATTTTTGCCAATTTGATTACTATGTGTCTCAGTGGGTTTCTCCTTGGGTTTATCCTGTATGGGACTCTCTGTGCTTCCTGGACTTGGGTGGCTATTTCCTTTCCCATGTTCGGGAATTTTTTGACTACAATCTCTTCAAATATTTTCTCGGGTCCTTTCTCTCTCTCTTCTCCTTCTGGGACCCCTGTCATGCTAGTGTTGGTGTGTTTAATGTTGTCCCAGAGGTCTCTTAGGCTGTCTTCATTTCTTTTCATTACTTCTTCTTTATTCTGTTCTGTTGCAGTGATTTCTACCATTCTGTCTTCCAGGTCACTTATCCGTTCTTCTGCCTCAGTTATTCTGCTATTGATTCCTTCTAGTGTATTTTTCAATTCAGTTGTTGCATTGTTCATCTATGTTTGTTCTTTAATTCTTCTAGGTGTTTGTTCTTAATTCTTCTAGGTCTTTGTTAAACATTTCTTGCATATTCTCAATCTTGCCTCCATTCTTTTTCTGAGGTCCTGGATCATCTTCACTATCATTATTCTGAATTCTTTTTCTGTAAGGTTTTCTATCTCCTCTTCATTTAGTTGTTTTTCTGGGGTTTTATTTTGTTCCTTCATCTGGTACATAGCCCTCTGCCTTTTCATCTTGTCTATTTTTCTGTGAATGTGGTTTTTGTTCCACAGGCTGCAGGAATGTAGTTCTTCTTGCTTCTGTTGTCTGTTCTCCGGTGGATGAAGCTATCTAAGAGGTCTGTGCAAGCTTCCTGATGGGAGAGACTGGTGGTGGGTAGAGCTGGGTGTTGCTCTGGTGGGCAAAGCTCAGTAAAACTTTAATCCACTTGTCTGCGGTTGGGTGGGGCTGGGTTCCCTCCCTGTTGGTTGGTTGGCCTGAGGTGACCCAGCACTGGAGCCTACCAGGCTCTTTGGTGGGGCTAATGGTGGACTATGGCAGGGCTCATGCCAAGGAGTACTTCCTAGATCTTCTACAGTGTTCTTTTCCTCACAGTGAGCCATAGCCACACCCTGTCTCTGCAGGAGACCCTCCAACACTAGCAGGTAGGTCTGGTTCAGTCTCCTATGGGGTCACTGCCCTTCCCCTGCGTCCTGATGCACACACCATTTGTGTGTGCCAAGCATAGAGTCTCTGTTTCTCCAGTCCTGTTGAAGTCCTGCAATCAAATCCCTCTAGCCTTCAAAGTCTGATTGTCTGGGAATTCCTCCTCCCACTGCCGGACCCCCAGGTTGGGAAGCCTGAAGTGGGGCTCAGAACCTTCACTCCAGTGGGTGGACTTCTGTGGTATAAGTGTTCTCCAGTTTGCGAGTCAGCTACCTAGCAGTTATGGGATTTGATTTTATTGTGATTGTGCCCTTCCTACTCACTGCGGCTTCTCCTTTGTCCTTGGATGTGGGGTATTTTATTTGATGAGTTCCAGCATATTCCTGTTCATAATTGTTCAGCAGTTAGTTGTGATTCTGGTGCTCTCACAAGAGGGAGTGTATGCACGTCCTTCTAGTTCACAATCTTGAACCAATCTCCCTATTTTTAGTTTTTTAAGGAACCTCCATACTGTTCTCCATAGTGGCTGTACCAAGTTACATTCCCACCAACAGTGCAAAAGTGTTCCCTTTTCTCCACACCCTTCCCAGCATTTGTTGTTTGTAGATTTTTGGATAATGGCCATTCTAACCAGTATGAGTTGACACCTCATTGTAGTTTTGATTTGCATTTCTCTAATAACTAGTGATGTTGAGCAGGTTTTCATGTGCCTCTTTGGGATCTTTATGTCTTCTTTGGTGAAATGTCTATTTAGGTCTTCTGCCCATTTTTTGATTGGGTTGTTTGTTTTTTCGATATTCAGCTCCATGTGCTGTTTGTATATTTTGGAGATTAACCCTCTGTCCGTTGCTTCATTTGCAAATATTTTCTCTCATTCTGAGGGTTGTCTTTTCATCTTGTTTATGGTTTCCTTTGCTGTGCAAAAAGCTTTTAAGTTTAATTAGGTCCCGTTTATTTATTTATTTTTGTTTTCATTACTCTAGGACGTGGGTCAAAAGAGATCTTGCTGAGGTTTATGTCAAAGAGTGTTTCTCCTATGTCTTCCTCTAAGAGTTTTATAGTGTCTGGTCTTACATTTAGGTCTTTAATCCATTTGTAGTTTATTTCTATATATGGTGTTAGGTAGTGTTCTAATTTCATTCTTTTACATGTAGCTGTCCAGTTTTCTCAGTACCACTTATTGAAGAGGCTATCTTTTTTCCATTGTATGTTCTTGCCTCCTTTGTCATAAATTAGGTTACCATATGTGCATGGGTTTATCTCTGGGCTTCCTATCCATTAAGGGTAATGGAAAGCCATTGATGGCTTTTAAACAAACAAATGAAAAATGATAAAATAGGATTTATATTTGGACAAGATCACTCTTGAAACTTTGTGGATAATGAATTGGAAGTGGGCAAGAGTAGATGTTTACTGCAGCATCATTTACAATTGTAAAAAACAGAAAATACCTAGGGGATTGGTCATAATCATCATAATGGATGCTCATATATCTAAATTCATTGATGGGAAAAAAAATCACAATTTTTGAGAAAAATTGTATGTGTGAGTGCACATGGTAGAAGGATGTTTACAAAAATGAGAGTAGAATTAGTTGACCCTGCTCTGCCTATGATATAAAATTAGTGCTATTCTTTGGCTGACTTTATATTTGGCTTTATATTTTTTTCTTTATTGCTTTTGATGAATGGGTATATTTTGTATAATCAGAAAAATCAATCTCTTTTCATTTTAGAGAAAAAAAAGACTAATCAACAATGGAGAAAAGTATTTAAGTGATTTTATACTCTCTACTTTTCTGTTTGCCTATCTCAATTGTTTGTCATTTCTTAACGTGAACTGGCATTCTTGTCTAGTAAAATATCCATGTGGATTACTGGATGTCTTGTCCATTCGAACTAGTGTTTCGATCTGAGCATGTTACTCTTCTGCCAAAACACGTGGATTCCTTATTTCCCATTAATTCTCAATGGACAATGAACAGACATCTTGGCAGCTGCTTGACAATTCCTTAAGGAAAGAAAAAAAGTCTAAATTTAGGCTCTCTCCCCAGGCTGTGGTTTTGTAACTCAAAGGAACTAGAGAATTTTCATTAAGAGACCTGTTTTTATTTTCTGAGGCTAGGGAGCTTCCAGCTTTTATACTGATAGACTAGTAAAGATTACAATGTGGCTTCAAAGTGGCAGGGGGGTTGGTGGTGGTGGGATGAATTGGGAGATTGAGATTGACATATATACACTAATATGTATAAAACAGATAACTAATAAGAACCTGCTGTATAAAAAATTAAAAAAAAATAGTTGCTTCACCACCAAACTCCTCAGTCCTCTTCCAGCAACATTATCCCAGACACACACAAACCCTACACAGGCTCTTGGGAGCCTGGAGGTGGCGTGAGCATGTTCTCTGAAAGGGCATTGCTTTTTTATTACTGTACTTTGTAATACTGTGACATTTTATTACAGTAAAAAGAAATAACCTACTTGGACTTGCAATCTACCTACTTAATTTTTAGTCCCTCCAAAATATTGAACATAGTTTTTCCCCCTCTAAGTTCTAGATGCTGTCCCTCCTGCCTTTATCATTTTATAACCCCATCTCTAGAACACCTTTTCCTTGGTTTATCATAGAAAATAGCTTAGCCTTTGTGCTTTTTTCCCCTTATGTCCTCTACCTTGTTGGTTCTTCTCAAAATTGGTCTTCACTCCAAGTCACAATTATTAATTTAAAGTTATTAAATTGTAGTTTCCAAGTAAATACCCAAACTCTCTGTGTAGTGATTCAGTTCTTAAAGGCACCCATGAATCTTCTGGTTGATTGAAGGCTCAGTTGTGGGATTTAGAATGATGTGGGAATGATGATAATAATGATGAAGATGACTGGTTAAATATTATCAAGACTGCTGAATGTACCATTGAGTCCTCCCTGCATCCATGGTTTCCCCAGAACCTGTAGGATATGTTTAGCTAAATTTTAAAAAATAACATAAATAGCACATCTTCATTGCAACAAAATCAGACAAAAGTAGCAAAAAAATTCACCCATGATTTTACCACCCACAGATAACACAATACTGCTAAGACATTGATATGTATAGTGAGTATAAATTACATATTGCCTTTGAGTGTTTCACACTCATTACTCTTGACCTATTTAATTTCATTTTCTTTCTGGGGATCTGATTTCTATTTATAAACAATCATAAATTATTTCTGTCTTATATGCACTGCCTGGAAGATTTGAAAAAAATTTTTAAAATAATTTTTGAATGATATGATGATCAAATTACTGGAAGTGATAGAATACAAAAGTGATAGATATAATACAAAAAGAAAACATTTAAATAAGTTGTTCCACTGGTAAAGTTGAACTTCTCCCCCATGTTGCCCCCAGTAGGGCATCCAAACTAGTATATGTTCTGCATTCTGCATGTAATTCCATGTTTGGAGCACTAAGGATAAGAAATTTTATTCTTAGGTCAGTATTCCTCAAAGCGTGGCTTGTGAGCCAAATGAATTAGAAAATTTTCTCAAAGATTCTGATGTAGCTCTGCAATGAAGCCCCCAAATCTGCAACTGTAATAAGCAATCCACATGGTTCTAATGTTTACTAAACTTTGAGAGCCACTACCTTAGTGCACTTGACCATTGCTACCCAGTGCTAGTCCTTGTCAAAAGCTTCACTGTTTTCAAAATGACAGAGGCAAGGCATTTCACCAAATTCCCATTAGTATAACACTACAATACTGATTTTCACTACTGAAGTGAAGATGTTTTCTCTTCTCACTATGTTTCCGTTTGTCTTCTCTCAAACTTACAGTGGTCAGGAGCTTCACGGGAATCACTCTAACTCAGAATACACAGAATGATTCCCATCTATTATTGAATTTCAAGCTTTTAAAAATTGGACACATGATTCACTCAATGTAATGGATGTACAAGTTAATCCAACTAATGTTAACATTAAAGAAAGGCATAAATATGTAAGACCCACTGATTTGTTTTTTTTTTTTTACAAGTCTTACACTAAAAATTCAAGGAATCTGAACAATGCCAAGGAACTGCCAGTGGATGTCAGCAGTGTGCCATAGATTTGTAGAACCAAGTACTGTTTTTGCTGCTACCTCTCAGAAATAACTATGGCTGGTGGTCTTATACCTTCATAACAGCCAATATTTTTTTTCCTTACCTTATAAATTATTGACTAATTTTGTACCAATTAGTTCTACCGGTTGGTAGGTTTGTTATCACGTTAAGCTTCAAGACAAGAACCTGGACTCAAATGATTAAAAATTTAGAGGCAGTTGATTAAATATGCAGATAGTCTGTGAAGCCACTTCTTGAAACAATTATATTGCCTTTTAATACTAATGATTTGTATAATTAATAAAAAAACAAGCTTGAAAGCATTAAAAAAGAAGTGAGACATTAAAGGGGATTGGGCTAAACGTCAAGAAGTAAGAATATAATTTGATCTGGACACATTTACCCTCTAAGTCAGATCTAGCTGGGTTTTTTTTTAATAATATGGTTTCCTTTTTAGCAAAAACTATGTACTGAATTGTACAACTGCTTTGGAAATTATGTGTTGGATCAGTGAGTGGTCTGAGGGCTAATTAAATACATTTTGCAAATTGTATACTTTTTCTTCCAATTAAAAATCTTAATTACTCCAGTGCATTTTCCAATTTGAAGGTTTGTTGTGAAGTATAAGCAGTGAAGTGTAGATGTCCAGATCAAACTGGGACTGCTGTTGAGATCCCTTGGCTTACAATAAAGCTATTTTTAGTTAATTATAAAATTATGAAATTGCCCTAACAACTCTGACCTCCAAATATGTTTTTAAAATCTTTTTTCTCCAGATCACAGGTTCTTCTCTGCTATGAACACAAATTTGGAGTCAGTCCAGGTCTTTCCATTGTGTGATAGAAGAAAAGACATTTAAACTCTTTATACTTCTGTTTTCTTAGCTGTGTTATAGGGCCAATCAAACAATACCAGGAGTAACTATTATTTTGGAGCTCTGCTAAGTTTCAGACACTATCATAGGCTCTTTACATGGTTTACCTCCTTTAACCATTGAAAAAAACCCAGATGGGGAGTTGTGCTATCCTGGTGTCACAGAAGAGAAAACAGAAAAGTAAAGTATTAGAGTTTGTTTTCAAATCATGAGTGCCTGACTCAAAGACCTAAGATCTTTTTCAAAAGATCTTTTCAGTAGATAATGCTGTTGTTATGTTTCCTAAGGCCCCAGTATTGCCCAGCCATGGCACTGAATATGTTCCATGGGTTGACTAAGGGGCTGGCAGTGTGAGTGCCAATGATGTCAAAGTACAATACTCCTGGACAGAAAGGTCTGCCAACCCTCTTCCAGTGTCCTTTGAAGGGGGCTCTGTCTGTGCCCTTCCATAGGATTAAATCTAGTTACTTACTCCTTGGAGACTATGTAGTCAGAGCCATTGTAGAACACTAATTTACTGTTTAAGTTTGGTGCCTTACTGTAAAAGACAGGAAACTGAAGAAGAAATTTTCAATCTTAATTTACAGATGGAAAAACCATGGTGAATACAAACAGTAGCCTCAAGGCCATCTCAAGAGTCTGGATTGAACTCTGGGATTGGCCAGGTCTTCTCACGTTGGACCCTGGATACCACCTGTTTGAGGCTGATTATGGAGATATTTTTCTGAAGATTACTTTTGTAACTCCAGTTCTCACTAGGTTATTATGAACTACGTGCTCTAACATTATCCCAAACTCAGCATGATACAAATATATCTGTGGGCAAACATTATGGGTGAATAAAATAACAATTGTAAAATGATTTAAAATAGGTTCAGTGATTAAGAAACTAAGGTTCTGGATTTGTAGAAGCGTGTATGTACGTTTAAGGATGCTGATGGTATAATTTGTTTTCGATTTCTTCATACTTCTGGGTTTGTTTGTTTGTCCAAAATTTTGATAAAACTATTTTACAGTTGCTTTTGTGTGGTGCTTTTCAATTGCTATTTAATGGTCAAATCTCTATCACTATCTAGCTATGTAGCTATGTATTGGGTTCTTCTGTAAGATGTTATATATATCTCTTTTGTTATTTAAAAGGTCTTTGTGTAGAGGACCTGTCACTGGATGTGTTGGTTGGAGGCAACTTCGGGAGGCAGTATGTACATGGTGGGCAAGGGACAGGGAAAAAACAAAACAAAACGTGTTTTTGTTATAGAAAGACGGGGGTTCAAGTCCACTTAACAGCTCTGTGACTTTGGCACAAATAACTTCTCTGTACTTCACTTTCCTTTTACAAAAGGAATCACCACAAGGATTGAGATGCTGTAGGTAAAACAGGAGGCCTCGGGCCTGGCACAAAATAACTCAATAAATGCTATCTTAAAAATCCTTTCCTTTCTCCTTTTCCTATGAGAACATAATAATTTATTCAACAAATTTTGGTTAAGAGGATAAATGACTGCTACTGTATGAATACCTTTTAAGCCCATTGATTATTTCCATTCTTTATCATAATCTTTCAATTCCTACCTTCCAAATTGTTTTAGATGTGAGCCTGTTGTCTCCAAAATCTTTCTGGGTTCTACTTTTGCTCACCACTCCTTTTGTTTTTGGTAGGTTCTCATGCCCTCTTTTTATATCTACTTCCCTAAAAGTCGGCTTTTTTTTCTCACTCAAGGCCTCCTTCACTTATTCACAATCTTGCTGTACTCCAAAGCACAACTTGACATGTACCTTTTGATGAGATCTTCCAAGAGAAAAATAGTAGATTAACACAGCACGCTGTTCTCTCAAAATTTTACATTTCTGAGGGCGTGTTGATGTGGGCTTTGTAAAATCAGCATGTGTTTGAAACAGACTATATGGTCCTCATGAGTAGGAAATGCACTGCATATATTAGTCTATCTTCTCCACGCTGCCTAGGCATTCAAAAGGAGGCACCCAAATATTTGCTGATTTGAATAACAGACACATTTCCAACCAGACCACATCAGAAAGAAAGGGTATAAAATAATCCTTCCTCAGAATTTTAGAAAAAATTTCGTCTACTTTTTTCTGCCTCCACCTTCACCAGTACCTCATTTTGTTTCTCCTTTTGAGGAATATGAAAATAATTTTAAGCCCATTTGCATGTAAGGAAATTTTCCAAGTTGGTTTTTGGTTATGATTATTTTCTCTACTTCCAATTAATCTATTTAACATTTATTGATCACCTCCTATGTCTTAGATACTGTTCTAGGTGCTAAAGAAATGAAACATAAAAGAAAACAAAACAAACAATAAAACAAGGTCCCTAGCCTCAAAGAACTCATGAAAAATGAGGACAAACCCAGTATAAAAATATGGTTGGTGCAGTGCTAGAACTCTGGAGTATAATGCAGGAACCCCAAATGGACAAGTTTAAGCTGCTTTTGGCTGCCATTCTTTGGGCATATTCTTGGGATATTCTTATCCCACAGCTTGCCCATGACGATTTTGATTTAGTGGGCCCATACCCTTTCTCTTATTACCACAGTGCTTTTTCCTATTGAATTGACTCCATAAAACCTTAATACTTTCATATTCCATGTTGGAAATTATCTATCTATCTATAATCTATTTATCTATCTATCCCATTCACAGGCCTTCTCCATGCTATGCATGAAATTACTCTCTAGATTTCCTCTTATGGCAATAGTGATAATATATAATATATTCCTATTCTTTTATTACATTACAGAACCATCAAGAATTTAGACAAGATCTTTCCTGACTGTCAACATCTGTAAAGATAATAGCATGTTATATTTCTATATCACTTCATACTTTTCAAGGCATTTTTATGGAGGTCTGAGCCTTGGGAGTAATGCTCGTCAGGAAAGATGTGCCATATTTATCGCAGAGTATAATGGGCAGAATATTTGGCAAATGCCACATGTGGCAATTCTTCCCACACAAAGGCAGTCCAAAATGTTTAAGTAATTCTTGTCATGTCAGAAAGAGCAAATGTTCTTCAGGTATGGTTGGTTGATTTTATAAATGAGTTTTTCCACTTTCCATAGTTACGTCAACAGACATTTCATTAAATTATATTTAAAGGTTTGACAAGACAGTTCCTGTGGAAAGTACGTTAGCTTAAATTTCACCATCTTGTCACGTCACACTGTGACTGGTCTAAGTGTGGTAGAGCCTGAAAGGGTGGGCTTAATCAGCATGAACATTTGCAGAAAGTAATGAAATTTAATAATAAATAATTCCAAGAGGCCTCGTTAAGCTGGAACATTATTATCAAACTGAATATACATGTTGACAGCTATGCCAATAAATGTGAGAGCTGTGAACATTTACCACATAAAATAATGAAGGTCCTTTAAAAGGCTCTGCTGCTCTTATTCTAGGAAAAGGATTACTCCCTGACTTTGTTTTCTTTCTTTGTCAAAAAATGAAAAATGAAGGGGAAAAAGTCTTCTCGGTTTGCTGTCAGAGACACGCCTGCAAGGAAATGCAGTAGGTTTAAAAGAACTGTAAGAAAATAAATTCCTGAGGAAGTTATCATATTATCTCTGCTATCAAAATTAAGACTACAGATCTAGCTGACCACAGCAATTTCCTTGAGGTTTTACATCTTATCAAATTGATATAATGCTTTTGGAGTTTAGTTATGAATAGGAATATAAGAAGATTACTTAATCCCTAGATCTTGATTCTGAATGCAGAATTGAACACAAACTCATTACAGTTGCTGCACTGAATCTAATAAAATTATGAGCCAATAATTAAATACTATGCTTGAGAACAGATTATGTTATTTTTGCAACTACCAATAGTTTTTACAAAAGATAAAGGAAGCATACAAACTCTGTTAGATTTGTTTAGAATCTCTTGTTACAGAACACGGATACATTTTGGCATTAAATTGCCTTGGATGTAAAAATACCTAGTATGCAACTTCACCTAGAGACTTGCCAGCACAGATGATTACAATTTAGCTACAGCCGGAAGAGAATCAAATATATTGCAGAAGCTATCGTATAATAAACGAATTTGGTAAAGTGACTCATCCAAATGAGATTAATTTTAGGCATAATTGCACAAAGCTTAACATCACTGAAGATATATAATCCCCTTAAAAGATTTTTTAAACAATCTGCACAAAGTGTTTCTGGGACTTTAACAAATTTTCATTTTCTTGTACTGGATCTCATAAACAGAAGTGAAAGAATGAGAATGAATGACGCTTCTTTGATTTTTGTGTTTTCCCATAAACACATTAAATTATGGAAGACCTAGCACCTATTTTCAAATTGTAGTGCTCAGCAAAATAAGAGAGATCTGGCTTGAACTGTCTGAAAAAAAATTCTTGAAAATGCCTGTCCTGTGTTTCTGATTCAGAAGATCTTGTAACAATTACATTGAAGTTCTATGCTAAAAGCAGTGGACTAAAACTATTTTCCCCCAACTTCTGTATGTCAATCAAATATTTGAATCTGAGGGTTATACTTAGGCAGGGGTTGGGAGGTCTGCTCCTTGTGTACCTTCTTAGCCTTCTTTTCAACCTTTCACTGACTCTCCTCTCCTGATGTCCTCTCTACCTACCCACCTCCAACCCAGGCCTGCATTTTAGTAGATGTTACTAGCAGCCACCAACATTCCATATTCCTCCCTTTCAGGCACATGGAAGGCCAGTTTCTGGGGTGAGTGGGCCCTGTAACTTTTTCTGGCCAAAAGAGTATGTGGTGGTGAAGAGCTTGTGTGCCTTTCCCCCTTGCTCTTGAACCACAAATAGTATTGAGAAGGTTACATCTTCCAGATACCAAAGTTATGAGATGGTAAAGTTATGAGATGTGCAGTGTGCTTGACATTTCCCCTGGTATCAATTTATTTTATTTAGTTATTTTTTTTCACTAATGTTAGCACAAGTGCATGTAAGTAACTCTATCACCTGAGTTCCTTGGTGAAAAAGAGCTCTCCACCAATCTGCTTTGCACGTATAACATGACAAAGAAAGAAACATTTTTATGTTAAACCAATTAGAGTTTTGGAGTTGTTTTGGACTTGTTCTCTACTAAGCCAGTCCCAGCCCAACCTAATTGATAAATGCTCTGACAGGTTATTTCCTACTCTTATTCTTCCTATCAAAAGTTTCTTCATCTTAGCTTGCTGTTTCATTAGATTAGAAAGGGGTTAAAAAATTCCATGTATGTGAAAATATTAATTGCTACTGATGGTTAGAAAGAAGGTAGTGAGTGACAGTAGGTAGGAAAGAAGACAAGGGTGATCAGATGTAACAATACTGTTATCCAAGGAAACAACTGTTGGTAGAACATCAGAGCTCTAAGACTGACTAGTAGGAGAGGATACTTCAGAGCAAGGGCTTTTCCTTATTTCTGCCTGGGGTTCTAATAAAAATGCTAGTGCTGGGCTTCCCTGGTGGCACAGTGGTTGGGAGTCCGCCTGCCAATGCAGGGGACACGGGTCCCCTTCCCGGTCCGGGAAGATCCCACATGCCGCGGAGCAGCTAGGCCCGTGAGCCATGGATGCTGAGCCTGCGCGTCTGGAGCCTGTGCTCCGCAACGGGAGAGGCCACAACAGTGAGAGGCCCGCGTATCACAGAAAAAAAAAAAAAAATGCTAGTGCTTCCTGGGTACCTAAATCTTCCACACCAGTTTTTATGTCTGTGTAAGCTCAGGAGTCAGTTGCTTCTGAAATGGTAGATATTTTAAGTTGTTTAAAGTAAAATTTATTCAAGTATTAATGTGAAGAATAACCATAACTCAAGTTCAGGGAGGTAAAGCTTGTGAGAAATGAGATCTGACATTAACTCCTTGAGTGCGTAAGAAGCAGAAATATTTCATACCCTTTCCTTGCAGCTTTAATTTCCATGGCCGACAACAATGCCCCTACCCCTGGAATTAATAAATAACATTTTGTCATATTTGCCAGGCTATTTTTTAAAGAAATAAAACATTATAGTTTTCCCCTTTGTTCTCCTCAAAGGTAATTACATTCACAAATTTTACGTGCATTTTTTATACTTTTACTACATATGTAACTATCCATAAAGAAGATATATTTTCTTCCCATGTGTTTGAAAAATTATGTAATGCTATCATCCTATACATACTGTTCCATAACTTGCTTTTAAAAAGTAAATAAACATTATATTTTGAGATCTATTCATATTGATCTACTTATTGTTCTTTCATCTATCTAGCTGTGTGTGTGTGTATTTCATTTTTGCTGCTTTTTAAGATTATACCAAAATTTATCCATTTCTGTACATGTTATTTTTGGGGGATTTTTTCAAAGTTTTCATCATTACAAATAATGCTGCAAAAATATTCTAAGTTATGTCTTTTTATGAGGGTTTTATTTGTGTTGTTTATGTTCTTTTTAGAGTATATACCTAGGGATTGAATTGCTGGATTGAAGATTTTGTACATCTTCTATATTACAAGGTACTTCGAATGCTTTCATAATTGGCCCTAATGATTTATACCCCTACCAGCAATGAACCAAAGCTACCTAATCCTCATCAACACTTAGTGTTACAATTTTTTTTGCCAGTCTGATTGGTGTGAAATAGTATTTTGAAAATATTAATGTATGTGAATAGCTTTCCATAGGATTGTGTTAATTGACAATTCAAGTTTCCTTTTCTGGTATTTGTTCAAATCCTGACCATATTTTACTATATTGTTGTGTTTTTATCACATATAAGAGGTTTTAAAATTTTCTTGCTTCAGTTTCCTTATGATATGTGTTTCAAATGTCTTCTTCCAGTGTGTGGCTTGTCCTTATATTTTGTTTGTGATATCCTTAGTGCACAGGGATTTAAATTTTGATCTGGACAAATTAATTCATCTATTCCTTTATAACTCTTATTTCTTTGCCATCCTAAGGCCACAAATATTTCCTACTTTTATTTTTTGTATGTAAGTTTTAATACTCTTGGAATTTATATCTGTGTATATTGTTTGGCTAAGAGTCTGATTATATTTTTATTATTATTGTTTAATATGTAAAGCTAATGTCCAAATGCTCTTTTTGGAATAGTTCATTCTTTGATAATGTGTTTTTAATATCCATTTTACAATTTAACAAGTTGACCTATATACACACCTCTGGTTCTGGGATTCCTATTCAGTTCTACTGATTAAACTCTCTTTTTCTACTCTAAAACCACATTGTATTCATTACCATGGTTTTATATAAAAATCTTTATTTCTGGTGGAGCAAGCCCTCTGTGTTTTCTGTTTTTTTTTTTCCCCCAAACATATTTGGCTAGCTTTAGAGCTTTTTTCCTCTATATGGATGAATCAGTTTATCAAGGTATAGGAAAAATCCTATTACGCTTTTAATTGAAATTGCATTGAATTTATAATGCCCATGGAATTTTGATTTTGTCTACATAATACTAACATATTCAAATAAAGAGTCAGTACATACTCCAGCCTTTAATGCCAAGACACAAATAGCATGTATATATCACTTCCAAATCTAACTCTCAAGAGATGTGAACCTGTGTTGGAGGTACTTTAGAAAGAAGAGCAGGTGGTTTTTAAAAATGGAAAAGAATTTGGAGACGATTCAATTTTAAAAACAGAAATAGGAAATGAGCAAAAAAATATAACCATGGCAGGGAATGAAATGACATCTTATCAGGTATGTGGATGGGGCCAAGGGGATATAAGCAGGGAGTCTCACAAGAATGCTAGTTGCAGTGTTTGATTCTTCAATGTCCTGAAATTGGAAGCTTTTCGAATGTGTTTCAAAGTGGTAACCATTTCCTGCAAATAACAAATAAATTAGTTTCAAAACCACTGCCAAGTTCAAGCTCTAGAATCTGTCAGTTTAAATGGTCTGTGCCAACGCATTCTTGTATACCCCACTCCCTTCTGCCAGCTTCATTGCTGATTGGATACTGATGGATGGCATTGCTCGGTTCCACAGCAGCACTTTATAAATAACAATGCTGTGTGATCTACAGCACAATGGCAATGCCTATTTTTGCAGCAATTGGACTGGCTGGAAACAAATGATTTCCCTAATAGCAGGCCTTTGAATGGATACTGGGCTCTGGATCCATCTTTAATAAATGTGTTGACAAAGTATTAAAACAAGATGTATATGTTTTTATGAATGTGAACATTTTAGGCACAGAGCAAATTTACTACTTAAATGCACTTGTGCTAACATTAGTGAAAAAAAATAACTAAATAAAATAAATTGATACCAGGGGAAATGTCAAGCACACTGCACATATTTGCTAGATAAACATTACTGTGTGATGTTAACTACTGTCAGTACTTTATGTCCCTAGCATTTCTCTTTATTATTATACCTGAAGAATATTTATATTTTTTCATAGACTTGTTTAAAAAAAGATACCATAACGAGATTAACAATATTTGGGTGAGAAAAGTTTAACTGTCAAATATTTGACCAAAATATAAAAGTCACCAAAATTTTAAAATTGTCTATTTACAAGGATATGGTCACTACTAAACCATAGTGACCATATTAAATGTGACTTATATTAAGCGTAAGTCAAGAATTTACATCAGCTAATTAAGGATTCTGTAACCAGAATGCCAGGTGGCTAGCTAGATTAAAAAGACCCAAAAAATAAATTCCACCAGAACTTTATAATAGATATTGTAAAAATTGTAGACTATGGTAATTATTAGAGCTGCAAGGGGTTACATTACCATTTTCTCAAATTCTTCCAATTTACTAACAACACCACCAAGTACAAGTTATTCTTTAATTCAAAAATTATAGGCAAGATCATTTTAGTGTCATGGTGCACGACTCCCTCTCCTGTCATGAGTGAGACCTCCTTCCTGTACACATGGAGGCCCTAAACAACAAACTACAGAATACCTCAAAATGCTATGACTCTGTTGCACTCTCTTGCTTATAGGCTTTTGCAAATATCCCCTTACTTTAGAATGCCGTTTCCTCCACCACCTAATTCATGCTGATAACCTCCTTACTTCTAGTTTGATAAAAATAGGAATTAGGTGGTCCAGTGGTTAAGAATCTGCCTTCCAATGCAGGGGATGTGGGTTCGATCCCTGCTCGGGGAACTAAGAGTCCACATGCCGTGGGGCAACTAAGCCCATGTGCCACTGCAAGTGCACATGCCACAACTAGAGAGAAGCCCACGTGCTGCAACTAGAGAAGCCTGAATGCCACAATGAAAGATCCTGAGTGCCGCAACTAAGACCGGACACAGCCAAATTAAAAAACAATAGTGTAAAAAAAAATAGGAATTAGTAACATTTATGACATGCTTACTATATGCCAAAGTTCTAAGCACATGACATCACTTTACTCATTAAACTCTCATATTGACCTAACAAAGCATATATTATCACCCCCGTTTCACAAATGGGAAAACTGAGACACTGAAAACTTAAATAACTTGAACAAGAACACAAAGTCAGATTATCAGATTAAAGCTCAGGCAATATACCTCCAGGGCAGGATATTATAATCTGTATGTTACACTGGCACCACAGATTCATCTCATACTTCACTTACTGTTTATACTCTTCTCCTGTCCAGGAAATCTCTTTTCTGAGCTCCCACAGAGACCACTATATATAGCATCTTCCATGGTACATATTCATAGATTTTGTTTTGGCTCTCCTACTGTGATCTTCTTGAAGGCAATGAGCAGCATTTTATAGTATTAAGAGTTTGGACCTGGCACTGGACAGACCTGGATTTGATCCCAGGTTTATCACTTAAAATGTGACCTTGGTAAATTCCTTAACCTATTGAAGCTCAGTTTTTATCATCTATAAATTGCGGATAATAATAGTTGATTCATCATAATGTTATATTAGAAGGATTAAGTGCATTAAGCACATTGTTGCTCAATATATATTTGCTGTTATAAAAATTATTATTTGTAGCCTCTAAGTTTATCATAATTGTAGATACATATTTGTTGCATAAATAGGGCTGTGAGGGACACAAATGAACCAGCTTATATTCTGAATTTACCGACTAGTGACACCCTTGTTTCATGAACTGTGGAGTTTAACCTTCAACATAGAGAAGTATCCCTCCCTTAGCTATGCTTTCTTCAGCTTAGGGTCCTCCTGGTAATGCACTTGTCATTTTAGTTGATATATCAACTCAGGCCACCTAGGATATTATTTAGGTCACAGGGAATGTATATGTTTTTTTAATGCACTGATGTTTTCTGAACTGAAGGAAGGCTGGACCTAGAGAGAACTGAGTCCTTTAAATAGCTCATTGAAGCAGGGGGAAGGACCTATTGTAGAGGGGCGATCTGAGCAACTGAGTTGCTACATGACCTTCAAGGTATTATTCTACTTTTGCCCTAGAAAAAAGGAAAACAAAACTACAAAACTTTTGCTTCCCTTCATCCATCGCCCCTAGTGTGACTGTATGTGTGTGTGTGTGTGCTGAGATGTGGCCACGCATCACCTTTGTCAATAAGGTTTGGGAGAGCTGGCTTAGTACTGCGGTGGGAGGGAAGAGTCATAGTTCTGAAGTTTTTGCCTTTAAAAATATGACCTTTCAGTGATAAAACTGTAACTTATATGAACAAACAAACATGTGAGAAAGCAAGCCAAAAAGGAATGACCCTCTCTAAAAAGAATGACGCTGTTAATGAGAAAACACATTACGGATCCAGTGTCAAAGCACAAGGTACTCACCAGTATCCTCAGCATCAGTGCCCCAGTGTACTCTGAAGCTGTGATGAACACCATGGTGTGATCAGATACCCAGAAAAGTGAGGAACCCCCAGTGGGGTTTTCTGAGTGTATTGGATGAGGTCCGGCACTTATAAGTCTCCATGACCCATCTATGTAGTCCCCCATTATCCGTGGTTTTGCTGTCTGAGGTTTCAGTTACCCAGGATCAATCCTGGTCCAAAAAAATTAAACGTTAAATTCCAGAAATAAATGATTCATACGTTTTAAACTGAGCGGCATTCTGAGGAGCTTGCGTGACGAAATCTCGCGATGTTCCCGCTAGGTCCCGCCCCAGACGTGAATCTTCCTTTTGTCCGGCGTATCCGGCACGTCAGTCCCTCAGTGACGCAGCTGGTTATTATATCGACCGTGGGGGTGTTAACAGTGCTTGGTTTAAGTAACTCTTATTTTACCTAGTTATGGCCCCAAAGGCAAAGCTCAAGAGTAGTGATGCTGGTAATTCAGATATGCCGAAGACAAGCCGTAAAGGGAAAAGGAGCAAGTTCTCGACTTAATAAGAAAAGAAAAAAATTGTATGCTGAGGTTGCTAAGACCTACGGTAACAACGCTGGTAATTCGGATATGCCGAAGACAAGCCGTAAAGTGAAAAGGAGCAAGTTCTCGACTTAATAAGGAAAGAAAAAAATTGTATGCTGAGGTTGCCAAGACCTACGGTAAGAACGAATCTTCTGTCTATGAAATTACGAAAAAGGAAAGAGAAATTCATGCTAGTTTTACTGTTTCACCTTAAACTGCAAAAGTTACAGCCACTGTGTGAGTGCTTCGTTAAGATGAAAAAAGGCATTACATTTGTACAATAAGATATTTTGAGAGAGAGAGAGGCCACATTCACATAACTTTTTTTACAGTATATTGTTGTAATTGTTCTATTTTATTATTTGTTAATCTCTTACTGTGCCTAATTTACAAAAAAGCTTTATCATAGGTATGTATGTACAGGAAAAAAACCCCAGTATATATAGGGTTCGGTACAATCTGCAGTTTCAGGCATCCACTGAGGGTCTTGGAATATATCCCCTGTGGTTAAAGGGGACTACTGATTCTCCACATAGCCCCCAGAATAATCTTTTTAAAATGGGTGTATAGCCTGTAATGCTTCTGTTTGAATCTCTTCAATGGCTTTCCATTGTTTCTTGCACTATGAATGCACTAGAAGTCATGCTATGACGCACGAGGTCTTCTGTGATCCAGACCATGCTTCCCTTTGCAATGTCATTCACTCCGCTTCTAAGTATGCTCCCAGACCCAGGGTCCTCTTTAAGTTACTCAGTGCACCCCGACTTTTCCTAAGTCAGGGTTGCAACACAAGCTGTTCCCTCCTCTCTTGAAGGTATCCATTTAAATGGTATCTCAGAGAGGCCTTCCCCAGCCATCTTAAACCCTGACTACAGCCTATTCTGTATCATTAGCCCAATTCATATCTTTATAAAACTCTACATAATTTGCATTATGGGATTTTGTTAGTTTGTCTATACTTGGGTATGGTATTTCTTCTCTATTAGACTATAAGCTCCAAGAGGGACCTTAATCTGCCTTGTTTATCGCTGTATAACCAACACTTAGCTTAGTGTATAGAACACAGTACGTAGGTAGGTGTTCAGTAGCATTTGTTGAGTGAAGAATGAGTGAATGATTAGTTCTAGTCTAGTCTCATAGAGATCTGTTAGGCGATCGCCTTCTTCTCCTTGCTCTGGCAAGTGCCTGAAGCCAGTTTTGAGAAGGACTCCAAATGGCAGTATGTGTGAATTCTGGTGAAGGTGGAGACTAATTGAATGGCTAATGTATATTTATTTGCAAGGCACTCTGCGGGATGCAAAGTTGAGCTAAATGTGATCTCTTTCCTGTCACATGTTACAATTTAAGGTATGGGAGTGTTCCTCTAAATAGATAAGTCTAGTGTGAGTGTGGCAGACAGGTCAGCACATGGGTTAAATACAGTTGTGCTACTGTGTTCTAAGGGCTGTGAGGGAATATAGGTAATACTTGGATTTTTAAAATAGCACTCTGAAGGCAGTGAGTCTATATGCTTTTTAATTTAAACTGTTCTCTGTATGCAATGGGCTTTATGCATCTTTAGGTTTACATGCCATTACAAAACTCTAGAGTGGGACTGGTAAATTCATCTGTCTGCCATTCCCTTATTAAGTCAGAAAATATTCTTTGATCTCCAGCAGAGGAACAGGCACTGTGCCTAGTGCTCTAGGCACCAGGGATATTGCTGTGAATAAGAGAGACTAGCTCCCTGCTCTCACAATGCCCTTACATTTGTGCGAGAAAGACAGACGTTAAATAAGAACTATAATGTCAGATTTGGAAAGTATAATGACAGGAGAGTGATGAGATGCAGAACCACCGTGGGGACTGGGGGTGGGTCACTTTAGATAGGCTGATGAGGAGAGGCCTCCTTAAACATGTGACATTTGACCTGAGGCTTGGGGGATGACCAGGAGCTGCTCATAGGAGCTCATAGAGAGGGGCAAAAGTAAGACCCCTGAGGTAGGACAGGGCTGTGTGTGTGAAAGACAGGGAAACCAGTCTAGTTGAGCCTAGTGGGGATGAGAGTGAGAGGAGGTCACAAAGATAGATCACGTAGGGTCTTATGGGCTGTGCATAAGAGTTTGAATTTGACTCTTAGCAAGAGTAAAGGGAAGTTATTGAAGTGTAAGTACACGATTGACAGAACCTGATTTATATTTTCAAAGGGTTATTGCCATAAAAAGAAGAGGTTGTAAAGGGAGCATGAGTAAAATAAAGGACTTGATCTTTGAGATCACTGTTAGACATGTATGTCCATTTATGATAACACAATTTAGCAGATGTGTGTTGAGTAACCTCTGTGTGCCAAGCACTGTGCAGGAAGAAGAAGTTGCTGCTGCTGGATTTCATCAACAATATGACTGGGTTTTTCTCTAGGGACATGACTGCCATATTTTTCAAAACTGATTTCTTCATTCATTTTCAATTTCCTTTCCATGATTAGCTAAATCGAAAGCAAATGTTTGGGGTCCTTTTAACCTGCTCACCTCAAACCCTCTTTCTCTTTCTGAACAGGCCTGTAATTTCCCAAAGTGGTGCATGGCTGTGGCATATAGTACTTATCCTGAAGAAGCAGGTTCTGCTGGGGCTTCATGCTCGAGTCCATTTTTCTTATCTTTCTCAAATGGCCAAAGTTAACTGATTTGAAAGGGCCTCATTTTAAATTACATTCATTCAGTGAAAACAGAAATTAACACTTAGAGACATCTATATGCTAATGATTGTAGCTCAGGGAATTCACTTTTAACCTTTTCAAAAGGCACTGGTAAAGAGCCATTTCACTTGAAAGCAACTTAGTAAAACTGGTAGATTAATTAAATACCATAAAATTTCTTTAAAAATCTTTATTTCACTTATCATTTATGCTATTATTTTTTTCTTTTTTATGTGAGCTACCTTGGCTTGGGTCGTGCCTTCTAGGATGTATTATTTAGCAGATTATTTGACATGAATAATGCAAAATCCAAGAGCGTTAATGTAATGTCATGAGTTTGGAAGATAGTCAAAGAACAAAAGACAAACAAAGGAAATCTGTTCATCAAGGCCACTGCTAGCTCACATCACAGCTTTGAGCAAATGTTTTTTTAAAGTGCCTTTTCTTTTGTCAGTGAAGCCCTGAGTGAGGGCACAAGCCCAGGCTTGGTGGATGAAGTCTGGGTGCAAAGCTTCACTTGCCCCTTCGGTTACATGCACTTGTACAGTGAACAGATTGCACAGAAGTATATTACATCCTTTAGTGGCTCTGTGTCTCATCTCTGTATCTTACATATTTGTATTTACTTACCTTCATCCATGATTCAAGGTCTTTAAATTATATTATCAGAGAGAGAGACAGGCTTTTCCCTAGTCTCCCTATACCCCGAAGAGTAAAATCTACTCAGGATTATGGAGTATGATGCATTTTGTTGAACTGCATGAAAGGAGATCATGTACTTAAGCAGGGAAGTCCCTTCAAGGGGATAGATTAATTAAGTCAAAAGGACGTGATGTTATTTTTACACTCAGCATATTCTTTCTTTCTTCTGAATAAGTAGCAGTAGTTTAGGGCATGAGGTTTTACAGTCAGATTTGCTTGTGAATCTGAGTTCTTCCTGACATTTACTGGTTGTATAACTTTGAGCATGTTATTTAACTCTTGGAGACCCAATTTTTCTCATCTGTAAAATGGGTACAATAATACCTACTGGGAGAATTAAATGAGGAAATGCATGTAAAGTGCTTGGTAAGATGCTAGGCACAGAGTAAGTACTCAGTAGAGGGTAGTGCTTGAAGTGCTGAGGATAAATTAAAAAAAAATAATTGGAAATATTGCTGCTTTCAGAAGCTGTACTCTAGAAAATGATTCCCAAATTAAGTTGAAATAAGGGCACTCAGATACCTAAGCTGGCAATGTTGTATGGCTCTTTTGCTAAGTACTGTATTCCTTAGTCATGCTTACCTCATACTTTATTTCTCCTTGACCCATGTCCTCAAAAGTAGCATTCTATAATCATCAAAAGGAATCATATCAATAAATTAGCCCATGGTATATTTATTTTTATTACTCCTAAATCTTATACAACTGTAAAATTGGATAAGTTTTGACCTGTATTTACACCCATGAAACCTTCACCACAAAGTAATAAACATAATAAACACCCCCCAAAGTTTCTTCGTGCATTTTTGCAGTCCCTTCTTTTATCCTCCCATCCTCACCCGCAGCAAACCTCCTTCCCATCCCTAGAAAACCACTGATATGCTTCTTTCACCATAGATTAGTTTGCATTTTCTAATTTTATATAAATGGATTCATACAGTATGTACTCTTTATTTTTTGCTGTCGTTTTGACCTGGCTTCTTTCGCTCAGCGTAATTATCTCGAATTTTATTTTCAGGGTAAATATTTTGACCTCAGCGAAGGCATCTTTTCTGTACAAGCAGCATCCATGTTGTGTGTATTAACAATTTATTCCGTTTTCCTGCTGAGTAGTATTTCGTTCTATAAATATTTCACAATTTATTTATCCATTCAGTAATAAATGTTGATAAACATTTGGACTGTTTCCAGGTTTCAGATATTACAAATTTGCTGTGAATATTCAAATATCAAAACAAGTCTCTGTATGGACATATGCTTTCATTTCTCTTGGGGAAATATATAGGAGTGGAATGACTAGATCATACAATAAGTGTATATTTCACTTTTGTTGAACTGTTTGCCAAAGAGGTTGTGCCATTTCATATTCTCTCTATTGGTGTATGAGAGTTCTAGCTGCTCCATAGCTTCACCAACACCGAGTAAGCTTGGCCTTTTTAATTTTAGCCATGAGTGATATAGTGGCATCTTATTGTGATTTTAATTTACCTAATGCCTGTCATGTGCTTCTTTGACATCCTTATATCCTCTTTGGTGAAGTGACTATGCAGATATTTTGCTCCCCTCTTATATTGGATTGTTTTCTTATTATTGAATTTTGAGAATTATACACACACACACACACACACACACACACATACTTTGGATACAAATCCTGTAACAGAAATGTGATTTGCAAATATTTTCTCCCTGCTGTGGCTGCTTTTTTATTCTCTTGGTGATGTCTTTGAAGGAATGTTCTTAATTTTGATGAAGTCCAATTTATCAGTTTTACCGTTCGTGGTTCATGGATTTTTGCCTAGGTCAAGGCTACAGAATTTTTCCTCTGCTTCCTTCTGGAAGATTTTTGGGTTTAGGTTTTACATTTAGGTCCATGATCCATTTTGAGTAAAAATATTTATATGGTGAAAGATCTGGATCAATGCTCATCTTTTTGGATATGAGTATTCAGTTGTCTCAGTACTTTTGTTGAGAACACTATTCTTTCTGCACCAGATTGCCTTTGCACCTTTTTCAAAAATCAATTGATCATATATATGCATGGATCTATTTCTGGACTGTCCATCTATTGATATTTTTAAAGCTGTGTTATATTTTGTAACCTTTTAATTCTCAAAGCAGTTTGCTGAGCACCATTCCATCAGTCTCCTCCTTCCCTGTTGCTCAAGTAGACAATTCAGTTTAATTTTCTCTTTCAGTGAAATTAGCCAAGGTGAATTTAGCCAGTGATTTAAAATGGATCTAATGCCTCTCTCTACCCTTTGATAGTTTTGTTTCCTATTTTTAATTTTTATTTGGTTTGTGCTTTTTTTGGGTGGGGGGGGCGGTGTGTGTGTGAGATGAAAATACCTTGACAGACTGTTTTCTGTTGCGTACAGACCTGTCGAAATTGGCACAAATCATCAAATTGCTCATGGTGGGGTGGGGAGTGGCAGTGGAAGAATCAAAGGAAGAACCTAAAATAAACACAAACCCTTTCTAAAGGATTCCTGCTAATGAATGTGTCCATTCCTAAATTATAGCTAATATTTCTCCATCCTCTGCCATATCATAGAAGGAAAATGTTCACTTTTGCTTTAGACATTCTTGAAAGCAGAGGCAGGCCAGAAATCCCAGGACAAGATCCAACTGAGCCTGCTTGAGAACAGGGCTTTCT
Organism: Phocoena phocoena; assembly: GCF_963924675.1. Taxonomy (NCBI): domain Eukaryota; kingdom Metazoa; phylum Chordata; class Mammalia; order Artiodactyla; family Phocoenidae; genus Phocoena; species Phocoena phocoena. Next base: position 47,805,287 of record NC_089225.1, on the reverse strand, counting down.
CAGGTAGGATTCCACTTGTAAATCCCAGCTGTCAAACTGTGACAGACAGTCTCAGAAGAGGAAAGAGCCGTTCTAAGGGAGGAGAGTGTGTGGCTAAGTGTGAGGCAGGGAAGGTGGTTATCAGCCCTTTAATAGGTCCAAGCTGATTGGTGAGCTCCTTGTTGATGCTAATGAGGCTATTTTTATACTGATAGCTATATTATTCCCAGCAATTGTCATGGTTACTCGGACAAAAGGAGAAGGCGAATGATAAACTTTATGAATAAAGGAGGTGGCATGAAATTGGAATCATTTATTCTAACAAGAAAAACAGGTCCTTTCTAAGATGAGTTAATGAACTCTGTTTTACCCCTGAGGCTATAATCCTCTACTGACATCAGTCTCCTCATCTGTTAAAATGAGGGGGTTGGACTAGATGATCTCTAAGGTCCCTTCCAGTGCTGAAAATTCTGTGATTCTATGATTACTTAATCTATTTCTCAGTGACTAGAGGTTTTGCATTTACTATATGTAGAAACAAAGGGGACTTTTAACTTGGAATATTTGATTTTTATTTGCATCACAAGCTGTATTTCAACATAGAGAAGGAATGGAGATGTATGAGTTAAAGAAATGGGTCTCTAATATATTTTAGACCATGTATAGTAACCTGCCTATTTAGTGATGCATTGTGGGAGTAGGGCATGGAAGCATTAAAAAATCCTGCTAGTCCTGGTTAAAAGTGCAATTTCATATTCACGATAGGTAAGTTCTCTCAAGAATAGCATGATATCTGTGTTAACTCTACTCCTCTTTCAAAATGGTTTTCAAACAGTTTGGCTGCATGCATCGAACTAAGAGGTAGATGTGTTCTTTACTTGCCATTTGTCACACTGTGCCGGACCAAACCAGGATGCTCCGCTCCCAAATTGAGCAGATCCTGTGAAGACACTAAAAGAATGTGTCAGAATACTCCCAGACAGGAATCTGCAAGCATATTATTAAGGTTGTTATGTATCTGGGCCAAAAGTGGGCAGGACTTCATATTATTCCGTCATGTTTTCATATCATAGAATCTATAGAGAATGATCATAATGCTGAAATCAGCTACCTGAAAGTGTTAGCTCATTAATCCCCTATTTTCATTCATAAAATACCTATATTTCTTCCAGTCTATACGAACTATTTTAGGAGAAAAGCCAAAAAGTTTAGAGTCTATGTATACAGTTTTAGTCTTAGCATAGAGAACCTCTGTAGCCCTGTCCTCAAGGAACTTACAGTTTTCTTGGAGAGAGAAGACCTGATTAGTGGTGCATGATAATGAGTGCCCTTGGGGGGCAGGGATGGGGAGGGAGAGAAGACTTTGTGTAATGTTCACACTTTAGGTGCTTAATGCCACCCTATGTCAGGTACTGGGCATGGCACACACTGAAAAAAGATCATATCATTTCTATTCTATGGATTAAAACACTGAGTCTCAGGGGATTAAAAAAAGAAACACAAAAGCCATGGTTACACATCTAATAAACTTTTCATCTAGGGTTTGAATCCTGGTTCATCTGATGCCAAGGCTTGTCCTGTTTCCTCAGCACTAGGCATGGCAAACAGGTTTCATCTCACCTGCTCATGCTAAGTAAGTGATGGGACTAAGTAGAGTGTTGATTGAGAAAGTTTCTGAGTGTGCATCTGGGATCAGAGGGAAGTGCCTTGGTCTTTTGGGATGTAGCATGGATTCTCGAAATTTCCCATACTTGCCCTGGCACCTGGTGGCCAAATGAGTGGCACACACCTCAATTACTGAAGAATGAAAAGAGAAGAAAAGAAAAGAAAGCTCAGCAGAGTCTGCATGTTCAGGGAAATTTTCTTAGAAAAGCTGGGAGATAAGCCAGCCTTGATAGATGGGTAGAATTTGGACAAGTGGTCAGAAAGCAAACGAGCACTCCAGAAAGTGTTTGAGAAGTGGAGCAACAAGTGAGCAGACCTTTAAGGCAAAGATTTTGTCATTTTTACGAAGCTGAGACACTTGCCTGCACACCTGTGTTTACCGCGGGGCGATGGAATACAAGCAGATCGTTTAAACGGGTTCAAAGCCTTTTCACATTTACACTGCTTGAACAGTCTTTCTGTGTTTCATTAGTTGCCAGTAAGTTATCCCTTTGTTTCTGTGTTTGGTTTTATGGATTCTATTGTTGTAATGATGAGAGCACAGGGAAACCATGTAATGACAGGGGGAAGTACTCGCTGGAGGAAAGAAAAACCACTTTGAATCAGTGGGGCTCCCTGGCTACATCTGGGCACAATGCCAGCTTTTCTCTAGCTGAGGAACTTACCACAGAAACAGCTCAGTGGCTATTTCACCTGTAATAAAGACAACTCAGCACACTAATCAATGATTTAATAATTATATCAGTGAAACAGACTATTTGAATGGTTTCGGGGGATTCAAGCCCCCCTCTGCAGTTAGATGCTGGCTTTCAGAATGGCCTCGCCTTCTTCAGCAGACTCAGAGCTTTCCCTCCAGTACTTTTATTTTAAGACTCTCCTGGTTAAAACTTTTATACCAAAATATATTGGAACAGCATATACCCCTTAGACTTGTGTTTATAGACGCTTACGGGAGCGCCAGGAAATTCCAGTGAGTGAATAGAGCCTTTCCCTACTCTTTCTAGGTTTGTAGAATCTGTCCCTGATGGCAGTACTGTCCCATTGGGGGTCGTATAACATCTTTTCTTCAAACGAGCTGCTGTTTCCCAGGGTGCGTCACAGTTTGGTCTGGCTGGGGGTTTTGTCAGAAAGAGTATATATTAGGTTCCGTTGCATTTTGGGTTTTCTTTACGCTCTCCTTCTTTCTCTTGTGAGGTGTTCTCAAACTCAGTCAAGGTTTTATCCAGTCATGAGTAGGGTTTCCTACAGAGGATCTGGATGACTTTTTCCTCCCCATTTACCACTGGTCAAATGAACAGATGCAATAAAATATAGGGACACTCAGTCTTGGCTCGTCCTGGCATGCATAGTAGACTACTGGCATGCAGGGTAGTGTGGGATGGCTGGTGGTCTCAGATGTTCTCATGATCACATTGCTGCCAGTCCCTCCTCAGGGAGTTTTCATAGCACTTTTTCTACCTTTTCTTTTTCATGTCATACAAAGTGATTTAATTGTCTGTCATCTAATCTCTCACATATTAGTTCAACCTTGTAGATTTTAGGAATCTAAGCATTAATTATATTAGGTCCATTAGAATGAGGTCTTCCTTGGTGGTAAGCCTATCACGACATTTGGCTTTGATGAGGAAAAACAATAAGGGGTGTACATCATTGTGTACCCAGCCCTACTTGTAGGTAGGTATCCAGGATCTCAGACAGAGACTCAGATATATTCAAAACATAATTAGGACCTTCCCCCCACCGGCAAGTATAAACAGGCTTAGAATTTTATAAGGGATCTGCTCTGGGTCCCCTTCCCAAAGCCAGGTTCCAATGATTTGTTAAAGATACCAAACTCCTGCAGTCCTGGGAACAGGCTGCCTGGCCCCAATTGCTGGTGATTCCCTTTACAGTTTGAGCATTTTTTGTTTGTTATATTCAACTGTGGACCCTAATGCCCAAATAGAAAAGTCCCGCTCAAAATTCTGATATGTATAATGGCCCCAGGCACATTTTCATATCTGGAAGTATATTTGTGTTGTATTATTTAAAAAACACCCCTCTACTATCATTCTCCTCATCCCTGGTTTATCCTGGGTCCCATTAATTAAGGGCCTAATCTTTGAGAAGATTGTGTCACTTTTTAAAGTATATGCATTTTAATGGGTTTGCTTAAGGCCTGAAAAAGATTCAAGACACAAAGGATTGAGTTGATAATGGTGGGATTTCAGGCAGTATGACAGGTATTGAGAGATACACGTTTGGCCAGAGGCCCTCCCTCACTCCATTCAAATTTCACAGAATAGTTGTATACTCCATAAGCAAATGGGCGATACCTTTTTCTTCTTTTTTCCCTTCATAATTTTGACATAAGCTAGGCAGTGGAAAGCAGGTACTAGCTGGTAGTATCCATTATGTATGGGGGCCAATTTTATTAAGGATCTAGGAAATCCCTCCCTTGGTGGCATATTTAGAAAGTACTATTGGCATCCCGTCCCTCCGTGTTACCAGTGAATGACATGTCAATGTCTTGATGCCTGATCTTAATTATTCACTCTCTGCCATTTCCAGAGCCCTGAGATGGCTTTCGTCTGTGCTGACACATGGAATATGGCAAAGAGCATTAGTGGATTCCAAATAGGACTACAAAAATAAAAATAGAAATTACATGTATATGTTTATAAAAAAAATATACATACATACACACCTCTCTACATATATGTATACAAATATGTAAGTTTAACCTTTATATATATGTATAGGTTGATCATAAAACCAGTTTAGTGGCATCTAGCATATGTAGTAGGAGCATCTTCTTATTCATACATGTAAGAAGCCACAGTGACTTTTCTTTCCTGACCATCTTCCAGAGAGCACACTGGAGTATTTAAATGTTATCTATTCATTTTATGTAATGTTTTCTATTACATAATTTGTAGAGCATTCTTTTGAGGATAAAATGAGGTGATAGATTTGATTGAAGATTGTAAGTTGTAAACTGAAAAGTATATGTCATCATAAATTCAACTATGATGATTTTCATGTTATCCATTTGGTCTCAAGTTTTGGATTACAGCTTCCTAGGCATTAGGGCTAATGTTAGTTGGATTTTCACTGTGAGTGCCAGAATGGCACCATAATGAAAAAAGCTCAAACACAGTGAAGAGGAGGGAACAGTGAATGCCAAAGAGCTTGAGTTTTATTCCCACCTCTCTGGTAACAGATCTCATGACTTGGGCAAATCATTTAATCTCACTAGGTCTTTAAAGATATCCTTATCTTTAAAATGAAGGGGTGGATCAGCCACTATTCCATCCAGATCAAATTTTCAGGGATCCTTGGAAAAACTTTTTATTATTATTATTATTTACTATATGAAGCCAGTCAGGGAAAATTGCTACTACAAAGTCTTCAACCACAAAAATTAGCCTTGGTCCAGGTCCCATAATATGATAGGTTGTAAAAATTTAACAAAACTGAAATGTTTTCCAGAAATTGTTTTAATGCCAAGAGGCTATTATCAGTTGAATTGCTGCCAGGATATTATTATGTATGGGAAGAACCAGTATAAAATAAGAACAAAAACAAAAGCTGGAGGGAAATCTTTTGCTGCTCAGTGAATTTTGTTGTCAGTCTGACTTGTCTGACTATAAAGCAGTAGTAAATAAAAGTTTTTTTTCTTTCTTTAAATTTTTCCTTTCCCTTCCCACCTTCCTTCCGGAGCCCTATTCCTGATAGGAAAATGGGGTCAATAGAATCAATGTTCAAAGGTAATTTGGAGTGGTAGATAACCTTTTCAGTTAGTTGTCAGATGCCTTCTGAGAACCCTTTTTAGGCATTCTCAGCATTTGTGGAAGTTGAAAAGAATGTGACAGAAAGAAACTAGAGTGGGAAATGCATTTTAAACAGTCTCCTCCTAGGAAGCCATAGTTCTTCTACACTGCCCATATTATACACCTAAACTATGTCAACGTTCGGATTTTTCTCTGATAGGGTGATATTCTGTAAACAATTTACAACTTTTGTGATTTCTCCATTTTAAAACTGCCTTGATAAATTAACTGGATGAAACTAGTTGTAGAATAAACAGATGTATACATTTCCAAAGGTCTTAATAGTAAGGTGATATTTGAACAGTGAACTGAAGAAAGTAGGGAGCAAACCTCTCCTCCCATCTTTGTTGGTGAAGAGCAGTCCAAGCTGAGAGGAGAGCGTGTGCAAAGGCCAAGAAGCATTTCCTGAGGCATGAGAATGCCTGGTTGGAGGAAGAGCAAGGAGGCCAGAATGCCTGGTGACAGTGAGGGAGGGATGGGGTAGCAGAGGATGATGTGAAAGATGAGAAGGGGCAGGCAGATCTTGTAGGACTTGATAGGCCATTGTAATGCATTTGGGATGCACTGGAGGATTTGGACAGAGGAATACCTTGAACCAAGAGATGCTGTAATGGGATATTTCTGGCAGTAAACAGAGAGGGACCTTAGGAGGTGATTAGAATAATCTAGGGGGTAGATGATGGTACTTTGGAACAAGCTGTTAGTAGTGGAGGTGGTAAGAAATGGTCTGGATCTATTTTGACAGAGAGCAGACAAAATCAGTTGGTGGATAGGATAAGGGGTATAAGAGAAAGAGGCACAGCCAAGATGACTCAGAGATCATGGCCTGAGACACTGAAACTGGGAAATTTTCATCAACTGAGATGGGAAGATCAGGAATTTGTGGGTATAAGTTTTTAATCCCTATATGGGAAAGAAATGTTTTGTAAACAGTTAATCAGTACAGTTGTATTGGGTAGCTATTTTCCTTCAATTTAAATTTAAGAAAGGAGATTGAGAAATGGAAAAAATTCCAGCACTAGCCCATTCTGTTGATTTTATCTATTCATTCATTCATTCAGTTAATATGTACTGTAATCCCTTACGCATTTAAAACTAGATGCTAGGTGCTGTGAGACATAGGAAAGTGTTCAAATGTGAATTATGCTATCAGAATGCATGTGATTTAATAGTGGTACCTGATAGAGGGTGAAAATGTGTGTCACTAGTACAAGTAAGGTGTCATGGTGTTTGGGTAGGCAAGAGGGATTATGAGGGGGTAACATGTGAGATTGCCTTGTAAATTGGTTGGTACTTTATATTCTAGGAGGAAAGTTGTTGCATCACCAAAGCCAGAAAGGCTATGGAAGAGGGAAAGGATTTTTGAAAATTTATTAATGACTTTGTGAGATTGTTGAAGGTAATCTGAAAGAACAATCTAGATCAGCCTTTCTCAAGAAGTTTCGAGTATTATGCCCTAATGTTCATTACAAGTAATGAATTTACTAGAATGCAACTAGCCATGTACCATCCTTGGGAGAATTGAGAAAATTGTTCTGTGGTTGAAGCAAGCTGAGCGAGTCTGTATGGGTCCTAAATTCAAGGTTATATTTAATTAGTATGGAATATCTCAGCTTTTTGTCAGACTTTCATATCTAACCCAGAAAGCAAATAAGATGGGTGGTAGACCTGATGTCTGGCTGAGTTTGATATCAGGTAAGGGGCTACGCAGGTAAGTGAAAATAGCAAAAGAAATAAAAGAAATTTCTCTTATTCTTGAGAATTATATAATCTAACTGGGAGGATAAATACAAGGACAAGTAAATGAGAATAGCTTTACAGCACCATCTTAATATTGCCCAGTGATATCATAGTCTGACTGTGGACAAAGGGTAGGATAGTAATTTGCAGTAAAGAATAATCAAGGTTGCCTGGGTTGAAGCAGAGAGGACATCCTTGAGGGTCTGAAACTTAAGAAAATATTGGCAAGTCATTGATCAGTCCATTTTTAAAAATCAGCATTTGAGTGGGGATTTTATGAGCTAAACAGTCGAGACTTTATAGGAATGCTGATATTCAGATGGCTTTCCTTGATTTTCAGAATATATCTTCAGGCACAAAAATCTTTGCTTCACTCACATTTGTGCTTCTCAAGTCTGCTGGATTTTCCTCTCCCAAAGGCTGACATCTGTCTAATACTTGAGTTGTGAAAAATGTCCCCTTTGTTAGGCTCTTTTCATTGACAGTTATAAAATTTCCTTTTGGAGATCACTGAGTGCTGCCTTCACAAAAGGAACACTCCAATATGATGAAAACATTGAAGGAAATGCAAGCTCTCATCAAGACAAATTCCCCACCCCTAGCATGTGGATAAATGACTGATAACGCTTTTTCTCTTGGGATGGGGGACTTCGCGAGGGATTTTGAGGTACCACTGTTTGGACTCAGCAGGGTGCTTAAGCCTTGGAGCTCTCTCCATGCCAGTCTGGACACATCCTAAACACATGCAGAGGGCAGGAAATCACACTGTATTTTTCCAGTACCCCTTTGTGTAATAAGTTGCCCAAAACGACGATTTATAATGGTAACATCTCGAGGTGAAATGTGAAAGGGCAGGCGCTGGTACAGGTGGAAGAGGAAAGGTTGTGATACTCTCTGAAGGCGTGTTGAAGTAGGCTGGACTAACGTGACAGCGCCCATGTTACCTGAGCAAGCACACTGAAATATCACATAAGTGATGCAGAGCATTTAATGAGTTGGGACTGAAAACTTTAATTAGCTTGTAGGGCTTTTATTATTTTATTTTTTGTTCATTATATTTTCTGCTCAGTCTCTGTGAATGTTCTGCATTTTCATCATCAAATGACTGGCTGGTTATTTTTGTCAAACAAGAAGCCTGAAACCATCAAGTCTGAGTGCAGAGACAGTCTGCCCGCTCTGTCAACAGGATGAAAGTGAGTCTCGGGCTTTTTTAATTACAAGGATAACATGTTCGCTCATCTAATAATGAAGACGGTTAGCAATTTTAAATTTTAATAATCAATTACTGAAAGTAATTCTCCATTAAACCACAAGAGAGCCATTATATCTCAAAAGATGGAACATGCTGTATGTAACAGTAGCAAATCTTCTATTTTTAAATATCATTAGGGAATATCTGATTGTTTCATTTCTCTGCATTTCTTTTACCTTTTTCCTCATGCAGACCATCTCATTTTCCACAGGAAGACAGCACATGATCTTATAAATAATAAAAGAAAACCCTTGCAAGACTTGATCCAGGAGTGTGAAATATGTGCTAAGAATGTAATTTATTTCAGTCTGGCATATTTTGACTGAATAATAAGGAAGGTGACTAATTAATATTATACTATGCTGTGGGCAAGGCAGCACAGTGGGCTAATCCATGCTCCTTTCACCTCTGGAGACCCACATGCAAGCCTTAGAGGAGTCACAACTGCTGAACATGGTTTGGGGGAGGGGAAGGGAAGGCATCAGATGTCTTTTCCTGACTGTGGAGACCCCTGTCCATATTCTAAAACCACCCTGAGCATCAGATTCTGCTCTGAGGAGATGAGGGAAAAGACAAATGATTGCTACTTGACTATGGCAATTTGGCCGACTTATATGTCAAGGGGAGATAGCTCCGTGACAGCTCCAGCTGTCCTGCTCAAGCCTAGTTTAGCCAGCTCACATCCCGCTTAAATATTTGGAAATACATGGAGCAAAAGAAAAGGAGTGTGTGTGTGTGTGTGTGTGTGTGTGTGTGTGTGTGTGTGTGAATGTTTTCAGGTAGGAGACTGGATGAGGGTGGGAGCACAATAACGAGATGACCAGAAAACAGTGAATTATTTAGAATCAGATTAGCCCTAGGGCTCCACTAGAAGCAGTTGATTCCATTTTTGCTGTATCTGAAGCTCAAAGAGTAGAAAGATACTGTGCTTTATTTCTAAAGCATTTGATTAGCTTTCAGACAATGGGAAGAGGCCACTTTAAATCTAACCAGTGGCACTACACTGGGCACCACCCCGACCCACATGGTCTGTGGGGTTGAGGGAACTTGACTGCCCTGAGTACCTGAGTACCATAAGCACCAAGGCCAGAGATGAGGTTCTTGTCATCTTGATTGTTTTTCTGGTGGGAAATGTGCCCGTGTTTCTGAACTGCACTGGCCTTTCCAGGGAGCAGTCTCATCCTTCCCTCGGAAGGATTAAAGCAGAAACTCTTCCAAGCTAGGTAGGGCTGGGGTGGGTAACGGGGATTTCACGACACTGATACTTAAGCTGTAGTTCCTTTGTACTTGTTCACAGAAAACTTTAAATTTCTGGATATTGGAGGGTTCCTATTTCCCTCTCATTCTACTACTTGGACTTCACTCATCATTAGAGCCATTGCCAGAGAGAAGCTGTTTTGGTGGAGACAAGGGAATGTTGATTCTCAATGTAGGGAGTTCCCTGGGTAAAACTGAAAACTGATCCCAGTATGTTGAAGAAAAAGGCTGACCGCTCCAGATTGGTAGGTGGTAGTTTCAATAAGCAAGGGAACTTACATATGAGTTTTGTCTTGAGTGGCTGCAAGATGAGTAGGTCTCTGCACCCACCTGCCAGAGTCCTAAGAGTTTATAGAGAGGCCTTAATGGGGTTCAGTCAGGTAGATGGTCTCAGTAACATCTTATTTTCCCAAGGCTGCATCCTTGAAGTGGCTCTGAGTGTAGGAACGGTGGGCAGAATGTACATTCCAAGGATAAGGGAGGGAGTAAGGAGCTGTTGCTTCAGTTGCTGGAGACCAGTTCTTGGGTCACCCTGTGGTCATGTCCTCTTTATGACCTCCTCCAACAAGGATATATGATCCACATTGGATAATTTTGGTCTTTGTTAGTGCATCTAAGAGGTGACTTAGGAGGATAAGAAGAAACTATCTGTTGAAATTCAGGTTCTAATGTAAATTCCAGTTATCTAGTTATGATGACTATTCCATGTTCTACCTATCTACTGTTACTGTGTGCAACTGGGTGTGAGAATGATATATTTTTAAAACTTTAAGACATTTATTTACTTTCCCAGATCACCAATCATGGATTATTATGAGTGAACTGTCATGATTATGAGTGGCTGCATCTTATATCTCCTCATAAAAACTTAGCCCTTTTGAGTGACTGTAGCATCCTGTGAAGAATTTCAAGCTTTGGTTGTAGAGTTAAGAGCTCCTGGTTTCATAGCCCCATGTGCCCTCTTTGAAATGGCCTGTATATTTTTTAACTGGGGCAGAAAAACCCATCACCACTGTATGACATAGACAGGTTTCAAGAACCAGTAATACTTCTGACAATGACATCTGTAAATACTGTGAAATGAAATCCACGTTAGTGGGCTAAGTTCTGCTTGATATCTTAGTGCATTTTTGTGTGTTCTTCCATATCCCATTTTCTGTGGAAACAAATCTTATCCTTCAAAAGAGCACATAATAGGAAGTATTGTTTCTTTTATTTTAAATCTATATCTAGAAACAAATCACAGCTCCTTATGCTGTGGGTTAGTGAAGCTGCTATTTTGGGAGCATGTGTGTTACTTCTGTAATGGGTATAAAAATAAGGTGACCCAGAGAATCTAGCCTCATGCTGTCTGCTAACTTTGTTTGGGTTGCTTTAGATTGGTCCCTGGGGTGCATGCAGGTAGCTGAGCAACTTACATTGGGTTCTCGGCTATTTGGTTTGGAGGTCAGGCTGTGGATTCCCTCCCCTAGGAGTCTTTACTTCTTCAAAGTGGGAGAGAGTCAACTCTTGGTGGGCTCCCTAAGGAATATCTGATACCATAGATAGTTGGAGGGAAAGGGCAGTGCCAAATACCCCTTACATCCCCAGTGGTATTTGGGTTGTTCTCTAGAGGTGGAAAAAGTCATCCATGGCATCACTGAAGGCAGAATTCTATTCCATGGAGAAGGTGGCAAAGTCAGCAGGGGGCCACTCCAGGGAATCCTCTACTGCTTGCTGCGAAGCAGAGAACAGAATAAGGTCAAAGCCTAAGGGAGGTCTACTCTAACACCCAGTGGAGGGATGCAGAGGCAATCAGGTAACCTTGCTAGAAGGCGTGGGGCTAGAATCATAAAAAGTTAGGAGAAACGTTTAAGGAAGCTCTAGCTCTAGGCTCCCAGATTACTGATGAGAATTGGAATGACTCCTGAAGATCAAACAGGTAGAGAGCAGCCTTCCTTACACCAAATCCTAGGACCTCTGATTCAAAGCAGTAGGTTTGCTGCATTACAAGATTGTGTACAATGAGGTAAATGATTTTTCCGTGAGGTGCAATGCAGCTAGAACCTGAAGTGGAGAGGGTGTGGGCTTTGGAGTCAATGTAGAGTTTGAGTCCTACCTCAACCACTTATTAGTTCTGTTACCTTGAGCAGTTTATTTAACCTCTTTAAGACTAATTTTTCTCACCTGTTAAATGAAGATAAAAGTAGGGGAAGGTTTTTCAACCTCTGCACTATTGGCATGTTGGACTGGATAATTCTTTGTTGCACAAGGTGTCACGTGCAGTGAAGGATGTTTAGTTAGCAACCCTGGCCTCTGCCCCTTATATGCCAATGGCACAACCCCTCTGCTATGTATTCTGACAACCAAAAACGATTCCGGACATTGCAAAATGTCCCGTGGGGTCAGAATGGTCCCAGTTGAGAAACACTGCAATAGTGTACTATTGAGAATAATGAGGTTCTATGCAAAGGACTTGCCATGGTATCTGACATGTAATTATCTTCCAGTAGATATTAGGTATTATTTTTACCCATTAATAAAAATGTGAGCAGTATTTTTATCAAATATCAAATAATGCCAGTTATTAGGGGAAACATTCACTCTCAGGCCATGTGTGAATATTCTTAGTCTAGAGTTTCAACTGACCCTGTTGTCTTTTACTTTGAACAAGGGAAAGCAGGTTAAAAAAAAAAAAAAAAAGCTTTTTTTCTGTGTTCATATTCATGTACTCTATGCAAATATAGTCACAGCTTACCTGATAGACAGTTTGCAGAACAGTAGCTGCATGATTAATTGATTAAACACTGCAGTGTTCATAGCATATTCTGGGAGAACAATTACAAATTTCCAATGTAATACATGTCTTGACATTGAGTAGCTGCCCACAATATTCTTACTTGGAAAGGCATTCATGACAGTTATATGTGAGCTTCCATTAAAAATGTGTTTATATTGCTTTCGAGCTACAGAATATTCACTTGTTTTATTGATATAATCTAAAGAGGAAGGAAGACACTTATTTCTGTTTGTCATGCACATAAATGTCCCATCTTGTTTGGTTACTGTTTGATAGCATGTACAATCATACAATCATTCAAAATGCAGTTTTAGCTTCTTGAATTTAGTGATTAAAAACAAGCCATACAGCATGATTCACTAAGTCTTGGCTTCACATCAAACTCCTACCACTTCTGCAGCAAAAGCAAACTTCAGGCCGTTAATTAGAATAGGCATGACTAACCAAGGTAATTTCTTCCTGCATTAATCTTAAACTCTTTAAGAGTCATCAAGGTTTTATTTCTTTAACTCCAGATTAAACTGCTCAATTTTGCAGAAAGCATTAAAAGTTACACAAGTGAGATTAAAGTAAAACAAAAGACACAGTTGTCATTAAGACAACATTAAAGCAAGGTGGAAGAAAATCTAAAGTATATAAATATGTATTTTTCTAAACGAAAACTTTGGGCTAAGAAGAACCACCTTTCAACTTGCATTGGAAATGTTTGGGTTTGGTTCTCTCAATTTGTTTAGAGTGAAACTCATGGGCTAACTTATGGAACACTGATTTAATAGATTCTTTAGGCAAACCCTTTGGGCTAACAGTATATTAGAATTAGGATTTTTGTCTTCCAGATTGCAAAAGCAATTTGAAGAAGCAAGTCAAAACAAGGTGTTTTTTTTTTCTCATTTAATCTGTGTTGTGTGATCTTTGATGCTGTCAATTGCCCTACCTCAACTTCCCAGCTCTTATTTCTTCTACAACTTTATTAGCCCCAAATATACATTCTCATGCTTTCCTACCTTTTCCCTTTGGATGTCCATCTTCATCACTTCCTTGATATTATGGGTCAAAACCCATCCTTTACCTCTCTTTTCTAGCTGTACCTGTGCACACTGATTATGCTTTTATTCCATATCTCCTCATTATTTAGGTGAATTTCTTTTACTATATTATTTTGCACTGGTCTGTATATTGCTTAGTAATTGTGTGCTTGTTACATGTGTTTTGTATCTTTCCAAGTAGATTGATATATCATGAAAAGCATAGCATGTCTTTGACATTTTTGTTTCCTCGAAGTACCCACCAAGGTGTTTTGAATGTATAACAAGTATTATGTTGGATGAATTAATGAATATTATATTGAAATACTTTAAAGTGAGTTTTTATGAAGGGCCCCTCATTTATTATATGATGAATTTATATAGTAACTAATAACAGTATCAGAAGTACCGCTTTAAATGGTGCACTAGTATAACCTAATCTAATTCTCATTTTGCAGCTGGAAAAACTACATAGATAAATGACTCACTTGGTAAAAACTCAGTGATCAGCCCAAATGGATAAGTGGATATTCCCACTCAAAGCCCCCAGTTTTCACCTCTTAGTGCCAACTCCCCCATTAGTTAAATATTGCCAGTGAAAAGGTACACTGATCTAAAGTAAATATGAGGATATCAGGTCACCTTGATAGGCAGTATAGAGCATGCTGGAGTTAAGGAGGGGGAGTATAGAGCATGCTGGAGTTAAGCTCATGTTTGAGGGGCACACAGATTGGAGATCAAGGGCTGACTTTGCCACTCCTTAGCCTGGAGAACTCAGATGAGTAACCTTAACTCCACGCTTTGTTTGTTCATCTGTAAAACGGGACTAATAATTGTACTTATCTCAAAGTACCTAAAACATATATTTTGTGTGGCATATAGAATGGTGTTAGTAAATGTTACCTATACTTATTAACACTTCAGGGCTTTACAGTTTAACAAAAATTTTTAATCACATCAATCCAATGTATTTTATAGGTACTAAATATGGATTCAATATCCATATACTTTAAGAAATGTATACCTTTATACTCTACTTTGTCAGTGTCCCCAGGAAAATTTCTTTTAAAAATAGTTTTTTTTCTGAATTAGGTAGAGAAAAAAATTCTTCTTTGGAATTTTCCATTTAGATAATTTTGATGTTATAGAAACTTCTATTTTCATTTTCAGGAGAACTTTCCTGATCCTCATTTTAAAAATAGCTGTCAACATGTTTAAAAATTACTTTATAGTTTTAGTCATGTATCTCTTTGAAGAACTGCCTTTTTCTTTCAAAAAGTGAAGTGATGAAAAATAATACTGAGATAAATTGCTTATTTTATTCTCATGCAGCAGAATATTTTATAGTTACTTCTATTTTTTTTTTTTTTTTTTTTTTCTGCGGTACGTGGTCCTCTCACTGTTGTGGCCTCTCCCGTTGCGGAGCACAGGCTCCAGACGCACAGGCTCAGTGGCCATGGCCCACGGGCCCAGCCACTCTGCGGCATGTGGGATCTTCCTGGACCGGGGCACGAACCCGTGTCCCCTGCATCGGCAGGTGGACTCTCAACCACTGAGCCACCAAGGAAGCCCTATAGTTACTTCTTTTGAAATCATAGGTTGAATATAAAATTCACACGAGGACAATATTGTAGATTTCCTTGATTAAATTCACATCATCAATGTTTTAATTTCAACCCACACCTCTTTTCTTAGATGAATGGAAAAAATAACTTTCTGGAAAGTGAGTTACATAATATTAATTTTTTTAAACATTTGCTATTATCTAAGATCAAACTAGCACAAATGCCTTTTCTTGGTCACAAGCAGGTTTGAAGTATGGCTGTACCAGGGCAAACTCCAAGTACCTACTCTACATAAATTAATCTCCGAAATGAAAATGCATTATGCTTATAATTGAAGTTATCATTTCTAATACCACCATTAATTCTGATTGAATCTTAAATTTGTGTTGCGATCATTTATTTGAAGACACTATATCTCTTAAAAATTCATGTCAAGTGCACCCTATAAAGGTTAATCTCTAGTCTTGAAGCTATTTCTTAGGCTTTGGCAATCTGGAGAAGGTCAGATTATGAATCTATGCAAAAATGAGAGCCTTTTTATTTTTAAATGGGTTGAGAGCAATATCTGTTTCACAGAAAGTTAGGGATTGGCAATTTAGCTTAAGGATTTTATTTTTTAAATATAAAGATTTGATCTATTCACAATATCATCCATTTTTTTTTTTTAATTAGAATTTTGATTTTAAGCCATTTCCTGTACTCTTGGATAGTGAGTTCTGGAAATAAGTAACCTCCTTCAGTCAGTCCATTTCTTTGTCTCTTTCTTCCTGTTTCTTTCACTCGTTTTCCTACATAGATGGGTGCTATCACTATCTACCCAGGTGCTGTATTTGGGAATTTTGGGGGAGGGTCCCTCTTGATGCCTCCTTTTCTCTCTCTTTGCCATATCCAATCAATCTTTAAGTGCTATCTGTGTCTTCTCAAAAATAGCTACAGAAGATATGGAAAGCATCTATATATTTCTATTCTCCCTATCATTCCTTTAGTGCAAGCAATAGCTGCCTAACTAGTAGGCTGAACCATATGAAATGGTCATTTTTGTTAGACAAAATATTCATATATCCACAATTCAACCTAAATACTTTTTCTTTCTTCTTTTCCTAATCCATTTGTTTCATATTGCAGTAAGAGAAATATTTCAGAAATACAAACCTGATCATATTTCATCCTTGTTAACCCCCTCAGTGGTTTTCCATTGTCTCATGATAAGGTCTGAATTCCTTTCCATGACCAACAAGGTGCTACATGAGCTGGATTTCTTTAGCATCATTTTTTGAAATTTCACAACTTTGCAGTTTTGTTCATTTTATCTCTGGTCTTTTGAATGTATCTTCTACATGGTCTGTCTTCACTGCCTCTACTTTGCTGAATCCAATTCACCTTTTAGATTTCAGTGAATCTAACACTTTCTCTAATTCCTCAGGTCTGAGTTAGAAGCTTTCTTAGGCACTCCTGTGGCAATCATCACACTGTATTTAATTTCATATTTACTTTTTTATCTCCTTTACTCAGTATGTTCCATGAAGGAAAGGGCCATGTCTTCTGGTTGAGCCCTGGGGTTCTAGTGCTAATGCATTACAGATACCCAATACATTATTCAGCAAGTTACTTATTCTCTCAAGTTAACCTCAGTTTCCACATATCAAGGATGGGGAAAACTTCGTAGAGAGATGGTGAGGATTGAATAATAAGACATTTTGGCAGGCTCTTCTTTTTTAAAAAAAAATTTATTGGAGTATAGTTCCTTTACAGTGTTGTGTTAGTTTCTACTGTACAGCAAAGTGAATCAGCTGTTGTATACATGTATCCCCTCTTTTTTGGATTTCCTTCCCATTTAGGTCACCACAGAGCACTGAGTAGAGTTCCTTGTGCTATACATTAGGTTTTCATTAGTTATCTATTTTATACATAGTATCAATACTCTATATATGTCAATCCCAATCTCCCAATTCATCCCAGCCTGCCCTTTCCCCCTTTGTATCCATATGTTTGTTCTCTACGTCTTTGTCTCTATTTCTGCTTTGTAAATAAGATCGTCTATACCAATTTTTTCAGATTCCACATATATGTGTTAATATATGATATTTGTTTTTCTCTTTCTGACTTACTTCGCTCTGTATGACAGCCTCTAGGTACATCCACGTCTCTACAAATGACCCAGTTTCGTTCCTTTTTATGGCTGAGTAATACTCCATTGTATATGCGTAGCACATCTTCTTTATCCATTCTTCTGTTGATGGACATTTAGGTTGTTTCCCTGTCCTGGCTATCGTAGATAGTGCTGCAGTGAACACTGGGGGGCATGTGTTTTTTTGAATTATGGTTTTCTCTGGGTAGATGCCCAGCAGTGTGATTTCTGGGTCACATGGTAATTCTATTTTTAGTTTTTTAAGGAACTTCCATACTGTACTCCATAGTGGCTGTATCAATTTACATTCCCACCAGCAGTGCAAGAGGGTTCCCTTTTCTCCACACCCTCTCCAGTGTTTATTGTTTGTAGATTTTTTGATGATGGCCATTCTGACTGGTGTGAGATGATATCTCATTGTAGTTTCGATTTGCATTTCTCTAATAATTAGTGATGTTGAGCATTTTTTCATGTGTTTGTTGGCCATCTGTATGTGTTCTTTGGAGAAATGTCTATTTAGGTCTCTCTGTCCATTTTTTGATTGGGTTGCTTGTTTTTTTGATATTGAGCTACCTGAGCTGTTTGCAGATTTTGGAGATGAATCCTTTATCAGTTGCTTCGTTTGCAAATATTTTCTCCCATTCTGAGGGTTGTCTTTTCGTCTTGTTTATGGTTTCCTTTGCTGTGCAAAAGCTTTTAAGTTTCATTAGGTCCCAGTTGTTTATTTTTTTTATTCTCATTACTGTAGGAGGTGGGTCAAATAAGATCTTGCTGCAATTTATGTCATAGAGTGTTCTGCCTGTGTTTTCCTTTAAGAGTTTTATAGTGTCTGGCCTTACACTTAGGTCTTTAATCCATTTTGAGTTTATTTTTGTGTATGGTGTTAGGGAATGTTCTAATTTCATTCTTTTACATGTAGCTGTCCAGTTTTCCCAGCACCACTTATTGAAGAGGCTGTCTTTGCTCCATTGTATATTCTGCCCTCCTTTATAAATAGATTAGGTGACCATATGTGCGTGGGTTTATTTCTGGGCTTTCTGTCCTGTTCCATTGATATATATTTCTGTTTTTGTGCCGGTACCATGCTGTCTTGATTACTGTAGCACTGTAGTATAGTCTGAAGTCAGGAAGCCTGATTCCTCCAGCTCCGTGTTGTTTTATTTTCCCTCAAGATTGCTTTTTCTATTCGAGTTTTTGTTTCTATACAAATTGTAAAATTTTTTATTCTAGTTCTGTGAAAAATGCCATTGGTAGTTTGATAGGGATTGCACTGAATCTGTAGATTGCTTTGGGTAGTATAGTCATTTTTACAGTATTGATTCTTCTAATCCAAGCATGTGGTATATCTCTCCATCTGTGTGTGTCATCTTTGATTTCTTTCATCAGTATCTTATAGTTTTCTGAGTACAGGTCTTTTGCCTCCTTAGGTAGATTTATTCCTAAGTATTTTATTCTTTTTGTTCCAATGGTAAATGGGATTATTTCCTTAATTTCTCTTTCTGATCTTTCATTGTTAGTGTATAGGAATGCAAGAGATTTCTATGTAATAATTTTGTATCCTGCGACCTTACTAAATTCCTTGAGTAGCTCTAGTAGTTTCCTGGTGGCATCTTTAGGATTCTCTATGTATAGTATCATGGCATCTTGACAGGCTATTCTTATTTTAGATTTTTGTACTTCCCTTTCCGATATACTTCTGTAGTTTTTTTTTGTTTCCTTTCATTTGGGAGATTTATCTTCTCACTGGTAGAGATGATATTTGGTGCATTATGTAGGAAGGATAGAGGAGGATGGGAAACAAAATGTAGTCACTTTTCCATCCTGCTGGCAACTCACATCCCTGGAACTGGGTTTCAGCAACTAGAGAGAGAGGCAGCAGGGGTGAGACTCTTCAGGGCTGCACTGTATTTAGGTGATAAAGTGGGCACAGAGTTTGGAAGGAAACCTTTGTGCCCTCTTGCATGAGGCCCAGTATTTTGTGACTCCCAGAGGATTGGGACCTTAAGTTTGCCAGGCTCAGGTTATAGGGATTTACTGTGAGACTATTCCTGACAGTAAGGAAGGCAGCATTTGTCTCATGGGAATAAAGAACAGTAAACATAACATGCCAGCCTTTCGGGGACTAGAACGAGATTCAAGAGTCTCCAAAGGACTTTTGTGTTATTTATTTTCATTTTTGTGTTCTCCTGTTAATGGCCCTCCAAAACATCCCCAGGGTTGTTTTGGTTTTGTCTTCTCCCTTCTCCTCTTGCTGCTAGTTTTTTAATGCATCTTCTATTCTGTATGTCCTTTTATCTGTCTCAAAGCTTTAATCTAGTCAAAATGTCTATTCATAGCTGAAATTATCTTCATTATACCTTGGAAGACTAAATAGGAAGCCAACTCATCATTTGACTCTGAACTTAATTTCTGATTTTGTGCCTCTGCAGGCATTACTGTTTTTACTTATTCATTCAACAGATATTCACTGAGTGCCTTCCTCACTTTTGGCAGTCTTCTTGGTAGTAGTAATAATACCTGGATACTATACACATAAACATCCCTGCACTCAAGATACACACATTCTAGCAACATTCAAACTACTGGAAATGGAAAAGAGGCTGAGACTGGAGTAGAATTCTAGTAGTTACTAATATGATATTACTTTGAAAGTGATCAACAAAGTAACAGATGAGAACACTGAGTCTGTTTTCAGGACTCCTTCAGACAGATCCGTGCTTTCACTGATTACTCATAGCCTTCTCTCTTGTCTTATTGCCCTCTAAGTACGCTAAACATACCTTATATGTTTTCTCCCATCAGACTGCTCCCTCCTGTATCCCATTGATGTGCAGAACCACTCATTTTCTCTAGGTCATGGGTAACTTATCTATGAAGTTAATTTATGGCCTGGGGAATGCTCATGGATTAATGCATATTATGTCCAGGTATTGTTCGTACTTCAGCAGGGAGTTTCCCTCATCTTAACTCCCCAGCTACAAAGCACCTCTGTGGATCATTTTAAAACTTTCTTTTCGGGCTAATAGGGAAGCAGTTTGGACCACAGACAAACTTTAATTGCTTCCCAAATCTCACCATCTATCTGGCTAATTGGTAAATACTCTCTTAAAAGCCCAACCAGACAAGAAATAAGCCAGAATCATTTCTGGTTTTCTGCCAACTGTTGCATATGTCTGACATTCTTTTCAGAAAGAAAACATTGTGAATCAAAATATTATGAGATTGTTTCCACATTATGCTCATTAACGATTTAAAATATCGCTCTTTCTTGTGTTTGACATTATAAAGAAGCAGTCCTGGGCCTTTAAGTGAGATTGGGATGAGCCATCATCAGTGAATAGCTGTTTAGTGAATAGCTGTTTAAGTAGAGAGATGCAGTCCAGTTATAGTGCTACATTACTTATCATCAGGCAACCTACCATTCCCTTTAGCATTATTTTAACTTAAATATCAGTGTGTTAGACCCCACGATTCACCACCCTGGGAGTCATTGCCTGCTTTGTGGGCAGAGCCAGCTTTCAAAAGCCTTAAATCTTAGTGTTTCCCAGCTGTCATTCTCTTGCCAAGGGCCTTTTTAAAAGGGTTTGGGGTTCTCCTTTACATTACATATGCATAACTTCCATTAGTGTTAATCATATGCTCCATTTTAGAGCTGTTTTGGCCCCTCTGGTTAAATGGGCGTTTAAGCAGTTTTTAATGCATTATATGTACTTATTTTTTAAATGAGTATTATATGCCCAATTGACTGGAATGAATACAAAGTCCATCAGGTGAATACAGATTTATAGTTGTTTTTAAAGCATGTATTATTTACTCAACCGACCATGACAGCCCTTTTGGAGTCATTCCAGCTGAGAGGGGAACTACATGTATATGTCAATACTGAGTAAGCCTTTATGAAATCTTTTAGTGAGGTTCTCTCAGTTAACCTTAAAACTTATCCAGCTAATTATTTCCTCTCAATTTCTCTCTCTCTTCACAAACAAATTCTCAAAATATTGTTCATTAGTTTTAGCCTACATCATCATCATCGGTGAACTAGATGAAATCTATGCAAAACCCCATTCAGTTCAAATAAACTCAACAAATTCAACAAGATATATAGTGTCTACATGGCATTAGGCCCTGATACTGAAAAAGAAAAGATGCTCAGTTCTCAACGTCACATAAAATTGACCTACATAAATAGTAGAATTTAATAAATTATTCCATTTTACAAATTATCCAATCTGTCTAAAAATTACTATAACTGAGCAGACTGAAAAGAAATTAAATATGTTCCTTGTTCTCTTCTCAGACATACAATTAAATTCTACTCCACTCTTCTTTTATAGCATTAAGTGTGTTATATATCCTTTTTTCCCTTACCTGAGTTTTAGTAAGATTATTCCAAAATTGTTTTCCAACTCCTTAACATTAAAAAAATTTTTGTAGCATCTTCACTTTTTAGTGTAATAATAGATTGACTAATTAATAGGACACTGGAATTTATTTTTATTAACTTTTAAAGCTCAAGACAGATACATCGTGCAATTTTAGGGACTGTATTCAGACCCTATGCCAAATGAAAGGTGATTGCTCTCGACCATAATGTAACCTTGTCTTATGGTTGGTAGAATTGAAATCCATATTAGTTGTGAGAAGGAAATGCATTGCTTGTTACCAGAAAAGAGCAGCACATAGAATTTCAATTTCTGACAATGATATTTGAGTTTAAAAATTCCAGTAGTACTTTAGGGACACCCTGACTTTTTTTTTTTTTTTGGCTGTATGCAGGCCTCTCACTGCTGTGGCCTTTCCCATTGCGGAGCACAGGCTCCGGACGCACAGGCTCAGTGGCCATGGCCCACGGGCCCAGCCGCTCCGCGGCATGTGGGATCCTCCCGGACCGGGGCACGAACCCATGTCCCCTGCATCGGCAGGTGGACTCTCAACCACTGCGCCACCAGGGAAGCCCCTGACATTCTTTGTAGTTCAAAAATGAATGCACAAGAAAGACCGTATTCACTTAAGCTACCAAAAATAATCCTTTCCTTACTGTATACATGTGAAGATTGTTCTTGGGGTGAGTGCTGTAGCCTCTGCTCTCAGAAACTGACCATGTTTGCAACTTTCCCTCAGACTTGAGGTCAGTCTGAGACTCTTGCTAGTAGAGTCTTCCTAGGTAGCAAGGACTCTGAGCCCAAGTGTGCTGTTGGCTGCTGCTGTTGTCCAGCGGTTCCTAAGGGGACCATTTGTTGATGGTTCATAAGAATACCTTTGAGTGTTCTTGTGTGACTCTCCCAGAGGGAAGCTTAGTTATGACAACGTGGTTCAGAAACTAGGCAGCAATGGGTGGAATGTGTTCTCTTTATTTGAAAAAAAAAAGCCATAAACTCAACTCCACAAAATGTGTCCTTGAAGAATTATAATAAAATAAGCTTACATAATAAAAAAATCATGTTGAAATAATAGATAAATAGTAAGGCCAGCAACCATATTTTATCTGTATGACTTAGAGATTAATGCTTTTCCCTGACTGAGAGCAAAGGCTGTTTAACTTAATATTGTTAGATATTTTAAACCATTCCTTTTCTTTTGGGTTTTCTTATTATTTAGCTTTCTTATTCAAGCCTGTCCATCTTTCCTTTTCCCCTTTCTTCCTCCCTTTCCATTTTCTTCTACCACAAATACTGATTGTAAATTTGCTACGTGAATTAGGCTCTAAATGAAATATGGTTCAAGTCTTTAAATACTTTGTAGTTTAATAAGAGTATATACATACGGAAAAGATAATGACAATTAACGTGATAAATGTGTAAGTATAGTGTTAATAAAAAAAAATACCACTAGGATGATGTTACCTGGGATTCATTGGTGGCTTGAATATGTTTTTTATTTGTTTGATACAGGCTATTATATGTCGGTCAAGTTTAGTGGTAGCAAGAGTCTTTCTTAAATTGAAAAAAGACATTTTCCCAGAAGGAACAAAATGATTCTATTAAAAATTATTGAGAAGTTCCCCAAATGCCCTTCTGAGTGAGTATCTTGGTAAAGTATATGCATTTTCAAGAATATAAAATATGTAGCTGATAAATTCCATACATTAAAAGTATTATACGTAAAAGTAGTAGCTTGCAGAAAACTATAAGACACTGATGAAAGAAATTAAAGATGGTACAAATAGATGGAGAGATATACCATGTTCTTGGATTGGAAGAATTAACATTATGAAAATGACTATACTACCCAAAGCAATCTACAGATTCAATGCAATCCGTATCAAACTACCACTGGCATTTTTCACAGAACTAGAACAAAAAATTTCACAATTTGTATGGAAACACAAAAGACCCCAAATAGCTAAAGCAATCTTGAGAAAGAAAAACAGAGCTGGAAGAATCAGGCTCCCTGACTTCAGACTATACTACCAAGACAGCAATCAAGACAGTATGGTACTGGCACAGAAACAGAAATACAGATCAATGGAATCAATAGAAAGCCCAGAGATAAACCCACACACATATGGTCACCTTACTTTTGATAAAGGAGGCAAGAATATACAATGGAGAAAAGACAGCCTCTTCAGTAAGTGGTGCTGGGAAAACTGGACAGCTACTTGTAAAGGAATGAAATTAGAACATTTCATAACACCATACACAAGAATAAACTTAAAATGGATTAAAGACCTAGGTGTAAGGCCAGACACTATAAAACTCTTAGGGGAAAACATAGGCAGAACACTCTATGACATAAATCACAGCAAGATCCTTTTTGACCCACCTCCTAGAGAAATGGAAATAAAAACAAAAATAAACAAATGGGACCTAATGAAACTTAAAAGCTTTTGCACAGCAAAGGAAACCATAAACGAGACCAAAAGACAACCCTCAGAATGGGAGAAAATATTTGCAAATGAAGCAACTGACAAAGGATTAATCTCCAAAATTTACAAGCAGCTCATGCAGCTCAATATCAAAAAAACAAGCAACCCAATCCAAAAATGGGCCGAAGACCTAAATAGACATTTCTCCAAAGAAGATACATAGATTGCCAACAAACACATGAAAGAATGCTCAACATCATTAATCATTAGAGAAATGCAAATCAAAACTACAATGAGATATCATCTCACACCAGTCAGAATGGCCATCATCAAAAAATCTAGAAATAAATGCTGGAGAGGGTGTGGAGAAAAGGGACCCTCTTGCACTGTTGGTGGGAATGTAAATTGATACAGCCACTATGGAGAACAGTATGGAGTGTCCTTAAAAAACGAAAACTAGAACTACCATACGACCCAGCAATCCCACTACTGGGCATATACCCTGAGAAAACCATAATTCAAAAAGAGTCATGTACCGCAATGTTCATTGCAGCACTGTTTACAATAGCCAGGACATGGAAGCAACCTAAGTGTCCATCGACAGATGAATGGATAAAGAAGATGTGGCCCATATATACAATGGGATATTACTCAGCCATGAAAAGAAACGAAATTGAGCTATTTGTATTGAGGTGGATGGACCTAGAGTCTGTCATGCAGAGTGCAGTAAGTCAGAAAGGGAAAAACAGATACTGTATGCTAACACATATATATGGAATCTAAAAAAGAAGAAAAAAAATGGTCATGAAGAACCTAGGGGCAGGACGGGAATAAAGACACAGACCTACTAGAAAATGGACTTGAGGACATGGGGAGGGGGAAGGGTAAGCTGGGACGAAGCTAGAGAGTGGCATGGACATATACACTACCAAATGTAAAATAGATAGCTAGTGGGAAGCAGCCTCATAGCACAGGGAGATAAGCTCGGTGCTTTGTAAGCACCTAGAGGGGTGGGATAGGGAGGGTGGGATAGGGAGGGCGGGAGGGAGGGAGATGCAAGGGGGAAGAGATTTGGGGATATATGTATATGTATAGCTGATTCACTTTCTTATAAAGCAGAAACTAGCACACCATTGTAAAGCAATTATACCTCAATAAAGATGTTTAAAAAATAATAAAATAAATAAATAAACCAAGAAAGTAATAGCTTGACCTCAAGCTGGGAAGTAGTATCATTAGAAAACCTCACCCACCTAAAGTATAATTTACAAAAGAGTAAAATAAAACTTTACATGATGTTTTAAGAAGATTGTAAAACATATTTGCACTGTATTTCCTTGTCACCTAAAGAAAAAGCCTTTTGAAATTGGTCATAACTTAGGGGAAATATCTCTAGAGAAGAGAACTCTTTTTTTTAATCTCTCACATCATCAGTGTATTTTTTTTTTTCACTATTTTATAAGCAACCGACTTCCATCTCTGTGCCCTTGCTTCATAGTGCAAAGTCCTTTGTGAATGGGCCATATTCTCTCGCACATACAGGTCCCCACAGCATAATCACATAGATTAACTGAACTGGATCGTTTATTGTTACACTTGGAGACCTCTATAAACTTGAACAGGGAAGTGAGTAGTAATGTGACATTGGCCATAGAAATTGACATTTTCTTTTTTTGTTGTTTGCTTGCTTGTGTTTTAAAATTGTTTTCTAGTCCCTGGTTATTTCTCACCTGAAAGCAATATTACTAAAATGTTTTATTAAAATAAACTACTTTCACATATAGTATTAGTTGGAATAGATTCAAGAATGTACCGAACTCATTTTAGCAAGGCAACAAAATGAGAGTTTCTTCCACAGGCCTACTCTGCTGCCTTAAAGTAAAAATAGTTGAGTAAATAAAAGCATCCACATCAAAGCAGTGCTGCTGTTGCATTTCAGAGAAGGAATTTAGATGAAATTGTGATTTTTTTGTTTATTGATATCAATACTTTGTACATTTCTTCCCTCTGTTATGCAGATGGTGGCTTCAATGAAAGCTTTGCTGCAGACAGAACAGAACAAAACACATAAAACCTAACCAACCAAAAGTATATTTTACAAAAGAATAAAATAAAACTTTGCATGATATATGACTGTAAAAAATATTTCCACTTCATTTTCTTACCACTGTTTTTCAAAGCCAGGTGTTAAAGTGTACACATTTCTATACATATTTTTCTGAAAGCATATAACTTTGAATATCTTACTCTATTCTTAAACATTTCTAAATATTTGTCAAATTATTGAAAGTGTACTAAGCTAATGCGAACAAAAAGAAATCAGTTTGATGTGATAGATGTATCCTCAAAATGTCATTTCCCTGAGAAATAAGAAAACACTTGCAGGATTTGAGAGGACAGAACAGCAAATACATTTTAAGGAGATGAAATATTCTCTCTCTTTGTCTCTCTGTCTCTCTCTCTGTGTCTCTCACTCTGAACTCGACTCTGCAGCTAAGCTGATTTCATGTTAGAAAGCTGTCCTAAATACTGACAGAGGGGCTGTGCGAATGAACGGAGAGCTATCTGCTCTCTCACACATGCCACCATACACACTCTCAGGTTCTGAATTGTTTAAGAACACTGTGCAAGGAGTCCTCAAGCTTATTCTTAAAATGCAGTCTAGTTAAGATGAATGTAGACTCCCACGCCTATATGCATGTGTATCTTGAAGCTGAAAACAGTTTACTTGATATGTAGGTGATTCATATTAAAAAAATTATAGAATCACTACTAGCATCTTTGTTAGTTAAATAAACATACTGGTGAATAATATGATTGATCCAGGAAAAAAAATATTAGAATAAAAAGGGAGCAGGTGCTCTTTAACTTGGTATGGTTGGTTTGGAATGTGCTTTCTTAATTTCCTTGCATGGTACAGCGAAGCACTGAGAAGAATCTGCAGTGATATAAAGAAATAGAATTCCTATATATCTTTATTGAATGTGACACAATATAATCAAAGAATGCACATAATTAAGTGCTTAAGCTCAAAGCATTTTTGAAGCAGGAATTCTGCTGATTTTTTATTTATGTGATTGTTTACAGATTAGTTCTGTATTTGCTCCTAAAGAATATACTTAAACAATCAATGAATAACCTACAGCAGTTTGTTGTAGATTCAATAATGGGGAATGGTGCATGGTACCAGGATAGTCAGATATACCCAAAGGGAGTGTCAGTGGTCAAAATGCTTCCATTGCCAGAAGGTAGTCTGAAAATGGTCTGGAAATTCAATACAGCATTGACCCTACATTGTATACATGATCCACAATCAGTTTCTCAAGTGTACTTGAAGTTTTACAAAGAACCATTAAAAAAAAGCTGGAACTTAAAAAAAACCTATTTTAAGTGAGTTGGGTTTTTGTGAATAGTTGATTTAAAATGTATTTGTTCAAATGAGCTAAATGTAATCATTTTTACTTTAGGTTAAATGTGTCTAAAATTATTTTATTTAAAAATAATTTAAAATATTTTACAGTTTTAAAAATAACACATACCTTGTGATACCTGTCTGATTTCTATTAATTGTTTTCTTTATCAGTGGATTAGGAACAAGATAAGCGGAAAGATTTCTAACAAAACAGACTAGTCATTTACCAGATTTCATATGGGTGTGTTTACTTTTTCCATCATTGTGAGAATTGCCAGTGTATTTTCATTAAAACACTTATCAACTTTCCATCCTCTAATTACTAGGGGTTTTCATTTGTATAGTTATTTCAAATTGCTTTAAGATGACAACTTTTTAATTCTGAGATTGGAATAAGATTAGAAATTAGGATTCCTACTAATAGAAAAAGTTAATTATTTTGGAATATGCTTAATTTGGGTATATAAAAATTTCATGTCATCCTCATACACTTACTGAGTTCCTTTTCAGAGTTTTAATAAATTGAGGATGCCCATTAAAATGATATCACATTAGTTAAGTCCTAGCAACTCTTTTGTAAGTTTATGCTTCTTTCTTATTTTCAAAATGATAAAGAAAAGCTACATTTGATTTTAAGAGCTACAGTATACCTATATGTATAAGAGTAAATATTACATGTAGGTATATAATGTCTGTATATACATAAATGTATGATAAACATATACTTCAGTATTTCGCTTGGGGGATAATTACTGTATAAATGAGACACAAATTCCATGTACTTTAGAAGCTGGTACTAAAATCTTAGTTTGGCATTTATGGTTATTTGGTCAAATGGCATGGACAAATCATAGAATTATCCTGTGATGTTGCTGAGAATAAAATTCTTTGTTAAACTTTAGACAGCATCCTGATTCTTGTCATGCAGATTTCATATGTTAGATTTCAGCAGTGCTTGATGATAATAATAAGTTGAATGTTAATTTTTTTTCCACATTGACAGGTTTACCTTTTTCAACATGTAAGCTACTTCTTTAGGAAGTTGCATTAAATCTTATAGCTTATCAATTGATATAGTAGTTCATTAAGACCCCTTTACACAATATGTGTAAAAAAAGTGCTATTAACTAATTACAGATGGAGAAATAGTGGTATAATATGAGCTGATTATTCCACACACTGAAGGAAGAGTTAATTTTAATGATTCATTGGTTTTTCTATTTGACTTTTTTCTATTTTAAAATAAAAGACTATCCTATAAAATGATTTTGCTGATCTTAATCTGCTTATGAAAGATGTGAATGTGGTAAAAATATGCCAAGTGCCTGGAGTTGGACTAGACACATGGTTAGATATGTAACAAACACTAGTTCTCTTTCCCTGTTCTGCATTCTGTATTCATCACCAGAATTCTAATGTTTTGTGCCTTTTTGTGAGAGAAGACTAGGTTTTGTAGTTTGGGCAAACCAACTGGGAAATTATAGTGTCTCCTGGAAATAACAAGCTATAGTACAAAATTTGCAGGAGGGTTAGGGGCTAAAAGTACCAGAAAAACTTCACTTTTACCTTGAGTCATAATCATAACTTGATAATAATGATCCTGAAGCTGGTTTTTCTAGTTTAAAATGAAATTATAGGCTCCAGGAGGGCAGGGTTGTGAATTTGTCCTGTTTATGGTTGTTCATCCAGCTCCAAGCACACAGTAGGTACTTAGTAAATATTGGTTACGTGAATGAACAAAAAACTATAATTTTTCTTTATTTCCATCTTTATAAAGTCATGTAAATTAATTAAAACTGGTTTACTAATCTTGTGATATTTTAAAAATAATTAGCACATTCTATTTCAATACTGATTAATTTCTCCAATTACTGTTTTCCATAATACTGACGCTAAACCTTCTATGATCATGATTCAGGCTCTTTATAGTAAGGAATCTCTAATCTGCATTTTGTATTTTCTGCTCACCCTACTGAATGGTATTATACCTAGCACAATATTCCTATCTCAATTACTGGACTTGTAAGAGCTTAATGATCTTAATTTATACATTATTATTTTTTAAGTAGCTCTTTTTTAAACAAAGACCTTTATCAGTGTTTGCGGATGGGACTCTTCACGTACCTAGAAATTAGTGCATGCTCTACTTTCACTGATGCAAATATTTACTAAGAGGAGAGAGAAAGAAAACCTCTTGCCCTTTTTTTCCTTTTCTGAAACCTAAAAGCATTTTGTTTTCTAGAGCTCTATAAAAGTTCAACACATAAAAGGTTAGGAGCCTGACTTTTTTCTGTCGTGTATATCTTTGAAAAATTGGTTTATGAAGAGTCATACATCATGTAGCCAGACATATGGGAATAGTTAAAGATTAAGGTAAATAGACAAATTGAACTGCTTTAAATCATTTTCCTCGTTTCAGTTTTATGAAAGAGCTTATGAACAAAAGCTGACGTTAAGCAATCACAATGGGCTCTTCTCTATGTTTTAGACAGTGGTAAAGACTTTAGTGTCAAAGAGTGTTGCATCACCAATAGTTACATCAATTTGATTGGTGTCCAGATTTCAAAAATGTTACCTTGTCAAACCATAACCTTTTCCAAGTCTTTCATTTGTCATGGTTTTGTAGATTATATCATTTGTTTTACATTACCTGTATCAGAAAGCATGGATCATGGATTACAAGATTTTTTTTTATTATATATCCGTTGTTTTTGTTTTTAAATAAAATTAATACTGTAGGCATTTGTGTTCAAAAGGGACTAATCAAATATTTTGGAAGGAAGTTTGATTTCATGCAACAAACATTATAGTAACTCTGCCTAAGGAGACCTTTGGTTCCTTTTTACTTAAAAAAAAAAAAAAGGTATTTTCAGAACCATTAGGTTAACATTTTTAATAAATTGAATAAATATACTGAACTTTTCCAGGGTACCTAATACGCTAATATCCTGTGGAGAGAAGCTGACTCTTGGACTTTAAGGTAAGGCCCAGGAATCTGCCTAGTGGCATGGTGACAAGCCCCCACTCTTATGGAAAGTGCTGTGGCATCTTTAATGTCCATGCAGGAGAGTAGGATTTAAGATTTTGTGGTCTCATTTGAAAGACCCCTACATAGTAAACTGCATGGAACTCAATTTATCTACCTAGAAAGGAAAGAAGGCTTTGTAACCCGTGTACTGATAAATCTAAGAAATGCTGTGAATATATGCCTTCATATTCATGCAGTACCAATCCCCTTCTTAAAGAATAATAAAAATAACAAGGTCTATGATCATGAGGTTGATATAGATAAAAATCCATTAACTTTTCCTCATTATCACAGCTCTTATATCAAAGTGCAGACATTCATAGGGCTAGCTCACCTCCCCTGGTAGCTGTGCAAAGAGACATATGAAGATCTTTTACATACTTCTTTGTTGGTTTGCCTTTTATAGTGTATGTGCTCGATTTAGGAACTGCTGATGGTCAAAATGTAATTTAAGAAGACAACAAATATTTGCACAGGTATGTGAGCCCAGCTTATAAGACATCCAGCTAACAAGGTTTTTAATATTCTAAATAAAGTGAATGATAGGAAAAAGAGTAACTTCTAGAAAATGTTGTCCAGGTTTATTGCAGAGCTTGATGTGATTCTCTGTGAGAAAACACAGATGTTTATGCCTAGCCTGGAGACTGATATATCTATTAGGCACTGCATAAATGTTAGGTTTTTTTCTTTTGAAATATTCTAATTGCCACTAGAAATATATATAAGAAATAATCTTTTAAAGATTGCTAAAATACCTCAGGATGTAAATGTATGAACAGTTTCTCAGTAGGAAATGTGATGTAAAGGAGAAAAACACCATCGTGTATATTTTGATAAAATTCTAGCATTTTTGTGGTGGGGAATCTTTCTGGGATTGGGTACCTCCAGTAATTTTGTCCTTAGGCTCTCTTTATCATATCTCCAAGCACACACACACACACAAACAGTTTTGATTCACTTAAAGGATGCAGTTTTTGTGTGTTTGCTTTTTAGGTCAGGTTAGCTAAGTAACTTGTTTATATGATTCAGTTTATGTCTGCATAAAATATTACTATAAATTCATGATTTCTGCTTCCTTCACTACACATTCAGCTCATCAACCCAGAAAGATATATCTGTTATCTAAAATTGAGTACACATGTCTTCTCTGTAGCTGTTCTTTCTGACCATAAAATTCTATTTCAAAAAATAACTAAAACCGGTGTTCTGCATATATCCTTTCATCTTTCCAGCAGGCCCATTCTGGTCCAAAGTACTCATGACTATAATGGGATTTATTTGTGAAATGGGAGTTAAAACTAAGAGAAAACAAAAATGATTATTTAATCATTTGATGGGATCGTTATTGCTCACCTTTAAAATTAGCTGAAAGACAAATCAGTTTCATCAAAATTTTGAATTCAGAGATAAAGTTTTTTCTTCCCGCTGTTAGTGGAAATGATGTTAAATTCCATATTTTATTGTACATTATGGCATTGAGCATGAAACAACCTTTCAAACTTTAAGGTGTTGTCATTAGTTAAGTTTTTCTCAACTATCCCAGCAATTTAAACAATTAAAACATATCCTGTAATACCCATAAAATTTGACAATGTACCACTGAAGCAATAGTCTAATAAAGTTAATGCACTGTTTTAACTTTAAAAATCTTAGATCATTGTACATTTCTTGGGTATGCTTGATCACAGAATGATATTAAAACATTTTTAAGTGTAAGAGCACATTTGGGTCACTTGCAATGATGAATACACTTTTTAAAGTTTCGTAATTTGGCTATAAAGGAAGTGTCAATGAGCTTGAACTGCATACAAATGGCTTTTCCACCTTCCACAAGGTGCTTCAGAGCAGTGGGCACTAGAGGGTGCTGTTGGAGCTGATACTAACCTGAACTTATGCTTTCAAAATCAATGCTATCAAGATCCAAAAATGTTTCTCATGAAATACTACATCATTATTACTTTTTAACATTGGGTTCTGTGAATGTCATCAGCACAGTTTCCAAAACAAATCACAAGGCAGTA